>NW_028123730.1:0-592154 GCF_965194805.1 Balaenoptera borealis | reverse complement strand
GTTAGGGTTAGGGTACGCGTTAGGGTTAGGGTAGTTAGTAAACCTATCCCACTCTCTAGATACCCCTTAGCACGTAAAGGAATATTATTTGGGGTTCCAGCAATGGAGAAGAATTTAGACACTAGGATAAGATAAGGAACACACCCATTATAAAGAAATCACATTAGGATTCTCTTTTTAAGCTGTTGCTTAAAACACTAGTGCTTAGGAAATCTATTGGAGGCAGAAGCAGTCAAGGGTAGCCTAGGGTTAGTGTTAGGCTTAGGGTTAGGCTTAGGGTACGGCTTAGGGTACGGGTTTGGGGAGGGGTTCAGGTACGGCGTAGGGTATGGGTTAGGGTTAGGGTTAGTGTTAGTGTTAGGGGTAGGGCTCGGTTTAGGGTACGGGTTAGGATTAGGGTACGTGTTAGTGTTAGAGTAGGGGTTAGGGGTAGAGTACGCATTAGGGTTAGGGTAGTTATTAAACCTATCCCACTCTCTAGATACCCCTTAGCACGTAAGGCAATATTATTTGGGGGTGCAGCCATGGAGAAGAGTTTAGACACTAGGATAAGATAAGGAACACACCCATTATAAAGAAATCACATTAGGATTCTCTTTTTAAGCTGTTCCTTAAAACACTAGTGCTTAGGAAATCTATTGGAGGCAGAAGCAGTCAAGGGTAGCCTAGGGTTAGGGTTAGGCTTAGGGTTAGGTTTAGGGTATGGCTTGGGGTATGGGTTCGGGGAGGTGTTCGTGTACGGCGTAGGGTATGGGTTAGGGTTAGGGTTTGGGTTAGTGTTAGGGTTAGGGCTCGGTTTAGGGTACGGGTTAGGATTAGGGTACGTGTTAGGGTTAGGGTAGGGGTTAGGGTTAGGTTACGCATTAGGGCTAGGGTAGTTAGTAAACCTATCCCACTCTCTAGCTCCCCCTTAGCACGTAAAGGAATATTATTTGGGGGTCCAGCCATGGAGAAGAGTTTAGACACTAGGATAAGATAAGGAACACACCCATTATAAAGAAATCACTTTAGGATTCTCTTTTTAAGCTGTTCCTTAAAACACTACTGCTTAGGAAATCAATTGGAGGCAGAAGCAGTCAAGGGTAGCCTAGGGTTAGGGTTAGGCTTAGGGTTAGGTTTAGGGTATGGCTTAGGGTACGGGTTCGGGGAGGGGTGCGGGTACGGCATAGGGTATGGGTTAGGGTTAGGGTTAGGGTTAGTGTTAGGGTTAGGGCTCGGTTTAGGGTACAGGTTAGGATTAGTGTACGTGTTAGGGTTAGGGTAGGGGTTAGGGTTAGGGTACGCGTTAGGGTTAGGGTAGTTATTAAACCTATCCCACTCTCTAGATACCCCTTAGCACGTAAGGGAATATTATTTGGGGGTGCAGCCATGGAGAAGAGTTTAGACACTAGGATAAGATAAGGAACACACCCATTATAAAGAAATCACATTAGGATTCTCTTTTTAAGCTGTTCCTTAAAACAGTAGTGCTTAGGAAATCTATTGGAGGCAGAAGCAGTCAAGGGTAGCCTAGGGTTAGGGTTAGGCTTAGGGTTAGGCTTAGGGTACGGCTTAGGGTACGGGTTCGGGGAGGGGTGCGGGTACGGCGTAGGGTATGGGTTAGGGTTAGGGTTAGGGTTAGTGTTAGGGTTAGGGCTCGGTTTAGGGTACGGGTTAGGATTAGGGTACGTGTTAGGGTTAGGGTAGGGGTTAGGGTTAGGGTACGCATTAGGGTTAGGGTAGTTATTAAACCTATCCCACTCTCTAGATACCCCTTAGCACGTAAAGGAATATTATTTGAGGGTCCAGCCATGGAGAAGAGTTTAGACACTAGGATAAGATAAGGAACACACCCATTATAAAGAAATCACATTAGGATTCTCTTTTTAAGCTGTTCCTTAAAACACTAGTGCTTAGGAAATCTATTGGAGGCAGAAGCAGTCAAGGGTAGCGTAGGGTTAGGGTTAGGCTTAGGGTTAGGCTTAGGGTACGGCTTAGGGTACGTGTTCGGGGAGGGTTTCGGGTACGGCGTAGGGTATGGGTTAGGGTTAGGGTTAGTGTTAGGGTTAGGGCTCGGTTTAGGGTACGGTTAGGATTAGGGTACGTGTTAGGTTTAGGGTAGGGGTTAGGGTTAGGGTACGCGTTAGGGTTAGGGTAGTTAGTAAACCTATCCCACTGTCTAGATACCCCTTAGCACGTAAAGGAATATTATTTGGGGTTCCAGCAATGGAGAAGAATTTAGACACTAGGATAAGACAAGGAACACACCCATTATAAAGAAATCACATTAGGATTCTCTTTTTAAGCTGTTGCTTAAAACACTAGTGCTTAGGAAATCTATTGGAGGCAGAAGCAGTCAAGGGTAGCCTAGGGTTAGTGTTAGGCTTAGAGTTAGGCTTAGGGTACGGCTTAGGGTACGGGTTTGGGGAGGGGTTCAGGTACGGCGTAGGGTATGGGTTAGGGTTAGGGTTAGTGTTAGTGTTAGGGTTAGGGCTCGGTTTAGGGTACGGGTTAGGATTAGGGTACGTGTTAGTGTTAGAGTAGGGGTTAGGGTTAGAGTACGCATTAGGGTTAGGGTAGTTATTAAACCTATCCCACTCTCTAGATACCCCTTAGCACGTAAGGCAATATTATTTGGGGGTGCAGCCATGGAGAAGAGTTTAGACACTAGGATAAGATAAGGAACACACCCATTATAAAGAAATCACATTAGGATTCTCTTTTTAAGCTGTTCCTTAAAACAGTAGTGCTTAGGAAATCTATTGGAGGCAGAAGCAGTCAAGGGTAGCCTAGGGTTAGGGTTAGGCTTAGGGTTAGGCTTAGGGTACGGCTTAGGGTACGGGTTCGGGGAGGGGTGCGGGTACGGCGTAGGGTATGGGTTAGGGTTAGGGTTAGGGTTAGTGTTAGGGTTAGGGCTCGGTTTAGGGTACGGGTTAGGATTAGGGTACGTGTTAGGGTTAGGGTAGGGGTTAGGGTTAGGGTACGCGTTAGGGTTAGGGTAGTTATTAAACCTATCCCACTCTCTAGATACCCCTTAGCACGTAAAGGAATATTATTTGAGGGTCCAGCCATGGAGAAGAGTTTAGACACTAGGATAAGATAAGGAACACACCCATTATAAAGAAATCACATTAGGATTCTCTTTTTAAGCTGTTCCTTAAAACACTAGTGCTTAGGAAATCTATTGGAGGCAGAAGCAGTCAAGGGTAGCGTAGGGTTAGGGTTAGGCTTAGGGTTAGGCTTAGGGTACGGCTTAGGGTACGTGTTCGGGGAGGGTTTCGGGTACGGCGTAGGGTATGGGTTAGGGTTAGGGTTTGGGTTAGTGTTAGGGTTAGGGCTCGGTTTAGGGTACGGTTAGGATTAGGGTACGTGTTAGGTTTAGGGTAGGGGTTAGGGTTAGGGTACGCGTTAGGGTTAGGGTAGTTAGTAAACCTATCCCACTCTCTAGATACCCCTTAGCACGTAAAGGAATATTATTTGGGATTCCAGCCATGGAAAAGAATTTAGACACTAGGATAAGATAAGGAACACACCCATTATAAAGAAATCACTTTAGGATTCTCTTTTTAAGCTGTTCTTAAAACACTAGTGCTTAGGAAATCTATTGGAGGCAGAAGCAGTCAAGGGTAGCCTAGGGTTAGGGTTAGGCTTAGGGTTAGGGTTAGGGTACGGCTTGGGGTATGGGTTCGGGGAGGTGTTCGTGTACGGCGTAGGGTATGGGTTAGGGTTAGGGTTTGGGTTAGTGTTAGGGTTAGGGCTCGGTTTAGGGTACGGGTTAGGATTAGGGTACGTGTTAGGGTAGGGGTTAGGGTTAGGTTACGCATTAGGGCTAGGGTAGTTAGTAAACCTATCCCACTCTCTAGCTCCCCCTTAGCACGTAAAGGAATATTATTTGGGGTTCCAGCAATGGAGAAGAATTTAGACACTAGGATAAGATAAGGAACACACCCATTATAAAGAAATCACATTAGGATTCTCTTTTTAAGCTGTTGCTTAAAACACTAGTGCTTAGGAAATCTATTGGAGGCAGAAGCAGTCAAGGGTAGCCTAGGGTTAGTGTTAGGCTTAGGGTTAGGCTTAGGGTACGGCTTAGGGTACGGGTTTGGGGAGGGGTTCAGGTACGGCGTAGGGTATGGGTTAGGGTTAGGGTTAGTGTTAGTGTTAGGGGTAGCGCTCGGTTTAGGGTACGGGTTAGGATTAGGGTACGTGTTAGTGTTAGAGTAGGGGTTAGGGTTAGAGTACGCATTAGGGTTAGGGTAGTTATTAAACCTATCCCACTCTCTAGATACCCCTTAGCACGTAAGGCAATATTATTTGGGGGTGCAGCCATGGAGAAGAGTTTAGACACTAGGATAAGATAAGGAACACACCCATTATAAAGAAATCACATTAGGATTCTATTTTTAAGCTGTTCCTTAAAACACTAGTGCTTAGGAAATCTATTGGAGGCAGAAGCAGTCAAGGGTAGCCTAGGGTTAGGGTTAGGCTTAGGGTTAGGTTTAGGGTACGGCTTGGGGTATGGGTTCGGGGAGGTGTTCGTGTACGGCGTAGGGTATGGGTTAGGGTTAGGGTTTGGGTTAGTGTTAGGGTTAGGGCTCGGTTTAGGGTACGGGTTAGGATTAGGGTACGTGTTAGGGTTAGGGTAGGGGTTAGGGTTAGGTTACGCGTTAGGGCTAGGGTAGTTAGTAAACCTATCCCACTCTCTAGCTCCCCCTTAGCACGTAAAGGAATATTATTTGGGGGTCCAGCCATGGAGAAGAGTTTAGACACTAGGATAAGATAAGGAACACACCCATTATAAAGAAATCACTTTAGGATTCTCTTTTTAAGCTGTTCCTTAAAACACTACTACTTAGGAAATCAATTGGAGGCAGAAGCAGTCAAGGGTAGCCTAGGGTTAGGGTTAGGCTTAGGGTTAGGTTTAGGGTATGGCTTAGGGTACGGGTTCGGGGAGGGGTGCGGGTACGGCGTAGGGTATGGGTTAGGGTTAGGGTTAGGGTTAGTGTTAGGGTTAGGGCTCGGTTTAGGGTACAGGTTAGGATTAGGGTACGTGTTAGGGTTAGGGTAGGGGTTAGGGTTAGGGTACGCGTTAGGGTTAGGGTAGTTATTAAACCTATCCCACTCTCTAGATACCCCTTAGCACGTAAGGGAATATTATTTGGGGGTGCAGCCATGGAGAAGAGTTTAGACACTAGGATAAGATAAGGAACACACCCATTATAAAGAAATCACATTAGGATTCTCTTTTTAAGCTGTTCCTTAAAACAGTAGTGCTTAGGAAATCTATTGGAGGCAGAAGCAGTCAAGGGTAGCCTAGGGTTAGGGTTAGGCTTAGGGTTAGGCTTAGGGTACGGCTTAGGGTACGGGTTCGGGGAGGGGTGCGGGTACGGCGTAGGGTATGGGTTAGGGTTAGGGTTAGGGTTAGTGTTAGGGTTAGGGCTCGGTTTAGGGTACGGGTTAGGATTAGGGTACGTGTTAGGGTTAGGGTAGGGGTTAGGGTTAGGGTACGCGTTAGGGTTAGGGTAGTTATTAAACCTATCCCACTCTCTAGATACCCCTTAGCACGTAAAGGAATATTATTTGAGGGTCCAGCCATGGAGAAGAGTTTAGACACTAGGATAAGATAAGGAACACACCCATTATAAAGAAATCACATTAGGATTCTCTTTTTAAGCTGTTCCTTAAAACACTAGTGCTTAGGAAATCTATTGGAGGCAGAAGCAGTCAAGGGTAGCGTAGGGTTAGGGTTAGGCTTAGGGTTAGGCTTAGGGTACGGCTTAGGGTACGGGTTCGGGGAGGGTTTCGGGTACGGCGTAGGGTATGGGTTAGGGTTAGGGTTAGGGTTAGTGTTAGGGTTAGGGCTCGGTTTAGGGTACGGTTAGGATTAGGGTACGTGTTAGGTTTAGGGTAGGGGTTAGGGTTAGGGTACGCGTTAGGGTTAGGGTAGTTAGTAAACCTATCCCACTCTCTAGATACCCCTTAGCACGTAAAGGAATATTACTTGGGGTTCCAGCAATGGAGAAGAATTTAGACACTAGGATAAGATAAGGAACACACCCATTATAAAGAAATCACATTAGGATTCTCTTTTTAAGCTGTTGCTTAAAACACTAGTGCTTAGGAAACCTATTGGAGGCAGAAGCAGTCAAGGGTAGCCTAGGGTTAGTGTTAGGCTTAGGGTTAGGCTTAGGGTACGGCTTAGGGTACGGGTTTGGGGAGGGGTTCAGGTACGGCGTAGGGTATGGGTTAGGGTTAGGGTTAGTGTTAGTGTTAGGGGTAGCGCTCGGTTTAGGGTACGGGTTAGGATTAGGGTACGTGTTAGTGTTAGGGTAGGGGTTAGGGTTAGAGTACGCATTAGGGTTAGGGTAGTTATTAAACCTATCCCACTCTCTAGATACCCCTTAGCACGTAAGGCAATATTATTTGGGGGTGCAGCCATGGAGAAGAGTTTAGACACTAGGATAAGATAAGGAACACACCCATTATAAAGAAATCACATTAGGATTCTCTTTTTAAGCTGTTCCTTAAAACAGTAGTGCTTAGGAAATCTATGGGAGGCAGAAGCAGTCAAGGGTAGCCTAGGGTTAGGGTTAGGCTTAGGGTTAGGCTTAGGGTACGGCTTAGGTTACGGGTTCGGGGAGGGGTGCGGGTACGGCGTAGGGTATGGGTTAGGGTTAGGGTTTGGGTTAGTGTTAGGGTTAGGGCTCGGTTTAGGGTACGGGTTAGGATTAGGGTACGTGTTAGGGTTAGGGTAGGGGTTAGGGTTAGGTTACGCATTAGGGCTAGGGTAGTTAGTAAACCTATCCCACTCTCTAGCTCCCCCTTAGCACGTAAAGGAATATTATTTGGGGGTCCAGCCATGGAGAAGAGTTTAGACACTAGGATAAGATAAGGAACACACCCATTATAAAGAAATCACTTTAGGATTCTCTTTTTAAGCTGTTCCTTAAAACACTACTGCTTAGGAAATCAATTGGAGGCAGAAGCAGTCAAGGGTAGCCTAGGGTTAGGGTTAGGCTTAGGGTTAGGTTTAGGGTATGGCTTAGGGTACGGGTTCGGGGAGGGGTGCGGGTACGGCATAGGGTATGGGTTAGGGTTAGGGTTAGGGTTAGTGTTAGGGTTAGGGCTCGGTTTAGGGTACAGGTTAGGATTAGTGTACGTGTTAGGGTTAGGGTAGGGGTTAGGGTTAGGGTACGCGTTAGGGTTAGGGTAGTTATTAAACCTATCCCACTCTCTAGATACCCCTTAGCACGTAAGGGAATATTATTTGGGGGTGCAGCCATGGAGAAGAGTTTAGACACTAGGATAAGATAAGGAACACACCCATTATAAAGAAATCACATTAGGATTCTCTTTTTAAGCTGTTCCTTAAAACAGTAGTGCTTAGGAAATCTATTGGAGGCAGAAGTAGTCAAGGGTAGCCTAGGGTTAGGGTTAGGCTTAGGGTTAGGCTTAGGGTACGGCTTAGGGTACGGGTTCGGGGAGGGGTGCGGGTACGGCGTAGGGTATGGGTTAGGGTTAGGGTTAGGGTTAGTGTTAGGGTTAGGGCTCGGTTTAGGGTACGGGTTAGGATTAGGGTACGTGTTAGGGTTAGGGTAGCGGTTAGGGTTAGGGTACGCGTTAGGGTTAGGGTAGTTATTAAACCTATCCCACTCTCTAGATACCCCTTAGCACGTAAAGGAATATTATTTGAGGGTCCAGCCATGGAGAAGAGTTTAGACACTAGGATAAGATAAGGAACACACCCATTATAAAGAAATCACATTAGGATTCTCTTTTTAAGCTGTTCCTTAAAACACTAGTGCTTAGGAAATCTATTGGAGGCAGAAGCAGTCAAGGGTAGCCTAGGGTTAGGGTTAGGCTTAGGGTTAGGTTTAGGGTACGGCTTGGGGTATGGGTTCGGGGAGGTGTTCGTGTACGGCGTAGGGTATGGGTTAGGGTTAGGGTTTGGGTTAGTGTTAGGGTTAGGGCTCGGTTTAGGGTACGGGTTAGGATTAGGGTACGTGTTAGTGTTAGGGTAGGGGTTAGGGTTAGAGTACGCATTAGGGTTAGGGTAGTTATTAAACCTATCCCACTCTCTAGATACCCCTTAGCACGTAAGGCAATATTATTTGGGGGTGCAGCCATGGAGAAGAGTTTAGACACTAGGATAAGATAAGGAACACACCCATTATAAAGAAATCACATTAGGATTCTCTTTTTAAGCTGTTCCTTAAAACAGTAGTGCTTAGGAAATCTATGGGAGGCAGAAGCAGTCAAGGGTAGCCTAGGGTTAGGGTTAGGCTTAGGGTTAGGCTTAGGGTACGGCTTAGGTTACGGGTTCGGGGAGGGGTGCGGGTACGGCGTAGGGTATGGGTTAGGGTTAGGGTTTGGGTTAGTGTTAGGGTTAGGGCTCGGTTTAGGGTACGGGTTAGGATTAGGGTACGTGTTAGGGTTAGGGTAGGGGTTAGGGTTAGGTTACGCATTAGGGCTAGGGTAGTTAGTAAACCTATCCCACTCTCTAGCTCCCCCTTAGCACGTAAAGGAATATTATTTGGGGGTCCAGCCATGGAGAAGAGTTTAGACACTAGGATAAGATAAGGAACACACCCATTATAAAGAAATCACTTTAGGATTCTCTTTTTAAGCTGTTCCTTAAAACACTACTGCTTAGGAAATCAATTGGAGGCAGAAGCAGTCAAGGGTAGCCTAGGGTTAGGGTTAGGCTTAGGGTTAGGTTTAGGGTATGGCTTAGGGTACGGGTTCGGGGAGGGGTGCGGGTACGGCATAGGGTATGGGTTAGGGTTAGGGTTAGGGTTAGTGTTAGGGTTAGGGCTCGGTTTAGGGTACAGGTTAGGATTAGTGTACGTGTTAGGGTTAGGGTAGGGGTTAGGGTTAGGGTACGCGTTAGGGTTAGGGTAGTTATTAAACCTATCCCACTCTCTAGATACCCCTTAGCACGTAAGGGAATATTATTTGGGGGTGCAGCCATGGAGAAGAGTTTAGACACTAGGATAAGATAAGGAACACACCCATTATAAAGAAATCACATTAGGATTCTCTTTTTAAGCTGTTCCTTAAAACAGTAGTGCTTAGGAAATCTATTGGAGGCAGAAGTAGTCAAGGGTAGCCTAGGGTTAGGGTTAGGCTTAGGGTTAGGCTTAGGGTACGGCTTAGGGTACGGGTTCGGGGAGGGGTGCGGGTACGGCGTAGGGTATGGGTTAGGGTTAGGGTTAGGGTTAGTGTTAGGGTTAGGGCTCGGTTTAGGGTACGGGTTAGGATTAGGGTACGTGTTAGGGTTAGGGTAGCGGTTAGGGTTAGGGTACGCGTTAGGGTTAGGGTAGTTATTAAACCTATCCCACTCTCTAGATACCCCTTAGCACGTAAAGGAATATTATTTGAGGGTCCAGCCATGGAGAAGAGTTTAGACACTAGGATAAGATAAGGAAAACACCCATTATAAAGAAATCACATTAGGATTCTCTTTTTAAGCTGTTCCTTAAAACACTAGTGCTTAGGAAATCTATTGGAGGCAGAAGCAGTCAAGGGTAGCCTAGGGTTAGGGTTAGGCTTAGGGTTAGGTTTAGGGTACGGCTTGGGGTATGGGTTCGGGGAGGTGTTCGTGTACGGCGTAGGGTATGGGTTAGGGTTAGGGTTTGGGTTAGTGTTAGGGTTAGGGCTCGGTTTAGGGTACGGGTTAGGATTAGGGTACGTGTTAGGGTTAGGGTAGGGGTTAGGGTTAGGTTACGCGTTAGGGCTAGGGTAGTTAGTAAACCTATCCCACTCTCTAGCTCCCCCTTAGCACGTAAAGGAATATTATTTGGGGGTCCAGCCATGGAGAAGAGTTTAGACACTAGGATAAGATAAGGAACACACCCATTATAAAGAAATCACTTTAGGATTCTCTTTTTAAGCTGTTCCTTAAAACACTACTGCTTAGGAAATCAATTGGAGGCAGAAGCAGTCAAGGGTAGCCTAGGGTTAGGGTTAGGCTTAGGGTTAGGTTTAGGGTATGGCTTAGGGTACGGGTTCGGGGAGGGGTGCGGGTACGGCGTAGGGTATGGGTTAGGGTTAGGGTTAGGGTTAGTGTTAGGGTTAGGGCTCGGTTTAGGGTACAGGTTAGGATTAGGGTACGTGTTAGGGTTAGGGTAGGGGTTAGGGTTAGGGTACGCGTTAGGGTTAGGGTAGTTAGTAAACCTATCCCACTCTCTAGATACCCCTTAGCACGTAAGGGAATATTATTTGGGGGTGCAGCCATGGAGAAGAGTTTAGACACTAGGATAAGATAAGGAACACACCCATTATAAAGAAATCACATTAGGATTCTCTTTTTAAGCTGTTCCTTAAAACAGTAGTGCTTAGGAAATCTATTGGAGGCAGAAGCAGTCAAGGGTAGCCTAGGGTTAGGGTTAGGCTTAGGGTTAGGCTTAGGGTACGGCTTAGGTTACGGGTTCGGGGAGGGGTGCGGGTACGGCGTAGGGTATGGGTTAGGGTTAGGGTTTGGGTTAGTGTTAGGGTTAGGGCTCGGTTTAGGGTACGGGTTAGGATTAGGGTACGTGTTAGGGTTAGGATAGGGGTTAGGGTTAGGGTACGCATTAGGGCTAGGGTAGTTAGTAAACCTATCCCACTCTCTAGCTCCCCCTTAGCACGTAAAGGAATATTATTTGGGGGTCCAGCCATGGAGAAGAGTTTAGACACTAGGATAAGATAAGGAACACACCCATTATAAAGAAATCACTTTAGGATTCTCTTTTTAAGCTGTTCCTTAAAACACTACTGCTTAGGAAATCAATTGGAGGCAGAAGCAGTCAAGGGTAGCCTAGGGTTAGGGTTAGGCTTAGGGTTAGGTTTAGGGTATGGCTTAGGGTACGGGTTCGGGGAGGGGTGCGGGTACGGCGTAGGGTATGGGTTAGGGTTAGGGTTAGGGTTAGTGTTAGGGTTAGGGCTCGGTTTAGGGTACAGGTTAGGATTAGTGTACGTGTTAGGGTTAGGGTAGGGGTTAGGGTTAGGGTACGCGTTAGGGTTAGGGTAGTTATTAAACCTATCCCACTCTCTAGATACCCCTTAGCACGTAAGGGAATATTATTTGGGGGTGCAGCCATGGAGAAGAGTTTAGACTCTAGGATAAGATAAGGAACACACCCATTATAAAGAAATCACATTAGGATTCTCTTTTTAAGCTGTTCCTTAAAACAGTAGTGCTTAGGAAATCTATTGGAGGCAGAAGCAGTCAAGGGTAGCCTAGGGTTAGGGTTAGGCTTAGGGTACGGCTTAGGGTACGGCTTAGGGTACGGGTTCGGGGAGGGGTGCGGGTACGGCGTAGGGTATGGGTTAGGGTTAGGGTAGGGTTAGTTTTAGGGTTAGGGCTCGGTTTAGGGTACGGGTTAGGATTAGGGTACGTGTTAGGGTTAGGGTAGGGGTTAGGGTTAGGTTACGCGTTAGGGTTAGGGTAGTTATTAAACCTATCCCACTCTCTAGATACCCCTTAGCACGTAAAGGAATATTATTTGAGGTTCCAGCCATGGAGAAGAGTTTAGACACTAGGATAAGATAAGGAACACACCCATTATAAAGAAATCACATTAGGATTCTCTTTTTAAGCTGTTCCTTAAAACACTACTGCTTAGGAAATCTATTGGAGGCAGAAGCAGTCAAGGGTAGCCTAGGGTTAGGGTTAGGCTTAGGGTTAGGTTTAGGGTAAGGCTTAGGGTACGGGTTCGGGGAGGGGTGCGGGTACGGCGTAGGGTATGGGTTAGGGTTAGGGTTAGGGTTAGTGTTAGGGTTAGGGCTCGGTTTAGGGTACAGGTTAGGATTAGGGTACGTGTTAGGGTTAGGGTAGGGGTTAGGGTTAGGGTACGCGTTAGGGTTAGGGTAGTTATTAAACCTATCCCACTCTCTAGATACCCCTTAGCACGTAAGGGAATATTATTTGGGGGTGCAGCCATGGAGAAGAGTTTAGACTCTAGGATAAGATAAGGAACACACCCATTATAAAGAAATCACATTAGGATTCTCTTTTTAAGCTGTTCCTTAAAACAGTAGTGCTTAGGAAATCTATTGGAGGCAGAAGCAGTCAAGGGTAGCCTAGGGTTAGGGTTAGGCTTAGGGTTAGGCTTAGGGTACGGCTTAGGGTACGGGTTCGGGGAGGGGTGCGGGTACGGCGTAGGGTATGGGTTAGGGTTAGGGTTAGGGTTAGTTTTAGGGTTAGGGCTCGGTTTAGGGTACGGGTTAGGATTAGGGTACGTGTTAGGGTTAGGGTAGGGGTTAGGGTTAGGTTACGCGTTAGGGTTAGGGTAGTTATTAAACCTATCCCACTCTCTAGATACCCCTTAGCACGTAAAGGAATATTATTTGAGGTTCCAGCCATGGAGAAGAGTTTAGACACTAGGATAAGATAAGGAACACACCCATTATAAAGAAATCACATTAGGATTCTCTTTTTAAGCTGTTCCTTAAAACACTAGTGCTTAGGAAATCTATTGGAGGCAGAAGCAGTCAAGGGTAGCCTAGGGTTAGGGTTAGGCTTAGGGTTAGGTTTAGGGTAAGGCTTAGGGTACGGGTTTGGGGAGGGGTTCAGGTACGGCGTAGGGTATGGGTTAGGGTTAGGGTTAGGGTTAGTGTTAGGGTTAGGGCTCGGTTTAGGGTACAGGTTAGGATTAGGGTACGTGTTAGGGTTAGGGTAGGGGTTAGGGTTAGGGTACGCGTTAGGGTTAGGGTAGTTAGTAAACCTATCCCACTCTCTAGATACCCCTTAGCACGTAAGGGAATATTATTTGGGGGTGCAGCCATGGAGAAGAGTTTAGACACTAGGATAAGATAAGGAACACACCCATTATAAAGAAATCACATTAGGATTCTCTTTTTAAGCTGTTCCTTAAAACAGTAGTGCTTAGGAAATCTATTGGAGGCAGAAGCAGTCAAGGGTAGCCTAGGGTTAGGGTTAGGCTTAGGGTTAGGCTTAGGGTACGGCTTAGGTTACGGGTTCGGGGAGGGGTGCGGGTACGGCGTAGGGTATGGGTTAGGGTTAGGGTTAGGGTTAGTGTTAGGGTTAGGGCTCGGTTTAGGGTACGGGTTAGGATTAGGGTACGTGTTAGGGTTAGGGTAGGGGTTAGGGTTAGGGTACGCGTTAGGGTTAGGGTAGTTATTAAACCTATCCCACTCTCTAGATACCCCTTAGCACGTAAAGGAATATTATTTGAGGGTCCAGCCATGGAGAAGAGTTTAGACACTAGGATAAGATAAGGAACACACCCATTATAAAGAAATCACATTAGGATTCTCTTTTTAAGCTGTTCCTTAAAACACTATTGCTTAGGAAATCTATTGGAGGCAGAAGCAGTCAAGGGTAGCGTAGGGTTAGGGTTAGGCTTAGGGTTAGGCTTAGGGTACGGCTTAGGGTACGGGTTCGGGGAGGGTTTCGGGTACGGCGTAGGGTATGGGTTAGGGTTAGGGTTAGGGTTAGTGTTAGGGTTAGGGCTCGGTTTAGGGTACGGTTAGGATTAGGGTACGTGTTAGGTTTAGGGTAGGGGTTAGGGTTAGGGTACGCGTTAGGGTTAGGGTAGTTAGTAAACCTATCCCACTCTCTAGATACCCCTTAGCACGTAAAGGAATATTATTTGGGGTTCCAGCAATGGAGAAGAATTTAGACACTAGGATAAGATAAGGAACACACCCATTATAAAGAAATCACATTAGGATTCTCTTTTTAAGCTGTTGCTTAAAACACTAGTGCTTAGGAAATCTATTGGAGGCAGAAGCAGTCAAGGGTAGCCTAGGGTTAGTGTTAGGCTTAGGGTTAGGCTTAGGGTACGGCTTAGGGTACGGGTTTGGGGAGGGGTTCAGGTACGGCGTAGGGTATGGGTTAGGGTTAGGGTTAGTGTTAGTGTTAGGGTTAGGGCTCGGTTTAGGGTACGGGTTAGGATTAGGGTACGTGTTAGTGTTAGAGTAGGGGTTAGGGTTAGAGTACGCATTAGGGTTAGGGTAGTTATTAAACCTATCCCACTCTCTAGATACCCCTTAGCACGTAAGGCAATATTATTTGGGGGTGCAGCCATGGAGAAGAGTTTAGACACTAGGATAAGATAAGGAACACACCCATTATAAAGAAATCACATTAGGATTCTCTTTTTAAGCTGTTCCTTAAAACACTAGTGCTTAGGAAATCTATTGGAGGCAGAAGCAGTCAAGGGTAGCCTAGGGTTAGGGTTAGGCTTAGGGTTAGGTTTAGGGTACGGCTTGGGGTATGGGTTCGGGGAGGTGTTCGTGTACGGCGTAGGGTATGGGTTAGGGTTAGGGTTTGGGTTAGTGTTAGGGTTAGGGCTCGGTTTAGGGTACGGGTTAGGATTAGGGTACGTGTTAGGGTTAGGGTAGGTGTTAGGGTTAGGTTACGCATTAGGGCTAGGGTAGTTAGTAAACCTATCCCACTCTCTAGCTCCCCCTTAGCACGTAAAGGAATATTATTTGGGGGTCCAGCCATGGAGAAGAGTTTAGACACTAGGATAAGATAAGGAACACACCCATTATAAAGAAATCACTTTAGGATTCTCTTTTTAAGCTGTTCCTTAAAACACTACTGCTTAGGAAATCAATTGGAGGCAGAAGCAGTCAAGGGTAGCCTAGGGTTAGGGTTAGGCTTAGGGTTAGGTTTAGGGTATGGCTTAGGGTACGGGTTCGGGGAGGGGTGCGGGTACGGCATAGTGTATGGGTTAGGGTTAGGGTTAGGGTTAGTGTTAGGGTTAGGGCTCGGTTTAGGGTACAGGTTAGGATTAGTGTACGTGTTAGGGTTAGGGTAGGGGTTAGGGTTAGGGTACGCGTTAGGGTTAGGGTAGTTATTAAACCTATCCCACTCTCTAGATACCCCTGAGCACGTAAAGGAATATTATTTGAGGGTCCAGCCATGGAGAAGAGTTTAGACACTAGGATAAGATAAGGAACACACCCATTATAAAGAAATCACATTAGGATTCTCTTTTTAAGCTGTTCCTTAAAACACTAGTGCTTAGGAAATCTATTGGAGGCAGAAGCAGTCAAGGGTAGCCTAGGGTTAGGGTTAGGCTTAGGGTTAGGTTTAGGGTATGGCTTAGGGTACGGGTTCGGGGAGGGGTGCGGGTACGGCGTAGGGTATGGGTTAGGGTTAGGGTTAGGGTTAGTGTTAGGGTTAGGGCTCGGTTTAGGGTACAGGTTAGGATTAGGGTACATGTTAGGGTTAGGGTAGGGGTTACGGTTAGGGTACGCGTTAGGGTTAGGGTAGTTATTAAACCTATCCCACTCTCTAGATACCCCTTAGCAAGTAAGGGAATATTATTTGGGGGTGCAGCCATATAGAAGAGTTTAGACACTAGGATAAGATAAGGAACACACCCATTATAAAGAAATCACATTAGGATTCTCTTTTTAAGCTGTTCCTTAAAACAGTAGTGCTTAGGAAATCTATTGGAGGCAGAAGCAGTCAAGGGTAGCCTAGGGTTAGGGTTAGGCTTAGGGTTAGGCTTAGGGTACGGCTTAGGGTACGGGTTCGGGGAGGGGTGCGGGTACGGCGTAGGGTATGGGTTAGGGTTAGGGTTAGGGTTAGTGTTAGGGTTAGGGCTCGGTTTAGGGTACGGGTTAGGATTAGGGTACGTGTTAGGGTTAGGGTAGGGGTTAGGGTTAGGGTACGCGTTTGGGTTAGGGTAGTTATTAAACCTATCCCACTCTCTAGATACCCCTTAGCACGTAAAGGAATATTATTTGAGGGTCCAGCCATGGAGAAGAGTTTAGACACTAGG
This sequence comes from Balaenoptera borealis, assembly GCF_965194805.1. Classification (NCBI taxonomy): domain Eukaryota; kingdom Metazoa; phylum Chordata; class Mammalia; order Artiodactyla; family Balaenopteridae; genus Balaenoptera; species Balaenoptera borealis. The sequence goes on along the minus strand of NW_028123730.1, from coordinate 576,432 downwards.
ATAAGATAAGGAACACACCCATTATAAAGAAATCACATTAGGATTCTCTTTTTAAGCTGTTGCTTAAAACACTAGTGCTTAGGAAATCTATTGGAGGCAGAAGCAGTCAAGGGTAGCCTAGGGTTAGTGTTAGGCTTAGGGTTAGGCTTAGGGTACGGCTTAGGGTACGGGTTTGGGGAGAGGTTCAGGTACGGCGTAGAGTATGGGTTAGGGTTAGGGTTAGTGTTAGGGTTAGGGCTCGGTTTAGGGTACGGGTTAGGATTAGGGTACGTGTTAGTGTTAGAGTAGGGGTTAGGGTTAGAGTACGCATTAGGGTTAGGGTAGTTATTAAACCTAGCCCACTCTCTAGATACCCCTTAGCACGTAAGGCAATATTATTTGGGGGTGCAGCCATGGAGAAGAGTTTAGACACTAGGATAAGATACGGAACACACCCATTATAAAGAAATCACATTAGGATTCTCTTTTTAAGCTGTTCCTTAAAACACTAGTGCTTAGGAAATCTATTGGAGGCAGAAGCAGTCAAGGGTAGCCTAGGGTTAGGGTTAGGCTTAGGGTTAGGTTTAGGGTACGGCTTGGGGTATGGGTTCAGGGAGGTGTTCGTGTACGTCGTAGGGTATGGGTTAGGGTTAGGGTTTGGGTTAGTGTTAGGGTTAGGGCTCGGTTTAGGGTACGGTTAGGATTAGGGTACGTGTTAGGTTTAGGGTAGGGGTTAGGGTTAGGGTACGCGTTAGGGTTAGGGTAGTTAGTAAACCTATCCCACTCTCTAGATACCCCTTAGCACGTAAAGGAATATTATTTGGGGTTCCAGCAATGGAGACGAATTTAGACACTAGGATAAGATAAGGAACACACCCATTATAAAGAAATCACATTAGGATTCTCTTTTTAAGCTGTTGCTTAAAACACTAGTGCTTAGGAAATCTATTGGAGGCAGAAGCAGTCAAGGGTAGCCTAGGGTTAGTGTTATGCTTAGGGTTAGGCTTAGGGTACGGCTTAGGGTACGGGTTTGGGGAGGGGTTCAGGTACGGCGTAGGGTATGGGTTAGGGTTAGGGTTAGTGTTAGTGTTAGGGTTAGGGCTCGGTTTAGGGTACGGGTTAGGATTAGGGTACGTGTTAGTGTTAGAGTAGGGGTTAGGGTTAGAGTACGCATTAGGGTTAGGGTAGTTATTAAACCTATCCCACTCTCTAGATACCCCTTAGCACGTAAGGCAATATTATTTGGGGGTGCAGCCATGGAGAAGAGTTTAGACACTAGGATAAGATAAGGAACACACCCATTATAAAGAAATCACATTAGGATTCTCTTTTTAAGCTGTTCCTTAAAACACTAGTGCTTAGGAAATCTATTGGAGGCAGAAGCAGTCAAGGGTAGCGTAGGGTTAGGGTTAGGCTTAGGGTTAGGCTTAGGGTACGGCTTAGGGTACGTGTTCGGGGAGGGTTTCGGGTACGGCGTAGGGTATGGGTTAGGGTTAGGGTTTGGGTTAGTGTTAGGGTTAGGGCTCGGTTTAGGGTACGGTTAGGATTAGGGTACGTGTTAGGTTTAGGGTAGGGGTTAGGGTTAGGGTACGCGTTAGGGTTAGGGTAGTTAGTAAACCTATCCCACTCTCTAGATACCCCTTAGCACGTAAAGGAATATTATTTGGGATTCCAGCCATGGAAAAGAATTTAGACACTAGGATAAGATAAGGAACACACCCATTATAAAGAAATCACTTTAGGATTCTCTTTTTAAGCTGTTCTTAAAACACTAGTGCTTAGGAAATCTATTGGAGGCAGAAGCAGTCAAGGGTAGCCTAGGGTTAGGGTTAGGCTTAGGGTTAGGGTTAGGGTACGGCTTGGGGTATGGGTTCGGGGAGGTGTTCGTGTACGGCGTAGGGTATGGGTTAGGGTTAGGGTTTGGGTTAGTGTTAGGGTTAGGGCTCGGTTTAGGGTACGGGTTAGGATTAGGGTACGTGTTAGGGTAGGGGTTAGGGTTAGGTTACGCATTAGGGCTAGGGTAGTTAGTAAACCTATCCCACTCTCTAGCTCCCCCTTAGCACGTAAAGGAATATTATTTGGGGTTCCAGCAATGGAGAAGAATTTAGACACTAGGATAAGATAAGGAACACACCCATTATAAAGAAATCACATTAGGATTCTCTTTTTAAGCTGTTGCTTAAAACACTAGTGCTTAGGAAATCTATTGGAGGCAGAAGCAGTCAAGGGTAGCCTAGGGTTAGTGTTAGGCTTAGGGTTAGGCTTAGGGTACGGCTTAGGGTACGGGTTTGGGGAGGGGTTCAGGTACGGCGTAGGGTATGGGTTAGGGTTAGGGTTAGTGTTAGTGTTAGGGGTAGCGCTCGGTTTAGGGTACGGGTTAGGATTAGGGTACGTGTTAGTGTTAGAGTAGGGGTTAGGGTTAGAGTACGCATTAGGGTTAGGGTAGTTATTAAACCTATCCCACTCTCTAGATACCCCTTAGCACGTAAGGCAATATTATTTGGGGGTGCAGCCATGGAGAAGAGTTTAGACACTAGGATAAGATAAGGAACACACCCATTATAAAGAAATCACATTAGGATTCTATTTTTAAGCTGTTCCTTAAAACACTAGTGCTTAGGAAATCTATTGGAGGCAGAAGCAGTCAAGGGTAGCCTAGGGTTAGGGTTAGGCTTAGGGTTAGGTTTAGGGTACGGCTTGGGGTATGGGTTCGGGGAGGTGTCCGTGTACGGCGTAGGGTATGGGTTAGGGTTAGGGTTTGGGTTAGTGTTAGGGTTAGGGCTCGGTTTAGGGTACGGGTTAGGATTAGGGTACGTGTTAGGGTTAGGGTAGGGGTTAGGGTTAGGTTACGCGTTAGGGCTAGGGTAGTTAGTAAACCTATCCCACTCTCTAGCTCCCCCTTAGCACGTAAAGGAATATTATTTGGGGGTCCAGCCATGGAGAAGAGTTTAGACACTAGGATAAGATAAGGAACACACCCATTATAAAGAAATCACTTTAGGATTCTCTTTTTAAGCTGTTCCTTAAAACACTACTACTTAGGAAATCAATTGGAGGCAGAAGCAGTCAAGGGTAGCCTAGGGTTAGGGTTAGGCTTAGGGTTAGGTTTAGGGTATGGCTTAGGGTACGGGTTCGGGGAGGGGTGCGGGTACGGCGTAGGGTATGGGTTAGGGTTAGGGTTAGGGTTAGTGTTAGGGTTAGGGCTCGGTTTAGGGTACAGGTTAGGATTAGGGTACGTGTTAGGGTTAGGGTAGGGGTTAGGGTTAGGGTACGCGTTAGGGTTAGGGTAGTTATTAAACCTATCCCACTCTCTAGATACCCCTTAGCACGTAAGGGAATATTATTTGGGGGTGCAGCCATGGAGAAGAGTTTAGACACTAGGATAAGATAAGGAACACACCCATTATAAAGAAATCACATTAGGATTCTCTTTTTAAGCTGTTCCTTAAAACAGTAGTGCTTAGGAAATCTATTGGAGGCAGAAGCAGTCAAGGGTAGCCTAGGGTTAGGGTTAGGCTTAGGGTTAGGCTTAGGGTACGGCTTAGGGTACGGGTTCGGGGAGGGGTGCGGGTACGGCGTAGGGTATGGGTTAGGGTTAGGGTTAGGGTTAGTGTTAGGGTTAGGGCTCGGTTTAGGGTACGGGTTAGGATTAGGGTACGTGTTAGGGTTAGGGTAGGGGTTAGGGTTAGGGTACGCGTTAGGGTTAGGGTAGTTATTAAACCTATCCCACTCTCTAGATACCCCTTAGCACGTAAAGGAATATTATTTGAGGGTCCAGCCATGGAGAAGAGTTTAGACACTAGGATAAGATAAGGAACACACCCATTATAAAGAAATCACATTAGGATTCTCTTTTTAAGCTGTTCCTTAAAACACTAGTGCTTAGGAAATCTATTGGAGGCAGAAGCAGTCAAGGGTAGCGTAGGGTTAGGGTTAGGCTTAGGGTTAGGCTTAGGGTACGGCTTAGGGTACGGGTTCGGGGAGGGTTTCGGGTACGGCGTAGGGTATGGGTTAGGGTTAGGGTTAGGGTTAGTGTTAGGGTTAGGGCTCGGTTTAGGGTACGGTTAGGATTAGGGTACGTGTTAGGTTTAGGGTAGGGGTTAGGGTTAGGGTACGCGTTAGGGTTAGGGTAGTTAGTAAACCTATCCCACTCTCTAGATACCCCTTAGCACGTAAAGGAATATTACTTGGGGTTCCAGCAATGGAGAAGAATTTAGACACTAGGATAAGATAAGGAACACACCCATTATAAAGAAATCACATTAGGATTCTCTTTTTAAGCTGTTGCTTAAAACACTAGTGCTTAGGAAACCTATTGGAGGCAGAAGCAGTCAAGGGTAGCCTAGGGTTAGTGTTAGGCTTAGGGTTAGGCTTAGGGTACGGCTTAGGGTACGGGTTTGGGGAGGGGTTCAGGTACGGCGTAGGGTATGGGTTAGGGTTAGGGTTAGTGTTAGTGTTAGGGGTAGCGCTCGGTTTAGGGTACGGGTTAGGATTAGGGTACGTGTTAGTGTTAGGGTAGGGGTTAGGGTTAGAGTACGCATTAGGGTTAGGGTAGTTATTAAACCTATCCCACTCTCTAGATACCCCTTAGCACGTAAGGCAATATTATTTGGGGGTGCAGCCATGGAGAAGAGTTTAGACACTAGGATAAGATAAGGAACACACCCATTATAAAGAAATCACATTAGGATTCTCTTTTTAAGCTGTTCCTTAAAACAGTAGTGCTTAGGAAATCTATGGGAGGCAGAAGCAGTCAAGGGTAGCCTAGGGTTAGGGTTAGGCTTAGGGTTAGGCTTAGGGTACGGCTTAGGTTACGGGTTCGGGGAGGGGTGCGGGTACGGCGTAGGGTATGGGTTAGGGTTAGGGTTTGGGTTAGTGTTAGGGTTAGGGCTCGGTTTAGGGTACGGGTTAGGATTAGGGTACGTGTTAGGGTTAGGGTAGGGGTTAGGGTTAGGTTACGCATTAGGGCTAGGGTAGTTAGTAAACCTATCCCACTCTCTAGCTCCCCCTTAGCACGTAAAGGAATATTATTTGGGGGTCCAGCCATGGAGAAGAGTTTAGACACTAGGATAAGATAAGGAACACACCCATTATAAAGAAATCACTTTAGGATTCTCTTTTTAAGCTGTTCCTTAAAACACTACTGCTTAGGAAATCAATTGGAGGCAGAAGCAGTCAAGGGTAGCCTAGGGTTAGGGTTAGGCTTAGGGTTAGGTTTAGGGTATGGCTTAGGGTACGGGTTCGGGGAGGGGTGCGGGTACGGCATAGGGTATGGGTTAGGGTTAGGGTTAGGGTTAGTGTTAGGGTTAGGGCTCGGTTTAGGGTACAGGTTAGGATTAGTGTACGTGTTAGGGTTAGGGTAGGGGTTAGGGTTAGGGTACGCGTTAGGGTTAGGGTAGTTATTAAACCTATCCCACTCTCTAGATACCCCTTAGCACGTAAGGGAATATTATTTGGGGGTGCAGCCATGGAGAAGAGTTTAGACACTAGGATAAGATAAGGAACACACCCATTATAAAGAAATCACATTAGGATTCTCTTTTTAAGCTGTTCCTTAAAACAGTAGTGCTTAGGAAATCTATTGGAGGCAGAAGTAGTCAAGGGTAGCCTAGGGTTAGGGTTAGGCTTAGGGTTAGGCTTAGGGTACGGCTTAGGGTACGGGTTCGGGGAGGGGTGCGGGTACGGCGTAGGGTATGGGTTAGGGTTAGGGTTAGGGTTAGTGTTAGGGTTAGGGCTCGGTTTAGGGTACGGGTTAGGATTAGGGTACGTGTTAGGGTTAGGGTAGCGGTTAGGGTTAGGGTACGCGTTAGGGTTAGGGTAGTTATTAAACCTATCCCACTCTCTAGATAACCCTTAGCACGTAAAGGAATATTATTTGAGGGTCCAGCCATGGAGAAGAGTTTAGACACTAGGATAAGATAAGGAACACACCCATTATAAAGAAATCACATTAGGATTCTCTTTTTAAGCTGTTCCTTAAAACACTAGTGCTTAGGAAATCTATTGGAGGCAGAAGCAGTCAAGGGTAGCCTAGGGTTAGGGTTAGGCTTAGGGTTAGGTTTAGGGTACGGCTTGGGGTATGGGTTCGGGGAGGTGTTCGTGTACGGCGTAGGGTATGGGTTAGGGTTAGGGTTTGGGTTAGTGTTAGGGTTAGGGCTCGGTTTAGGGTACGGGTTAGGATTAGGGTACGTGTTAGTGTTAGGGTAGGGGTTAGGGTTAGAGTACGCATTAGGGTTAGGGTAGTTATTAAACCTATCCCACTCTCTAGATACCCCTTAGCACGTAAGGCAATATTATTTGGGGGTGCAGCCATGGAGAAGAGTTTAGACACTAGGATAAGATAAGGAACACACCCATTATAAAGAAATCACATTAGGATTCTCTTTTTAAGCTGTTCCTTAAAACAGTAGTGCTTAGGAAATCTATGGGAGGCAGAAGCAGTCAAGGGTAGCCTAGGGTTAGGGTTAGGCTTAGGGTTAGGCTTAGGGTACGGCTTAGGTTACGGGTTCGGGGAGGGGTGCGGGTACGGCGTAGGGTATGGGTTAGGGTTAGGGTTTGGGTTAGTGTTAGGGTTAGGGCTCGGTTTAGGGTACGGGTTAGGATTAGGGTACGTGTTAGGGTTAGGGTAGGGGTTAGGGTTAGGTTACGCATTAGGGCTAGGGTAGTTAGTAAACCTATCCCACTCTCTAGCTCCCCCTTAGCACGTAAAGGAATATTATTTGGGGGTCCAGCCATGGAGAAGAGTTTAGACACTAGGATAAGATAAGGAACACACCCATTATAAAGAAATCACTTTAGGATTCTCTTTTTAAGCTGTTCCTTAAAACACTACTGCTTAGGAAATCAATTGGAGGCAGAAGCAGTCAAGGGTAGCCTAGGGTTAGGGTTAGGCTTAGGGTTAGGTTTAGGGTATGGCTTAGGGTACGGGTTCGGGGAGGGGTGCGGGTACGGCATAGGGTATGGGTTAGGGTTAGGGTTAGGGTTAGTGTTAGGGTTAGGGCTCGGTTTAGGGTACAGGTTAGGATTAGTGTACGTGTTAGGGTTAGGGTAGGGGTTAGGGTTAGGGTACGCGTTAGGGTTAGGGTAGTTATTAAACCTATCCCACTCTCTAGATACCCCTTAGCACGTAAGGGAATATTATTTGGGGGTGCAGCCATGGAGAAGAGTTTAGACACTAGGATAAGATAAAGAACACACCCATTATAAAGAAATCACATTAGGATTCTCTTTTTAAGCTGTTCCTTAAAACAGTAGTGCTTAGGAAATCTATTGGAGGCAGAAGTAGTCAAGGGTAGCCTAGGGTTAGGGTTAGGCTTAGGGTTAGGCTTAGGGTACGGCTTAGGGTACGGGTTCGGGGAGGGGTGCGGGTACGGCGTAGGGTATGGGTTAGGGTTAGGGTTAGGGTTAGTGTTAGGGTTAGGGCTCGGTTTAGGGTACGGGTTAGGATTAGGGTACGTGTTAGGGTTAGGGTAGCGGTTAGGGTTAGGGTACGCGTTAGGGTTAGGGTAGTTATTAAACCTATCCCACTCTCTAGATACCCCTTAGCACGTAAAGGAATATTATTTGAGGGTCCAGCCATGGAGAAGAGTTTAGACACTAGGATAAGATAAGGAAAACACCCATTATAAAGAAATCACATTAGGATTCTCTTTTTAAGCTGTTCCTTAAAACACTAGTGCTTAGGAAATCTATTGGAGGCAGAAGCAGTCAAGGGTAGCCTAGGGTTAGGGTTAGGCTTAGGGTTAGGTTTAGGGTACGGCTTGGGGTATGGGTTCGGGGAGGTGTTCGTGTACGGCGTAGGGTATGGGTTAGGGTTAGGGTTTGGGTTAGTGTTAGGGTTAGGGCTCGGTTTAGGGTACGGGTTAGGATTAGGGTACGTGTTAGGGTTAGGGTAGGGGTTAGGGTTAGGTTACGCGTTAGGGCTAGGGTAGTTAGTAAACCTATCCCACTCTCTAGCTCCCCCTTAGCACGTAAAGGAATATTATTTGGGGGTCCAGCCATGGAGAAGAGTTTAGACACTAGGATAAGATAAGGAACACACCCATTATAAAGAAATCACTTTAGGATTCTCTTTTTAAGCTGTTCCTTAAAACACTACTGCTTAGGAAATCAATTGGAGGCAGAAGCAGTCAAGGGTAGCCTAGGGTTAGGGTTAGGCTTAGGGTTAGGTTTAGGGTATGGCTTAGGGTACGGGTTCGGGGAGGGGTGCGGGTACGGCGTAGGGTATGGGTTAGGGTTAGGGTTAGGGTTAGTGTTAGGGTTAGGGCTCGGTTTAGGGTACAGGTTAGGATTAGGGTACGTGTTAGGGTTAGGGTAGGGGTTAGGGTTAGGGTACGCGTTAGGGTTAGGGTAGTTAGTAAACCTATCCCACTCTCTAGATACCCCTTAGCACGTAAGGGAATATTATTTGGGGGTGCAGCCATGGAGAAGAGTTTAGACACTAGGATAAGATAAGGAACACACCCATTATAAAGAAATCACATTAGGATTCTCTTTTTAAGCTGTTCCTTAAAACAGTAGTGCTTAGGAAATCTATTGGAGGCAGAAGCAGTCAAGGGTAGCCTAGGGTTAGGGTTAGGCTTAGGGTTAGGCTTAGGGTACGGCTTAGGTTACGGGTTCGGGGAGGGGTGCGGGTACGGCGTAGGGTATGGGTTAGGGTTAGGGTTTGGGTTAGTGTTAGGGTTAGGGCTCGGTTTAGGGTACGGGTTAGGATTAGGGTACGTGTTAGGGTTAGGATAGGGGTTAGGGTTAGGGTACGCATTAGGGCTAGGGTAGTTAGTAAACCTATCCCACTCTCTAGCTCCCCCTTAGCACGTAAAGGAATATTATTTGGGGGTCCAGCCATGGAGAAGAGTTTAGACACTAGGATAAGATAAGGAACACACCCATTATAAAGAAATCACTTTAGGATTCTCTTTTTAAGCTGTTCCTTAAAACACTACTGCTTAGGAAATCAATTGGAGGCAGAAGCAGTCAAGGGTAGCCTAGGGTTAGGGTTAGGCTTAGGGTTAGGTTTAGGGTATGGCTTAGGGTACGGGTTCGGGGAGGGGTGCGGGTACGGCGTAGGGTATGGGTTAGGGTTAGGGTTAGGGTTAGTGTTAGGGTTAGGGCTCGGTTTAGGGTACAGGTTAGGATTAGTGTACGTGTTAGGGTTAGGGTAGGGGTTAGGGTTAGGGTACGCGTTAGGGTTAGGGTAGTTATTAAACCTATCCCACTCTCTAGATACCCCTTAGCACGTAAGGGAATATTATTTGGGGGTGCAGCCATGGAGAAGAGTTTAGACTCTAGGATAAGATAAGGAACACACCCATTATAAAGAAATCACATTAGGATTCTCTTTTTAAGCTGTTCCTTAAAACAGTAGTGCTTAGGAAATCTATTGGAGGCAGAAGCAGTCAAGGGTAGCCTAGGGTTAGGGTTAGGCTTAGGGTACGGCTTAGGGTACGGCTTAGGGTACGGGTTCGGGGAGGGGTGCGGGTACGGCGTAGGGTATGGGTTAGGGTTAGGGTAGGGTTAGTTTTAGGGTTAGGGCTCGGTTTAGGGTACGGGTTAGGATTAGGGTACGTGTTAGGGTTAGGGTAGGGGTTAGGGTTAGGTTACGCGTTAGGGTTAGGGTAGTTATTAAACCTATCCCACTCTCTAGATACCCCTTAGCACGTAAAGGAATATTATTTGAGGTTCCAGCCATGGAGAAGAGTTTAGACACTAGGATAAGATAAGGAACACACCCATTATAAAGAAATCACATTAGGATTCTCTTTTTAAGCTGTTCCTTAAAACACTACTGCTTAGGAAATCTATTGGAGGCAGAAGCAGTCAAGGGTAGCCTAGGGTTAGGGTTAGGCTTAGGGTTAGGTTTAGGGTAAGGCTTAGGGTACGGGTTCGGGGAGGGGTGCGGGTACGGCGTAGGGTATGGGTTAGGGTTAGGGTTAGGGTTAGTGTTAGGGTTAGGGCTCGGTTTAGGGTACAGGTTAGGATTAGGGTACGTGTTAGGGTTAGGGTAGGGGTTAGGGTTAGGGTACGCGTTAGGGTTAGGGTAGTTATTAAACCTATCCCACTCTCTAGATACCCCTTAGCACGTAAGGGAATATTATTTGGGGGTGCAGCCATGGAGAAGAGTTTAGACTCTAGGATAAGATAAGGAACACACCCATTATAAAGAAATCACATTAGGATTCTCTTTTTAAGCTGTTCCTTAAAACAGTAGTGCTTAGGAAATCTATTGGAGGCAGAAGCAGTCAAGGGTAGCCTAGGGTTAGGGTTAGGCTTAGGGTTAGGCTTAGGGTACGGCTTAGGGTACGGGTTCGGGGAGGGGTGCGGGTACGGCGTAGGGTATGGGTTAGGGTTAGGGTTAGGGTTAGTTTTAGGGTTAGGGCTCGGTTTAGGGTACGGGTTAGGATTAGGGTACGTGTTAGGGTTAGGGTAGGGGTTAGGGTTAGGTTACGCGTTAGGGTTAGGGTAGTTATTAAACCTATCCCACTCTCTAGATACCCCTTAGCACGTAAAGGAATATTATTTGAGGTTCCAGCCATGGAGAAGAGTTTAGACACTAGGATAAGATAAGGAACACACCCATTATAAAGAAATCACATTAGGATTCTCTTTTTAAGCTGTTCCTTAAAACACTAGTGCTTAGGAAATCTATTGGAGGCAGAAGCAGTCAAGGGTAGCCTAGGGTTAGGGTTAGGCTTAGGGTTAGGTTTAGGGTAAGGCTTAGGGTACGGGTTCGGGGAGGGGTGCGGGTACGGCGTAGGGTATGGGTTAGGGTTAGGGTTAGGGTTAGTGTTAGGGTTAGGGCTCGGTTTAGGGTACAGGTTAGGATTAGGGTACGTGTTAGGGTTAGGGTAGGGGTTAGGGTTAGGGTACGCGTTAGGGTTAGGGTAGTTAGTAAACCTATCCCACTCTCTAGATACCCCTTAGCACGTAAGGGAATATTATTTGGGGGTGCAGCCATGGAGAAGAGTTTAGACACTAGGATAAGATAAGGAACACACCCATTATAAAGAAATCACATTAGGATTCTCTTTTTAAGCTGTTCCTTAAAACAGTAGTGCTTAGGAAATCTATTGGAGGCAGAAGCAGTCAAGGGTAGCCTAGGGTTAGGGTTAGGCTTAGGGTTAGGCTTAGGGTACGGCTTAGGTTACGGGTTCGGGGAGGGGTGCGGGTACGGCGTAGGGTATGGGTTAGGGTTAGGGTTAGGGTTAGTGTTAGGGTTAGGGCTCGGTTTAGGGTACGGGTTAGGATTAGGGTACGTGTTAGGGTTAGGGTAGGGGTTAGGGTTAGGGTACGCGTTAGGGTTAGGGTAGTTATTAAACCTATCCCACTCTCTAGATACCCCTTAGCACGTAAAGGAATATTATTTGAGGGTCCAGCCATGGAGAAGAGTTTAGACACTAGGATAAGATAAGGAACACACCCATTATAAAGAAATCACATTAGGATTCTCTTTTTAAGCTGTTCCTTAAAACACTATTGCTTAGGAAATCTATTGGAGGCAGAAGCAGTCAAGGGTAGCGTAGGGTTAGGGTTAGGCTTAGGGTTAGGCTTAGGGTACGGCTTAGGGTACGGGTTCGGGGAGGGTTTCGGGTACGGCGTAGGGTATGGGTTAGGGTTAGGGTTAGGGTTAGTGTTAGGGTTAGGGCTCGGTTTAGGGTACGGTTAGGATTAGGGTACGTGTTAGGTTTAGGGTAGGGGTTAGGGTTAGGGTACGCGTTAGGGTTAGGGTAGTTAGTAAACCTATCCCACTCTCTAGATACCCCTTAGCACGTAAAGGAATATTATTTGGGGTTCCAGCAATGGAGAAGAATTTAGACACTAGGATAAGATAAGGAACACACCCATTATAAAGAAATCACATTAGGATTCTCTTTTTAAGCTGTTGCTTAAAACACTAGTGCTTAGGAAATCTATTGGAGGCAGAAGCAGTCAAGGGTAGCCTAGGGTTAGTGTTAGGCTTAGGGTTAGGCTTAGGGTACGGCTTAGGGTACGGGTTTGGGGAGGGGTTCAGGTACGGCGTAGGGTATGGGTTAGGGTTAGGGTTAGTGTTAGTGTTAGGGTTAGGGCTCGGTTTAGGGTACGGGTTAGGATTAGGGTACGTGTTAGTGTTAGAGTAGGGGTTAGGGTTAGAGTACGCATTAGGGTTAGGGTAGTTATTAAACCTATCCCACTCTCTAGATACCCCTTAGCACGTAAGGCAATATTATTTGGGGGTGCAGCCATGGAGAAGAGTTTAGACACTAGGATAAGATAAGGAACACACCCATTATAAAGAAATCACATTAGGATTCTCTTTTTAAGCTGTTCCTTAAAACACTAGTGCTTAGGAAATCTATTGGAGGCAGAAGCAGTCAAGGGTAGCCTAGGGTTAGGGTTAGGCTTAGGGTTAGGTTTAGGGTACGGCTTGGGGTATGGGTTCGGGGAGGTGTTCGTGTACGGCGTAGGGTATGGGTTAGGGTTAGGGTTTGGGTTAGTGTTAGGGTTAGGGCTCGGTTTAGGGTACGGGTTAGGATTAGGGTACGTGTTAGGGTTAGGGTAGGTGTTAGGGTTAGGTTACGCATTAGGGCTAGGGTAGTTAGTAAACCTATCCCACTCTCTAGCTCCCCCTTAGCACGTAAAGGAATATTATTTGGGGGTCCAGCCATGGAGAAGAGTTTAGACACTAGGATAAGATAAGGAACACACCCATTATAAAGAAATCACTTTAGGATTCTCTTTTTAAGCTGTTCCTTAAAACACTACTGCTTAGGAAATCAATTGGAGGCAGAAGCAGTCAAGGGTAGCCTAGGGTTAGGGTTAGGCTTAGGGTTAGGTTTAGGGTATGGCTTAGGGTACGGGTTCGGGGAGGGGTGCGGGTACGGCATAGTGTATGGGTTAGGGTTAGGGTTAGGGTTAGTGTTAGGGTTAGGGCTCGGTTTAGGGTACAGGTTAGGATTAGTGTACGTGTTAGGGTTAGGGTAGGGGTTAGGGTTAGGGTACGCGTTAGGGTTAGGGTAGTTATTAAACCTATCCCACTCTCTAGATACCCCTGAGCACGTAAAGGAATATTATTTGAGGGTCCAGCCATGGAGAAGAGTTTAGACACTAGGATAAGATAAGGAACACACCCATTATAAAGAAATCACATTAGGATTCTCTTTTTAAGCTGTTCCTTAAAACACTAGTGCTTAGGAAATCTATTGGAGGCAGAAGCAGTCAAGGGTAGCCTAGGGTTAGGGTTAGGCTTAGGGTTAGGTTTAGGGTATGGCTTAGGGTACGGGTTCGGGGAGGGGTGCGGGTACGGCGTAGGGTATGGGTTAGGGTTAGGGTTAGGGTTAGTGTTAGGGTTAGGGCTCGGTTTAGGGTACAGGTTAGGATTAGGGTACATGTTAGGGTTAGGGTAGGGGTTACGGTTAGGGTACGCGTTAGGGTTAGGGTAGTTATTAAACCTATCCCACTCTCTAGATACCCCTTAGCAAGTAAGGGAATATTATTTGGGGGTGCAGCCATATAGAAGAGTTTAGACACTAGGATAAGATAAGGAACACACCCATTATAAAGAAATCACATTAGGATTCTCTTTTTAAGCTGTTCCTTAAAACAGTAGTGCTTAGGAAATCTATTGGAGGCAGAAGCAGTCAAGGGTAGCCTAGGGTTAGGGTTAGGCTTAGGGTTAGGCTTAGGGTACGGCTTAGGGTACGGGTTCGGGGAGGGGTGCGGGTACGGCGTAGGGTATGGGTTAGGGTTAGGGTTAGGGTTAGTGTTAGGGTTAGGGCTCGGTTTAGGGTACGGGTTAGGATTAGGGTACGTGTTAGGGTTAGGGTAGGGGTTAGGGTTAGGGTACGCGTTTGGGTTAGGGTAGTTATTAAACCTATCCCACTCTCTAGATACCCCTTAGCACGTAAAGGAATATTATTTGAGGGTCCAGCCATGGAGAAGAGTTTAGACACTAGGATAAGATAAGGAACACACCCATTATAAAGAAATCACATTAGGATTCTCTTTTTAAGCTGTTGCTTAAAACACTAGTGCTTAGGAAATCTATTGGAGGCAGAAGCAGTCAAGGGTAGCCTAGGGTTAGTGTTAGGCTTAGGGTTAGGCTTAGGGTACGGCTTAGGGTACGGGTTTGGGGAGAGGTTCAGGTACGGCGTAGAGTATGGGTTAGGGTTAGGGTTAGTGTTAGGGTTAGGGCTCGGTTTAGGGTACGGGTTAGGATTAGGGTACGTGTTAGTGTTAGAGTAGGAGTTAGGGTTAGAGTACGCATTAGGGTTAGGGTAGTTATTAAACCTAGCCCACTCTCTAGATACCCCTTAGCACGTAAGGCAATATTATTTGGGGGTGCAGCCATGGAGAAGAGTTTAGACACTAGGATAAGATACGGAACACACCCATTATAAAGAAATCACATTAGGATTCTCTTTTTAAGCTGTTCCTTAAAACACTAGTGCTTAGGAAATCTATTGGAGGCAGAAGCAGTCAAGGGTAGCCTAGGGTTAGGGTTAGGCTTAGGGTTAGGTTTAGGGTACGGCTTGGGGTATGGGTTCAGGGAGGTGTTCGTGTACGTCGTAGGGTATGGGTTAGGGTTAGGGTTTGGGTTAGTGTTAGGGTTAGGGCTCGGTTTAGGGTACGGTTAGGATTAGGGTACGTGTTAGGTTTAGGGTAGGGGTTAGGGTTAGGGTACGCGTTAGGGTTAGGGTAGTTAGTAAACCTATCCCACTCTCTAGATACCCCTTAGCACGTAAAGGAATATTATTTGGGGTTCCAGCAATGGAGACGAATTTAGACACTAGGATAAGATAAGGAACACACCCATTATAAAGAAATCACATTAGGATTCTCTTTTTAAGCTGTTGCTTAAAACACTAGTGCTTAGGAAATCTATTGGAGGCAGAAGCAGTCAAGGGTAGCCTAGGGTTAGTGTTATGCTTAGGGTTAGGCTTAGGGTACGGCTTAGGGTACGGGTTTGGGGAGGGGTTCAGGTACGGCGTAGGGTATGGGTTAGGGTTAGGGTTAGTGTTAGTGTTAGGGTTAGGGCTCGGTTTAGGGTACGGGTTAGGATTAGGGTACGTGTTAGTGTTAGAGTAGGGGTTAGGGTTAGAGTACGCATTAGGGTTAGGGTAGTTATTAAACCTATCCCACTCTCTAGATACCCCTTAGCACGTAAGGCAATATTATTTGGGGGTGCAGCCATGGAGAAGAGTTTAGACACTAGGATAAGATAAGGAACACACCCATTATAAAGAAATCACATTAGGATTCTCTTTTTCAGCTGTTCCTTAAAACACTAGTGCTTAGGAAATCTATTGGAGGCAGAAGCAGTCAAGGGTAGCCTAGGGTTAGGGTTAGGCTTAGGGTTAGGCTTAGGGTACGGCTTAGGGTACGGATTCGGGGAGGGTTTCGGGTATGGCGTACGGTATGGGTTAGGGTTTGGGTTAGGGTTAGTGTTAGGGTTACGGATCGGTTTAGGGTACGGGTTAGGATTAGGGTACGGGTTAGGGTTAGGGTAGGGGTTAGGGTTAGGGTACGCGTTAGGGTTAGGGTAGTTAGTAAACCTATTCCACTCTCTAGATACCCCTTAGCACGTAAAGGAATATTATTTGGGGGTCCAGCCATGGAGAAGAGTTTAGACACTAGGATAAGATAAGGAACACACCCATTATAAAGAAATCACATTAGGATTCTCTTTTTAAGCTGTTCCTTAAAACACTAGTGCTTAGGAAATCTCTTGGAGGCATAAGCAGTCAAGGGTAGCCTAGGGTTAGTGTTAGGCTTAGGGTTAGGCTTAGGGTATGGCTTAGGGTACGGGTTCGGGGAGGGTTTCGGGTACGGCGTAGGGTATGGGTTAGGGTTAGGGTTAGGGTTAGTGTTAGGGTTAGGGCTCGGTTTAGGGTACGGGTTAGGATTAGGGTACGTGTTAGAGTTAGGGTAGGGGTTAGGGTTAGGGTACGCGTTAGGGTTAGGGTAGTTATTAAACCTATCCCACTCTCTAGATACCCCTTAGCACGTAAAGGAATATTATTTGGGGGTCCAGCCATGGAGAAGAGTTTAGACACTAGGATAAGATAAGGAACACACCCATTATAAAGAAATCACTTTAGGATTCTCTTTTTAAGCTGTTCTTAAAACACTAGTGCTTAGGAAATCTATTGGAGGCAGAAGCAGTCAAGGGTAGCCTAGGGTTAGGGTTAGGCTTAGGGTTAGGGTTAGGGTACGGCTTGGGGTATGGGTTCGGGGAGGTGTTCGTGTACGGCGTAGGGTATGGGTTAGGGTTAGGGTTTGGGTTAGTGTTAGGGTTAGGGCTCGGTTTAGGATACGGGTTAGGATTAGGGTACGTGTTAGGGTTAGGGTAGGGGTTAGGGTTAGGTTACGCGTTAGGGCTAGGGTAGTTAGTAAATCTATCCCACTCTCTATCTCCCCGTTAGCATGTAAAGGAATATTATTTGGGGGTCCAGCCATGGAGAAGAGTTTAGACACTAGGATAAGATAAGGAACACACCCATTATAAAGAAATCACTTTAGGATTCTCTTTTTCAGCTGTTCCTTAAAACACTAGTGCTTAGGAAATCTATTGGAGGCAGAAGCAGTCAAGGGTAGCCTAGGGTTAGGGTTAGGCTTAGGGTTAGGCTTAGGGTACGGCTTAGGGTACGGGTTCGGGGAGGGTTTCGGGTACGGCGTAGGGTATGGGTTAGGGTTAGGGTTAGTGTTAGGGTTAGGGCTCGGTTTAGGGTACGGGTTAGGATTAGGGTACGTGTTAGGGTTAGGATAGGGGTTAGGGTTAGGGTACGCGTTAGGGTTAGGGTAGTTATTAAACCTATCCCACTCTCTAGATACCCCTTAGCACGTAAAGGAATATTATTTGGGGGTCCAGCCATGGAGAAGAGTTTAGACACTAGGATAATATAAGGAACACACCCATTATAAAGAAATCACATTAGGATTCTCTTTTTAAGCTGTTGCTTAAAACACTAGTGCTTAGGAAATCTATTGGAGGCAGAAGCAGTCAAGGGTAGCCTAGGGTTAGTGTTAGGCTTAGGGTTAGGCTTAGGGTACGGCTTAGGGTACGGGTTTGGGGAGGGGTTCAGGTACGGCGTAGGGTATGGGTTTGGGTTAGGGTTAGGGTTAGTGTTAGTGTTAGGGTTAGGGCTCGGTTTAGGGTACAGGTTAGGATTAGGGTACGTGTTAGGGTTAGGGTAGGGGTTAGGGTTAGGGTACGCGTTAGGGTTAGGGTAGTTATTAAACCTATCCCACTCTCTAGATACCCCTTAGCACGTAAGGGAATATTATTTGGGGGTGCAGCCATGGAGAAGAGTTTAGACACTAGGATAAGATAAGGAACACACCCATTATAAAGAAATCACATTAGGATTCTCTTTTTAAGCTGTTCCTTAAAACAGTAGTGCTTAGGAAATCTATTGGAGGCAGAAGCAGTCAAGGGTAGCCTAGGGTTAGGGTTAGGCTTAGGGTTAGGCTTAGGGTACGGCTTAGGTTACGGGTTCGGGGAGGGGTGCGGGTACGGCGTAGGGTATGGGTTAGGGTTAGGGTTAGGGTTAGTGTTAGGGTTAGGGCTCGGTTTAGGGTATGGGTTAGGATTAGGGTACGTGTTAGGGTTAGGGTAGGGGTTAGGGTTAGGGTACGCGTTAGGGTTAGGGTAGTTATTAAACCTATCCCACTCTCTAGATACCCCTTAGCACGTAAAGGAATATTATTTGAGGGTCCAGCCATGGAGAAGAGTTTAGACACTAGGATAAGATAAGGAACACACCCATTATAAAGAAATCACATTAGGATTCTCTTTTTAAGCTGTTGCTTAAAACACTAGTGCTTAGGAAATCTATTGGAGGCAGAAGCAGTCAAGGGTAGCCTAGGGTTAGTGTTAGGCTTAGGGTTAGGCTTAGGATACGGCTTAGGGTACGGGTTTGGGGAGGGGTTCAGGTACGGCGTAGGGTATGGGTTAGGTTTAGGGTTAGTGTTAGTGTTAGGGTTAGGGCTCGGTTTAGGGTACGGGTTAGGATTAGGGTACGTGTTAGTGTTAGAGTAGGGGTTAGGGTTAGAGTACGCATTAGGGTTAGGGTAGTTATTAAACCTATCCCACTCTCTAGATACCCCTTAGCACGTAAGGCAATATTATTTGGGGGTGAAGCCATGGAGAAGAGTTTAGACACTAGGATAAGATAAGGAACACACCCATTATAAAGAAATCACATTAGGATTCTCTTTTTAAGCTGTTCCTTAAAACACTAGTGCTTAGGAAATCTATTGGAGGCAGAAGCAGTCAAGGGTAGCCTAGGGTTAGGGTTAGGCTTAGGGTTAGGTTTAGGGTACGGCTTGGGGTATGGGTTCGGGGAGGTGTTCGTGTACGGCGTAGGGTATGGGTTAGGGTTAGGGTTTGGGTTAGTGTTAGGGTTAGGGCTCGGTTTAGGGTACGGGTTAGGATTAGGGTACGTGTTAGGGTTAGGGTAGGGGTTAGGGTTAGGTTACGCATTAGGGCTAGGGTAGTTAGTAAACCTATCCCACTCTCTAGCTCCCCCTTAGCACGTAAAGGAATATTATTTGGGGGTCCAGCCATGGAGAAGAGTTTAGACACTAGGATAAGATAAGGAACACACCCATTATAAAGAAATCACTTTAGGATTCTCTTTTTAAGCTGTTCCTTAAAACACTACTGCTTAGGAAATCAATTGGAGGCAGAAGCAGTCAAGGGTAGCCTAGGGTTAGGGTTAGGCTTAGGGTTAGGTTTAGGGTATGGCTTAGGGTACGGGTTCGGGGAGGGGTGCGGGTACGGCATAGGGTATGGGTTAGGGTTAGGGTTAGGGTTAGTGTTAGGGTTAGGGCTCGGTTTAGGGTACAGGTTAGGATTAGGGTACGTGTTAGGGTTAGGGTAGGGGTTAGGGTTAGGGTACGCGTTAGGGTTAGGGTAGTTATTAAACCTATCCCACTCTCTAGATACCCCTTAGCACGTAAGGGAATATTATTTGGGGGTGCAGCCATGGAGAAGAGTTTAGACACTAGGATAAGATAAGGAACACACCCATTATAAAGAAATCACATTAGGATTCTCTTTTTAAGCTGTTCCTTAAAACAGTAGTGCTTAGGAAATCTATTGGAGGCAGAAGCAGTCAAGGGTAGCCTAGGGTTAGGGTTAGGCTTAGGGTTAGGCTTAGGGTACGGCTTAGGGTAAGGGTTCGGGGAGGGGTGCGGGTACGGCGTAGGGTATGGGTTAGGGTTAGGGTTAGGGTTAGTGTTAGGGTTAGGGCTCGGTTTAGGGTACGGGTTAGGATTAGGGTACGTGTTAGGGTTAGGGTACGCGTTAGGGTTAGGGTACGCGTTAGGGTTAAGGTAGTTATTAAACCTATCCCACTCTCTAGATACCCCTGAGCACGTAAAGGAATATTATTTGAGGGTCCAGCCATGGAGAAGAGTTTAGACACTAGGATAAGATAAGGAACACACCCATTATAAAGAAATCACATTAGGATTCTCTTTTTAAGCTGTTCCTTAAAACACTAGTGCTTAGGAAATCTATTGGAGGCAGAAGCAGTCAAGGGTAGCGTAGGGTTAGGGTTAGGCTTAGGGTTAGGCTTAGGGTTCGGCTTAGGGTACGTGTTCGGGGAGGGTTTCGGATACGGCGTAGGGTATGGGTTAGGGTTAGGGTTAGGGTTAGTGTTAGGGTTAGGGCTCGGTTTAGGGTACGGGTTAGGGTTAGGGTAGGGGTTAGGGTTAGGGTACGCGTTAGGGTTAGGGTAGTTATTAAACCTATCCCACTCTCTAGATACCCCTTAGCACGTAAAGGAATATTATTTGGGGGTCCAACCATGGAGAAGAGTTTAGACAGTAGGATAAGATAAGGAAAACACTCATTATAAAGAAATCACTTTAGGATTCTCTTTTTCAGCTGTTCCTTAAAACACTAGTGCTTAGGAAATCTATTGGAGGCAGAAGCAGTCAAGGGTAGCCTAGGGTTAGGGTTAGGCTTAGGGTTAGGCTTAGGGTACGGCTTAGGGTACGGGTTCGGGGAGGGTTTCGGGTATGGCGTAGGGTATGGGTTAGGGTTTGGGTTAGGGTTAGTGTTAGGGTTAGGGATCGGTTTAGGGTACGGGTTAGGATTAGGGTACGGGTTAGGGTTAGGGTAGGGGTTAGGGTTAGGGTACGCGTTAGGGTTAGGGTAGTTAGTAAACCTATCCCACTCTCTAGATACCCCTTAGCACGTAAAGGAATATTATTTGGGGGTCCAGCCATGGAGAAGAGTTTAGACACTAGGATAAGATAAGGAACACACCCATTATAAAGAAATCACATTAGGATTCTCTTTTTAAGCTGTTGCTTAAAACACTAGTGCTTAGGAAATCTATTGGAGGCAGAAGCAGTCAAGGGTAGCCTAGGGTTAGTGTTAGGCTTAGGGTTAGGCTTAGGGTATGGCTTAGGGTACGGGTTCGGGGAGGGTTTCGGGTACGGCGTAGGGTATGGGTTAGGGTTAGGGTTAGGGTTAGTGTTAGGGTTAGGGCTCGGATTAGGGTACGGGTTAGGATTAGGGTACGTGTTAGGGTTAGGGTAGGGGTTAGGGTTAGGGTACGCGTTAGGGTTAGGGTAGTTATTAAACCTATCCCTCTCTCTAGATACCCGTTAGCACGTAAAGGAATATTATTTGGGGGTCCAGCCATGGAGAAGAGTTTAGACACTAGGATAAGATAAGGAACACACCCATTATAAAGAAATCACTTTAGGATTCTCTTTTTAAGCTGTTCTTAAAACACTAGTGCTTAGGAAATCTATTGGAGGCAGAAGCAGTCAAGGGTAGCCTAGGGTTAGGGTTAGGCTTAGGGTTAGGGTTAGGGTACGGCTTGGGGTATGGGTTCGGGGAGGTGTTCGTGTACGGCGTAGGGTATGGGTTAGGGTTAGGGTTTGGGTTAGTGTTAGGGTTAGGGCTCGGTTTAGGGTACGGGTTAGGATTAGGGTACGTGTTAGTGTTAGAGTAGGGGTTAGGGTTAGAGTACGCATTAGGGTTAGGGTAGTTATTAAACCTATCCCACTCTCTAGATACCCCTTAGCACGTAAGGGAATATTATTTGGGGGTGCAGCCATATAGAAGAGTTTAGACACTAGGATAAGATAAGGAACACACCCATTATAAAGAAATCACTTTAGGATTCTCTTTTTAAGCTGTTCCTTAAAACACTACTGCTTAGGAAATCAATTGGAGGCAGAAGCAGTCAAGGGTAGCCTAGGGTTAGGGTTAGGCTTAGGGTTAGGTTTAGGGTATGGCTTAGGGTACGGGTTCGGGGAGTGGTGCGGGTACGGCATAGGGTATGGGTTAGGGTTAGGGTTAGGGTTAGGGTTAGGGTTAGGGCTCGTTTTAGGGTACAGGTTAGGATTAGGGTACGTGTTAGGGTTAGGGTAGGGGTTAGGGTTAGGGTACGCGTTAGGGTTAGGGTAGTTATTAAACCTATCCCACTCTCTAGATACCCCTTAGCACGTAAGGGAATATTATTTGGGGGTGCAGCCATGGAGAAGAGTTTACACACTAGGATAAGATAAGGAACACACCCATTATAAAGAAATCACATTAGGATTCTCTTTTTAAGCTGTTCCTTAAAACAGTAGTGCTTAGGAAATCTATTGCAGGCAGAAGCAGTCAAGGGTAGCGTAGGGTTAGGGTTAGGCTTAGGGTTAGGCTTAGGGTACGGCTTAGGGTACGTGTTCGGGGAGGGTTTCGGGTACGGCGTAGGGTATGGGTTAGGGTTAGGGTTAGGGTTAGTGTTAGGGTTAGGGCTCGGTTTAGGGTACGGTTAGGATTAGGGTACGTGTTAGGTTTAGGGTAGGGGTTAGGGTTAGGGTACGCGTTAGGGTTAGGGTAGTTAGTAAACCTATCCCACTCTCTAGATACCCCTTAGCACGTAAAGGAATATTATTTGGGGTTCCAGCAATGGAGAAGAATTTAGACACTAGGATAAGATAAGGAACACACCCATTATAAAGAAATCACATTAGGATTCTCTTTTTAAGCTGTTGCTTAAAACACTAGTGCTTAGGAAATCTATTGGAGGCAGAAGCAGTCAAGGGTAGCCTAGGGTTAGTGTTAGGCTTAGGGTTAGGCTTAGGGTACGGCTTAGGGTACGGGTTTGGGGAGGGGTTCAGGTACGGCGTAGGGTATGGGTTAGGGTTAGGGTTAGTGTTAGTGTTAGGGGTAGGGCTCGGTTTAGGGTACGGGTTAGGATTAGGGTACGTGTTAGTGTTAGGGTAGGGGTTAGGGTTAGAGTACGCATTAGGGTTAGGGTAGTTATTAAACCTATCCCACTCTCTAGATACCCCTTAGCACGTAAGGCAATATTATTTGGGGGTGCAGCCATGGAGAAGAGTTTAGACACTAGGATAAGATAAGGAACACACCCATTATAAAGAAATCACATTAGGATTCTCTTTTTAAGCTGTTCCTTAAAACACTAGTGCTTAGGAAATCTATTGGAGGCAGAAGCAGTCAAGGGTAGCCTAGGGTTAGGGTTAGGCTTACGGTTAGGTTTAGGGTACGGCTTGGGGTATGGGTTCGGGGAGGTGTTCGTGTACGGCGTAGGGTATGGGTTAGGGTTAGGGTTTGGGTTAGTGTTAGGGTTAGGGCTCGGTTTAGGGTACGGGTTAGGATTAGGGTACGTGTTAGGGTTAGGGTAGGGGTTAGGGTTAGGTTACGCGTTAGGGCTAGGGTAGTTAGTAAACCTATCCCACTCTCTAGCTCCCCCTTAGCACGTAAAGGAATATTATTTGGGGGTCCAGCCATGGAGAAGAGTTTAGACACTAGGATAAGATAAGGAACACACCCATTATAAAGAAATCACATTAGGATTCTCTTTTTAAGCTGTTGCTTAAAACACTAGTGCTTAGGAAATCTATTGGAGGCAGAAGCAGTCAAGGGTAGCCTAGGGTTAGTGTTAGGCTTAAGGTTAGGCTTAGGGTACGGCTTAGGGTACGGGTTTGGGGAGGGGTTCAGGTACGACGTAGGGTATGGGTTAGGGTTAGGGTTAGTGTTAGTGTTAGGGTTAGGGCTCGGTTTAGGGTACGGGTTAGGATTAGGGTACGTGTTAGTGTTAGGGTAGGGGTTAGGGTTAGAGTACGCATTAGGGTTAGGGTAGTTATTAAACCTATCCCACTCTCTACATACCCCTTAGCACGTAAGGCAATATTATTTGGGGGTGCAGCCATGGAGAAGAGTTTAGACACTAGGATAAGATAAGGAACACACCCATTATAAAGAAATCACATTAGGATTCTCTTTTTAAGCTGTTCCTTAAAACACTAGTGCTTAGGAAATCTATTGGAGGCAGAAGCAGTCAAGGGTAGCCTAGGGTTAGTGTTAGGCTTAGGGTTAGGCTTAGGGTACGGCTTAGGGTACGGGTTTGGGGAGGGGTTCAGGTACGGCGTAGGGTATGGGTTAGGGTTAGGGTTAGTGTTACTGTTAGGGTTAGGGCTCGGTTTAGGGTACGGGTTAGGATTAGGGTACGTGTTAGTGTTAGGGTAGGGGTTAGGGTTAGAGTACGCATTAGGGTTAGGGTAGTTATTAAACCTATCCCACTCTCTAGATACCCCTTAGCACGTAAGGCAATATTATTTGGGGGTGCAGCCATGGAGAAGAGTTTAGACACTAGGATAAGATAAGGAACACACCCATTATAAAGAAATCACATTAGGATTCTCTTTTTAAGCTGTTCCTTAAAACACTAGTGCTTAGGAAATCTATTGGAGGCAGAAGCAGTCAAGGGTAGCCTAGGGTAAGGTTAGGCTTAGGGTTAGGCTTAGGGTACGGCTTAGGGTACGGGTTCGGGGAGGGTTTCGGGTACGGCGTAGGGTATGGGTTAAGGTTAGGGTTAGTGTTAGGGTTAGGGCTCGGTTTAGGGTACGGGTTAGGATTAGTGTACGTGTTAGGGTTAGGGTAGTGGTTAGGGTTAGGGTACGCGTTAGGGTTAGGGTAGTTATTAAACCTATCCCACTCTCTAGATAACCCTTAGCACGTAAGGCAATATTATTTGGGGGTCCAGCCATGGAGAAGAGTTTAGACACTAGGATAAGATAAGGAACACAAACATTATAAAGAAATCACTTTAGGATTCTCTTTTTAAGCTGTTCCTTAAAACACTAGTGATTAGGAAATCTATTGGAGGCAGAAGCAGTCAAGGGTAGCCTAGGGTTAGGGTTAGGCTTAGGGTTAGGCTTAGGGTACGGCTTAGGGTACGGGTTCAGGGAGGGGTGCGGGTACGGCGTAGGGTATGGGTTAGGGTTAGGGTTAGGGTTAGTGTTAGGGTTAGGGCTCGGTTTAGGGTACAGGTTAGGATTAGGGTACGTGTTAGGGTTAGGGTAGGGGTTAGGGTTAGGGTACGCGTTAGGGTTAGGGTAGTTATTAAACCTATCCCACTCTCTAGATACCCCTTAGCACGTAAGGGAATATTATTTGGGGGTGCAGCCATGGAGAAGAGTTTAGACACTAGGATAAGATAAGGAACACACCCATTATAAAGAAATCACATTAGGATTCTCTTTTTAAGCTGTTCCTTAAAACAGTAGTGCTTAGGAAATCTATTGGAGGCAGAAGCAGTCAAGGGTAGCCTAGGGTTAGGGTTAGGCTTAGGGTTAGGCTTAGGGTACGGCTTAGGTTACGGGTTCGGGGAGGGGTGCGGGTACGGCGTACGGTATGGGTTAGGGTTAGGGTTAGGGTTAGTGTTAGGGTTAGGGCTCGGTTTACGGTATGGTTAGGATTAGGGTACGTGTTAGGGTTAGGGTACGCGTTAGGGTTAGGGTAGTTATTAAACCTATCCCACTCTCTAGATACCCCTTAGCACGTAAAGGAATATTATTTGAGGGTCCAGCCATGGAGAAGAGTTTAGACACTAGGATAAGATAAGGAACACACCCATTATAAAGAAATCACATTAGGATTCTCTTTTTAAGCTGTTCCTTAAAACACTAGTGCTTAGGAAATCTATTGGAGGCAGAAGCAGTCAAGGGTAGCGTAGGGTTAGGGTTATGCTTAGGGTTAGGCTTAGGGTACGGCTTAGGGTACGGGTTCGGGGAGGGTTTCGGGTACGGCGTAGGGTATGGGTTAGGGTTAGGGTTAGTGTTAGTGTTAGGGTTAGGGCTCGGTTTAGGGTACGGGTTAGGATTAGGGTACGTGTTAGTGTTAGAGTAGGGGTTAGGGTTAGAGTACGCATTAGGGTTAGGGTAGTTATTAAACCTATCCCACTCTCTAGATACCCCTTAGCACGTAAGGCAATATTATTTGGGGGTGCAGCCATGGAGAAGTGTTTAGACACTAGGATAAGATAAGGAACACACCCATTATAAAGAAATCACATTAGGATTCTCTTTTTCAGCTGTTCCTTAAAACACTAGTGCTTAGGAAATCTATTGGAGGCAGAAGCAGTCAAGGGTAGCCTAGGGTTAGGGTTAGGCTTAGGGTTAGGCTTAGGGTACGGCTTAGGGTACGGGTTCGGGGAGGGTTTCGGGTATGGCGTAGGGTATGTGTTAGGGTTTGGGTTAGGGTTAGTGTTAGGGTTAGGGATCGGTTTAGGGTACGGGTTAGGATTAGGGTACGGGTTAGGGTTAGGGTAGGGGTTAGGGTTAGGGTACGCGTTAGGGTTAGGGTAGTTAGTAAACCTATCCCACTCTCTAGATACCCCTTAGCACGTAAAGGAATATTATTTGGGGGTCCAGCCATGGAGAAGAGTTTAGACACTAGGATAAGATAAGGAACACACCCATTATAAAGAAATCACATTAGGATTCTCTTTTTAAGCTGTTGCTTAAAACACTAGTGCTTAGGAAATCTATTGGAGGCAGAAGCAGTCAAGGGTAGCCTAGGGTTAGTGTTAGGCTTAGGGTTAGGCTTAGGGTACGGCTTGGGGTATGGGTTCGGGGAGGTGTTCGTGTACGGCGTAGGGTATGGGTTAGGGTTAGGGTTAGTGTTAGGGTTAGGGCTCGGTTTAGGGTACGGGTTAGGATTAGGGTACGTGTTAGGGTTAGGGTAGGGGTTAGGGTTAGGTTACGCGTTAGGGCTAGGGTAGTTAGTAAACCTATCCCACTCTCTAGCTCCCCGTTAGCACGTAAAGGAATATTATTTGGGGGTCCAGCCATGGAGAACAGTTTAGACACTAGGATAAGATAAGGAACACACCCATTATAAAGAAATCACATTAGGATTCTCTTTTTAAGCTGTTCCTTAAAACACTACTGCTTAGGAAATCAATTGGAGGCAGAAGCAGTCAAGGGTAGCCTAGGGTTAGGGTTAGGCTTAGGGTTAGGTTTAGGGTATGGCTTAGGGTACGGGTTCGGGGAGGGGTGCGGGTACGGCGTAGGGTATGGGTTAGGGTTAGTGTTAGGGTTAGTGTTAGGGTTAGGGCTCGGTTTAGGGTACAGGTTAGGATTAGGGTACATGTTAGGGTTAGGGTAGGGGTTAGGGTTAGGGTACGCGTTAGGGTTAGGGTAGTTATTAAACCTATCCCACTCTCTAGATACCCCTTAGCACGTAAGGGAATATTATTTGGGGGTGCAGCCATATAGAAGAGTTTAGACACTAGGATAAGATAAGGAACACACCCATTATAAAGAAATCACATTAGGATTCTCTTTTTAAGCTGTTCCTTAAAACAGTAGTGCTTAGGAAATCTATTGGAGGCAGAAGCAGTCAAGGGTAGCCTAGGGTTAGGGTTAGGCTTAGGGTTAGGCTTAGGGTACGGCTTAGGGTACGGGTTCGGGGAGGGGTGCGGGTACGGCGTAGGGTATGGGTTAGGGTTAGGGTTAGGGTTAGTGTTAGGGTTAGGGCTCGGTTTAGGGTAGGGGTTAGGATTAGGGTACGTGTTAGGGTTAGGGTAGGGGTTAGGGTTAGGGTACGCGTTAGGGTTAGGGTAGTTATTAAACCTATCCCACTCTCTAGATACCCCTTAGCACATAAAGGAATATTATTTGAGGGTCCAGCCATGGAGAAGAGTTTAGACACTAGGATAAGATAAGGAACACACCCATTATAAAGAAATCACATTAGGATTCTCTTTTTAAGCTGTTCCTTAAAACACTAGTGCTTAGGAAATCTATTGGAGGCAGAGGCAGTCAAGGGTAGCGTAGGGTTAGGGTTAGGCTTAGGGTTAGGCTTAGGGTACGGCTTAGGGTACATGTTCGGGGAGGGTTTCGGGTACGGCGTAGGGTATGGGTTAGGGTTAGGGTTAGGGTTAGTGTTAGGGTTAGGGCTCGGTTTAGGGTACGGTTAGGATTAGGGTACGTGTTAGGTTTAGGGTAGGGGTTAGGGTTAGGGTACGCGTTAGGGTTACGGTAGTTAGTAAACCTATCCCACTCTCTAGATACCCCTTAGCACGTAAAGGAATATTATTTGGGGTTCCAGCAATGGAGAAGAATTTAGACACTAGGATAAGATAAGGAACACACCCATTATAAAGAAATCACATTAGGATTCTCTTTTTAAGCTGCTGCTTAAAACACTAGTGCTTAGGAAATCTATTGGAGGCAGAAGCAGTCAAGGGTAGCCTAGGGTTAGTGTTATGCTTAGGGTTAGGCTTAGGGTACGGCTTAGGGTACGGGTTTGGGGAGGGGTTCAGGTACGGCGTAGGGTATGGGTTAGGGTTAGGGTTAGTGTTAGTGTTAGGGTTAGGGCTCGGTTTAGGGTACGGGTTAGGATTAGGGTACGTGTTAGTGTTAGAGTAGGGGTTAGGGTTAGAGTACGCATTAGGGTTAGGGTAGTTATTAAACCTATCCCACTCTCTAGATACCCCTTAGCACGTAAGGCAATATTATTTGGGGGTGCAGCCATGGAGAAGAGTTTAGACACTAGGATAAGATAAGGAACACACCCATTATAAAGAAATCACATTAGGATTCTCTTTTTCAGCTGTTCCTTAAAACACTAGTGCTTAGGAAATCTATTGGAGGCAGAAGCAGTCAAGGGTAGCCTAGGGTTAGGGTTAGGCTTAGGGTTAGGCTTAGGGTACGGCTTAGGGTACGGATTCGGGGAGGGTTTCGGGTATGGCGTACGGTATGGGTTAGGGTTTGGGTTAGGGTTAGTGTTAGGGTTACGGATCGGTTTAGGGTACGGGTTAGGATTAGGGTACGGGTTAGGGTTAGGGTAGGGGTTAGGGTTAGGGTACGCGTTAGGGTTAGGGTAGTTAGTAAACCTATTCCACTCTCTAGATACCCCTTAGCACGTAAAGGAATATTATTTGGGGGTCCAGCCATGGAGAAGAGTTTAGACACTAGGATAAGATAAGGAACACACCCATTATAAAGAAATCACATTAGGATTCTCTTTTTAAGCTGTTGCTTAAAACACTAGTGCTTAGGAAATCTCTTGGAGGCATAAGCAGTCAAGGGTAGCCTAGGGTTAGTGTTAGGCTTAGGGTTAGGCTTAGGGTATGGCTTAGGGTACGGGTTCGGGGAGGGTTTCGGGTACGGCGTAGGGTATGGGTTAGGGTTAGGGTTAGGGTTAGTGTTAGGGTTAGGGCTCGGTTTAGGGTACGGGTTAGGATTAGGGTACGTGTTAGAGTTAGGGTAGGGGTTAGGGTTAGGGTACGCGTTAGGGTTAGGGTAGTTATTAAACCTATCCCACTCTCTAGATACCCCTTAGCACGTAAAGGAATATTATTTGGGGGTCCAGCCATGGAGAAGAGTTTAGACACTAGGATAAGATAAGGAACACACCCATTATAAAGAAATCACTTTAGGATTCTCTTTTTAAGCTGTTCTTAAAACACTAGTGCTTAGGAAATCTATTGGAGGCAGAAGCAGTCAAGGGTAGCCTAGGGTTAGGGTTAGGCTTAGGGTTAGGGTTAGGGTACGGCTTGGGGTATGGGTTCGGGGAGGTGTTCGTGTACGGCGTAGGGTATGGGTTAGGGTTAGGGTTTGGGTTAGTGTTAGGGTTAGGGCTCGGTTTAGGATACGGGTTAGGATTAGGGTACGTGTTAGGGTTAGGGTAGGGGTTAGGGTTAGGTTACGCGTTAGGGCTAGGGTAGTTAGTAAATCTATCCCACTCTCTATCTCCCCGTTAGCATGTAAAGGAATATTATTTGGGGGTCCAGCCATGGAGAAGAGTTTAGACACTAGGATAAGATAAGGAACACACCCATTATAAAGAAATCACTTTAGGATTCTCTTTTTCAGCTGTTCCTTAAAACACTAGTGCTTAGGAAATCTATTGGAGGCAGAAGCAGTCAAGGGTAGCCTAGGGTTAGGGTTAGGCTTAGGGTTAGGCTTAGGGTACGGCTTAGAGTACGGGTTCGGGGAGGGTTTCGGGTACGGCGTAGGGTATGGGTTAGGGTTAGGGTTAGTGTTAGGGTTAGGGCTCGGTTTAGGGTACGGGTTAGGATTAGGGTACGTGTTAGGGTTAGGATAGGGGTTAGGGTTAGGGTACGCGTTAGGGTTAGGGTAGTTATTAAACCTATCCCACTCTCTAGATACCCCTTAGCACGTAAAGGAATATTATTTGGGGGTCCAGCCATGGAGAAGAGTTTAGACACTAGGATAATATAAGGAACACACCCATTATAAAGAAATCACATTAGGATTCTCTTTTTAAGCTGTTGCTTAAAACACTAGTGCTTAGGAAATCTATTGGAGGCAGAAGCAGTCAAGGGTAGCCTAGGGTTAGTGTTAGGCTTAGGGTTAGGCTTAGGGTACGGCTTAGGGTACGGGTTTGGGGAGGGGTTCAGGTACGGCGTAGGGTATGGGTTTGGGTTAGGGTTAGGGTTAGTGTTAGTGTTAGGGTTAGGGCTCGGTTTAGGGTACAGGTTAGGATTAGGGTACGTGTTAGGGTTAGGGTAGGGGTTAGGGTTAGGGTACGCGTTAGGGTTAGGGTAGTTATTAAACCTATCCCACTCTCTAGATACCCCTTAGCACGTAAGGGAATATTATTTGGGGGTGCAGCCATGGAGAAGAGTTTAGACACTAGGATAAGATAAGGAACACACCCATTATAAAGAAATCACATTAGGATTCTCTTTTTAAGCTGTTCCTTAAAACAGTAGTGCTTAGGAAATCTATTGGAGGCAGAAGCAGTCAAGGGTAGCCTAGGGTTAGGGTTAGGCTTAGGGTTAGGCTTAGGGTACGGCTTAGGTTACGGGTTCGGGGAGGGGTGCGGGTACGGCGTAGGGTATGGGTTAGGGTTAGGGTTAGGGTTAGTGTTAGGGTTAGGGCTCGGTTTAGGGTATGGGTTAGGATTAGGGTACGTGTTAGGGTTAGGGTAGGGGTTAGGGTTAGGGTACGCGTTAGGGTTAGGGTAGTTATTAAACCTATCCCACTCTCTAGATACCCCTTAGCACGTAAAGGAATATTATTTGAGGGTCCAGCCATGGAGAAGAGTTTAGACACTAGGATAAGATAAGGAACACACCCATTATAAAGAAATCACATTAGGATTCTCTTTTTAAGCTGTTGCTTAAAACACTAGTGCTTAGGAAATCTATTGGAGGCAGAAGCAGTCAAGGGTAGCCTAGGGTTAGTGTTAGGCTTAGGGTTAGGCTTAGGATACGGCTTAGGGTACGGGTTTGGGGAGGGGTTCAGGTACGGCGTAGGGTATGGGTTAGGTTTAGGGTTAGTGTTAGTGTTAGGGTTAGGGCTCGGTTTAGGGTACGGGTTAGGATTAGGGTACGTGTTAGTGTTAGAGTAGGGGTTAGGGTTAGAGTACGCATTAGGGTTAGGGTAGTTATTAAACCTATCCCACTCTCTAGATACCCCTTAGCACGTAAGGCAATATTATTTGGGGGTGAAGCCATGGAGAAGAGTTTAGACACTAGGATAAGATAAGGAACACACCCATTATAAAGAAATCACATTAGGATTCTCTTTTTAAGCTGTTCCTTAAAACACTAGTGCTTAGGAAATCTATTGGAGGCAGAAGCAGTCAAGGGTAGCCTAGGGTTAGGGTTAGGCTTAGGGTTAGGTTTAGGGTACGGCTTGGGGTATGGGTTCGGGGAGGTGTTCGTGTACGGCGTAGGGTATGGGTTAGGGTTAGGGTTTGGGTTAGTGTTAGGGTTAGGGCTCGGTTTAGGGTACGGGTTAGGATTAGGGTACGTGTTAGGGTTAGGGTAGGGGTTAGGGTTAGGTTACGCATTAGGGCTAGGGTAGTTAGTAAACCTATCCCACTCTCTAGCTCCCCCTTAGCACGTAAAGGAATATTATTTGGGGGTCCAGCCATGGAGAAGAGTTTAGACACTAGGATAAGATAAGGAACACACCCATTATAAAGAAATCACTTTAGGATTCTCTTTTTAAGCTGTTCCTTAAAACACTACTGCTTAGGAAATCAATTGGAGGCAGAAGCAGTCAAGGGTAGCCTAGGGTTAGGGTTAGGCTTAGGGTTAGGTTTAGGGTATGGCTTAGGGTACGGGTTCGGGGAGGGGTGCGGGTACGGCATAGGGTATGGGTTAGGGTTAGGGTTAGGGTTAGTGTTAGGGTTAGGGCTCGGTTTAGGGTACAGGTTAGGATTAGGGTACGTGTTAGGGTTAGGGTAGGGGTTAGGGTTAGGGTACGCGTTAGGGTTAGGGTAGTTATTAAACCTATCCCACTCTCTAGATACCCCTTAGCACGTAAGGGAATATTATTTGGGGGTGCAGCCATGGAGAAGAGTTTAGACACTAGGATAAGATAAGGAACACACCCATTATAAAGAAATCACATTAGGATTCTCTTTTTAAGCTGTTCCTTAAAACAGTAGTGCTTAGGAAATCTATTGGAGGCAGAAGCAGTCAAGGGTAGCCTAGGGTTAGGGTTAGGCTTAGGGTTAGGCTTAGGGTACGGCTTAGGGTAAGGGTTCGGGGAGGGGTGCGGGTACGGCGTAGGGTATGGGTTAGGGTTAGGGTTAGGGTTAGTGTTAGGGTTAGGGCTCGGTTTAGGGTACGGGTTAGGATTAGGGTACGTGTTAGGGTTAGGGTACGCGTTAGGGTTAGGGTACGCGTTAGGGTTAAGGTAGTTATTAAACCTATCCCACTCTCTAGATACCCCTGAGCACGTAAAGGAATATTATTTGAGGGTCCAGCCATGGAGAAGAGTTTAGACACTAGGATAAGATAAGGAACACACCCATTATAAAGAAATCACATTAGGATTCTCTTTTTAAGCTGTTCCTTAAAACACTAGTGCTTAGGAAATCTATTGGAGGCAGAAGCAGTCAAGGGTAGCGTAGGGTTAGGGTTAGGCTTAGGGTTAGGCTTAGGGTTCGGCTTAGGGTACGTGTTCGGGGAGGGTTTCGGATACGGCGTAGGGTATGGGTTAGGGTTAGGGTTAGGGTTAGTGTTAGGGTTAGGGCTCGGTTTAGGGTACGGGTTAGGGTTAGGGTAGGGGTTAGGGTTAGGGTACGCGTTAGGGTTAGGGTAGTTATTAAACCTATCCCACTCTCTAGATACCCCTTAGCACGTAAAGGAATATTATTTGGGGGTCCAACCATGGAGAAGAGTTTAGACAGTAGGATAAGATAAGGAAAACACTCATTATAAAGAAATCACTTTAGGATTCTCTTTTTCAGCTGTTCCTTAAAACACTAGTGCTTAGGAAATCTATTGGAGGCAGAAGCAGTCAAGGGTAGCCTAGGGTTAGGGTTAGGCTTAGGGTTAGGCTTAGGGTACGGCTTAGGGTACGGGTTCGGGGAGGGTTTCGGGTATGGCGTAGGGTATGGGTTAGGGTTTGGGTTAGGGTTAGTGTTAGGGTTAGGGATCGGTTTAGGGTACGGGTTAGGATTAGGGTACGGGTTAGGGTTAGGGTAGGGGTTAGGGTTAGGGTACGCGTTAGGGTTAGGGTAGTTAGTAAACCTATCCCACTCTCTAGATACCCCTTAGCACGTAAAGGAATATTATTTGGGGGTCCAGCCATGGAGAAGAGTTTAGACACTAGGATAAGATAAGGAACACACCCATTATAAAGAAATCACATTAGGATTCTCTTTTTAAGCTGTTGCTTAAAACACTAGTGCTTAGGAAATCTATTGGAGGCAGAAGCAGTCAAGGGTAGCCTAGGGTTAGTGTTAGGCTTAGGGTTAGGCTTAGGGTATGGCTTAGGGTACGGGTTCGGGGAGGGTTTCGGGTACGGCGTAGGGTATGGGTTAGGGTTAGGGTTAGGGTTAGTGTTAGGGTTAGGGCTCGGATTAGGGTACGGGTTAGGATTAGGGTACGTGTTAGGGTTAGGGTAGGGGTTAGGGTTAGGGTACGCGTTAGGGTTAGGGTAGTTATTAAACCTATCCCTCTCTCTAGATACCCGTTAGCACGTAAAGGAATATTATTTGGGGGTCCAGCCATGGAGAAGAGTTTAGACACTAGGATAAGATAAGGAACACACCCATTATAAAGAAATCACTTTAGGATTCTCTTTTTAAGCTGTTCTTAAAACACTAGTGCTTAGGAAATCTATTGGAGGCAGAAGCAGTCAAGGGTAGCCTAGGGTTAGGGTTAGGCTTAGGGTTAGGGTTAGGGTACGGCTTGGGGTATGGGTTCGGGGAGGTGTTCGTGTACGGCGTAGGGTATGGGTTAGGGTTAGGGTTTGGGTTAGTGTTAGGGTTAGGGCTCGGTTTAGGGTACGGGTTAGGATTAGGGTACGTGTTAGTGTTAGAGTAGGGGTTAGGGTTAGAGTACGCATTAGGGTTAGGGTAGTTATTAAACCTATCCCACTCTCTAGATACCCCTTAGCACGTAAGGGAATATTATTTGGGGGTGCAGCCATATAGAAGAGTTTAGACACTAGGATAAGATAAGGAACACACCCATTATAAAGAAATCACTTTAGGATTCTCTTTTTAAGCTGTTCCTTAAAACACTACTGCTTAGGAAATCAATTGGAGGCAGAAGCAGTCAAGGGTAGCCTAGGGTTAGGGTTAGGCTTAGGGTTAGGTTTAGGGTATGGCTTAGGGTACGGGTTCGGGGAGTGGTGCGGGTACGGCATAGGGTATGGGTTAGGGTTAGGGTTAGGGTTAGGGTTAGGGTTAGGGCTCGTTTTAGGGTACAGGTTAGGATTAGGGTACGTGTTAGGGTTAGGGTAGGGGTTAGGGTTAGGGTACGCGTTAGGGTTAGGGTAGTTATTAAACCTATCCCACTCTCTAGATACCCCTTAGCACGTAAGGGAATATTATTTGGGGGTGCAGCCATGGAGAAGAGTTTACACACTAGGATAAGATAAGGAACACACCCATTATAAAGAAATCACATTAGGATTCTCTTTTTAAGCTGTTCCTTAAAACAGTAGTGCTTAGGAAATCTATTGCAGGCAGAAGCAGTCAAGGGTAGCGTAGGGTTAGGGTTAGGCTTAGGGTTAGGCTTAGGGTACGGCTTAGGGTACGTGTTCGGGGAGGGTTTCGGGTACGGCGTAGGGTATGGGTTAGGGTTAGGGTTAGGGTTAGTGTTAGGGTTAGGGCTCGGTTTAGGGTACGGTTAGGATTAGGGTACGTGTTAGGTTTAGGGTAGGGGTTAGGGTTAGGGTACGCGTTAGGGTTAGGGTAGTTAGTAAACCTATCCCACTCTCTAGATACCCCTTAGCACGTAAAGGAATATTATTTGGGGTTCCAGCAATGGAGAAGAATTTAGACACTAGGATAAGATAAGGAACACACCCATTATAAAGAAATCACATTAGGATTCTCTTTTTAAGCTGTTGCTTAAAACACTAGTGCTTAGGAAATCTATTGGAGGCAGAAGCAGTCAAGGGTAGCCTAGGGTTAGTGTTAGGCTTAGGGTTAGGCTTAGGGTACGGCTTAGGGTACGGGTTTGGGGAGGGGTTCAGGTACGGCGTAGGGTATGGGTTAGGGTTAGGGTTAGTGTTAGTGTTAGGGGTAGGGCTCGGTTTAGGGTACGGGTTAGGATTAGGGTACGTGTTAGTGTTAGGGTAGGGGTTAGGGTTAGAGTACGCATTAGGGTTAGGGTAGTTATTAAACCTATCCCACTCTCTAGATACCCCTTAGCACGTAAGGCAATATTATTTGGGGGTGCAGCCATGGAGAAGAGTTTAGACACTAGGATAAGATAAGGAACACACCCATTATAAAGAAATCACATTAGGATTCTCTTTTTAAGCTGTTCCTTAAAACACTAGTGCTTAGGAAATCTATTGGAGGCAGAAGCAGTCAAGGGTAGCCTAGGGTTAGGGTTAGGCTTACGGTTAGGTTTAGGGTACGGCTTGGGGTATGGGTTCGGGGAGGTGTTCGTGTACGGCGTAGGGTATGGGTTAGGGTTAGGGTTTGGGTTAGTGTTAGGGTTAGGGCTCGGTTTAGGGTACGGGTTAGGATTAGGGTACGTGTTAGGGTTAGGGTAGGGGTTAGGGTTAGGTTACGCGTTAGGGCTAGGGTAGTTAGTAAACCTATCCCACTCTCTAGCTCCCCCTTAGCACGTAAAGGAATATTATTTGGGGGTCCAGCCATGGAGAAGAGTTTAGACACTAGGATAAGATAAGGAACACACCCATTATAAAGAAATCACATTAGGATTCTCTTTTTAAGCTGTTGCTTAAAACACTAGTGCTTAGGAAATCTATTGGAGGCAGAAGCAGTCAAGGGTAGCCTAGGGTTAGTGTTAGGCTTAAGGTTAGGCTTAGGGTACGGCTTAGGGTACGGGTTTGGGGAGGGGTTCAGGTACGACGTAGGGTATGGGTTAGGGTTAGGGTTAGTGTTAGTGTTAGGGTTAGGGCTCGGTTTAGGGTACGGGTTAGGATTAGGGTACGTGTTAGTGTTAGGGTAGGGGTTAGGGTTAGAGTACGCATTAGGGTTAGGGTAGTTATTAAACCTATCCCACTCTCTACATACCCCTTAGCACGTAAGGCAATATTATTTGGGGGTGCAGCCATGGAGAAGAGTTTAGACACTAGGATAAGATAAGGAACACACCCATTATAAAGAAATCACATTAGGATTCTCTTTTTAAGCTGTTCCTTAAAACACTAGTGCTTAGGAAATCTATTGGAGGCAGAAGCAGTCAAGGGTAGCCTAGGGTTAGTGTTAGGCTTAGGGTTAGGCTTAGGGTACGGCTTAGGGTACGGGTTTGGGGAGGGGTTCAGGTACGGCGTAGGGTATGGGTTAGGGTTAGGGTTAGTGTTACTGTTAGGGTTAGGGCTCGGTTTAGGGTACGGGTTAGGATTAGGGTACGTGTTAGTGTTAGGGTAGGGGTTAGGGTTAGAGTACGCATTAGGGTTAGGGTAGTTATTAAACCTATCCCACTCTCTAGATACCCCTTAGCACGTAAGGCAATATTATTTGGGGGTGCAGCCATGGAGAAGAGTTTAGACACTAGGATAAGATAAGGAACACACCCATTATAAAGAAATCACATTAGGATTCTCTTTTTAAGCTGTTCCTTAAAACACTAGTGCTTAGGAAATCTATTGGAGGCAGAAGCAGTCAAGGGTAGCCTAGGGTAAGGTTAGGCTTAGGGTTAGGCTTAGGGTACGGCTTAGGGTACGGGTTCGGGGAGGGTTTCGGGTACGGCGTAGGGTATGGGTTAAGGTTAGGGTTAGTGTTAGGGTTAGGGCTCGGTTTAGGGTACGGGTTAGGATTAGTGTACGTGTTAGGGTTAGGGTAGTGGTTAGGGTTAGGGTACGCGTTAGGGTTAGGGTAGTTATTAAACCTATCCCACTCTCTAGATAACCCTTAGCACGTAAGGCAATATTATTTGGGGGTCCAGCCATGGAGAAGAGTTTAGACACTAGGATAAGATAAGGAACACAAACATTATAAAGAAATCACTTTAGGATTCTCTTTTTAAGCTGTTCCTTAAAACACTAGTGATTAGGAAATCTATTGGAGGCAGAAGCAGTCAAGGGTAGCCTAGGGTTAGGGTTAGGCTTAGGGTTAGGCTTAGGGTACGGCTTAGGGTACGGGTTCAGGGAGGGGTGCGGGTACGGCGTAGGGTATGGGTTAGGGTTAGGGTTAGGGTTAGTGTTAGGGTTAGGGCTCGGTTTAGGGTACAGGTTAGGATTAGGGTACGTGTTAGGGTTAGGGTAGGGGTTAGGGTTAGGGTACGCGTTAGGGTTAGGGTAGTTATTAAACCTATCCCACTCTCTAGATACCCCTTAGCACGTAAGGGAATATTATTTGGGGGTGCAGCCATGGAGAAGAGTTTAGACACTAGGATAAGATAAGGAACACACCCATTATAAAGAAATCACATTAGGATTCTCTTTTTAAGCTGTTCCTTAAAACAGTAGTGCTTAGGAAATCTATTGGAGGCAGAAGCAGTCAAGGGTAGCCTAGGGTTAGGGTTAGGCTTAGGGTTAGGCTTAGGGTACGGCTTAGGTTACGGGTTCGGGGAGGGGTGCGGGTACGGCGTACGGTATGGGTTAGGGTTAGGGTTAGGGTTAGTGTTAGGGTTAGGGCTCGGTTTACGGTATGGTTAGGATTAGGGTACGTGTTAGGGTTAGGGTACGCGTTAGGGTTAGGGTAGTTATTAAACCTATCCCACTCTCTAGATACCCCTTAGCACGTAAAGGAATATTATTTGAGGGTCCAGCCATGGAGAAGAGTTTAGACACTAGGATAAGATAAGGAACACACCCATTATAAAGAAATCACATTAGGATTCTCTTTTTAAGCTGTTCCTTAAAACACTAGTGCTTAGGAAATCTATTGGAGGCAGAAGCAGTCAAGGGTAGCGTAGGGTTAGGGTTATGCTTAGGGTTAGGCTTAGGGTACGGCTTAGGGTACGGGTTCGGGGAGGGTTTCGGGTACGGCGTAGGGTATGGGTTAGGGTTAGGGTTAGTGTTAGTGTTAGGGTTAGGGCTCGGTTTAGGGTACGGGTTAGGATTAGGGTACGTGTTAGTGTTAGAGTAGGGGTTAGGGTTAGAGTACGCATTAGGGTTAGGGTAGTTATTAAACCTATCCCACTCTCTAGATACCCCTTAGCACGTAAGGCAATATTATTTGGGGGTGCAGCCATGGAGAAGTGTTTAGACACTAGGATAAGATAAGGAACACACCCATTATAAAGAAATCACATTAGGATTCTCTTTTTCAGCTGTTCCTTAAAACACTAGTGCTTAGGAAATCTATTGGAGGCAGAAGCAGTCAAGGGTAGCCTAGGGTTAGGGTTAGGCTTAGGGTTAGGCTTAGGGTACGGCTTAGGGTACGGGTTCGGGGAGGGTTTCGGGTATGGCGTAGGGTATGTGTTAGGGTTTGGGTTAGGGTTAGTGTTAGGGTTAGGGATCGGTTTAGGGTACGGGTTAGGATTAGGGTACGGGTTAGGGTTAGGGTAGGGGTTAGGGTTAGGGTACGCGTTAGGGTTAGGGTAGTTAGTAAACCTATCCCACTCTCTAGATACCCCT
The DNA here is from genome assembly GCF_965194805.1 of Balaenoptera borealis. Classification (NCBI taxonomy): domain Eukaryota; kingdom Metazoa; phylum Chordata; class Mammalia; order Artiodactyla; family Balaenopteridae; genus Balaenoptera; species Balaenoptera borealis. The sequence continues at coordinate 538,215 of NW_028123730.1, read as the reverse complement.
TAGCACGTAAAGGAATATTATTTGGGGGTCCAGCCATGGAGAAGAGTTTAGACACTAGGATAAGATAAGGAACACACCCATTATAAAGAAATCACATTAGGATTCTCTTTTTAAGCTGTTGCTTAAAACACTAGTGCTTAGGAAATCTATTGGAGGCAGAAGCAGTCAAGGGTAGCCTAGGGTTAGTGTTAGGCTTAGGGTTAGGCTTAGGGTACGGCTTGGGGTATGGGTTCGGGGAGGTGTTCGTGTACGGCGTAGGGTATGGGTTAGGGTTAGGGTTAGTGTTAGGGTTAGGGCTCGGTTTAGGGTACGGGTTAGGATTAGGGTACGTGTTAGGGTTAGGGTAGGGGTTAGGGTTAGGTTACGCGTTAGGGCTAGGGTAGTTAGTAAACCTATCCCACTCTCTAGCTCCCCGTTAGCACGTAAAGGAATATTATTTGGGGGTCCAGCCATGGAGAACAGTTTAGACACTAGGATAAGATAAGGAACACACCCATTATAAAGAAATCACATTAGGATTCTCTTTTTAAGCTGTTCCTTAAAACACTACTGCTTAGGAAATCAATTGGAGGCAGAAGCAGTCAAGGGTAGCCTAGGGTTAGGGTTAGGCTTAGGGTTAGGTTTAGGGTATGGCTTAGGGTACGGGTTCGGGGAGGGGTGCGGGTACGGCGTAGGGTATGGGTTAGGGTTAGTGTTAGGGTTAGTGTTAGGGTTAGGGCTCGGTTTAGGGTACAGGTTAGGATTAGGGTACATGTTAGGGTTAGGGTAGGGGTTAGGGTTAGGGTACGCGTTAGGGTTAGGGTAGTTATTAAACCTATCCCACTCTCTAGATACCCCTTAGCACGTAAGGGAATATTATTTGGGGGTGCAGCCATATAGAAGAGTTTAGACACTAGGATAAGATAAGGAACACACCCATTATAAAGAAATCACATTAGGATTCTCTTTTTAAGCTGTTCCTTAAAACAGTAGTGCTTAGGAAATCTATTGGAGGCAGAAGCAGTCAAGGGTAGCCTAGGGTTAGGGTTAGGCTTAGGGTTAGGCTTAGGGTACGGCTTAGGGTACGGGTTCGGGGAGGGGTGCGGGTACGGCGTAGGGTATGGGTTAGGGTTAGGGTTAGGGTTAGTGTTAGGGTTAGGGCTCGGTTTAGGGTAGGGGTTAGGATTAGGGTACGTGTTAGGGTTAGGGTAGGGGTTAGGGTTAGGGTACGCGTTAGGGTTAGGGTAGTTATTAAACCTATCCCACTCTCTAGATACCCCTTAGCACATAAAGGAATATTATTTGAGGGTCCAGCCATGGAGAAGAGTTTAGACACTAGGATAAGATAAGGAACACACCCATTATAAAGAAATCACATTAGGATTCTCTTTTTAAGCTGTTCCTTAAAACACTAGTGCTTAGGAAATCTATTGGAGGCAGAGGCAGTCAAGGGTAGCGTAGGGTTAGGGTTAGGCTTAGGGTTAGGCTTAGGGTACGGCTTAGGGTACATGTTCGGGGAGGGTTTCGGGTACGGCGTAGGGTATGGGTTAGGGTTAGGGTTAGGGTTAGTGTTAGGGTTAGGGCTCGGTTTAGGGTACGGTTAGGATTAGGGTACGTGTTAGGTTTAGGGTAGGGGTTAGGGTTAGGGTACGCGTTAGGGTTACGGTAGTTAGTAAACCTATCCCACTCTCTAGATACCCCTTAGCACGTAAAGGAATATTATTTGGGGTTCCAGCAATGGAGAAGAATTTAGACACTAGGATAAGATAAGGAACACACCCATTATAAAGAAATCACATTAGGATTCTCTTTTTAAGCTGCTGCTTAAAACACTAGTGCTTAGGAAATCTATTGGAGGCAGAAGCAGTCAAGGGTAGCCTAGGGTTAGTGTTAGGCTTAGGGTTAGGCTTAGGGTACGGCTTAGGGTACGGGTTTGGGGAGGGGTTCAGGTACGGCGTAGGGTATGGGTTAGGGTTAGGGTTAGTGTTAGTGTTAGGGGTAGGGCTCGGTTTAGGGTACGGGTTAGGATTAGGGTACGTGTTAGTGTTAGGGTAGGGGTTAGGGTTAGAGTACGCATTAGGGTTAGGGTAGTTATTAAACCTATCCCACTCTCTAGATACCCCTTAGCACGTAAGGCAATATTATTTGGGGGTGCAGCCATGGAGAAGAGTTTAGACACTAGGATAAGATAAGGAACACACCCATTATAAGGAAATCACATTAGGATTCTCTTTTTAAGCTGTTCCTTAAAACACTAGTGCTTAGGAAATCTATTGGAGGCAGAAGCAGTCAAGGGTAGCCTAGGGTTAGGGTTAGGCTTAGGGTTAGGTTTAGGGTACGGCTTGGGGTATGGGTTCGGGGAGGTGTTCGTGTATGGCGTAGGGTATGGGTTAGGGTTAGGGTTTGGGTTAGTGTTAGGGTTAGGGCTCGGTTTAGGGTACGGGTTAGGATTAGGGTACATGTTAGGGTTAGAGTAGGGGTTAGGGTTAGAGTACGCATTAGGGTTAGGGTAGTTAGTAAACCTATCCCACTCTCTAGCTCCCCCTTAGCACGTAAAGGAATATTATTTGGGGGTCCAGCCATGGAGAAGAGTTTAGACACTAGGATAAGATAAGGAACACACCCATTATAAAGAAATCACATTAGGATTCTCTTTTTAAGCTGTTGCTTAAAACACTAGTGCTTAGGAAATCAATTGGAGGCAGAAGCAGTCAAGGGTAGCCTAGGGTTGGGGTTAGGCTTAGGGTTAGGTTTAGGGTATGGCTTAGGGTACGGGTTCGGGGAGGGGTGCGGGTACGGCGTAGGGTATGGGTTAGGGTTAGGGTTAGGGTTAGTGTTAGGGTTAGGGCTCGGTTTAGGGTACAGGTTAGGATTAGGTTACGTGTTAGGGTTAGGGTAGGGGTTAGGGTTAGGGTACGCGTTAGGGTTAGGGTAGTTATTAAACCTATCCCACTCTCTAGATACCCCTTAGCACGTAAGGGAATATTATTTGGGGGTGCAGCCATGGAGAACAGTTTAGACACTAGGATAAGATAAGGAACACACCCATTATAAAGAAATCACATTAGGATTCTCTTTTTAAGCTGTTCCTTAAAACAGTAGTGCTTAGGAAATCTATTGGAGGCAGAAGCAGTCAAGGGTAGCCTAGGGTTAGGGTTAGGCTTAGGGTTAGGCTTAGGGTACGGCTTAGGTTACGGGTTCGGGGAGGGGTGCGGGTACGGCGTAGGGTATGGGTTAGGGTTAGGGTTAGTGTTAGTGTTAGGGTTAGGGCTCGGTTTAGGGTACGGGTTAGGATTAGGGTACGTGTGAGTGTTAGAGTAGGGGTTAGGGTTAGAGTACGCATTAGGGTTAGGGTAGTTATTAAACCTATCCCACTCTCTAGATACCCCTTAGCACGTAAGGCAATATTATTTGGGGGTGCAGCCATGGAGAAGTGTTTAGACACTAGGATAAGATAAGGAACACACCCATTATAAAGAAATCACATTAGGATTCTCTTTTTCAGCTGTTCCTTAAAACACTAGTGCTTAGGAAATCTATTGGAGGCAGAAGCAGTCAAGGGTAGCCTAGGGTTAGGGTTAGGCTTAGGGTTAGGTTTAGGGTATGGCTTAGGGTACGGGTTCGGGGAGGGGTGCGGGTACGGCGTAGGGTATGGGTTAGGGTTAGGGTTAGGGTTAGTGTTAGGGTTAGGGCTCGGTTTAGGGTACAGGTTAGGATTAGGGTATGTGTTAGGGTTAGGGTAGGGGTTAGGGTTAGGGTACGTGTTAGGGTTAGGGTAGTTATTAAACCTATCCCACTCTCTAGATACCCCTTAGCACGTAAGGCAATATTATTTGGGGGTGCAGCCATGGAGAAGAGTTTAGACATTGGATAAGATAAGGAACACACCCATTATAAAGAAATCACATTAGGATTCTCTTTTTAAGCTGTTCCTTAAAACACTAGTGCTTAGGAAATCTATTGGAGGCAGAAGCAGTCAAGGGTAGCCTAGGGTTAGGGTTAGGCTTAGGGTTAGGCTTAGGGTACGGCTTAGGTTACGGGTTCAGGGAGGGGTGCGGGTACGGCGTAGGGTATGGGTTAGGGTTAGGGTTAGGGTTAGTGTTAGGGTTAGGGCTCGGTTTAGGGTACGGGTTAGGATTAGGGTACGTGTTAGGGTTAGGGTAGGGGTAAGGGTTAGGGTACGCGTTAGGGTTAGGGTAGTTATTAAACCTATCCCACTCTCTAGATACCCCTTAGCACGTAAAGGAATATTATTTGAGGGTCCAGCCATGGAGAAGAGTTTAGACACTAGGATAAGATAAGGAACACACCCATTATAAAGAAATCACATTAGGATTCTCTTTTTAAGCTGTTGCTTAAAACACTAGTGCTTAGGAAATCTATTGGAGGCAGAAGCAGTCAAGGGTAGCCTAGGGTTAGTGTTAGGCTTAGGGTTAGGCTTAGGGTACGGCTTAGGGTACGGGTTTGGGGAGGGGTTCAGGTACGGCGTAGGGTATGGGTTAGGGTTAGGGTAAGTGTTAGTGTTAGGGTTAGGGCTCGGTTTAGGGTACGGGTTAGGATTAGGGTACGTGTTAGTGTTAGGGTAGAGGTTAGGGTTAGAGTACGCATTAGGGTTAGGGTAGTTATTAAACCTATCCCACTCTCTAGATACCCCTTAGCACGTAAGGCAATATTATTTGGGGGTGCAGCCATGGTGAAGAGTTTAGACACTAGGATAAGATAAGGAACACACCCATTATAAAGAAATCACATTAGGATTCTCTTTTTAAGCTGTTCCTTAAAACACTAGTGCTTAGGAAATCTATTGGAGGCAGAAGCAGTCAAGGGTAGCCTAGGGTAAGGTTAGGCTTAGGGTTAGGCTTAGGGTACGGCTTAGGGTACGGGTTCGGGGAGGGTTTCGGGTACGGCGTAGGGTATGGGTTAGGGTTAGGGTTAGTGTTAGGGTTAGGGCTCGGTTTAGGGTACGGGTTAGGATTAGGGTACGTGTTAGGGTTAGGATAGGGGTTAGGGTTAGGGTACGCGTTAGGGTTAGGGTAGTTATTAAACCTATCCCACTCTCTAGATACCCCTTAGCACGTAAAGGAATATTATTTGGGGGTCCAGCCATGGAGAAGAGTTTAGACACTAGGATAATATAAGGAACACACCCATTATAAAGAAATCACATTAGGATTCTCTTTTTAAGCTGTTGCTTAAAACACTAGTGCTTAGGAAATCTATTGGAGGCAGAAGCAGTCAAGGGTAGCCTAGGGTTAGTGTTAGGCTTAGGGTTAGGCTTAGGGTACGGCTTAGGGTACGGGTTTGGGGAGGGGTTCAGGTACGGCGTAGGGTATGGGTTTGGGTTAGGGTTAGGGTTAGTGTTAGTGTTAGGGTTAGGGCTCGGTTTAGGGTACATGTTAGGATTAGGGTACGTGTTAGGGTTAGGGTAGGGGTTAGGGTTAGGGTACGCGTTAGGGTTAGGGTAGTTATTAAACCTATCCCACTCTCTAGATACCCCTTAGCACGTAAGGGAATATTATTTGGGGGTGCAGCCATGGAGAAGAGTTTAGACACTAGGATAAGATAAGGAACACACCCATTATAAAGAAATCACATTAGGATTCTCTTTTTAAGCTGTTCCTTAAAACAGTAGTGCTTAGGAAATCTATTGGAGGCAGAAGCAGTCAAGGGTAGCCTAGGGTTAGGGTTAGGCTTAGGGTTAGGCTTAGGGTACGGCTTAGGTTACGGGTTCGGGGAGGGGTGCGGGTACGGCGTAGGGTATGGGTTAGGGTTAGGGTTAGGGTTAGTGTTAGGGTTAGGGCTCGGTTTAGGGTATGGGTTAGGATTAGGGTACGTGTTAGGGTTAGGGTAGGGGTTAGGGTTAGGGTACGCGTTAGGGTTAGGGTAGTTATTAAACCTATCCCACTCTCTAGATACCCCTTAGCACGTAAAGGAATATTATTTGAGGGTCCAGCCATGGAGAAGAGTTTAGACACTAGGATAAGATAAGGAACACACCCATTATAAAGAAATCACATTAGGATTCTCTTTTTAAGCTGTTGCTTAAAACACTAGTGCTTAGGAAATCTATTGGAGGCAGAAGCAGTCAAGGGTAGCCTAGGGTTAGTGTTAGGCTTAGGGTTAGGCTTAGGGTACGGCTTAGGGTACGGGTTTGGGGAGGGGTTCAGGTACGGCGTAGGGTATGGGTTAGGTTTAGGGTTAGTGTTAGTGTTAGGGTTAGGGCTCGGTTTAGGGTACGGGTTAGGATTAGGGTACGTGTTAGTGTTAGAGTAGGGGTTAGGGTTAGAGTACGCATTAGGGTTAGGGTAGTTATTAAACCTATCCCACTCTCTAGATACCCCTTAGCACGTAAGGCAATATTATTTGGGGGTGAAGCCATGGAGAAGAGTTTAGACACTAGGATAAGATAAGGAACACACCCATTATAAAGAAATCACATTAGGATTCTCTTTTTAAGCTGTTCCTTAAAACACTAGTGCTTAGGAAATCTATTGGAGGCAGAAGCAGTCAAGGGTAGCCTAGGGTTAGGGTTAGGCTTAGGGTTAGGTTTAGGGTACGGCTTGGGGTATGGGTTCGGGGAGGTGTTCGTGTACGGCGTAGGGTATGGGTTAGGGTTAGGGTTTGGGTTAGTGTTAGGGTTAGGGCTCGGTTTAGGGTACGGGTTAGGATTAGGGTACGTGTTAGGGTTAGGGTAGGGGTTAGGGTTAGGTTACGCATTAGGGCTAGGGTAGTTAGTAAACCTATCCCACTCTCTAGCTCCCCCTTAGCACGTAAAGGAATATTATTTGGGGGTCCAGCCATGGAGAAGAGTTTAGACACTAGGATAAGATAAGGAACACACCCATTATAAAGAAATCACTTTAGGATTCTCTTTTTAAGCTGTTCCTTAAAACACTACTGCTTAGGAAATCAATTGGAGGCAGAAGCAGTCAAGGGTAGCCTAGGGTTAGGGTTAGGCTTAGGATTAGGTTTAGGGTATGGCTTAGGGTACGGGTTCGGGGAGGGGTGCGGGTACGGCATAGGGTATGGGTTAGGGTTAGGGTTAGGGTTAGTGTTAGGGTTAGGGCTCGGTTTAGGGTACAGGTTAGGATTAGGGTACGTGTTAGGGTTAGGGTAGGGGTTAGGGTTAGGGTACGCGTTAGGGTTAGGGTAGTTATTAAACCTATCCCACTCTCTAGATACCCCTTAGCACGTAAGGGAATATTATTTGGGGGTGCAGCCATGGAGAAGAGTTTAGACACTAGGATAAGATAAGGAACACACCCATTATAAAGAAATCACATTAGGATTCTCTTTTTAAGCTGTTCCTTAAAACAGTAGTGCTTAGGAAATCTATTGGAGGCAGAAGCAGTCAAGGGTAGCCTAGGGTTAGTGTTAGGCTTAGGGTTAGGCTTAGGGTACGGCTTAGGGTAAGGGTTCGGGGAGGGGTGCGGGTACGGCGTAGGGTATGGGTTAGGGTTAGGGTTAGGGTTAGTGTTAGGGTTAGGGCTCGGTTTAGGGTACGGGTTAGGATTAGGGTACGTGTTAGGGTTAGGGTACGCGTTAGGGTTAGGGTACGCGTTAGGGTTAAGGTAGTTATTAAACCTATCCCACTCTCTAGATACCCCTGAGCACGTAAAGGAATATTATTTGAGGGTCCAGCCATGGAGAAGAGTTTAGACACTAGGATAAGATAAGGAACACACCCATTATAAAGAAATCACATTAGGATTCTCTTTTTAAGCTGTTCCTTAAAACACTAGTGCTTAGGAAATCTATTGGAGGCAGAAGCAGTCAAGGGTAGCGTAGGGTTAGGGTTAGGCTTAGGGTTAGGCTTAGGGTTCGGCTTAGGGTACGTGTTCGGGGAGGGTTTCGGATACGGCGTAGGGTATGGGTTAGGGTTAGGGTTAGGGTTAGTGTTAGGGTTAGGGCTCGGTTTAGGGTACGGGTTAGGGTTAGGGTAGGGGTTAGGGTTAGGGTACGCGTTAGGGTTAGGGTAGTTATTAAACCTATCCCACTCTCTAGATACCCCTTAGCACGTAAAGGAATATTATTTGGGGGTCCAACCATGGAGAAGAGTTTAGACAGTAGGATAAGATAAGGAAAACACTCATTATAAAGAAATCACTTTAGGATTCTCTTTTTCAGCTGTTCCTTAAAACACTAGTGCTTAGGAAATCTATTGGAGGCAGAAGCAGTCAAGGGTAGCCTAGGGTTAGGGTTAGGCTTAGGGTTAGGCTTAGGGTACGGCTTAGGGTACGGGTTCGGGGAGGGTTTCGGGTATGGCGTAGGGTATGGGTTAGGGTTTGGGTTAGGGTTAGTGTTAGGGTTAGGGATCGGTTTAGGGTACGGGTTAGGATTAGGGTACGGGTTAGGGTTAGGGTAGGGGTTAGGGTTAGGGTACGCGTTAGGGTTAGGGTAGTTAGTAAACCTATCCCACTCTCTAGATACCCCTTAGCACGTAAAGGAATATTATTTGGGGGTCCAGCCATGGAGAAGAGTTTAGACACTAGGATAAGATAAGGAACACACCCATTATAAAGAAATCACATTAGGATTCTCTTTTTAAGCTGTTGCTTAAAACACTAGTGCTTAGGAAATCTATTGGAGGCAGAAGCAGTCAAGGGTAGCCTAGGGTTAGTGTTAGGCTTAGGGTTAGGCTTAGGGTATGGCTTAGGGTACGGGTTCGGGGAGGGTTTCGGGTACGGCGTAGGGTATGGGTTAGGGTTAGGGTTAGGGTTAGTGTTAGGGTTAGGGCTCGGATTAGGGTACGGGTTAGGATTAGGGTACGTGTTAGGGTTAGGGTAGGGGTTAGGGTTAGGGTACGCGTTAGGGTTAGGGTAGTTATTAAACCTATCCCTCTCTCTAGATACCCCTTAGCACGTAAAGGAATATTATTTGGGGGTCCAGCCATGGAGAAGAATTTAGACACTAGGATAAGATAAGGAACACACCCATTATAAAGAAATCACTTTAGGATTCTCTTTTTAAGCTGTTCTTAAAACACTAGTGCTTAGGAAATCTATTGGAGGCAGAAGCAGTCAAGGGTAGCCTAGGGTTAGGGTTAGGCTTAGGGTTAGGGTTAGGGTACGGCTTGGGGTACGGGTTCGGGGAGTGGTGCGGGTACGGCATAGGGTATGGGTTAGGGTTAGGGTTAGGGTTAGGGTTAGGGTTAGGGCTCGTTTTAGGGTACAGGTTAGGATTAGGGTACGTGTTAGGGTTAGGGTAGGGGTTAGGGTTAGGGTACGCGTTAGGGTTAGGGTAGTTATTAAACCTATCCCACTCTCTAGATACCCCTTAGCACGTAAAGGAATATTATTTGGGGGTGCAGCCATGGAGAAGAGTTTACACACTAGGATAAGATAAGGAACACACCCATTATAAAGAAATCACATTAGGATTCTCTTTTTAAGCTGTTCCTTAAAACAGTAGTGCTTAGGAAATCTATTGCAGGCAGAAGCAGTCAAGGGTAGCGTAGGGTTAGGGTTAGGCTTAGGGTTAGGCTTAGGGTACGGCTTAGGGTACGTGTTCGGGGAGGGTTTCGGGTACGGCGTAGGGTATGGGTTAGGGTTAGGGTTAGGGTTAGTGTTAGGGTTAGGGCTCGGTTTAGGGTACGGTTAGGATTAGGGTACGTGTTAGGTTTAGGGTAGGGGTTAGGGTTAGGGTACGCGTTAGGGTTAGGGTAGTTAGTAAACCTATCCCACTCTCTAGATACCCCTTAGCACGTAAAGGAATATTATTTGGGGTTCCAGCAATGGAGAAGAATTTAGACACTAGGATAAGATAAGGAACACACCCATTATAAAGAAATCACATTAGGATTCTCTTTTTAAGCTGTTGCTTAAAACACTAGTGCTTAGGAAATCTATTGGAGGCAGAAGCAGTCAAGGGTAGCCTAGGGTTAGTGTTAGGCTTAGGGTTAGGCTTAGGGTACGGCTTAGGGTACGGGTTTGGGGAGGGGTTCAGGTACGGCGTAGGGTATGGGTTAGGGTTAGGGTTAGTGTTAGTGTTAGGGGTAGGGCTCGGTTTAGGGTACGGGTTAGGATTAGGGTACGTGTTAGTGTTAGGGTAGGGGTTAGGGTTAGAGTACGCATTAGGGTTAGGGTAGTTATTAAACCTATCCCACTCTCTAGATACCCCTTAGCACGTAAGGCAATATTATTTGGGGGTGCAGCCATGGAGAAGAGTTTAGACACTAGGATAAGATAAGGAACACACCCATTATAAAGAAATCACATTAGGATTCTCTTTTTAAGCTGTTCCTTAAAACACTAGTGCTTAGGAAATCTATTGGAGGCAGAAGCAGTCAAGGGTAGCCTAGGGTTAGGGTTAGGCTTACGGTTAGGTTTAGGGTACGGCTTGGGGTATGGGTTCGGGGAGGTGTTCGTGTACGGCGTAGGGTATGGGTTAGGGTTAGGGTTTGGGTTAGCGTTAGGGTTAGGGCTCGGTTTAGGGTACGGGTTAGGATTAGGGTACGTGTTAGGGTTAGGGTAGTGGTTAGGGTTAGGTTACGCGTTAGGGCTAGGGTAGTTAGTAAACCTATCCCACTCTCTAGCTCCCCCTTAGCACGTAAAGGAATATTATTTGGGGGTCCAGCCATGGAGAAGAGTTTAGACACTAGGATAAGATAAGGAACACACCCATTATAAAGAAATCACATTAGGATTCTCTTTTTAAGCTGTTGCTTAAAACACTAGTGCTTAGGAAATCTATTGGAGGCAGAAGCAGTCAAGGGTAGCCTAGGGTTAGTGTTAGGCTTAAGGTTAGGCTTAGGGTACGGCTTAGGGTACGGGTTTGGGGAGGGGTTCAGGTACGGCGTAGGGTATGGGTTAGGGTTAGGGTTAGTGTTAGTGTTAGGGTTAGGGCTCGGTTTAGGGTACGGGTTAGGATTAGGGTACGTGTTAGTGTTAGGGTAGGGGTTAGGGTTAGAGTACGCATTAGGGTTAGGGTAGTTATTAAACCTATCCCACTCTCTACATACCCCTTAGCACGTAAGGCAATATTATTTGGGGGTGCAGCCATGGAGAAGAGTTTAGACACTAGGATAAGATAAGGAACACACCCATTATAAAGAAATCACATTAGGATTCTCTTTTTAAGCTGTTCCTTAAAACACTAGTGCTTAGGAAATCTATTGGAGGCAGAAGCAGTCAAGGGTAGCCTAGGGTTAGTGTTAGGCTTAGGGTTAGGCTTAGGGTACGGCTTAGGGTACGGGTTTGGGGAGGGGTTCAGGTACGGCGTAGGGTATGGGTTAGGGTTAGGGTTAGTGTTAGTGTTAGGGTTAGGGCTCGGTTTAGGGTACGGGTTAGGATTAGGGTACGTGTTAGTGTTAGGGTAGGGGTTAGGGTTAGAGTACGCATTAGGGTTAGGGTAGTTATTAAACCTATCCCACTCTCTAGATACCCCTTAGCACGTAAGGCAATATTATTTGGGGGTGCAGCCATGGAGAAGAGTTTAGACACTAGGATAAGATAAGGAACACACCCATTATAAAGAAATCACATTAGGATTCTCTTTTTAAGCTGTTCCTTAAAACACTAGTGCTTAGGAAATCTATTGGAGGCAGAAGCAGTCAAGGGTAGCCTAGGGTAAGGTTAGGCTTAGGGTTAGGCTTAGGGTACGGCTTAGGGTACGGGTTCGGGGAGGGTTTCGGGTACGGCGTAGGGTATGGGTTAAGGTTAGGGTTAGTGTTAGGGTTAGGGCTCGGTTTAGGGTACGGGTTAGGATTAGTGTACGTGTTAGGGTTAGGGTAGTGGTTAGGGTTAGGGTACGCGTTAGGGTTAGGGTAGTTATTAAACCTATCCCACTCTCTAGATAACCCTTAGCACGTAAGGCAATATTATTTGGGGGTCCAGCCATGGAGAAGAGTTTAGACACTAGGATAAGATAAGGAACACAAACATTATAAAGAAATCACTTTAGGATTCTCTTTTTAAGCTGTTCCTTAAAACACTAGTGTTTAGGAAATCTATTGGAGGCAGAAGCAGTCAAGGGTAGCCTAGGGTTAGGGTTAGGCTTAGGGTTAGGCTTAGGGTACGGCTTAGGGTACGGGTTCAGGGAGGGGTGCGGGTACGGCGTAGGGTATGGGTTAGGGTTAGGGTTAGGGTTAGTGTTAGGGTTAGGGCTCGGTTTAGGGTACAGGTTAGGATTAGGGTACGTGTTAGGGTTAGGGTAGGGGTTAGGGTTAGGGTACGCGTTAGGGTTAGGGTAGTTATTAAACCTATCCCACTCTCTAGATACCCCTTAGCACGTAAGGGAATATTATTTGGGGGTGCAGCCATGGAGAAGAGTTTAGACACTAGGATAAGATAAGGAACACACCCATTATAAAGAAATCACATTAGGATTCTCTTTTTAAGCTGTTCCTTAAAACAGTAGTGCTTAGGAAATCTATTGGAGGCAGAAGCAGTCAAGGGTAGCCTAGGGTTAGGGTTAGGCTTAGGGTTAGGCTTAGGGTACGGCTTAGGTTACGGGTTCGGGGAGGGGTGCGGGTACGGCGTACGGTATGGGTTAGGGTTAGGGTTAGGGTTAGTGTTAGGGTTAGGGCTCGGTTTACGGTATGGGTTAGGATTAGGGTACGTGTTAGGGTTAGGGTACGCGTTAGGGTTAGGGTAGTTATTAAACCTATCCCACTCTCTAGATACCCCTTAGCACGTAAAGGAATATTATTTGAGGGTCCAGCCATGGAGAAGAGTTTAGACACTAGGATAAGATAAGGAACACACCCATTATAAAGAAATCACATTAGGATTCTCTTTTTAAGCTGTTCCTTAAAACACTAGTGCTTAGGAAATCTATTGGAGGCAGAAGCAGTCAAGGGTAGCGTAGGGTTAGGGTTATGCTTAGGGTTAGGCTTAGGGTACGGCTTAGGGTACGGGTTCGGGGAGGGTTTCGGGTACGGCGTAGGGTATGTGTTAGGGTTAGGGTTAGTGTTAGTGTTAGGGTTAGGGCTCGGTTTAGGGTACGGGTTAGGATTAGGGTACGTGTTAGTGTTAGAGTAGGGGTTAGGGTTAGAGTACGCATTAGGGTTAGGGTAGTTATTAAACCTATCCCACTCTCTAGATACCCCTTAGCACGTAAGGCAATATTATTTGGGGGTGCAGCCATGGAGAAGTGTTTAGACACTAGGATAAGATAAGGAACACACCCATTATAAAGAAATCACATTAGGATTCTCTTTTTCAGCTGTTCCTTAAAACACTAGTGCTTAGGAAATCTATTGGAGGCAGAAGCAGTCAAGGGTAGCCTAGGGTTAGGGTTAGGCTTAGGGTTAGGCTTAGGGTACGGCTTAGGGTACGGGTTCGGGGAGGGTTTCGGGTATGGCGTAGGGTATGTGTTAGGGTTTGGGTTAGGGTTAGTGTTAGGGTTAGGGATCGGTTTAGGGTACGGGTTAGGATTAGGGTACGGGTTAGGGTTAGGGTAGGGGTTAGGGTTAGGGTACGCGTTAGGGTTAGGGTAGTTAGTAAACCTATCCCACTCTCTAGATACCCCTTAGCACGTAAAGGAATATTATTTGGGGGTCCAGCCATGGAGAAGAGTTTAGACACTAGGATAAGATAAGGAACACACCCATTATAAAGAAATCACATTAGGATTCTCTTTTTAAGCTGTTGCTTAAAACACTAGTGCTTAGGAAATCTATTGGAGGCAGAAGCAGTCAAGGGTAGCCTAGGGTTAGTGTTAGGCTTAGGGTTAGGCTTAGGGTACGGCTTGGGGTATGGGTTCGGGGAGGTGTTCGTGTACGGCGTAGGGTATGGGTTAGGGTTAGGGTTAGTGTTAGGGTTAGGGCTCGGTTTAGGGTACGGGTTAGGATTAGGGTACGTGTTAGGGTTAGGGTAGGGGTTAGGGTTAGGTTACGCGTTAGGGCTAGGGTAGTTAGTAAACCTATCCCACTCTCTAGCTCCCCGTTAGCACGTAAAGGAATATTATTTGGGGGTCCAGCCATGGAGAAGAGTTTAGACACTAGGATAAGATAAGGAACACACCCATTATAAAGAAATCACATTAGGATTCTATTTTTAAGCTGTTCCTTAAAACACTACTGCTTAGGAAATCAATTGGAGGCAGAAGCAGTCAAGGGTAGCCTAGGGTTAGGGTTAGGCTTAGGGTTAGGTTTAGGGTATGGCTTAGGGTACGGGTTCGGGGAGGGGTGCGGGTACGGCGTAGGGTATGGGTTAGGGTTAGGGTTAGTGTTAGGGTTAGGGCTCGGTTTAGGGTACGGGTTAGGATTAGGGTACGTGTTAGGGTTAGGATAGGGGTTAGGGTTAGGGTACGCGTTAGGGTTAGGGTAGTTATTAAACCTATCCCACTCTCTAGATACCCCTTAGCACGTAAAGGAATATTATTTGGGGGTCCAGCCATGGAGAAGAGTTTAGACACTAGGATAATATAAGGAACACACCCATTATAAAGAAATCACTTTAGGATTCTCTTTTTAAGCTGTTGCTTAAAACACTAGTGCTTAGGAAATCTATTGGAGGCAGAAGCAGTCAAGGGTAGCCTAGGGTTAGTGTTAGGCTTAGGGTTAGGCTTAGGGTACGGCTTAGGGTACGGGTTTGGGGAGGGGTTCAGGTACGGCGTAGGGTATGGGTTTGGGTTAGGGTTAGGGTTAGTGTTAGTGTTAGGGTTAGGGCTCGGTTTAGGGTACAGGTTAGGATTAGGGTACGTGTTAGGGTTAGGGTAGGGGTTAGGGTTAGGGTACGCGTTAGGGTTAGGGTAGTTATTAAACCTATCCCACTCTCTAGATACCCCTTAGCACGTAAGGGAATATTATTTGGGGGTGCAGCCATGGAGAAGAGTTTAGACACTAGGATAAGATAAGGAACACACCCATTATAAAGAAATCACATTAGGATTCTCTTTTTAAGCTGTTCCTTAAAACAGTAGTGCTTAGGAAATCTATTGGAGGCAGAAGCAGTCAAGGGTAGCCTAGGGTTAGGGTTAGGCTTAGGGTTAGGCTTAGGGTACGGCTTAGGTTACGGGTTCGGGGAGGGGTGCGGGTACGGCGTAGGGTATGGGTTAGGGTTAGGGTTAGGGTTAGTGTTAGGGTTAGGGCTCGGTTTAGGGTATGGGTTAGGATTAGGGTACGTGTTAGGGTTAGGGTAGGGGTTAGGGTTAGGGTACGCGTTAGGGTTAGGGTAGTTATTAAACCTATCCCACTCTCTAGATACCCCTTAGCACGTAAAGGAATATTATTTGAGGGTCCAGCCATGGAGAAGAGTTTAGACACTAGGATAAGATAAGGAACACACCCATTATAAAGAAATCACATTAGGATTCTCTTTTTAAGCTGTTGCTTAAAACACTAGTGCTTAGGAAATCTATTGGAGGCAGAAGCAGTCAAGGGTAGCCTAGGGTTAGTGTTAGGCTTAGGGTTAGGCTTAGGATACGGCTTAGGGTACGGGTTTGGGGAGGGGTTCAGGTACGGCGTAGGGTATGGGTTAGGTTTAGGGTTAGTGTTAGTGTTAGGGTTAGGGCTCGGTTTAGGGTACGGGTTAGGATTAGGGTACGTGTTAGTGTTAGAGTAGGGGTTAGGGTTAGAGTACGCATTAGGGTTAGGGTAGTTATTAAACCTATCCCACTCTCTAGATACCCCTTAGCACGTAAGGCAATATTATTTGGGGGTGAAGCCATGGAGAAGAGTTTAGACACTAGGATAAGATAAGGAACACACCCATTATAAAGAAATCACATTAGGATTCTCTTTTTAAGCTGTTCCTTAAAACACTAGTGCTTAGGAAATCTATTGGAGGCAGAAGCAGTCAAGGGTAGCCTAGGGTTAGGGTTAGGCTTAGGGTTAGGTTTAGGGTACGGCTTGGGGTATGGGTTCGGGGAGGTGTTCGTGTACGGCGTAGGGTATGGGTTAGGGTTAGGGTTTGGGTTAGTGTTAGGGTTAGGGCTCGGTTTAGGGTACGGGTTAGGATTAGGGTACGTGTTAGGGTTAGGGTAGGGGTTAGGGTTAGGTTACGCATTAGGGCTAGGGTAGTTAGTAAACCTATCCCACTCTCTAGCTCCCCCTTAGCACGTAAAGGAATATTATTTGGGGGTCCAGCCATGGAGAAGAGTTTAGACACTAGGATAAGATAAGGAACACACCCATTATAAAGAAATCACTTTAGGATTCTCTTTTTAAGCTGTTCCTTAAAACACTACTGCTTAGGAAATCAATTGGAGGCAGAAGCAGTCAAGGGTAGCCTAGGGTTAGGGTTAGGCTTAGGGTTAGGTTTAGGGTATGGCTTAGGGTACGGGTTCGGGGAGGGGTGCGGGTACGGCATAGGGTATGGGTTAGGGTTAGGGTTAGGGTTAGTGTTAGGGTTAGGGCTCGGTTTAGGGTACAGGTTAGGATTAGGGTACGTGTTAGGGTTAGGGTAGGGGTTAGGGTTAGGGTACGCGTTAGGGTTAGGGTAGTTATTAAACCTATCCCACTCTCTAGATACCCCTTAGCACGTAAGGGAATATTATTTGGGGGTGCAGCCATGGAGAAGAGTTTAGACACTAGGATAAGATAAGGAACACACCCATTATAAAGAAATCACATTAGGATTCTCTTTTTAAGCTGTTCCTTAAAACAGTAGTGCTTAGGAAATCTATTGGAGGCAGAAGCAGTCAAGGGTAGCCTAGGGTTAGGGTTAGGCTTAGGGTTAGGCTTAGGGTACGGCTTAGGGTAAGGGTTCGGGGAGGGGTGCGGGTACGGCGTAGGGTATGGGTTAGGGTTAGGGTTAGGGTTAGTGTTAGGGTTAGGGCTCGGTTTAGGGTACGGGTTAGGATTAGGGTACGTGTTAGGGTTAGGGTACGCGTTAGGGTTAGGGTACGCGTTAGGGTTAAGGTAGTTATTAAACCTATCCCACTCTCTAGATACCCCTGAGCACGTAAAGGAATATTATTTGAGGGTCCAGCCATGGAGAAGAGTTTAGACACTAGGATAAGATAAGGAACACACCCATTATAAAGAAATCACATTAGGATTCTCTTTTTAAGCTGTTCCTTAAAACACTAGTGCTTAGGAAATCTATTGGAGGCAGAAGCAGTCAAGGGTAGCGTAGGGTTAGGGTTAGGCTTAGGGTTAGGCTTAGGGTTCGGCTTAGGGTACGTGTTCGGGGAGGGTTTCGGATACGGCGTAGGGTATGGGTTAGGGTTAGGGTTAGGGTTAGTGTTAGGGTTAGGGCTCGGTTTAGGGTACGGGTTAGGGTTAGGGTAGGGGTTAGGGTTAGGGTACGCGTTAGGGTTAGGGTAGTTATTAAACCTATCCCACTCTCTAGATACCCCTTAGCACGTAAAGGAATATTATTTGGGGGTCCAACCATGGAGAAGAGTTTAGACAGTAGGATAAGATAAGGAAAACACTCATTATAAAGAAATCACTTTAGGATTCTCTTTTTCAGCTGTTCCTTAAAACACTAGTGCTTAGGAAATCTATTGGAGGCAGAAGCAGTCAAGGGTAGCCTAGGGTTAGGGTTAGGCTTAGGGTTAGGCTTAGGGTACGGCTTAGGGTACGGGTTCGGGGAGGGTTTCGGGTATGGCGTAGGGTATGGGTTAGGGTTTGGGTTAGGGTTAGTGTTAGGGTTAGGGATCGGTTTAGGGTACGGGTTAGGATTAGGGTACGGGTTAGGGTTAGGGTAGGGGTTAGGGTTAGGGTACGCGTTAGGGTTAGGGTAGTTAGTAAACCTATCCCACTCTCTAGATACCCCTTAGCACGTAAAGGAATATTATTTGGGGGTCCAGCCATGGAGAAGAGTTTAGACACTAGGATAAGATAAGGAACACACCCATTATAAAGAAATCACATTAGGATTCTCTTTTTAAGCTGTTGCTTAAAACACTAGTGCTTAGGAAATCTATTGGAGGCAGAAGCAGTCAAGGGTAGCCTAGGGTTAGTGTTAGGCTTAGGGTTAGGCTTAGGGTATGGCTTAGGGTACGGGTTCGGGGAGGGTTTCGGGTACGGCGTAGGGTATGGGTTAGGGTTAGGGTTAGGGTTAGTGTTAGGGTTAGGGCTCGGATTAGGGTACGGGTTAGGATTAGGGTACGTGTTAGGGTTAGGGTAGGGGTTAGGGTTAGGGTACGCGTTAGGGTTAGGGTAGTTATTAAACCTATCCCTCTCTCTAGATACCCGTTAGCACGTAAAGGAATATTATTTGGGGGTCCAGCCATGGAGAAGAGTTTAGACACTAGGATAAGATAAGGAACACACCCATTATAAAGAAATCACTTTAGGATTCTCTTTTTAAGCTGTTCTTAAAACACTAGTGCTTAGGAAATCTATTGGAGGCAGAAGCAGTCAAGGGTAGCCTAGGGTTAGGGTTAGGCTTAGGGTTAGGGTTAGGGTACGGCTTGGGGTATGGGTTCGGGGAGGTGTTCGTGTACGGCGTAGGGTATGGGTTAGGGTTAGGGTTTGGGTTAGTGTTAGGGTTAGGGCTCGGTTTAGGGTACGGGTTAGGATTAGGGTACGTGTTAGTGTTAGAGTAGGGGTTAGGGTTAGAGTACGCATTAGGGTTAGGGTAGTTATTAAACCTATCCCACTCTCTAGATACCCCTTAGCACGTAAGGGAATATTATTTGGGGGTGCAGCCATATAGAAGAGTTTAGACACTAGGATAAGATAAGGAACACACCCATTATAAAGAAATCACTTTAGGATTCTCTTTTTAAGCTGTTCCTTAAAACACTACTGCTTAGGAAATCAATTGGAGGCAGAAGCAGTCAAGGGTAGCCTAGGGTTAGGGTTAGGCTTAGGGTTAGGTTTAGGGTATGGCTTAGGGTACGGGTTCGGGGAGTGGTGCGGGTACGGCATAGGGTATGGGTTAGGGTTAGGGTTAGGGTTAGGGTTAGGGTTAGGGCTCGTTTTAGGGTACAGGTTAGGATTAGGGTACGTGTTAGGGTTAGGGTAGGGGTTAGGGTTAGGGTACGCGTTAGGGTTAGGGTAGTTATTAAACCTATCCCACTCTCTAGATACCCCTTAGCACGTAAGGGAATATTATTTGGGGGTGCAGCCATGGAGAAGAGTTTACACACTAGGATAAGATAAGGAACACACCCATTATAAAGAAATCACATTAGGATTCTCTTTTTAAGCTGTTCCTTAAAACAGTAGTGCTTAGGAAATCTATTGCAGGCAGAAGCAGTCAAGGGTAGCGTAGGGTTAGGGTTAGGCTTAGGGTTAGGCTTAGGGTACGGCTTAGGGTACGTGTTCGGGGAGGGTTTCGGGTACGGCGTAGGGTATGGGTTAGGGTTAGGGTTAGGGTTAGTGTTAGGGTTAGGGCTCGGTTTAGGGTACGGTTAGGATTAGGGTACGTGTTAGGTTTAGGGTAGGGGTTAGGGTTAGGGTACGCGTTAGGGTTAGGGTAGTTAGTAAACCTATCCCACTCTCTAGATACCCCTTAGCACGTAAAGGAATATTATTTGGGGTTCCAGCAATGGAGAAGAATTTAGACACTAGGATAAGATAAGGAACACACCCATTATAAAGAAATCACATTAGGATTCTCTTTTTAAGCTGTTGCTTAAAACACTAGTGCTTAGGAAATCTATTGGAGGCAGAAGCAGTCAAGGGTAGCCTAGGGTTAGTGTTAGGCTTAGGGTTAGGCTTAGGGTACGGCTTAGGGTACGGGTTTGGGGAGGGGTTCAGGTACGGCGTAGGGTATGGGTTAGGGTTAGGGTTAGTGTTAGTGTTAGGGGTAGGGCTCGGTTTAGGGTACGGGTTAGGATTAGGGTACGTGTTAGTGTTAGGGTAGGGGTTAGGGTTAGAGTACGCATTAGGGTTAGGGTAGTTATTAAACCTATCCCACTCTCTAGATACCCCTTAGCACGTAAGGCAATATTATTTGGGGGTGCAGCCATGGAGAAGAGTTTAGACACTAGGATAAGATAAGGAACACACCCATTATAAAGAAATCACATTAGGATTCTCTTTTTAAGCTGTTCCTTAAAACACTAGTGCTTAGGAAATCTATTGGAGGCAGAAGCAGTCAAGGGTAGCCTAGGGTTAGGGTTAGGCTTACGGTTAGGTTTAGGGTACGGCTTGGGGTATGGGTTCGGGGAGGTGTTCGTGTACGGCGTAGGGTATGGGTTAGGGTTAGGGTTTGGGTTAGTGTTAGGGTTAGGGCTCGGTTTAGGGTACGGGTTAGGATTAGGGTACGTGTTAGGGTTAGGGTAGGGGTTAGGGTTAGGTTACGCGTTAGGGCTAGGGTAGTTAGTAAACCTATCCCACTCTCTAGCTCCCCCTTAGCACGTAAAGGAATATTATTTGGGGGTCCAGCCATGGAGAAGAGTTTAGACACTAGGATAAGATAAGGAACACACCCATTATAAAGAAATCACATTAGGATTCTCTTTTTAAGCTGTTGCTTAAAACACTAGTGCTTAGGAAATCTATTGGAGGCAGAAGCAGTCAAGGGTAGCCTAGGGTTAGTGTTAGGCTTAAGGTTAGGCTTAGGGTACGGCTTAGGGTACGGGTTTGGGGAGGGGTTCAGGTACGACGTAGGGTATGGGTTAGGGTTAGGGTTAGTGTTAGTGTTAGGGTTAGGGCTCGGTTTAGGGTACGGGTTAGGATTAGGGTACGTGTTAGTGTTAGGGTAGGGGTTAGGGTTAGAGTACGCATTAGGGTTAGGGTAGTTATTAAACCTATCCCACTCTCTACATACCCCTTAGCACGTAAGGCAATATTATTTGGGGGTGCAGCCATGGAGAAGAGTTTAGACACTAGGATAAGATAAGGAACACACCCATTATAAAGAAATCACATTAGGATTCTCTTTTTAAGCTGTTCCTTAAAACACTAGTGCTTAGGAAATCTATTGGAGGCAGAAGCAGTCAAGGGTAGCCTAGGGTTAGTGTTAGGCTTAGGGTTAGGCTTAGGGTACGGCTTAGGGTACGGGTTTGGGGAGGGGTTCAGGTACGGCGTAGGGTATGGGTTAGGGTTAGGGTTAGTGTTACTGTTAGGGTTAGGGCTCGGTTTAGGGTACGGGTTAGGATTAGGGTACGTGTTAGTGTTAGGGTAGGGGTTAGGGTTAGAGTACGCATTAGGGTTAGGGTAGTTATTAAACCTATCCCACTCTCTAGATACCCCTTAGCACGTAAGGCAATATTATTTGGGGGTGCAGCCATGGAGAAGAGTTTAGACACTAGGATAAGATAAGGAACACACCCATTATAAAGAAATCACATTAGGATTCTCTTTTTAAGCTGTTCCTTAAAACACTAGTGCTTAGGAAATCTATTGGAGGCAGAAGCAGTCAAGGGTAGCCTAGGGTAAGGTTAGGCTTAGGGTTAGGCTTAGGGTACGGCTTAGGGTACGGGTTCGGGGAGGGTTTCGGGTACGGCGTAGGGTATGGGTTAAGGTTAGGGTTAGTGTTAGGGTTAGGGCTCGGTTTAGGGTACGGGTTAGGATTAGTGTACGTGTTAGGGTTAGGGTAGTGGTTAGGGTTAGGGTACGCGTTAGGGTTAGGGTAGTTATTAAACCTATCCCACTCTCTAGATAACCCTTAGCACGTAAGGCAATATTATTTGGGGGTCCAGCCATGGAGAAGAGTTTAGACACTAGGATAAGATAAGGAACACAAACATTATAAAGAAATCACTTTAGGATTCTCTTTTTAAGCTGTTCCTTAAAACACTAGTGATTAGGAAATCTATTGGAGGCAGAAGCAGTCAAGGGTAGCCTAGGGTTAGGGTTAGGCTTAGGGTTAGGCTTAGGGTACGGCTTAGGGTACGGGTTCAGGGAGGGGTGCGGGTACGGCGTAGGGTATGGGTTAGGGTTAGGGTTAGGGTTAGTGTTAGGGTTAGGGCTCGGTTTAGGGTACAGGTTAGGATTAGGGTACGTGTTAGGGTTAGGGTAGGGGTTAGGGTTAGGGTACGCGTTAGGGTTAGGGTAGTTATTAAACCTATCCCACTCTCTAGATACCCCTTAGCACGTAAGGGAATATTATTTGGGGGTGCAGCCATGGAGAAGAGTTTAGACACTAGGATAAGATAAGGAACACACCCATTATAAAGAAATCACATTAGGATTCTCTTTTTAAGCTGTTCCTTAAAACAGTAGTGCTTAGGAAATCTATTGGAGGCAGAAGCAGTCAAGGGTAGCCTAGGGTTAGGGTTAGGCTTAGGGTTAGGCTTAGGGTACGGCTTAGGTTACGGGTTCGGGGAGGGGTGCGGGTACGGCGTACGGTATGGGTTAGGGTTAGGGTTAGGGTTAGTGTTAGGGTTAGGGCTCGGTTTACGGTATGGTTAGGATTAGGGTACGTGTTAGGGTTAGGGTACGCGTTAGGGTTAGGGTAGTTATTAAACCTATCCCACTCTCTAGATACCCCTTAGCACGTAAAGGAATATTATTTGAGGGTCCAGCCATGGAGAAGAGTTTAGACACTAGGATAAGATAAGGAACACACCCATTATAAAGAAATCACATTAGGATTCTCTTTTTAAGCTGTTCCTTAAAACACTAGTGCTTAGGAAATCTATTGGAGGCAGAAGCAGTCAAGGGTAGCGTAGGGTTAGGGTTATGCTTAGGGTTAGGCTTAGGGTACGGCTTAGGGTACGGGTTCGGGGAGGGTTTCGGGTACGGCGTAGGGTATGGGTTAGGGTTAGGGTTAGTGTTAGTGTTAGGGTTAGGGCTCGGTTTAGGGTACGGGTTAGGATTAGGGTACGTGTTAGTGTTAGAGTAGGGGTTAGGGTTAGAGTACGCATTAGGGTTAGGGTAGTTATTAAACCTATCCCACTCTCTAGATACCCCTTAGCACGTAAGGCAATATTATTTGGGGGTGCAGCCATGGAGAAGTGTTTAGACACTAGGATAAGATAAGGAACACACCCATTATAAAGAAATCACATTAGGATTCTCTTTTTCAGCTGTTCCTTAAAACACTAGTGCTTAGGAAATCTATTGGAGGCAGAAGCAGTCAAGGGTAGCCTAGGGTTAGGGTTAGGCTTAGGGTTAGGCTTAGGGTACGGCTTAGGGTACGGGTTCGGGGAGGGTTTCGGGTATGGCGTAGGGTATGTGTTAGGGTTTGGGTTAGGGTTAGTGTTAGGGTTAGGGATCGGTTTAGGGTACGGGTTAGGATTAGGGTACGGGTTAGGGTTAGGGTAGGGGTTAGGGTTAGGGTACGCGTTAGGGTTAGGGTAGTTAGTAAACCTATCCCACTCTCTAGATACCCCTTAGCACGTAAAGGAATATTATTTGGGGGTCCAGCCATGGAGAAGAGTTTAGACACTAGGATAAGATAAGGAACACACCCATTATAAAGAAATCACATTAGGATTCTCTTTTTAAGCTGTTGCTTAAAACACTAGTGCTTAGGAAATCTATTGGAGGCAGAAGCAGTCAAGGGTAGCCTAGGGTTAGTGTTAGGCTTAGGGTTAGGCTTAGGGTACGGCTTGGGGTATGGGTTCGGGGAGGTGTTCGTGTACGGCGTAGGGTATGGGTTAGGGTTAGGGTTAGTGTTAGGGTTAGGGCTCGGTTTAGGGTACGGGTTAGGATTAGGGTACGTGTTAGGGTTAGGGTAGGGGTTAGGGTTAGGTTACGCGTTAGGGCTAGGGTAGTTAGTAAACCTATCCCACTCTCTAGCTCCCCGTTAGCACGTAAAGGAATATTATTTGGGGGTCCAGCCATGGAGAACAGTTTAGACACTAGGATAAGATAAGGAACACACCCATTATAAAGAAATCACATTAGGATTCTCTTTTTAAGCTGTTCCTTAAAACACTACTGCTTAGGAAATCAATTGGAGGCAGAAGCAGTCAAGGGTAGCCTAGGGTTAGGGTTAGGCTTAGGGTTAGGTTTAGGGTATGGCTTAGGGTACGGGTTCGGGGAGGGGTGCGGGTACGGCGTAGGGTATGGGTTAGGGTTAGTGTTAGGGTTAGTGTTAGGGTTAGGGCTCGGTTTAGGGTACAGGTTAGGATTAGGGTACATGTTAGGGTTAGGGTAGGGGTTAGGGTTAGGGTACGCGTTAGGGTTAGGGTAGTTATTAAACCTATCCCACTCTCTAGATACCCCTTAGCACGTAAGGGAATATTATTTGGGGGTGCAGCCATATAGAAGAGTTTAGACACTAGGATAAGATAAGGAACACACCCATTATAAAGAAATCACATTAGGATTCTCTTTTTAAGCTGTTCCTTAAAACAGTAGTGCTTAGGAAATCTATTGGAGGCAGAAGCAGTCAAGGGTAGCCTAGGGTTAGGGTTAGGCTTAGGGTTAGGCTTAGGGTACGGCTTAGGGTACGGGTTCGGGGAGGGGTGCGGGTACGGCGTAGGGTATGGGTTAGGGTTAGGGTTAGGGTTAGTGTTAGGGTTAGGGCTCGGTTTAGGGTAGGGGTTAGGATTAGGGTACGTGTTAGGGTTAGGGTAGGGGTTAGGGTTAGGGTACGCGTTAGGGTTAGGGTAGTTATTAAACCTATCCCACTCTCTAGATACCCCTTAGCACATAAAGGAATATTATTTGAGGGTCCAGCCATGGAGAAGAGTTTAGACACTAGGATAAGATAAGGAACACACCCATTATAAAGAAATCACATTAGGATTCTCTTTTTAAGCTGTTCCTTAAAACACTAGTGCTTAGGAAATCTATTGGAGGCAGAGGCAGTCAAGGGTAGCGTAGGGTTAGGGTTAGGCTTAGGGTTAGGCTTAGGGTACGGCTTAGGGTACATGTTCGGGGAGGGTTTCGGGTACGGCGTAGGGTATGGGTTAGGGTTAGGGTTAGGGTTAGTGTTAGGGTTAGGGCTCGGTTTAGGGTACGGTTAGGATTAGGGTACGTGTTAGGTTTAGGGTAGGGGTTAGGGTTAGGGTACGCGTTAGGGTTACGGTAGTTAGTAAACCTATCCCACTCTCTAGATACCCCTTAGCACGTAAAGGAATATTATTTGGGGTTCCAGCAATGGAGAAGAATTTAGACACTAGGATAAGATAAGGAACACACCCATTATAAAGAAATCACATTAGGATTCTCTTTTTAAGCTGCTGCTTAAAACACTAGTGCTTAGGAAATCTATTGGAGGCAGAAGCAGTCAAGGGTAGCCTAGGGTTAGTGTTAGGCTTAGGGTTAGGCTTAGGGTACGGCTTAGGGTACGGGTTTGGGGAGGGGTTCAGGTACGGCGTAGGGTATGGGTTAGGGTTAGGGTTAGTGTTAGTGTTAGGGGTAGGGCTCGGTTTAGGGTACGGGTTAGGATTAGGGTACGTGTTAGTGTTAGGGTAGGGGTTAGGGTTAGAGTACGCATTAGGGTTAGGGTAGTTATTAAACCTATCCCACTCTCTAGATACCCCTTAGCACGTAAGGCAATATTATTTGGGGGTGCAGCCATGGAGAAGAGTTTAGACACTAGGATAAGATAAGGAACACACCCATTATAAGGAAATCACATTAGGATTCTCTTTTTAAGCTGTTCCTTAAAACACTAGTGCTTAGGAAATCTATTGGAGGCAGAAGCAGTCAAGGGTAGCCTAGGGTTAGGGTTAGGCTTAGGGTTAGGTTTAGGGTACGGCTTGGGGTATGGGTTCGGGGAGGTGTTCGTGTATGGCGTAGGGTATGGGTTAGGGTTAGGGTTTGGGTTAGTGTTAGGGTTAGGGCTCGGTTTAGGGTACGGGTTAGGATTAGGGTACATGTTAGGGTTAGAGTAGGGGTTAGGGTTAGAGTACGCATTAGGGTTAGGGTAGTTAGTAAACCTATCCCACTCTCTAGCTCCCCCTTAGCACGTAAAGGAATATTATTTGGGGGTCCAGCCATGGAGAAGAGTTTAGACACTAGGATAAGATAAGGAACACACCCATTATAAAGAAATCACATTAGGATTCTCTTTTTAAGCTGTTGCTTAAAACACTAGTGCTTAGGAAATCAATTGGAGGCAGAAGCAGTCAAGGGTAGCCTAGGGTTGGGGTTAGGCTTAGGGTTAGGTTTAGGGTATGGCTTAGGGTACGGGTTCGGGGAGGGGTGCGGGTACGGCGTAGGGTATGGGTTAGGGTTAGGGTTAGGGTTAGTGTTAGGGTTAGGGCTCGGTTTAGGGTACAGGTTAGGATTAGGGTACGTGTTAGGGTTAGGGTAGGGGTTAGGGTTAGGGTACGCGTTAGGGTTAGGGTAGTTATTAAACCTATCCCACTCTCTAGATACCCCTTAGCACGTAAGGGAATATTATTTGGGGGTGCAGCCATGGAGAACAGTTTAGACACTAGGATAAGATAAGGAACACACCCATTATAAAGAAATCACATTAGGATTCTCTTTTTAAGCTGTTCCTTAAAACAGTAGTGCTTAGGAAATCTATTGGAGGCAAAAGCAGTCAAGGGTAGCCTAGGGTTAGGGTTAGGCTTAGGGTTAGGCTTAGGGTACGGCTTAGGTTACGGGTTCGGGGAGGGGTGCGGGTACGGCGTAGGGTATGGGTTAGGGTTAGGGTTAGTGTTAGTGTTAGGGTTAGGGCTCGGTTTAGGGTACGGGTTAGGATTAGGGTACGTGTGAGTGTTAGAGTAGGGGTTAGGGTTAGAGTACGCATTAGGGTTAGGGTAGTTATTAAACCTATCCCACTCTCTAGATACCCCTTAGCACGTAAGGCAATATTATTTGGGGGTGCAGCCATGGAGAAGTGTTTAGACACTAGGATAAGATAAGGAACACACCCATTATAAAGAAATCACATTAGGATTCTCTTTTTCAGCTGTTCCTTAAAACACTAGTGCTTAGGAAATCTATTGGAGGCAGAAGCAGTCAAGGGTAGCCTAGGGTTAGGGTTAGGCTTAGGGTTAGGTTTAGGGTATGGCTTAGGGTACGGGTTCGGGGAGGGGTGCGGGTACGGCGTAGGGTATGGGTTAGGGTTAGGGTTAGGGTTAGTGTTAGGGTTAGGGCTCGGTTTAGGGTACAGGTTAGGATTAGGGTATGTGTTAGGGTTAGGGTAGGGGTTAGGGTTAGGGTACGTGTTAGGGTTAGGGTAGTTATTAAACCTATCCCACTCTCTAGATACCCCTTAGCACGTAAGGCAATATTATTTGGGGGTGCAGCCATGGAGAAGAGTTTAGACATTGGATAAGATAAGGAACACACCCATTATAAAGAAATCACATTAGGATTCTCTTTTTAAGCTGTTCCTTAAAACACTAGTGCTTAGGAAATCTATTGGAGGCAGAAGCAGTCAAGGGTAGCCTAGGGTTAGGGTTAGGCTTAGGGTTAGGCTTAGGGTACGGCTTAGGTTACGGGTTCAGGGAGGGGTGCGGGTACGGCGTAGGGTATGGGTTAGGGTTAGGGTTAGGGTTAGTGTTAGGGTTAGGGCTCGGTTTAGGGTACGGGTTAGGATTAGGGTACGTGTTAGGGTTAGGGTAGGGGTAAGGGTTAGGGTACGCGTTAGGGTTAGGGTAGTTATTAAACCTATCCCACTCTCTAGATACCCCTTAGCACGTAAAGGAATATTATTTGAGGGTCCAGCCATGGAGAAGAGTTTAGACACTAGGATAAGATAAGGAACACACCCATTATAAAGAAATCACATTAGGATTCTCTTTTTAAGCTGTTGCTTAAAACACTAGTGCTTAGGAAATCTATTGGAGGCAGAAGCAGTCAAGGGTAGCCTAGGGTTAGTGTTAGGCTTAGGGTTAGGCTTAGGGTACGGCTTAGGGTACGGGTTTGGGGAGGGGTTCAGGTACGGCGTAGGGTATGGGTTAGGGTTAGGGTAAGTGTTAGTGTTAGGGTTAGGGCTCGGTTTAGGGTACGGGTTAGGATTAGGGTACGTGTTAGTGTTAGGGTAGAGGTTAGGGTTAGAGTACGCATTAGGGTTAGGGTAGTTATTAAACCTATCCCACTCTCTAGATACCCCTTAGCACGTAAGGCAATATTATTTGGGGGTGCAGCCATGGTGAAGAGTTTAGACACTAGGATAAGATAAGGAACACACCCATTATAAAGAAATCACATTAGGATTCTCTTTTTAAGCTGTTCCTTAAAACACTAGTGCTTAGGAAATCTATTGGAGGCAGAAGCAGTCAAGGGTAGCCTAGGGTAAGGTTAGGCTTAGGGTTAGGCTTAGGGTACGGCTTAGGGTACGGGTTCGGGGAGGGTTTCGGGTACGGCGTAGGGTATGGGTTAGGGTTAGGGTTAGTGTTAGGGTTAGGGCTCGGTTTAGGGTACGGGTTAGGATTAGGGTACGTGTTAGGGTTAGGATAGGGGTTAGGGTTAGGGTACGCGTTAGGGTTAGGGTAGTTATTAAACCTATCCCACTCTCTAGATACCCCTTAGCACGTAAAGGAATATTATTTGGGGGTCCAGCCATGGAGAAGAGTTTAGACACTAGGATAATATAAGGAACACACCCATTATAAAGAAATCACATTAGGATTCTCTTTTTAAGCTGTTGCTTAAAACACTAGTGCTTAGGAAATCTATTGGAGGCAGAAGCAGTCAAGGGTAGCCTAGGGTTAGTGTTAGGCTTAGGGTTAGGCTTAGGGTACGGCTTAGGGTACGGGTTTGGGGAGGGGTTCAGGTACGGCGTAGGGTATGGGTTTGGGTTAGGGTTAGGGTTAGTGTTAGTGTTAGGGTTAGGGCTCGGTTTAGGGTACATGTTAGGATTAGGGTACGTGTTAGGGTTAGGGTAGGGGTTAGGGTTAGGGTACGCGTTAGGGTTAGGGTAGTTATTAAACCTATCCCACTCTCTAGATACCCCTTAGCACGTAAGGGAATATTATTTGGGGGTGCAGCCATGGAGAAGAGTTTAGACACTAGGATAAGATAAGGAACACACCCATTATAAAGAAATCACATTAGGATTCTCTTTTTAAGCTGTTCCTTAAAACAGTAGTGCTTAGGAAATCTATTGGAGGCAGAAGCAGTCAAGGGTAGCCTAGGGTTAGGGTTAGGCTTAGGGTTAGGCTTAGGGTACGGCTTAGGTTACGGGTTCGGGGAGGGGTGCGGGTACGGCGTAGGGTATGGGTTAGGGTTAGGGTTAGGGTTAGTGTTAGGGTTAGGGCTCGGTTTAGGGTATGGGTTAGGATTAGGGTACGTGTTAGGGTTAGGGTAGGGGTTAGGGTTAGGGTACGCGTTAGGGTTAGGGTAGTTATTAAACCTATCCCACTCTCTAGATACCCCTTAGCACGTAAAGGAATATTATTTGAGGGTCCAGCCATGGAGAAGAGTTTAGACACTAGGATAAGATAAGGAACACACCCATTATAAAGAAATCACATTAGGATTCTCTTTTTAAGCTGTTGCTTAAAACACTAGTGCTTAGGAAATCTATTGGAGGCAGAAGCAGTCAAGGGTAGCCTAGGGTTAGTGTTAGGCTTAGGGTTAGGCTTAGGGTACGGCTTAGGGTACGGGTTTGGGGAGGGGTTCAGGTACGGCGTAGGGTATGGGTTAGGTTTAGGGTTAGTGTTAGTGTTAGGGTTAGGGCTCGGTTTAGGGTACGGGTTAGGATTAGGGTACGTGTTAGTGTTAGAGTAGGGGTTAGGGTTAGAGTACGCATTAGGGTTAGGGTAGTTATTAAACCTATCCCACTCTCTAGATACCCCTTAGCACGTAAGGCAATATTATTTGGGGGTGAAGCCATGGAGAAGAGTTTAGACACTAGGATAAGATAAGGAACACACCCATTATAAAGAAATCACATTAGGATTCTCTTTTTAAGCTGTTCCTTAAAACACTAGTGCTTAGGAAATCTATTGGAGGCAGAAGCAGTCAAGGGTAGCCTAGGGTTAGGGTTAGGCTTAGGGTTAGGTTTAGGGTACGGCTTGGGGTATGGGTTCGGGGAGGTGTTCGTGTACGGCGTAGGGTATGGGTTAGGGTTAGGGTTTGGGTTAGTGTTAGGGTTAGGGCTCGGTTTAGGGTACGGGTTAGGATTAGGGTACGTGTTAGGGTTAGGGTAGGGGTTAGGGTTAGGTTACGCATTAGGGCTAGGGTAGTTAGTAAACCTATCCCACTCTCTAGCTCCCCCTTAGCACGTAAAGGAATATTATTTGGGGGTCCAGCCATGGAGAAGAGTTTAGACACTAGGATAAGATAAGGAACACACCCATTATAAAGAAATCACTTTAGGATTCTCTTTTTAAGCTGTTCCTTAAAACACTACTGCTTAGGAAATCAATTGGAGGCAGAAGCAGTCAAGGGTAGCCTAGGGTTAGGGTTAGGCTTAGGATTAGGTTTAGGGTATGGCTTAGGGTACGGGTTCGGGGAGGGGTGCGGGTACGGCATAGGGTATGGGTTAGGGTTAGGGTTAGGGTTAGTGTTAGGGTTAGGGCTCGGTTTAGGGTACAGGTTAGGATTAGGGTACGTGTTAGGGTTAGGGTAGGGGTTAGGGTTAGGGTACGCGTTAGGGTTAGGGTAGTTATTAAACCTATCCCACTCTCTAGATACCCCTTAGCACGTAAGGGAATATTATTTGGGGGTGCAGCCATGGAGAAGAGTTTAGACACTAGGATAAGATAAGGAACACACCCATTATAAAGAAATCACATTAGGATTCTCTTTTTAAGCTGTTCCTTAAAACAGTAGTGCTTAGGAAATCTATTGGAGGCAGAAGCAGTCAAGGGTAGCCTAGGGTTAGTGTTAGGCTTAGGGTTAGGCTTAGGGTACGGCTTAGGGTAAGGGTTCGGGGAGGGGTGCGGGTACGGCGTAGGGTATGGGTTAGGGTTAGGGTTAGGGTTAGTGTTAGGGTTAGGGCTCGGTTTAGGGTACGGGTTAGGATTAGGGTACGTGTTAGGGTTAGGGTACGCGTTAGGGTTAGGGTACGCGTTAGGGTTAAGGTAGTTATTAAACCTATCCCACTCTCTAGATACCCCTGAGCACGTAAAGGAATATTATTTGAGGGTCCAGCCATGGAGAAGAGTTTAGACACTAGGATAAGATAAGGAACACACCCATTATAAAGAAATCACATTAGGATTCTCTTTTTAAGCTGTTCCTTAAAACACTAGTGCTTAGGAAATCTATTGGAGGCAGAAGCAGTCAAGGGTAGCGTAGGGTTAGGGTTAGGCTTAGGGTTAGGCTTAGGGTTCGGCTTAGGGTACGTGTTCGGGGAGGGTTTCGGATACGGCGTAGGGTATGGGTTAGGGTTAGGGTTAGGGTTAGTGTTAGGGTTAGGGCTCGGTTTAGGGTACGGGTTAGGGTTAGGGTAGGGGTTAGGGTTAGGGTACGCGTTAGGGTTAGGGTAGTTATTAAACCTATCCCACTCTCTAGATACCCCTTAGCACGTAAAGGAATATTATTTGGGGGTCCAACCATGGAGAAGAGTTTAGACAGTAGGATAAGATAAGGAAAACACTCATTATAAAGAAATCACTTTAGGATTCTCTTTTTCAGCTGTTCCTTAAAACACTAGTGCTTAGGAAATCTATTGGAGGCAGAAGCAGTCAAGGGTAGCCTAGGGTTAGGGTTAGGCTTAGGGTTAGGCTTAGGGTACGGCTTAGGGTACGGGTTCGGGGAGGGTTTCGGGTATGGCGTAGGGTATGGGTTAGGGTTTGGGTTAGGGTTAGTGTTAGGGTTAGGGATCGGTTTAGGGTACGGGTTAGGATTAGGGTACGGGTTAGGGTTAGGGTAGGGGTTAGGGTTAGGGTACGCGTTAGGGTTAGGGTAGTTAGTAAACCTATCCCACTCTCTAGATACCCCTTAGCACGTAAAGGAATATTATTTGGGGGTCCAGCCATGGAGAAGAGTTTAGACACTAGGATAAGATAAGGAACACACCCATTATAAAGAAATCACATTAGGATTCTCTTTTTAAGCTGTTGCTTAAAACACTAGTGCTTAGGAAATCTATTGGAGGCAGAAGCAGTCAAGGGTAGCCTAGGGTTAGTGTTAGGCTTAGGGTTAGGCTTAGGGTATGGCTTAGGGTACGGGTTCGGGGAGGGTTTCGGGTACGGCGTAGGGTATGGGTTAGGGTTAGGGTTAGGGTTAGTGTTAGGGTTAGGGCTCGGATTAGGGTACGGGTTAGGATTAGGGTACGTGTTAGGGTTAGGGTAGGGGTTAGGGTTAGGGTACGCGTTAGGGTTAGGGTAGTTATTAAACCTATCCCTCTCTCTAGATACCCCTTAGCACGTAAAGGAATATTATTTGGGGGTCCAGCCATGGAGAAGAATTTAGACACTAGGATAAGATAAGGAACACACCCATTATAAAGAAATCACTTTAGGATTCTCTTTTTAAGCTGTTCTTAAAACACTAGTGCTTAGGAAATCTATTGGAGGCAGAAGCAGTCAAGGGTAGCCTAGGGTTAGGGTTAGGCTTAGGGTTAGGGTTAGGGTACGGCTTGGGGTACGGGTTCGGGGAGTGGTGCGGGTACGGCATAGGGTATGGGTTAGGGTTAGGGTTAGGGTTAGGGTTAGGGTTAGGGCTCGTTTTAGGGTACAGGTTAGGATTAGGGTACGTGTTAGGGTTAGGGTAGGGGTTAGGGTTAGGGTACGCGTTAGGGTTAGGGTAGTTATTAAACCTATCCCACTCTCTAGATACCCCTTAGCACGTAAAGGAATATTATTTGGGGGTGCAGCCATGGAGAAGAGTTTACACACTAGGATAAGATAAGGAACACACCCATTATAAAGAAATCACATTAGGATTCTCTTTTTAAGCTGTTCCTTAAAACAGTAGTGCTTAGGAAATCTATTGCAGGCAGAAGCAGTCAAGGGTAGCGTAGGGTTAGGGTTAGGCTTAGGGTTAGGCTTAGGGTACGGCTTAGGGTACGTGTTCGGGGAGGGTTTCGGGTACGGCGTAGGGTATGGGTTAGGGTTAGGGTTAGGGTTAGTGTTAGGGTTAGGGCTCGGTTTAGGGTACGGTTAGGATTAGGGTACGTGTTAGGTTTAGGGTAGGGGTTAGGGTTAGGGTACGCGTTAGGGTTAGGGTAGTTAGTAAACCTATCCCACTCTCTAGATACCCCTTAGCACGTAAAGGAATATTATTTGGGGTTCCAGCAATGGAGAAGAATTTAGACACTAGGATAAGATAAGGAACACACCCATTATAAAGAAATCACATTAGGATTCTCTTTTTAAGCTGTTGCTTAAAACACTAGTGCTTAGGAAATCTATTGGAGGCAGAAGCAGTCAAGGGTAGCCTAGGGTTAGTGTTAGGCTTAGGGTTAGGCTTAGGGTACGGCTTAGGGTACGGGTTTGGGGAGGGGTTCAGGTACGGCGTAGGGTATGGGTTAGGGTTAGGGTTAGTGTTAGTGTTAGGGGTAGGGCTCGGTTTAGGGTACGGGTTAGGATTAGGGTACGTGTTAGTGTTAGGGTAGGGGTTAGGGTTAGAGTACGCATTAGGGTTAGGGTAGTTATTAAACCTATCCCACTCTCTAGATACCCCTTAGCACGTAAGGCAATATTATTTGGGGGTGCAGCCATGGAGAAGAGTTTAGACACTAGGATAAGATAAGGAACACACCCATTATAAAGAAATCACATTAGGATTCTCTTTTTAAGCTGTTCCTTAAAACACTAGTGCTTAGGAAATCTATTGGAGGCAGAAGCAGTCAAGGGTAGCCTAGGGTTAGGGTTAGGCTTACGGTTAGGTTTAGGGTACGGCTTGGGGTATGGGTTCGGGGAGGTGTTCGTGTACGGCGTAGGGTATGGGTTAGGGTTAGGGTTTGGGTTAGCGTTAGGGTTAGGGCTCGGTTTAGGGTACGGGTTAGGATTAGGGTACGTGTTAGGGTTAGGGTAGTGGTTAGGGTTAGGTTACGCGTTAGGGCTAGGGTAGTTAGTAAACCTATCCCACTCTCTAGCTCCCCCTTAGCACGTAAAGGAATATTATTTGGGGGTCCAGCCATGGAGAAGAGTTTAGACACTAGGATAAGATAAGGAACACACCCATTATAAAGAAATCACATTAGGATTCTCTTTTTAAGCTGTTGCTTAAAACACTAGTGCTTAGGAAATCTATTGGAGGCAGAAGCAGTCAAGGGTAGCCTAGGGTTAGTGTTAGGCTTAAGGTTAGGCTTAGGGTACGGCTTAGGGTACGGGTTTGGGGAGGGGTTCAGGTACGGCGTAGGGTATGGGTTAGGGTTAGGGTTAGTGTTAGTGTTAGGGTTAGGGCTCGGTTTAGGGTACGGGTTAGGATTAGGGTACGTGTTAGTGTTAGGGTAGGGGTTAGGGTTAGAGTACGCATTAGGGTTAGGGTAGTTATTAAACCTATCCCACTCTCTACATACCCCTTAGCACGTAAGGCAATATTATTTGGGGGTGCAGCCATGGAGAAGAGTTTAGACACTAGGATAAGATAAGGAACACACCCATTATAAAGAAATCACATTAGGATTCTCTTTTTAAGCTGT
Source organism: Balaenoptera borealis (assembly GCF_965194805.1). NCBI lineage: Eukaryota > Metazoa > Chordata > Mammalia > Artiodactyla > Balaenopteridae > Balaenoptera > Balaenoptera borealis. Next base: position 504,049 of record NW_028123730.1, on the reverse strand, counting down.
TCCTTAAAACACTAGTGCTTAGGAAATCTATTGGAGGCAGAAGCAGTCAAGGGTAGCCTAGGGTTAGTGTTAGGCTTAGGGTTAGGCTTAGGGTACGGCTTAGGGTACGGGTTTGGGGAGGGGTTCAGGTACGGCGTAGGGTATGGGTTAGGGTTAGGGTTAGTGTTAGTGTTAGGGTTAGGGCTCGGTTTAGGGTACGGGTTAGGATTAGGGTACGTGTTAGTGTTAGGGTAGGGGTTAGGGTTAGAGTACGCATTAGGGTTAGGGTAGTTATTAAACCTATCCCACTCTCTAGATACCCCTTAGCACGTAAGGCAATATTATTTGGGGGTGCAGCCATGGAGAAGAGTTTAGACACTAGGATAAGATAAGGAACACACCCATTATAAAGAAATCACATTAGGATTCTCTTTTTAAGCTGTTCCTTAAAACACTAGTGCTTAGGAAATCTATTGGAGGCAGAAGCAGTCAAGGGTAGCCTAGGGTAAGGTTAGGCTTAGGGTTAGGCTTAGGGTACGGCTTAGGGTACGGGTTCGGGGAGGGTTTCGGGTACGGCGTAGGGTATGGGTTAAGGTTAGGGTTAGTGTTAGGGTTAGGGCTCGGTTTAGGGTACGGGTTAGGATTAGTGTACGTGTTAGGGTTAGGGTAGTGGTTAGGGTTAGGGTACGCGTTAGGGTTAGGGTAGTTATTAAACCTATCCCACTCTCTAGATAACCCTTAGCACGTAAGGCAATATTATTTGGGGGTCCAGCCATGGAGAAGAGTTTAGACACTAGGATAAGATAAGGAACACAAACATTATAAAGAAATCACTTTAGGATTCTCTTTTTAAGCTGTTCCTTAAAACACTAGTGTTTAGGAAATCTATTGGAGGCAGAAGCAGTCAAGGGTAGCCTAGGGTTAGGGTTAGGCTTAGGGTTAGGCTTAGGGTACGGCTTAGGGTACGGGTTCAGGGAGGGGTGCGGGTACGGCGTAGGGTATGGGTTAGGGTTAGGGTTAGGGTTAGTGTTAGGGTTAGGGCTCGGTTTAGGGTACAGGTTAGGATTAGGGTACGTGTTAGGGTTAGGGTAGGGGTTAGGGTTAGGGTACGCGTTAGGGTTAGGGTAGTTATTAAACCTATCCCACTCTCTAGATACCCCTTAGCACGTAAGGGAATATTATTTGGGGGTGCAGCCATGGAGAAGAGTTTAGACACTAGGATAAGATAAGGAACACACCCATTATAAAGAAATCACATTAGGATTCTCTTTTTAAGCTGTTCCTTAAAACAGTAGTGCTTAGGAAATCTATTGGAGGCAGAAGCAGTCAAGGGTAGCCTAGGGTTAGGGTTAGGCTTAGGGTTAGGCTTAGGGTACGGCTTAGGTTACGGGTTCGGGGAGGGGTGCGGGTACGGCGTACGGTATGGGTTAGGGTTAGGGTTAGGGTTAGTGTTAGGGTTAGGGCTCGGTTTACGGTATGGGTTAGGATTAGGGTACGTGTTAGGGTTAGGGTACGCGTTAGGGTTAGGGTAGTTATTAAACCTATCCCACTCTCTAGATACCCCTTAGCACGTAAAGGAATATTATTTGAGGGTCCAGCCATGGAGAAGAGTTTAGACACTAGGATAAGATAAGGAACACACCCATTATAAAGAAATCACATTAGGATTCTCTTTTTAAGCTGTTCCTTAAAACACTAGTGCTTAGGAAATCTATTGGAGGCAGAAGCAGTCAAGGGTAGCGTAGGGTTAGGGTTATGCTTAGGGTTAGGCTTAGGGTACGGCTTAGGGTACGGGTTCGGGGAGGGTTTCGGGTACGGCGTAGGGTATGTGTTAGGGTTAGGGTTAGTGTTAGTGTTAGGGTTAGGGCTCGGTTTAGGGTACGGGTTAGGATTAGGGTACGTGTTAGTGTTAGAGTAGGGGTTAGGGTTAGAGTACGCATTAGGGTTAGGGTAGTTATTAAACCTATCCCACTCTCTAGATACCCCTTAGCACGTAAGGCAATATTATTTGGGGGTGCAGCCATGGAGAAGTGTTTAGACACTAGGATAAGATAAGGAACACACCCATTATAAAGAAATCACATTAGGATTCTCTTTTTCAGCTGTTCCTTAAAACACTAGTGCTTAGGAAATCTATTGGAGGCAGAAGCAGTCAAGGGTAGCCTAGGGTTAGGGTTAGGCTTAGGGTTAGGCTTAGGGTACGGCTTAGGGTACGGGTTCGGGGAGGGTTTCGGGTATGGCGTAGGGTATGTGTTAGGGTTTGGGTTAGGGTTAGTGTTAGGGTTAGGGATCGGTTTAGGGTACGGGTTAGGATTAGGGTACGGGTTAGGGTTAGGGTAGGGGTTAGGGTTAGGGTACGCGTTAGGGTTAGGGTAGTTAGTAAACCTATCCCACTCTCTAGATACCCCTTAGCACGTAAAGGAATATTATTTGGGGGTCCAGCCATGGAGAAGAGTTTAGACACTAGGATAAGATAAGGAACACACCCATTATAAAGAAATCACATTAGGATTCTCTTTTTAAGCTGTTGCTTAAAACACTAGTGCTTAGGAAATCTATTGGAGGCAGAAGCAGTCAAGGGTAGCCTAGGGTTAGTGTTAGGCTTAGGGTTAGGCTTAGGGTACGGCTTGGGGTATGGGTTCGGGGAGGTGTTCGTGTACGGCGTAGGGTATGGGTTAGGGTTAGGGTTAGTGTTAGGGTTAGGGCTCGGTTTAGGGTACGGGTTAGGATTAGGGTACGTGTTAGGGTTAGGGTAGGGGTTAGGGTTAGGTTACGCGTTAGGGCTAGGGTAGTTAGTAAACCTATCCCACTCTCTAGCTCCCCGTTAGCACGTAAAGGAATATTATTTGGGGGTCCAGCCATGGAGAAGAGTTTAGACACTAGGATAAGATAAGGAACACACCCATTATAAAGAAATCACATTAGGATTCTATTTTTAAGCTGTTCCTTAAAACACTACTGCTTAGGAAATCAATTGGAGGCAGAAGCAGTCAAGGGTAGCCTAGGGTTAGGGTTAGGCTTAGGGTTAGGTTTAGGGTATGGCTTAGGGTACGGGTTCGGGGAGGGGTGCGGGTACGGCGTAGGGTATGGGTTAGGGTTAGTGTTAGGGTTAGTGTTAGGGTTAGGGCTCGGTTTAGGGTACAGGTTAGGATTAGGGTACATGTTAGGGTTAGGGTAGGGGTTAGGGTTAGGGTACGCGTTAGGGTTAGGGTAGTTATTAAACCTATCCCACTCTCTAGATACCCCTTAGCACGTAAGGGAATATTATTTGGGGGTGCAGCCATATAGAAGAGTTTAGACACTAGGATAAGATAAGGAACACACCCATTATAAAGAAATCACATTAGGATTCTCTTTTTAAGCTGTTCCTTAAAACAGTAGTGCTTAGGAAATCTATTGGAGGCAGAAGCAGTCAAGGGTAGCCTAGGGTTAGGGTTAGGCTTAGGGTTAGGCTTAGGGTACGGCTTAGGGTACGGGTTCGGGGAGGGGTGCGGGTACGGCGTAGGGTATGGGTTAGGGTTAGGGTTAGGGTTAGTGTTAGGGTTAGGGCTCGGTTTAGGGTACGGGTTAGGATTAGGGTACGTGTTAGGGTTAGGGTAGGGGTTAGGGTTAGGGTACGCGTTAGGGTTAGGGTAGTTATTAAACCTATCCCACTCTCTAGATACCCCTTAGCACATAAAGGAATATTATTTGAGGGTCCAGCCATGGAGAAGAGTTTAGACACTAGGATAAGATAAGGAACACACCCATTATAAAGAAATCACATTAGGATTCTCTTTTTAAGCTGTTCCTTAAAACACTAGTGCTTAGGAAATCTATTGGAGGCAGAGGCAGTCAAGGGTAGCGTAGGGTTAGGGTTAGGCTTAGGGTTAGGCTTAGGGTACGTCTTAGGGTACATGTTCGGGGAGGGTTTCGGGTACGGTGTAGGGTATGGGTTAGGGTTAGGGTTAGGGTTAGTGTTAGGGTTAGGGCTCGGTTTAGGGTACGGTTAGGATTAGGGTACGTGTTAGGTTTAGGGTAGGGGTTAGGGTTAGGGTACGCGTTAGGGTTAGGGTAGTTAGTAAACCTATCCCACTCTCTAGATACCCCTTAGCACGTAAAGGAATATTATTTGGGGTTCCAGCAATGGAGAAGAATTTAGACACTAGGATAAGATAAGGAACACACCCATTATAAAGAAATCACATTAGGATTCTCTTTTTAAGCTGCTGCTTAAAACACTAGTGCTTAGGAAATCTATTGGAGGCAGAAGCAGTCAAGGGTAGCCTAGGGTTAGTGTTAGGCTTAGGGTTAGGCTTAGGGTACGGCTTAGGGTACGGGTTTGGGGAGGGGTTCAGGTACGGCGTAGGGTATGGGTTAGGGTTAGGGTTAGTGTTAGTGTTAGGGGTAGGGCTCGGTTTAGGGTACGGGTTAGGATTAGGGTACGTGTTAGTGTTAGGGTAGGGGTTAGGGTTAGAGTACGCATTAGGGTTAGGGTAGTTATTAAACCTATCCCACTCTCTAGATACCCCTTAGCACGTAAGGCAATATTATTTGGGGGTGCAGCCATGGAGAAGAGTTTAGACACTAGGATAAGATAAGGAACACACCCATTATAAGGAAATCACATTAGGATTCTCTTTTTAAGCTGTTCCTTAAAACACTAGTGCTTAGGAAATCTATTGGAGGCAGAAGCAGTCAAGGGTAGCCTAGGGTTAGGGTTAGGCTTAGGGTTAGGTTTAGGGTACGGCTTGGGGTATGGGTTCGGGGAGGTGTTCGTGTATGGCGTAGGGTATGGGTTAGGGTTAGGGTTTGGGTTAGTGTTAGGGTTAGGGCTCGGTTTAGGGTACGGGTTAGGATTAGGGTACATGTTAGGGTTAGAGTAGGGGTTAGGGTTAGAGTACGCATTAGGGTTAGGGTAGTTAGTAAACCTATCCCACTCTCTAGCTCCCCCTTAGCACGTAAAGGAATATTATTTGGGGGTCCAGCCATGGAGAAGAGTTTAGACACTAGGATAAGATAAGGAACACACCCATTATAAAGAAATCACATTAGGATTCTCTTTTTAAGCTGTTGCTTAAAACACTAGTGCTTAGGAAATCAATTGGAGGCAGAAGCAGTCAAGGGTAGCCTAGGGTTGGGGTTAGGCTTAGGGTTAGGTTTAGGGTATGGCTTAGGGTACGGGTTCGGGGAGGGGTGCGGGTACGGCGTAGGGTATGGGTTAGGGTTAGGGTTAGGGTTAGTGTTAGGGTTAGGGATCGGTTTAGGGTACGGGTTAGGATTAGGGTACGGGTTAGGGTTAGGGTAGGGGTTAGGGTTAGGGTACGCGTTAGGGTTAGGGTAGTTAGTAAACCTATCCCACTCTCTAGATACCCCTTAGCACGTAAAGGAATATTATTTGGGGGTCCAGCCATGGAGAAGAGTTTAGACACTAGGATAAGATAAGGAACACACCCATTATAAAGAAATCACATTAGGATTCTCTTTTTAAGCTGTTGCTTAAAACACTAGTGCTTAGGAAATCTATTGGAGGCAGAAGCAGTCAAGGGTAGCCTAGGGTTAGTGTTAGGCTTAGGGTTAGGCTTAGGGTACGGCTTGGGGTATGGGTTCGGGGAGGTGTTCGTGTACGGCGTAGGGTATGGGTTAGGGTTAGGGTTAGTGTTAGGGTTAGGGCTCGGTTTAGGGTACGGGTTAGGATTAGGGTACGTGTTAGGGTTAGGGTAGGGGTTAGGGTTAGGTTACGCGTTAGGGCTAGGGTAGTTAGTAAACCTATCCCACTCTCTAGCTCCCCGTTAGCACGTAAAGGAATATTATTTGGGGGTCCAGCCATGGAGAAGAGTTTAGACACTAGGATAAGATAAGGAACACACCCATTATAAAGAAATCACATTAGGATTCTCTTTTTAAGCTGTTCCTTAAAACACTACTGCTTAGGAAATCAATTGGAGGCAGAAGCAGTCAAGGGTAGCCTAGGGTTAGGGTTAGGCTTAGGGTTAGGTTTAGGGTATGGCTTAGGGTACGGGTTCGGGGAGGGGTGCGGGTACGGCGTAGGGTATGGGTTAGGGTTAGTGTTAGGGTTAGTGTTAGGGTTAGGGCTCGGTTTAGGGTACAGGTTAGGATTAGGGTACATGTTAGGGTTAGGGTAGGGGTTAGGGTTAGGGTACGCGTTAGGGTTAGGGTAGTTATTAAACCTATCCCACTCTCTAGATACCCCTTAGCACGTAAGGGAATATTATTTGGGGGTGCAGCCATATAGAAGAGTTTAGACACTAGGATAAGATAAGGAACACACCCATTATAAAGAAATCACATTAGGATTCTCTTTTTAAGCTGTTCCTTAAAACAGTAGTGCTTAGGAAATCTATTGGAGGCAGAAGCAGTCAAGGGTAGCCTAGGGTTAGGGTTAGGCTTAGGGTTAGGCTTAGGGTACGGCTTAGGGTACGGGTTCGGGGAGGGGTGCGGGTACGGCGTAGGGTATGGGTTAGGGTTAGGGTTAGGGTTAGTGTTAGGGTTAGGGCTCGGTTTAGGGTACGGGTTAGGATTAGGGTACGTGTTAGGGTTAGGGTAGGGGTTAGGGTTAGGGTACGCGTTAGGGTTAGGGTAGTTATTAAACCTATCCCACTCTCTAGATACCCCTTAGCACATAAAGGAATATTATTTGAGGGTCCAGCCATGGAGAAGAGTTTAGACACTAGGATAAGATAAGGAACACACCCATTATAAAGAAATCACATTAGGATTCTCTTTTTAAGCTGTTCCTTAAAACACTAGTGCTTAGGAAATCTATTGGAGGCAGAGGCAGTCAAGGGTAGCGTAGGGTTAGGGTTAGGCTTAGGGTTAGGCTTAGGGTACGTCTTAGGGTACATGTTCGGGGAGGGTTTCGGGTACGGTGTAGGGTATGGGTTAGGGTTAGGGTTAGGGTTAGTGTTAGGGTTAGGGCTCGGTTTAGGGTACGGTTAGGATTAGGGTACGTGTTAGGTTTAGGGTAGGGGTTAGGGTTAGGGTACGCGTTAGGGTTAGGGTAGTTAGTAAACCTATCCCACTCTCTAGATACCCCTTAGCACGTAAAGGAATATTATTTGGGGTTCCAGCAATGGAGAAGAATTTAGACACTAGGATAAGATAAGGAACACACCCATTATAAAGAAATCACATTAGGATTCTCTTTTTAAGCTGCTGCTTAAAACACTAGTGCTTAGGAAATCTATTGGAGGCAGAAGCAGTCAAGGGTAGCCTAGGGTTAGTGTTAGGCTTAGGGTTAGGCTTAGGGTACGGCTTAGGGTACGGGTTTGGGGAGGGGTTCAGGTACGGCGTAGGGTATGGGTTAGGGTTAGGGTTAGTGTTAGTGTTAGGGGTAGGGCTCGGTTTAGGGTACGGGTTAGGATTAGGGTACGTGTTAGTGTTAGGGTAGGGGTTAGGGTTAGAGTACGCATTAGGGTTAGGGTAGTTATTAAACCTATCCCACTCTCTAGATACCCCTTAGCACGTAAGGCAATATTATTTGGGGGTGCAGCCATGGAGAAGAGTTTAGACACTAGGATAAGATAAGGAACACACCCATTATAAGGAAATCACATTAGGATTCTCTTTTTAAGCTGTTCCTTAAAACACTAGTGCTTAGGAAATCTATTGGAGGCAGAAGCAGTCAAGGGTAGCCTAGGGTTAGGGTTAGGCTTAGGGTTAGGTTTAGGGTACGGCTTGGGGTATGGGTTCGGGGAGGTGTTCGTGTATGGCGTAGGGTATGGGTTAGGGTTAGGGTTTGGGTTAGTGTTAGGGTTAGGGCTCGGTTTAGGGTACGGGTTAGGATTAGGGTACATGTTAGGGTTAGAGTAGGGGTTAGGGTTAGAGTACGCATTAGGGTTAGGGTAGTTAGTAAACCTATCCCACTCTCTAGCTCCCCCTTAGCACGTAAAGGAATATTATTTGGGGGTCCAGCCATGGAGAAGAGTTTAGACACTAGGATAAGATAAGGAACACACCCATTATAAAGAAATCACATTAGGATTCTCTTTTTAAGCTGTTGCTTAAAACACTAGTGCTTAGGAAATCAATTGGAGGCAGAAGCAGTCAAGGGTAGCCTAGGGTTGGGGTTAGGCTTAGGGTTAGGTTTAGGGTATGGCTTAGGGTACGGGTTCGGGGAGGGGTGCGGGTACGGCGTAGGGTATGGGTTAGGGTTAGGGTTAGGGTTAGTGTTAGGGTTAGGGCTCGGTTTAGGGTACAGGTTAGGATTAGGGTACGTGTTAGGGTTAGGGTAGGGGTTAGGGTTAGGGTACGCGTTAGGGTTAGGGTAGTTATTAAACCTATCCCACTCTCTAGATACCCCTTAGCACGTAAGGGAATATTATTTGGGGGTGCAGCCATGGAGAACAGTTTAGACACTAGGATAAGATAAGGAACACACCCATTATAAAGAAATCACATTAGGATTCTCTTTTTAAGCTGTTCCTTAAAACAGTAGTGCTTAGGAAATCTATTGGAGGCAGAAGCAGTCAAGGGTAGCCTAGGGTTAGGGTTAGGCTTAGGGTTAGGCTTAGGGTACGGCTTAGGTTACGGGTTCGGGGAGGGGTGCGGGTACGGCGTAGGGTATGGGTTAGGGTTAGGGTTAGTGTTAGTGTTAGGGTTAGGGCTCGGTTTAGGGTATGGGTTAGGATTAGGGTACGTGTGAGTGTTAGGGTAGGGGTTAGGGTTAGGGTACGCATTAGGGTAAGGGTAGTTATTAAACCTATCCCACTCTCTAGATACCCCTTAGCACGTAAGGCAATATTATTTGGGGGTGCAGCCATGGAGAAGAGTTTAGACACTAGGATAAGATAAGGAACACACCCATTATAAAGAAATCACATTAGGATTCTCTTTTTAAGCTGTTCCTTAAAACACTAGTGCTTAGGAAATCTATTGGAGGCAAAAGCAGTCAAGGGTAGCCTAGGGTTAGTGTTAGGCTTAGGGTTAGGCTTAGGGTACGGCTTAGGGTACGGGTTCGGGGAGGGTTTCGGGTACGGCGTAGGGTATGGGTTAGGGTTAGGGTTAGTGTTAGGGTTAGGGCTCGGTTTAGGGTACGGGTTAGGGTTAGGGTAGGGGTTAGGGTTAGGGTACGCGTTAGGGTTAGGGTAGTTATTAAACCTATCCCACTCTCTAGATACCCCTTAGCACGTAAAGGAATATTATTTGGGGGTCCAACCATGGAGAAGAGTTTAGACACTAGGATAAGATAAGGAACACACTCATTATAAAGAAATCACATTAGGATTCTCTTTTTCAGCTGTTCCTTAAAACACTAGTGCTTAGGAAATCTATTGGAGGCAGAAGCAGTCAAGGGTAGCCTAGGGTTAGGGTTAGGCTTAGGGTTAGGCTTAGGGTACGGCTTAGGGTACGGGTTCGGGGAGGGTTTCGGGTATGGCGTAGGTTATGGGTTAGTGTTTGGGTTAGGGTTAGTGTTAGGGTTAGGGATCGGTTTAGGGTACGGGTTAGGATTAGGGTACGGGTTAGGGTTAGGGTAGGGGTTAGGGTTAGGGTACGCGTTAGGGTTAGGGTAGTTAGTAAACCTATCCCACTCTCTAGATACCCCTTAGCACGTAAAGGAATATTATTTGGGGGTCCAGCCATGGAGAAGAGTTTAGACACTAGGATAAGATAAGGAACACACCCATTATAAAGAAATCACATTAGGATTCTCTTTTTAAGCTGTTGCTTAAAACACTAGTGCTTAGAAAATCTATTGGAGGCAGAAGCAGTCAAGGGTAGCCTAGGGTTAGTGTTAGGCTTAGGGTTAGGCTTAGGGTATAGCTTAGGGTACGGGTTCGGGGAGGGTTTCGGGTACGGCGTAGGGTATGGGTTAGGGTTAGGGTTAGGGTTAGTGTTAGGGTTAGGGCTCGGTTTAGGGTACGGGTTAGGATTAGGGTACGAGTTAGGGTTAGGGTAGGGGTTAGGGTTAGGGTACGCGTTAGGGTTAGGGTAGTTATTAAACCTATCCCACTCTCTAGATACCCCTTAGCACGTAAGGCAATATTATTTGGGGGTGCAGCCATGGAGAAGAGTTTAGACACTAGGATAAGATAAGGAACACACCCATTATAAGGAAATCACATTAGGATTCTCTTTTTAAGCTGTTCCTTAAAACACTAGTGCTTAGGAAATCTATTGGAGGCAGAAGCAGTCAAGGGTAGCCTAGGGTTAGGGTTAGGCTTAGGGTTAGGTTTAGGGTACGGCTTGGGGTATGGGTTCGGGGAGGTGTTCGTGTATGGCGTAGGGTATGGGTTAGGGTTAGGGTTTGGGTTAGTGTTAGGGTTAGGGCTCGGTTTAGGGTACGGGTTAGGATTAGGGTACATGTTAGGGTTAGAGTAGGGGTTAGGGTTAGAGTACGCATTAGGGTTAGGGTAGTTAGTAAACCTATCCCACTCTCTAGCTCCCCCTTAGCACGTAAAGGAATATTATTTGGGGGTCCAGCCATGGAGAAGAGTTTAGACACTAGGATAAGATAAGGAACACACCCATTATAAAGAAATCACATTAGGATTCTCTTTTTAAGCTGTTGCTTAAAACACTAGTGCTTAGGAAATCAATTGGAGGCAGAAGCAGTCAAGGGTAGCCTAGGGTTGGGGTTAGGCTTAGGGTTAGGTTTAGGGTATGGCTTAGGGTACGGGTTCGGGGAGGGGTGCGGGTACGGCGTAGGGTATGGGTTAGGGTTAGGGTTAGGGTTAGTGTTAGGGTTAGGGCTCGGTTTAGGGTACAGGTTAGGATTAGGGTACGTGTTAGGGTTAGGGTAGGGGTTAGGGTTAGGGTACGCGTTAGGGTTAGGGTAGTTATTAAACCTATCCCACTCTCTAGATACCCCTTAGCACGTAAGGGAATATTATTTGGGGGTGCAGCCATGGAGAACAGTTTAGACACTAGGATAAGATAAGGAACACACCCATTATAAAGAAATCACATTAGGATTCTCTTTTTAAGCTGTTCCTTAAAACAGTAGTGCTTAGGAAATCTATTGGAGGCAGAAGCAGTCAAGGGTAGCCTAGGGTTAGGGTTAGGCTTAGGGTTAGGCTTAGGGTACGGCTTAGGTTACGGGTTCGGGGAGGGGTGCGGGTACGGCGTAGGGTATGGGTTAGGGTTAGGGTTAGTGTTAGTGTTAGGGTTAGGGCTCGGTTTAGGGTATGGGTTAGGATTAGGGTACGTGTGAGTGTTAGGGTAGGGGTTAGGGTTAGGGTACGCATTAGGGTAAGGGTAGTTATTAAACCTATCCCACTCTCTAGATACCCCTTAGCACGTAAGGCAATATTATTTGGGGGTGCAGCCATGGAGAAGAGTTTAGACACTAGGATAAGATAAGGAACACACCCATTATAAAGAAATCACATTAGGATTCTCTTTTTAAGCTGTTCCTTAAAACACTAGTGCTTAGGAAATCTATTGGAGGCAAAAGCAGTCAAGGGTAGCCTAGGGTTAGTGTTAGGCTTAGGGTTAGGCTTAGGGTACGGCTTAGGGTACGGGTTCGGGGAGGGTTTCGGGTACGGCGTAGGGTATGGGTTAGGGTTAGGGTTAGTGTTAGGGTTAGGGCTCGGTTTAGGGTACGGGTTAGGGTTAGGGTAGGGGTTAGGGTTAGGGTACGCGTTAGGGTTAGGGTAGTTATTAAACCTATCCCACTCTCTAGATACCCCTTAGCACGTAAAGGAATATTATTTGGGGGTCCAACCATGGAGAAGAGTTTAGACACTAGGATAAGATAAGGAACACACTCATTATAAAGAAATCACATTAGGATTCTCTTTTTCAGCTGTTCCTTAAAACACTAGTGCTTAGGAAATCTATTGGAGGCAGAAGCAGTCAAGGGTAGCCTAGGGTTAGGGTTAGGCTTAGGGTTAGGCTTAGGGTACGGCTTAGGGTACGGGTTCGGGGAGGGTTTCGGGTATGGCGTAGGTTATGGGTTAGTGTTTGGGTTAGGGTTAGTGTTAGGGTTAGGGATCGGTTTAGGGTACGGGTTAGGATTAGGGTACGGGTTAGGGTTAGGGTAGGGGTTAGGGTTAGGGTACGCGTTAGGGTTAGGGTAGTTAGTAAACCTATCCCACTCTCTAGATACCCCTTAGCACGTAAAGGAATATTATTTGGGGGTCCAGCCATGGAGAAGAGTTTAGACACTAGGATAAGATAAGGAACACACCCATTATAAAGAAATCACATTAGGATTCTCTTTTTAAGCTGTTGCTTAAAACACTAGTGCTTAGAAAATCTATTGGAGGCAGAAGCAGTCAAGGGTAGCCTAGGGTTAGTGTTAGGCTTAGGGTTAGGCTTAGGGTATAGCTTAGGGTACGGGTTCGGGGAGGGTTTCGGGTACGGCGTAGGGTATGGGTTAGGGTTAGGGTTAGGGTTAGTGTTAGGGTTAGGGCTCGGTTTAGGGTACGGGTTAGGATTAGGGTACGAGTTAGGGTTAGGGTAGGGGTTAGGGTTAGGGTACGCGTTAGGGTTAGGGTAGTTATTAAACCTATCCCACTCTCTAGATACCCCTTAGCACGTAAAGGAATATTATTTGGGGGTCCAGCCATGGAGAAGAGTTTAGACACTAGGATAAGATAAGGAACACACCCATTATAAAGAAATCACTTTAGGATTCTCTTTTTAAGCTGTTCTTAAAACACTAGTGCTTAGGAAATCTATTGGAGGCAGAAGCAGTCAAGGGTAGCCTAGGGTTAGGGTTAGGCTTAGGGTTAGGGTTAGGGTACGGCTTGGGGTATGGGTTCGGGGAGGTGTTCGTGTACGGCGTAGGGTATGGGTTAGGGTTAGGGTTTGGGTTAGTGTTAGGGTTAGGGCTCGGTTTAGGGTACGGGTTAGGATTAGGGTACGTGTTAGTGTTAGAGTAGGGGTTAGGGTTAGAGTACGCATTAGGGTTAGGTTAGTTATTAAACCTATCCCACTCTCTAGATACCCCTTAGCACGTAAGGGAATATTATTTGGGGGTGCAGCCATATAGAAGAGTTTAGACACTAGGATAAGATAAGGAACACACCCATTATAAAGAAATCACATTAGGATTCTCTTTTTAAGCTGTTCCTTAAAACAGTAGTGCTTAGGAAATCTATTGGAGGCAGAAGCAGTCAAGGGTAGCCTAGGGTTAGGGTTAGGCTTAGGGTTAGGCTTAGGGTACGGCTTAGGGTACGGGTTCGGGGAGGGGTGCGGGTACGGCGTAGGGTATGGGTTAGGGTTAGGGATAGGGTTAGTGTTAGGGTTAGGGCTCGGTTTAGGGTACGGGTTAGGATTAGGGTACGTGTTAGGGTTAGGGAAGGGGTTAGGGTTAGGGTACGCGTTAGGGTTAGGGTAGTTATTAAACCTATCCCACTCTCTAGATACCCCTTAGCACATAAAGGAATATTATTTGAGGGTCCAGCCATGGAGAAGAGTTTAGACACTAGGATAAGATAAGGAACACACCCATTATAAAGAAATCACATTAGGATTCTCTTTTTACGCTGTTCCTTAAAACACTAGTGCTTAGGAAATCTATTGGAGGCAGAAGCAGTCAAGGGTAGCGTAGGGTTAGGGTTAGGCTTAGGGTTAGGCTTAGGGTACGGCTTAGGGTACGGGTTCGGGGAGGCTTTCGGGTACGGCGTAGGGTATGGGTTAGGGTTAGGGTTAGGGTTAGTGTTAGGGTTAGGGCTCGGTTTAGGGTACGGTTAGGATTAGGGTACGTGTTAGGTTTAGGGTAGGGGTTAGGTTTAGGGTACGCGTTAGGGTTAGGGTAGTTAGTAAACCTATCCCACTCTCTAGATACCCCTTAGCACGTAAGGCAATATTATTTGGGGGTGCAGCCATGGAGAAGAGTTTAGACACTAGGATAAGATAAGGAACACACCCATTATAAAGAAATCACATTAGGATTCTCTTTTTAAGCTGTTCCTTAAAACACTAGTGCTTAGGAAATCTATTGGAGGCAGAAGCAGTCAAGGGTAGCCTAGGGTTAGGGTTAGGCTTAGGGTTAGGTTTAGGGTACGGCTTTGGGTATGGGTTCGGGGAGGTGTTCGTGTACGGCGTAGGGTATGGGTTAGGGTTAGGGTTTGGGTTAGTGTTAGGTTTAGGGCTCGGTTTAGGGTACGGGTTAGGATTAGGGTACGTGTTAGGGTTAGGGTAGGGGTTAGGGTTAGGTTACACGTTAGGGCTAGGGTAGTTAGTAAACCTATCCCACTCTCTAGCTCCCCCTTAGCACGTAAAGGAATATTATTTGGGGGTCCAGCCATGGAGAAGAGTTTAGACACTAGGATAAGATAAGGAACACACCCATTATAAAGAAATCACTTTAGGATTCTCTTTTTAAGCTGTTCCTTAAAACACTACTGCTTAGGAAATCAATTGGAGGCAGAAGCAGTCAAGGGTAGCCTAGGGTTAGGGTTAGGCTTAGGGTTAGGTTTAGGGTATGGCTTAGGGTACGGGTTCGGGGAGGGGTGCGGGTACGGCATAGGGTATGGGTTAGGGTTAGGGTTAGGGTTAGTGTTAGGGTTAGGGCTCGGTTTAGGGTACAGGTTAGGATTAGTGTACGTGTTAGGGTTAGGGTAGGGGTTAGGGTTAGGGTACGCGTTAGGGTTAGGGTAGTTATTAAACCTATCCCACTCTCTAGATACCCATGAGCACGTAAGGGAATATTATTTGGGGGTGCAGCCATGGAGAAGAGTTTAGACACTAGGATAAGATAAGGAACACACCCATTATAAAGAAATCACATTAGGATTCTCTTTTTAAGCTGTTCCTTAAAACAGTAGTGCTTAGGAAATCTATTGGAGGCAGAAGCAGTCAAGGGTAGCCTAGGGTTAGGGTTAGGCTTAGGGTTAGGCTTAGGGTACGGCTTAGGGTACGGGTTCGGGGAGGGGTGCGGGTACGGCGTAGGGTATGGGTTAGGGTTAGGGTTAGGGTTAGTGTTAGGGTTAGGGCTCGGTTTAGGGTACGGGTTAGGATTAGGGTACGTGTTAGGGTTAGGGTAGGGGTTAGGGTTAGGGTACGCGTTAGGGTTAGGGTAGTTATTAAACCTATCCCACTCTCTAGATACCCCTTAGCACGTAAAGGAATATTATTTGAGGGTCCAGCCATGGAGAAGAGTTTAGACACTAGGATAAGATAAGGAACACACCCATTATAAAGAAATCACATTAGGATTCTCTTTTTACGCTGTTCCTTAAAACACTAGTGCTTAGGAAATCTATTGGAGGCAGAAGCAGTCAAGGGTAGCGTAGGGTTAGGGTTAGGCTTAGGGTTAGGCTTAGGGTACGGCTTAGGGTACGGGTTCGGGGAGGCTTTCGGGTACGGCGTAGGGTATGGGTTAGGGTTAGGGTTAGGGTTAGTGTTAGGTTTAGGGCTCGGTTTAGGGTACGGGTTAGGATTAGGGTACGTGTTAGGGTTAGGGTAGGGGTTAGGGTTAGGTTACACGTTAGGGCTAGGGTAGTTAGTAAACCTATCCCACTCTCTAGCTCCCCCTTAGCACGTAAAGGAATATTATTTGGGGGTCCAGCCATGGAGAAGAGTTTAGACACTAGGATAAGATAAGGAACACACCCATTATAAAGAAATCACTTTAGGATTCTCTTTTTAAGCTGTTCCTTAAAACACTACTGCTTAGGAAATCAATTGGAGGCAGAAGCAGTCAAGGGTAGCCTAGGGTTAGGGTTAGGCTTAGGGTTAGGTTTAGGGTATGGCTTAGGGTACGGGTTCGGGGAGGGGTGCGGGTACGGCATAGGGTATGGGTTAGGGTTAGGGTTAGGGTTAGTGTTAGGGTTAGGGCTCGGTTTAGGGTACAGGTTAGGATTAGTGTACGTGTTAGGGTTAGGGTAGGGGTTAGGGTTAGGGTACGCGTTAGGGTTAGGGTAGTTATTAAACCTATCCCACTCTCTAGATACCCCTGAGCACGTAAGGGAATATTATTTGGGGGTGCAGCCATGGAGAAGAGTTTAGACACTAGGATAAGATAAGGAACACACCCATTATAAAGAAATCACATTAGGATTCTCTTTTTAAGCTGTTCCTTAAAACAGTAGTGCTTAGGAAATCTATTGGAGGCAGAAGCAGTCAAGGGTAGCCTAGGGTTAGGGTTAGGCTTAGGGTTAGGCTTAGGGTACGGCTTAGGGTACGGGTTCGGGGAGTGGTGCGGGTACGGCGTAGGGTATGGGTTAGGGTTAGGGTTAGGGTTAGTGTTAGGGTTAGGGCTCGGTTTAGGGTACGGGTTAGGATTAGGGTACGTGTTAGGGTTAGGGTAGGGGTTAGGGTTAGGGTACGCGTTAGGGTTAGGGTAGTTATTAAACCTATCCCACTCTCTAGATACCCCTTAGCACGTAAAGGAATATTATTTGAGGGTCCAGCCATGGAGAAGAGTTTAGACACTAGGATAAGATAAGGAACACACCCATTATAAAGAAATCACATTAGGATTCTCTTTTTAAGCTGTTGCTTAAAACACTAGTGCTTAGGAAATCTATTGGAGGCAGAAGCAGTCAAGGGTAGCCTAGGGTTAGTGTTAGGCTTAGGGTTAGGCTTAGGGTACGGCTTAGGGTACGGGTTTGGGGAGGGGTTCAGGTACGGCGTAGGGTATGGGTTAGGGTTAGGGTTAGTGTTAGTGTTAGGGTTAGGGCTCGGTTTAGGGTACGGGTTAGGATTAGGGTACGTGTTAGTGTTAGGGTAGGGGTTAGGGTTAGAGTACGCATTAGGGTTAGGGTAGTTATTAAACCTATCCCACTCTCTAGATACCCCTTAGCACGTAAGGCAATATCATTTGGGGGTGCAGCCATGGAGAAGAGTTTAGACACTAGGATAAGATAAGGAACACACCCATTATAAAGAAATCACATTAGGATTCTCTTTTTAAGCTGTTCCTTAAAACACTAGTGCTTAGGAAATCTATTGGAGGCAGAAGCAGTCAAGGGTAGCCTAGGGTTAGTGTTAGGCTTAGGGTTAGGCTTAGGGTACGGCTTAGGGTACGGGTTTGGGGAGGGGTTCAGGTACGGCGTAGGGTATGGGTTAGGGTTAGGGTAAGTGTTAGTGTTAGGGTTAGGGCTCGGTTTAGGGTACGGGTTAGGATTAGGGTACGTGTTAGTGTTAGGGTAGAGGTTAGGGTTAGAGTACGCATTAGGGTTAGGGTAGTTATTAAACCTATCCCACTCTCTAGATGCCCCTTAGCACGTAAGGCAATATTATTTGGGGGTGCAGCCATGGTGAAGAGTTTAGACACTAGGATAAGATAAGGAACACACCCATTATAAAGAAATCACATTAGGATTCTCTTTTTAAGCTGTTCCTTAAAACACTAGTGCTTAGGAAATCTATTGGAGGCAGAAGCAGTCAAGGGTAGCCTAGGGTAAGGTTAGGCTTAGGGTTAGGCTTAGGGTACGGCTTAGGGTACGGGTTCGGGGAGGGTTTCGGGTACGGCGTAGGGTATGGGTTAGGGTTAGGGTTAGTGTTAGGGTTAGGGCTCGGTTTAGGGTACGGGTTAGGATTAGGGTACGTGTTAGGGTTAGGATAGGGGTTAGGGTTAGGGTACGCGTTAGGGTTAGGGTAGTTATTAAACCTATCCCACTCTCTAGATACCCCTTAGCACGTAAAGGAATATTATTTGGGGGTCCAGCCATGGAGAAGAGTTTAGACACTAGGATAAGATAAGGAACACACCCATTATAAAGAAATCACATTAGGATTCTCTTTTTAAGCTGTTGCTTAAAACACTAGTGCTTAGGAAATCTATTGGAGGCAGAAGCAGTCAAGGGTAGCCTAGGGTTAGTGTTAGGCTTAGGGTTAGGCTTAGGGTACGGCTTAGGGTACGGGTTTGGGGAGGGGTTCAGGTACGGCGTAGGGTATGGGTTTGGGTTAGGGTTAGGGTTAGTGTTAGTGTTAGGGTTAGGGCTCGGTTTAGGGTACAGGTTAGGATTAGGGTACGTGTTAGGGTTAGGGTAGGGGTTAGGGTTAGGGTACGCGTTAGGGTTAGGGTAGTTATTAAACCTATCCCACTCTCTAGATACCCCTTAGCACGTAAGGGAATATTATTTGGGGGTGCAGCCATGGAGAAGAGTTTAGACACTAGGATAAGATAAGGAACACACCCATTATAAAGAAATCACATTAGGATTCTCTTTTTAAGCTGTTCCTTAAAACAGTAGTGCTTAGGAAATCTATTGGAGGCAGAAGCAGTCAAGGGTAGCCTAGGGTTAGGGTTAGGCTTAGGGTTAGGCTTAGGGTACGGCTTAGGTTACGGGTTCGGGGAGGGGTGCGGGTACGGCGTAGGGTATGGGTTAGGGTTAGGGTTAGGGTTAGTGTTAGGGTTAGGGCTCGGTTTAGGGTATGGGTTAGGATTAGGGTACGTGTTAGGGTTAGGGTAGGGGTTAGGGTTAGGGTACGCGTTAGGGTTAGGGTAGTTATTAAACCTATCCCACTCTCTAGATACCCCTTAGCACGTAAAGGAATATTATTTGAGGGTCCAGCCATGGAGAAGAGTTTAGACACTAGGATAAGATAAGGAACACACCCATTATAAAGAAATCACATTAGGATTCTCTTTTTAAGCTGTTGCTTAAAACACTAGTGCTTAGGAAATCTATTGGAGGCAGAAGCAGTCAAGGGTAGCCTAGGGTTAGTGTTAGGCTTAGGGTTAGGCTTAGGGTACGGCTTAGGGTACGGGTTTGGGGAGGGGTTCAGGTACGGCGTAGGGTATGGGTTAGGGTTAGGGTTTGGGTTAGTGTTAGGGTTAGGGCTCGGTTTAGGGTACGGGTTAGGATTAGGGTACGTGTTAGGGTTAGGGTAGGGGTTAGGGTTAGGTTACGCATTAGGGCTAGGGTAGTTAGTAAACCTATCCCACTCTCTAGCTCCCCCTTAGCACGTAAAGGAATATTATTTGGGGGTCCAGCCATGGAGAAGAGTTTAGACACTAGGATAAGATAAGGAACACACCCATTATAAAGAAATCACTTTAGGATTCTCTTTTTAAGCTGTTCCTTAAAACACTACTGCTTAGGAAATCAATTGGAGGCAGAAGCAGTCAAGGGTAGCCTAGGGTTAGGGTTAGGCTTAGGGTTAGGTTTAGGGTATGGCTTAGGGTACGGGTTCGGGGAGGGGTGCGGGTACGGCATAGGGTATGGGTTAGGGTTAGGGTTAGGGTTAGTGTTAGGGTTAGGGCTCGGTTTAGGGTACAGGTTAGGATTAGGGTACGTGTTAGGGTTAGGGTAGGGGTTAGGGTTAGGGTACGCGTTAGGGTTAGGGTAGTTATTAAACCTATCCCACTCTCTAGATACCCCTTAGCACGTAAGGGAATATTATTTGGGGGTGCAGCCATGGAGAAGAGTTTAGACACTAGGATAAGATAAGGAACACACCCATTATAAAGAAATCACATTAGGATTCTCTTTTTAAGCTGTTCCTTAAAACAGTAGTGCTTAGGAAATCTATTGGAGGCAGAAGCAGTCAAGGGTAGCCTAGGGTTAGGGTTAGGCTTAGGGTTAGGCTTAGGGTACGGCTTAGGGTAAGGGTTCGGGGAGGGGTGCGGGTACGGCGTAGGGTATGGGTTAGGGTTAGGGTTAGGGTTAGTGTTAGGGTTAGGGCTCGGTTTAGGGTACGGGTTAGGATTAGGGTACGTGTTAGGGTTAGGGTACGCGTTAGGGTTAGGGTACGCGTTAGGGTTAAGGTAGTTATTAAACCTATCCCACTCTCTAGATACCCCTGAGCACGTAAAGGAATATTATTTGAGGGTCCAGCCATGGAGAAGAGTTTAGACACTAGGATAAGATAAGGAACACACCCATTATAAAGAAATCACATTAGGATTCTCTTTTTAAGCTGTTCCTTAAAACACTAGTGCTTAGGAAATCTATTGGAGGCAGAAGCAGTCAAGGGTAGCGTAGGGTTAGGGTTAGGCTTAGGGTTAGGCTTAGGGTTCGGCTTAGGGTACGTGTTCGGGGAGGGTTTCGGATACGGCGTAGGGTATGGGTTAGGGTTAGGGTTAGGGTTAGTGTTAGGGTTAGGGCTCGGTTTAGGGTACGGGTTAGGGTTAGGGTAGGGGTTAGGGTTAGGGTACGCGTTAGGGTTAGGGTAGTTATTAAACCTATCCCACTCTCTAGATACCCCTTAGCACGTAAAGGAATATTATTTGGGGGTCCAACCATGGAGAAGAGTTTAGACAGTAGGATAAGATAAGGAAAACACTCATTATAAAGAAATCACTTTAGGATTCTCTTTTTCAGCTGTTCCTTAAAACACTAGTGCTTAGGAAATCTATTGGAGGCAGAAGCAGTCAAGGGTAGCCTAGGGTTAGGGTTAGGCTTAGGGTTAGGCTTAGGGTACGGCTTAGGGTACGGGTTCGGGGAGGGTTTCGGGTATGGCGTAGGGTATGGGTTAGGGTTTGGGTTAGGGTTAGTGTTAGGGTTAGGGATCGGTTTAGGGTACGGGTTAGGATTAGGGTACGGGTTAGGGTTAGGGTAGGGGTTAGGGTTAGGGTACGCGTTAGGGTTAGGGTAGTTAGTAAACCTATCCCACTCTCTAGATACCCCTTAGCACGTAAAGGAATATTATTTGGGGGTCCAGCCATGGAGAAGAGTTTAGACACTAGGATAAGATAAGGAACACACCCATTATAAAGAAATCACATTAGGATTCTCTTTTTAAGCTGTTGCTTAAAACACTAGTGCTTAGGAAATCTATTGGAGGCAGAAGCAGTCAAGGGTAGCCTAGGGTTAGTGTTAGGCTTAGGGTTAGGCTTAGGGTATGGCTTAGGGTACGGGTTCGGGGAGGGTTTCGGGTACGGCGTAGGGTATGGGTTAGGGTTAGGGTTAGGGTTAGTGTTAGGGTTAGGGCTCGGATTAGGGTACGGGTTAGGATTAGGGTACGTGTTAGGGTTAGGGTAGGGGTTAGGGTTAGGGTACGCGTTAGGGTTAGGGTAGTTATTAAACCTATCCCTCTCTCTAGATACCCCTTAGCACGTAAAGGAATATTATTTGGGGGTCCAGCCATGGAGAAGAGTTTAGACACTAGGATAAGATAAGGAACACACCCATTATAAAGAAATCACTTTAGGATTCTCTTTTTAAGCTGTTCTTAAAACACTAGTGCTTAGGAAATCTATTGGAGGCAGAAGCAGTCAAGGGTAGCCTAGGGTTAGGGTTAGGCTTAGGGTTAGGGTTAGGGTACGGCTTGGGGTATGGGTTCGGGGAGGTGTTCGTGTACGGCGTAGGGTATGGGTTAGGGTTAGGGTTTGGGTTAGTGTTAGGGTTAGGGCTCGGTTTAGGGTACGGGTTAGGATTAGGGTACGTGTTAGTGTTAGAGTAGGGGTTAGGGTTAGAGTACGCATTAGGGTTAGGGTAGTTATTAAACCTATCCCACTCTCTAGATACCCCTTAGCACGTAAGGGAATATTATTTGGGGGTGCAGCCATATAGAAGAGTTTAGACACTAGGATAAGATAAGGAACACACCCATTATAAAGAAATCACTTTAGGATTCTCTTTTTAAGCTGTTCCTTAAAACACTACTGCTTAGGAAATCAATTGGAGGCAGAAGCAGTCAAGGGTAGCCTAGGGTTAGGGTTAGGCTTAGGGTTAGGTTTAGGGTATGGCTTAGGGTACGGGTTCGGGGAGTGGTGCGGGTACGGCATAGGGTATGGGTTAGGGTTAGGGTTAGGGTTAGGGTTAGGGTTAGGGCTCGTTTTAGGGTACAGGTTAGGATTAGGGTACGTGTTAGGGTTAGGGTAGGGGTTAGGGTTAGGGTACGCGTTAGCGTTAGGGTAGTTATTAAACCTATCCCACTCTCTAGATACCCCTTAGCACGTAAGGGAATATTATTTGGGGGTGCAGCCATGGAGAAGAGTTTACACACTAGGATAAGATAAGGAACACACCCATTATAAAGAAATCACATTAGGATTCTCTTTTTAAGCTGTTCCTTAAAACAGTAGTGCTTAGGAAATCTATTGCAGGCAGAAGCAGTCAAGGGTAGCGTAGGGTTAGGGTTAGGCTTAGGGTTAGGCTTAGGGTACGGCTTAGGGTACGTGTTCGGGGAGGGTTTCGGGTACGGCGTAGGGTATGGGTTAGGGTTAGGGTTAGGGTTAGTGTTAGGGTTAGGGCTCGGTTTAGGGTACGGTTAGGATTAGGGTACGTGTTAGGTTTAGGGTAGGGGTTAGGGTTAGGGTACGCGTTAGGGTTAGGGTAGTTAGTAAACCTATCCCACTCTCTAGATACCCCTTAGCACGTAAAGGAATATTATTTGGGGTTCCAGCAATGGAGAAGAATTTAGACACTAGGATAAGATAAGGAACACACCCATTATAAAGAAATCACATTAGGATTCTCTTTTTAAGCTGTTGCTTAAAACACTAGTGCTTAGGAAATCTATTGGAGGCAGAAGCAGTCAAGGGTAGCCTAGGGTTAGTGTTAGGCTTAGGGTTAGGCTTAGGGTACGGCTTAGGGTACGGGTTTGGGGAGGGGTTCAGGTACGGCGTAGGGTATGGGTTAGGGTTAGGGTTAGTGTTAGTGTTAGGGGTAGGGCTCGGTTTAGGGTACGGGTTAGGATTAGGGTACGTGTTAGTGTTAGGGTAGGGGTTAGGGTTAGAGTACGCATTAGGGTTAGGGTAGTTATTAAACCTATCCCACTCTCTAGATACCCCTTAGCACGTAAGGCAATATTATTTGGGGGTGCAGCCATGGAGAAGAGTTTAGACACTAGGATAAGATAAGGAACACACCCATTATAAAGAAATCACATTAGGATTCTCTTTTTAAGCTGTTCCTTAAAACACTAGTGCTTAGGAAATCTATTGGAGGCAGAAGCAGTCAAGGGTAGCCTAGGGTTAGGGTTAGGCTTACGGTTAGGTTTAGGGTGCGGCTTGGGGTATGGGTTCGGGGAGGTGTTCGTGTACGGCGTAGGGTATGGGTTAGGGTTAGGGTTTGGGTTAGTGTTAGGGTTAGGGCTCGGTTTAGGGTACGGGTTAGGATTAGGGTACGTGTTAGGGTTAGGGTAGGGGTTAGGGTTAGGTTACGCGTTAGGGCTAGGGTAGTTAGTAAACCTATCCCACTCTCTAGCTCCCCCTTAGCACGTAAAGGAATATTATTTGGGGGTCCAGCCATGGAGAAGAGTTTAGACACTAGGATAAGATAAGGAACACACCCATTATAAAGAAATCACATTAGGATTCTCTTTTTAAGCTGTTGCTTAAAACACTAGTGCTTAGGAAATCTATTGGAGGCAGAAGCAGTCAAGGGTAGCCTAGGGTTAGTGTTAGGCTTAAGGTTAGGCTTAGGGTACGGCTTAGGGTGCGGGTTTGGGGAGGGGTTCAGGTACGGCGTAGGGTATGGGTTAGGGTTAGGGTTAGTGTTAGTGTTAGGGTTAGGGCTCGGTTTAGGGTACGGGTTAGGATTAGGGTACGTGTTAGTGTTAGGGTAGGGGTTAGGGTTAGAGTACGCATTAGGGTTAGGGTAGTTATTAAACCTATCCCACTCTCTACATACCCCTTAGCACGTAAGGCAATATTATTTGGGGGTGCAGCCATGGAGAAGAGTTTAGACACTAGGATAAGATAAGGAACACACCCATTATAAAGAAATCACATTAGGATTCTCTTTTTAAGCTGTTCCTTAAAACACTAGTGCTTAGGAAATCTATTGGAGGCAGAAGCAGTCAAGGGTAGCCTAGGGTTAGTGTTAGGCTTAGGGTTAGGCTTAGGGTACGGCTTAGGGTACGGGTTTGGGGAGGGGTTCAGGTACGGCGTAGGGTATGGGTTAGGGTTAGGGTTAGTGTTAGTGTTAGGGTTAGGGCTCGGTTTAGGGTACGGGTTAGGATTAGGGTACGTGTTAGTGTTAGGGTAGGGGTTAGGGTTAGAGTACGCATTAGGGTTAGGGTAGTTATTAAACCTATCCCACTCTCTAGATACCCCTTAGCACGTAAGGCAATATTATTTGGGGGTGCAGCCATGGAGAAGAGTTTAGACACTAGGATAAGATAAGGAACACACCCATTATAAAGAAATCACATTAGGATTCTCTTTTTAAGCTGTTCCTTAAAACACTAGTGCTTAGGAAATCTATTGGAGGCAGAAGCAGTCAAGGGTAGCCTAGGGTAAGGTTAGGCTTAGGGTTAGGCTTAGGGTACGGCTTAGGGTACGGGTTCGGGGAGGGTTTCGGGTACGGCGTAGGGTATGGGTTAAGGTTAG
This sequence comes from Balaenoptera borealis, assembly GCF_965194805.1. Taxonomy (NCBI): domain Eukaryota; kingdom Metazoa; phylum Chordata; class Mammalia; order Artiodactyla; family Balaenopteridae; genus Balaenoptera; species Balaenoptera borealis. The sequence continues at coordinate 479,949 of NW_028123730.1, read as the reverse complement.
GGTTAGTGTTAGGGTTAGGGCTCGGTTTAGGGTACGGGTTAGGATTAGTGTACGTGTTAGGGTTAGGGTAGTGGTTAGGGTTAGGGTACGCGTTAGGGTTAGGGTAGTTATTAAACCTATCCCACTCTCTAGATAACCCTTAGCACGTAAGGCAATATTATTTGGGGGTCCAGCCATGGAGAAGAGTTTAGACACTAGGATAAGATAAGGAACACAAACATTATAAAGAAATCACTTTAGGATTCTCTTTTTAAGCTGTTCCTTAAAACACTAGTGATTAGGAAATCTATTGGAGGCAGAAGCAGTCAAGGGTAGCCTAGGGTTAGGGTTAGGCTTAGGGTTAGGCTTAGGGTACGGCTTAGGGTACGGGTTCAGGGAGGGGTGCGGGTACGGCGTAGGGTATGGGTTAGGGTTAGGGTTAGGGTTAGTGTTAGGGTTAGGGCTCGGTTTAGGGTACAGGTTAGGATTAGGGTACGTGTTAGGGTTAGGGTAGGGGTTAGGGTTAGGGTACGCGTTAGGGTTAGGGTAGTTATTAAACCTATCCCACTCTCTAGATACCCCTTAGCACGTAAGGGAATATTATTTGGGGGTGCAGCCATGGAGAAGAGTTTAGACACTAGGATAAGATAAGGAACACACCCATTATAAAGAAATCACATTAGGATTCTCTTTTTAAGCTGTTCCTTAAAACAGTAGTGCTTAGGAAATCTATTGGAGGCAGAAGCAGTCAAGGGTAGCCTAGGGTTAGGGTTAGGCTTAGGGTTAGGCTTAGGGTACGGCTTAGGTTACGGGTTCGGGGAGGGGTGCGGGTACGGCGTACGGTATGGGTTAGGGTTAGGGTTAGGGTTAGTGTTAGGGTTAGGGCTCGGTTTACGGTATGGGTTAGGATTAGGGTACGTGTTAGGGTTAGGGTACGCGTTAGGGTTAGGGTAGTTATTAAACCTATCCCACTCTCTAGATACCCCTTAGCACGTAAAGGAATATTATTTGAGGGTCCAGCCATGGAGAAGAGTTTAGACACTAGGATAAGATAAGGAACACACCCATTATAAAGAAATCACATTAGGATTCTCTTTTTAAGCTGTTCCTTAAAACACTAGTGCTTAGGAAATCTATTGGAGGCAGAAGCAGTCAAGGGTAGCGTAGGGTTAGGGTTATGCTTAGGGTTAGGCTTAGGGTACGGCTTAGGGTACGGGTTCGGGGAGGGTTTCGGGTACGGCGTAGGGTATGGGTTAGGGTTAGGGTTAGTGTTAGTGTTAGGGTTAGGGCTCGGTTTAGGGTACGGGTTAGGATTAGGGTACGTGTTAGTGTTAGAGTAGGGGTTAGGGTTAGAGTACGCATTAGGGTTAGGGTAGTTATTAAACCTATCCCACTCTCTAGATACCCCTTAGCACGTAAGGCAATATTATTTGGGGGTGCAGCCATGGAGAAGTGTTTAGACACTAGGATAAGATAAGGAACACACCCATTATAAAGAAATCACATTAGGATTCTCTTTTTCAGCTGTTCCTTAAAACACTAGTGCTTAGGAAATCTATTGGAGGCAGAAGCAGTCAAGGGTAGCCTAGGGTTAGGGTTAGGCTTAGGGTTAGGCTTAGGGTACGGCTTAGGGTACGGGTTCGGGGAGGGTTTCGGGTATGGCGTAGGGTATGTGTTAGGGTTTGGGTTAGGGTTAGTGTTAGGGTTAGGGATCGGTTTAGGGTACGGGTTAGGATTAGGGTACGGGTTAGGGTTAGGGTAGGGGTTAGGGTTAGGGTACGCGTTAGGGTTAGGGTAGTTAGTAAACCTATCCCACTCTCTAGATACCCCTTAGCACGTAAAGGAATATTATTTGGGGGTCCAGCCATGGAGAAGAGTTTAGACACTAGGATAAGATAAGGAACACACCCATTATAAAGAAATCACATTAGGATTCTCTTTTTAAGCTGTTGCTTAAAACACTAGTGCTTAGGAAATCTATTGGAGGCAGAAGCAGTCAAGGGTAGCCTAGGGTTAGTGTTAGGCTTAGGGTTAGGCTTAGGGTACGGCTTGGGGTATGGGTTCGGGGAGGTGTTCGTGTACGGCGTAGGGTATGGGTTAGGGTTAGGGTTAGTGTTAGGGTTAGGGCTCGGTTTAGGGTACGGGTTAGGATTAGGGTACGTGTTAGGGTTAGGGTAGGGGTTAGGGTTAGGTTACGCGTTAGGGCTAGGGTAGTTAGTAAACCTATCCCACTCTCTAGCTCCCCGTTAGCACGTAAAGGAATATTATTTGGGGGTCCAGCCATGGAGAAGAGTTTAGACACTAGGATAAGATAAGGAACACACCCATTATAAAGAAATCACATTAGGATTCTCTTTTTAAGCTGTTCCTTAAAACACTACTGCTTAGGAAATCAATTGGAGGCAGAAGCAGTCAAGGGTAGCCTAGGGTTAGGGTTAGGCTTAGGGTTAGGTTTAGGGTATGGCTTAGGGTACGGGTTCGGGGAGGGGTGCGGGTACGGCGTAGGGTATGGGTTAGGCTTAGTGTTAGGGTTAGTGTTAGGGTTAGGGCTCGGTTTAGGGTACAGGTTAGGATTAGGGTACATGTTAGGGTTAGGGTAGGGGTTAGGGTTAGGGTACGCGTTAGGGTTAGGGTAGTTATTAAACCTATCCCACTCTCTAGATACCCCTTAGCACGTAAGGGAATATTATTTGGGGGTGCAGCCATATAGAAGAGTTTAGACACTAGGATAAGATAAGGAACACACCCATTATAAAGAAATCACATTAGGATTCTCTTTTTAAGCTGTTCCTTAAAACAGTAGTGCTTAGGAAATCTATTGGAGGCAGAAGCAGTCAAGGGTAGCCTAGGGTTAGGGTTAGGCTTAGGGTTAGGCTTAGGGTACGGCTTAGGGTACGGGTTCGGGGAGGGGTGCGGGTACGGCGTAGGGTATGGGTTAGGGTTAGGGTTAGGGTTAGTGTTAGGGTTAGGGCTCGGTTTAGGGTACGGGTTAGGATTAGGGTACGTGTTAGGGTTAGGGTAGGGGTTAGGGTTAGGGTACGCGTTAGGGTTAGGGTAGTTATTAAACCTATCCCACTCTCTAGATACCCCTTAGCACATAAAGGAATATTATTTGAGGGTCCAGCCATGGAGAAGAGTTTAGACACTAGGATAAGATAAGGAACACACCCATTATAAAGAAATCACATTAGGATTCTCTTTTTAAGCTGTTCCTTAAAACACTAGTGCTTAGGAAATCTATTGGAGGCAGAGGCAGTCAAGGGTAGCGTAGGGTTAGGGTTAGGCTTAGGGTTAGGCTTAGGGTACGGCTTAGGGTACATGTTCGGGGAGGGTTTCGGGTACGGCGTAGGGTATGGGTTAGGGTTAGGGTTAGGGTTAGTGTTAGGGTTAGGGCTCGGTTTAGGGTACGGTTAGGATTAGGGTACGTGTTAGGTTTAGGGTAGGGGTTAGGGTTAGGGTACGCGTTAGGGTTAGGGTAGTTAGTAAACCTATCCCACTCTCTAGATACCCCTTAGCACGTAAAGGAATATTATTTGGGGTTCCAGCAATGGAGAAGAATTTAGACACTAGGATAAGATAAGGAACACACCCATTATAAAGAAATCACATTAGGATTCTCTTTTTAAGCTGCTGCTTAAAACACTAGTGCTTAGGAAATCTATTGGAGGCAGAAGCAGTCAAGGGTAGCCTAGGGTTAGTGTTAGGCTTAGGGTTAGGCTTAGGGTACGGCTTAGGGTACGGGTTTGGGGAGGGGTTCAGGTACGGCGTAGGGTATGGGTTAGGGTTAGGGTTAGTGTTAGTGTTAGGGGTAGGGCTCGGTTTAGGGTACGGGTTAGGATTAGGGTACGTGTTAGTGTTAGGGTAGGGGTTAGGGTTAGAGTACGCATTAGGGTTAGGGTAGTTATTAAACCTATCCCACTCTCTAGATACCCCTTAGCACGTAAGGCAATATTATTTGGGGGTGCAGCCATGGAGAAGAGTTTAGACACTAGGATAAGATAAGGAACACACCCATTATAAGGAAATCACATTAGGATTCTCTTTTTAAGCTGTTCCTTAAAACACTAGTGCTTAGGAAATCTATTGGAGGCAGAAGCAGTCAAGGGTAGCCTAGGGTTAGGGTTAGGCTTAGGGTTAGGTTTAGGGTACGGCTTGGGGTATGGGTTCGGGGAGGTGTTCGTGTATGGCGTAGGGTATGGGTTAGGGTTAGGGTTTGGGTTAGTGTTAGGGTTAGGGCTCGGTTTAGGGTACGGGTTAGGATTAGGGTACATGTTAGGGTTAGAGTAGGGGTTAGGGTTAGAGTACGCATTAGGGTTAGGGTAGTTAGTAAACCTATCCCACTCTCTAGCTCCCCCTTAGCACGTAAAGGAATATTATTTGGGGGTCCAGCCATGGAGAAGAGTTTAGACACTAGGATAAGATAAGGAACACACCCATTATAAAGAAATCACATTAGGATTCTCTTTTTAAGCTGTTGCTTAAAACACTAGTGCTTAGGAAATCAATTGGAGGCAGAAGCAGTCAAGGGTAGCCTAGGGTTGGGGTTAGGCTTAGGGTTAGGTTTAGGGTATGGCTTAGGGTACGGGTTCGGGGAGGGGTGCGGGTACGGCGTAGGGTATGGGTTAGGGTTAGGGTTAGGGTTAGTGTTAGGGTTAGGGCTCGGTTTAGGGTACAGGTTAGGATTAGGGTACGTGTTAGGGTTAGGGTAGGGGTTAGGGTTAGGGTACGCGTTAGGGTTAGGGTAGTTATTAAACCTATCCCACTCTCTAGATACCCCTTAGCACGTAAGGGAATATTATTTGGGGGTGCAGCCATGGAGAACAGTTTAGACACTAGGATAAGATAAGGAACACACCCATTATAAAGAAATCACATTAGGATTCTCTTTTTAAGCTGTTCCTTAAAACAGTAGTGCTTAGGAAATCTATTGGAGGCAGAAGCAGTCAAGGGTAGCCTAGGGTTAGGGTTAGGCTTAGGGTTAGGCTTAGGGTACGGCTTAGGTTACGGGTTCGGGGAGGGGTGCGGGTACGGCGTAGGGTATGGGTTAGGGTTAGGGTTAGTGTTAGTGTTAGGGTTAGGGCTCGGTTTAGGGTACGGGTTAGGATTAGGGTACGTGTGAGTGTTAGGGTAGGGGTTAGGGTTAGGGTACGCATTAGGGTAAGGGTAGTTATTAAACCTATCCCACTCTCTAGATACCCCTTAGCACGTAAGGCAATATTATTTGGGGGTGCAGCCATGGAGAAGAGTTTAGACACTAGGATAAGATAAGGAACACACCCATTATAAAGAAATCACATTAGGATTCTCTTTTTAAGCTGTTCCTTAAAACACTAGTGCTTAGGAAATCTATTGGAGGCAAAAGCAGTCAAGGGTAGCCTAGGGTTAGTGTTAGGCTTAGGGTTAGGCTTAGGGTACGGCTTAGGGTACGGGTTCGGGGAGGGTTTCGGGTACGGCGTAGGGTATGGGTTAGGGTTAGGGTTAGTGTTAGGGTTAGGGCTCGGTTTAGGGTACGGGTTAGGGTTAGGGTAGGGGTTAGGGTTAGGGTACGCGTTAGGGTTAGGGTAGTTATTAAACCTATCCCACTCTCTAGATACCCCTTAGCACGTAAAGGAATATTATTTGGGGGTCCAACCATGGAGAAGAGTTTAGACACTAGGATAAGATAAGGAACACACTCATTATAAAGAAATCACATTAGGATTTTCTTTTTCAGCTGTTCCTTAAAACACTAGTGCTTAGGAAATCTATTGGAGGCAGAAGCAGTCAAGGGTAGCCTAGGGTTAGGGTTAGGCTTAGGGTTAGGCTTAGGGTACGGCTTAGGGTCCGGGTTCGGGGAGGGTTTCGGGTATGGCGTAGGTTATGGGTTAGTGTTTGGGTTAGGGTTAGTGTTAGGGTTAGGGATCGGTTTAGGGTACGGGTTAGGATTAGGGTACGGGTTAGGGTTATGGTAGGGGTTAGGGTTAGGGTACGCGTTAGGGTTAGGGTAGTTAGTAAACCTATCCCACTCTCTAGATACCCCTTAGCACGTAAAGGAATATTATTTGGGGGTCCAGCCATGGAGAAGAGTTTAGACACTAGGATAAGATAAGGAACACACCCATTATAAAGAAATCACATTAGGATTCTCTTTTTAAGCTGTTGCTTAAAACACTAGTGCTTAGAAAATCTATTGGAGGCAGAAGCAGTCAAGGGTAGCCTAGGGTTAGTGTTAGGCTTAGGGTTAGGCTTAGGGTATAGCTTAGGGTACGGGTTCGGGGAGGGTTTCGGGTACGGCGTAGGGTATGGGTTAGGGTTAGGGTTAGGGTTAGTGTTAGGGTTAGGGCTCGGTTTAGGGTACGGGTTAGGATTAGGGTACGAGTTAGGGTTAGGGTAGGGGTTAGGGTTAGGGTACGCGTTAGGGTTAGGGTAGTTATTAAACCTATCCCACTCTCTAGATACCCCTTAGCACGTAAAGGAATATTATTTGGGGGTCCAGCCATGGAGAAGAGTTTAGACACTAGGATAAGATAAGGAACACACCCATTATAAAGAAATCACTTTAGGATTCTCTTTTTAAGCTGTTCTTAAAACACTAGTGCTTAGGAAATCTATTGGAGGCAGAAGCAGTCAAGGGTAGCCTAGGGTTAGGGTTAGGCTTAGGGTTAGGGTTAGGGTACGGCTTGGGGTATGGGTTCGGGGAGGTGTTCGTGTACGGCGTAGGGTATGGGTTAGGGTTAGGGTTTGGGTTAGTGTTAGGGTTAGGGCTCGGTTTAGGGTACGGGTTAGGATTAGGGTACGTGTTAGTGTTAGAGTAGGGGTTAGGGTTAGAGTACGCATTAGGGTTAGGTTAGTTATTAAACCTATCCCACTCTCTAGATACCCCTTAGCACGTAAGGGAATATTATTTGGGGGTGCAGCCATATAGAAGAGTTTAGACACTAGGATAAGATAAGGAACACACCCATTATAAAGAAATCACATTAGGATTCTCTTTTTAAGCTGTTCCTTAAAACAGTAGTGCTTAGGAAAACTATTGGAGGCAGAAGCAGTCAAGGGTAGCCTAGGGTTAGGGTTAGGCTTAGGGTTAGGCTTAGGGTACGGCTTAGGGTACGGGTTCGGGGAGGGGTGCGGGTACGGCGTAGGGTATGGGTTAGGGTTAGGGATAGGGTTAGTGTTAGGGTTAGGGCTCGGTTTAGGGTACGGGTTAGGATTAGGGTACGTGTTAGGGTTAGGGAAGGGGTTAGGGTTAGGGTACGCGTTAGGGTTAGGGTAGTTATTAAACCTATCCCACTCTCTAGATACCCCTTAGCACATAAAGGAATATTATTTGAGGGTCCAGCCATGGAGAAGAGTTTAGACACTAGGATAAGATAAGGAACACACCCATTATAAAGAAATCACATTAGGATTCTCTTTTTACGCTGTTCCTTAAAACACTAGTGCTTAGGAAATCTATTGGAGGCAGAAGCAGTCAAGGGTAGCGTAGGGTTAGGGTTAGGCTTAGGGTTAGGCTTAGGGTACGGCTTAGGGTACGGGTTCGGGGAGGCTTTCGGGTACGGCGTAGGGTATGGGTTAGGGTTAGGGTTAGGGTTAGTGTTAGGGTTAGGGCTCGGTTTAGGGTACGGTTAGGATTAGGGTACGTGTTAGGTTTAGGGTAGGGGTTAGGTTTAGGGTACGCGTTAGGGTTAGGGTAGTTAGTAAACCTATCCCACTCTCTAGATACCCCTTAGCACGTAAGGCAATATTATTTGGGGGTGCAGCCATGGAGAAGAGTTTAGACACTAGGATAAGATAAGGAACACACCCATTATAAAGAAATCACATTAGGATTCTCTTTTTAAGCTGTTCCTTAAAACACTAGTGCTTAGGAAATCTATTGGAGGCAGAAGCAGTCAAGGGTAGCCTAGGGTTAGGGTTAGGCTTAGGGTTAGGTTTAGGGTACGGCTTTGGGTATGGGTTCGGGGAGGTGTTCGTGTACGGCGTAGGGTATGGGTTAGGGTTAGGGTTTGGGTTAGTGTTAGGTTTAGGGCTCGGTTTAGGGTACGGGTTAGGATTAGGGTACGTGTTAGGGTTAGGGTAGGGGTTAGGGTTAGGTTACACGTTAGGGCTAGGGTAGTTAGTAAACCTATCCCACTCTCTAGCTCCCCCTTAGCACGTAAAGGAATATTATTTGGGGGTCCAGCCATGGAGAAGTGTTTAGACACTAGGATAAGATAAGGAACACACCCATTATAAAGAAATCACTTTAGGATTCTCTTTTTAAGCTGTTCCTTAAAACACTACTGCTTAGGAAATCAATTGGAGGCAGAAGCAGTCAAGGGTAGCCTAGGGTTAGGGTTAGGCTTAGGGTTAGGTTTAGGGTATGGCTTAGGGTACGGGTTCGGGGAGGGGTGCGGGTACGGCATAGGGTATGGGTTAGGGTTAGGGTTAGGGTTAGTGTTAGGGTTAGGGCTCGGTTTAGGGTACAGGTTAGGATTAGTGTACGTGTTAGGGTTAGGGTAGGGGTTAGGGTTAGGGTACGCGTTAGGGTTAGGGTAGTTATTAAACCTATCCCACTCTCTAGATACCCCTGAGCACGTAAGGGAATATTATTTGGGGGTGCAGCCATGGAGAAGAGTTTAGACACTAGGATAAGATAAGGAACACACCCATTATAAAGAAATCACATTAGGATTCTCTTTTTAAGCTGTTCCTTAAAACAGTAGTGCTTAGGAAATCTATTGGAGGCAGAAGCAGTCAAGGGTAGCCTAGGGTTAGGGTTAGGCTTAGGGTTAGGCTTAGGGTACGGCTTAGGGTACGGGTTCGGGGAGGGGTGCGGGTACGGCGTAGGGTATGGGTTAGGGTTAGGGTTAGGGTTAGTGTTAGGGTTAGGGCTCGGTTTAGGGTACGGGTTAGGATTAGGGTACGTGTTAGGGTTAGGGTAGGGGTTAGGGTTAGGGTACGCGTTAGGGTTAGGGTAGTTATTAAACCTATCCCACTCTCTAGATACCCCTTAGCACGTAAAGGAATATTATTTGAGGGTCCAGCCATGGAGAAGAGTTTAGACACTAGGATAAGATAAGGAACACACCCATTATAAAGAAATCACATTAGGATTCTCTTTTTACGCTGTTCCTTAAAACACTAGTGCTTAGGAAATCTATTGGAGGCAGAAGCAGTCAAGGGTAGCGTAGGGTTAGGGTTAGGCTTAGGGTTAGGCTTAGGGTACGGCTTAGGGTACGGGTTCGGGGAGGCTTTCGGGTACGGCGTAGGGTATGGGTTAGGGTTAGGGTTAGGGTTAGTGTTAGGTTTAGGGCTCGGTTTAGGGTACGGGTTAGGATTAGGGTACGTGTTAGGGTTAGGGTAGGGGTTAGGGTTAGGTTACACGTTAGGGCTAGGGTAGTTAGTAAACCTATCCCACTCTCTAGCTCCCCCTTAGCACGTAAAGGAATATTATTTGGGGGTCCAGCCATGGAGAAGAGTTTAGACACTAGGATAAGATAAGGAACACACCCATTATAAAGAAATCACTTTAGGATTCTCTTTTTAAGCTGTTCCTTAAAACACTACTGCTTAGGAAATCAATTGGAGGCAGAAGCAGTCAAGGGTAGCCTAGGGTTAGGGTTAGGCTTAGGGTTAGGTTTAGGGTATGGCTTAGGGTACGGGTTCGGGGAGGGGTGCGGGTACGGCATAGGGTATGGGTTAGGGTTAGGGTTAGGGTTAGTGTTAGGGTTAGGGCTCGGTTTAGGGTACAGGTTAGGATTAGTGTACGTGTTAGGGTTAGGGTAGGGGTTAGGGTTAGGGTACGCGTTAGGGTTAGGGTAGTTATTAAACCTATCCCACTCTCTAGATACCCCTGAGCACGTAAGGGAATATTATTTGGGGGTGCAGCCATGGAGAAGAGTTTAGACACTAGGATAAGATAAGGAACACACCCATTATAAAGAAATCACATTAGGATTCTCTTTTTAAGCTGTTCCTTAAAACAGTAGTGCTTAGGAAATCTATTGGAGGCAGAAGCAGTCAAGGGTAGCCTAGGGTTAGGGTTAGGCTTAGGGTTAGGCTTAGGGTACGGCTTAGGGTACGGGTTCGGGGAGGGGTGCGGGTACGGCGTAGGGTATGGGTTAGGGTTAGGGTTAGGGTTAGTGTTAGGGTTAGGGCTCGGTTTAGGGTACGGGTTAGGATTAGGGTACGTGTTAGGGTTAGGGTAGGGGTTAGGGTTAGGGTACGCGTTAGGGTTAGGGTAGTTATTAAACCTATCCCACTCTCTAGATACCCCTTAGCACGTAAAGGAATATTATTTGAGGGTCCAGCCATGGAGAAGAGTTTAGACACTAGGATAAGATAAGGAACACACCCATTATAAAGAAATCACATTAGGATTCTCTTTTTAAGCTGTTGCTTAAAACACTAGTGCTTAGGAAATCTATTGGAGGCAGAAGCAGTCAAGGGTAGCCTAGGGTTAGTGTTAGGCTTAGGGTTAGGCTTAGGGTACGGCTTAGGGTACGGGTTTGGGGAGGGGTTGAGGTACGGCGTAGGGTATGGGTTAGGGTTAGGGTTAGTGTTAGTGTTAGGGTTAGGGCTCGGTTTAGGGTACGGGTTAGGATTAGGGTACGTGTTAGTGTTAGGGTAGGGGTTAGGGTTAGAGTACGCATTAGGGTTAGGGTAGTTATTAAACCTATCCCACTCTCTAGATACCCCTTAGCACGTAAGGCAATATCATTTGGGGGTGCAGCCATGGAGAAGAGTTTAGACACTAGGATAAGATAAGGAACACACCCATTATAAAGAAATCACATTAGGATTCTCTTTTTAAGCTGTTCCTTAAAACACTAGTGCTTAGGAAATCTATTGGAGGCAGAAGCAGTCAAGGGTAGCCTAGGGTTAGTGTTAGGCTTAGGGTTAGGCTTAGGGTACGGCTTAGGGTACGGGTTTGGTGAGGGGTTCAGGTACGGCGTAGGGTATGGGTTAGGGTTAGGGTTAGTGTTAGTGTTAGGGTTAGGGCTCGGTTTAGGGTACGGGTTAGGATTAGGGTACGTGTTAGTGTTAGGGTAGGGGTTAGGGTTAGAGTACGCATTAGGGTTAGGGTAGTTATTAAACCTATCCCACTCTCTAGCTACCCCTTAGCACATAAGGCAATATTATTTGGGGGTGCAGCAATGGAGAAGAGTTTAGACACTAGGATAAGATAAGGAACACACCCATTATAAAGAAATCACATTAGGATTCTCTTTTTAAGCTGTTCCTTAAAACACTAGTGCTTAGGAAATCTATTGGAGGCAGAAGCAGTCAAGGGTAGCCTAGGGTAAGGTTAGGCTTAGGGTTAGGCTTAGGGTACGGCTTAGGGTACGGGTTCGGGGAGGGTTTCGGGTACGGCGTAGGGTATGGGTTAGGGTTAGGGTTAGTGTTAGGGTTAGGGCTCGGTTTAGGGTACGGGTTAGGATTAGGGTACGTGTTAGGGTTAGGGTAGTGGTTAGGGTTAGGGTACGCGTTAGGGTTAGGGTAGTTATTAAACCTATCCCACTCTCTAGATACCCCTTAGCACGTAAAGGAATATTATTTGAGGGTCCAGCCATGGAGAAGAGTTTAGACACTAGGATAAGATAAGGAACACACCCATTATAAAGAAATCACATTAGGATTCTCTTTTTACGCTGTTCCTTAAAACACTAGTGCTTAGGAAATCTATTGGAGGCAGAAGCAGTCAAGGGTAGCGTAGGGTTAGGGTTAGGCTTAGGGTTAGGCTTAGGGTACGGCTTAGGGTACGGGTTCGGGGAGGCTTTCGGGTACGGCGTAGGGTATGGGTTAGGGTTAGGGTTAGGGTTAGTGTTAGGTTTAGGGCTCGGTTTAGGGTACGGGTTAGGATTAGGGTACGTGTTAGGGTTAGGGTAGGGGTTAGGGTTAGGTTACACGTTAGGGCTAGGGTAGTTAGTAAACCTATCCCACTCTCTAGCTCCCCCTTAGCACGTAAAGGAATATTATTTGGGGGTCCAGCCATGGAGAAGAGTTTAGACACTAGGATAAGATAAGGAACACACCCATTATAAAGAAATCACTTTAGGATTCTCTTTTTAAGCTGTTCCTTAAAACACTACTGCTTAGGAAATCAATTGGAGGCAGAAGCAGTCAAGGGTAGCCTAGGGTTAGGGTTAGGCTTAGGGTTAGGTTTAGGGTATGGCTTAGGGTACGGGTTCGGGGAGGGGTGCGGGTACGGCATAGGGTATGGGTTAGGGTTAGGGTTAGGGTTAGTGTTAGGGTTAGGGCTCGGTTTAGGGTACAGGTTAGGATTAGTGTACGTGTTAGGGTTAGGGTAGGGGTTAGGGTTAGGGTACGCGTTAGGGTTAGGGTAGTTATTAAACCTATCCCACTCTCTAGATACCCCTGAGCACGTAAGGGAATATTATTTGGGGGTGCAGCCATGGAGAAGAGTTTAGACACTAGGATAAGATAAGGAACACACCCATTATAAAGAAATCACATTAGGATTCTCTTTTTAAGCTGTTCCTTAAAACAGTAGTGCTTAGGAAATCTATTGGAGGCAGAAGCAGTCAAGGGTAGCCTAGGGTTAGGGTTAGGCTTAGGGTTAGGCTTAGGGTACGGCTTAGGGTACGGGTTCGGGGAGGGGTGCGGGTACGGCGTAGGGTATGGGTTAGGGTTAGGGTTAGGGTTAGTGTTAGGGTTAGGGCTCGGTTTAGGGTACGGGTTAGGATTAGGGTACGTGTTAGGGTTAGGGTAGGGGTTAGGGTTAGGGTACGCGTTAGGGTTAGGGTAGTTATTAAACCTATCCCACTCTCTAGATACCCCTTAGCACGTAAAGGAATATTATTTGAGGGTCCAGCCATGGAGAAGAGTTTAGACACTAGGATAAGATAAGGAACACACCCATTATAAAGAAATCACATTAGGATTCTCTTTTTAAGCTGTTGCTTAAAACACTAGTGCTTAGGAAATCTATTGGAGGCAGAAGCAGTCAAGGGTAGCCTAGGGTTAGTGTTAGGCTTAGGGTTAGGCTTAGGGTACGGCTTAGGGTACGGGTTTGGGGAGGGGTTCAGGTACGGCGTAGGGTATGGGTTAGGGTTAGGGTTAGTGTTAGTGTTAGGGTTAGGGCTCGGTTTAGGGTACGGGTTAGGATTAGGGTACGTGTTAGTGTTAGGGTAGGGGTTAGGGTTAGAGTACGCATTAGGGTTAGGGTAGTTATTAAACCTATCCCACTCTCTAGATACCCCTTAGCACGTAAGGCAATATCATTTGGGGGTGCAGCCATGGAGAAGAGTTTAGACACTAGGATAAGATAAGGAACACACCCATTATAAAGAAATCACATTAGGATTCTCTTTTTAAGCTGTTCCTTAAAACACTAGTGCTTAGGAAATCTATTGGAGGCAGAAGCAGTCAAGGGTAGCCTAGGGTTAGTGTTAGGCTTAGGGTTAGGCTTAGGGTACGGCTTAGGGTACGGGTTTGGTGAGGGGTTCAGGTACGGCGTAGGGTATGGGTTAGGGTTAGGGTTAGTGTTAGTGTTAGGGTTAGGGCTCGGTTTAGGGTACGGGTTAGGATTAGGGTACGTGTTAGTGTTAGGGTAGGGGTTAGGGTTAGAGTACGCATTAGGGTTAGGGTAGTTATTAAACCTATCCCACTCTCTAGCTACCCCTTAGCACATAAGGCAATATTATTTGGGGGTGCAGCAATGGAGAAGAGTTTAGACACTAGGATAAGATAAGGAACACACCCATTATAAAGAAATCACATTAGGATTCTCTTTTTAAGCTGTTCCTTAAAACACTAGTGCTTAGGAAATCTATTGGAGGCAGAAGCAGTCAAGGGTAGCCTAGGGTAAGGTTAGGCTTAGGGTTAGGCTTAGGGTACGGCTTAGGGTACGGGTTCGGGGAGGGTTTCGGGTACGGCGTAGGGTATGGGTTAGGGTTAGGGTTAGTGTTAGGGTTAGGGCTCGGTTTAGGGTACGGGTTAGGATTAGGGTACGTGTTAGGGTTAGGGTAGTGGTTAGGGTTAGGGTACGCGTTAGGGTTAGGGTAGTTATTAAACCTATCCCACTCTCTAGATACCCCTTAGCACGTAAAGGAATATTATTTGGGGGTCCAGCCATGGAGAAGAGTTTAGACACTAGGATAAGATAAGGAACACACCCATTATAAAGAAATCACTTTAGGATTCTCTTTTTAAGCTGTTCCTTAAAACACTAGTGCTTAGGAAATCTATTGGAGGCAGAAGCAGTCAAGGGTAGCCTAGGGTTAGGGTTAGGCTTAGGGTTAGGCTTAGGGTACGGCTTAGGGTACGGGTTCAGGGAGGGGTGCGGGTACGGCGTAGGGTATGGGTTAGGGTTAGGGTTAGGGTTAGTGTTAGGGTTAGGGCTCGGTTTAGGGTACAGGTTAGGATTAGGGTACGTGTTAGGGTTAGGGTAGGGGTTAGGGTTAGGGTACGCGTTAGGGTTAGGGTAGTTATTAAACCTATCCCACTCTCTAGATACCCCTTAGCACGTAAGGGAATATTATTTGGGGGTGCAGCCATGGAGAAGAGTTTAGACACTAGGATAAGATAAGGAACACACCCATTATAAAGAAATCACATTAGGATTCTCTTTTTAAGCTGTTCCTTAAAACAGTAGTGCTTAGGAAATCTATTGGAGGCAGAAGCAGTCAAGGGTAGCCTAGGGTTAGGGTTAGGCTTAGGGTTAGGCTTAGGGTACGGCTTAGGTTACGGGTTCGGGGAGGGGTGCGGGTACGGCGTAGGGTATGGGTTAGGGTTAGGGTTAGGGTTAGTGTTAGGGTTAGGGCTCGGTTTAGGGTATGGGTTAGGATTAGGGTATGTGTTAGGGTTAGGGTAGGGGTTAGGGTTAGGGTACGCGTTAGGGTTAGGGTAGTTATTAAACCTATCCCACTCTCTAGATACCCCTTAGCACGTAAAGGAATATTATTTGAGGGTCCAGCCATGGAGAAGAGTTTAGACACTAGGATAAGATAAGGAACACACCCATTATAAAGAAATCACATTAGGATTCTCTTTTTAAGCTGTTCCTTAAAACACTAGTGCTTAGGAAATCTATTGGAGGCAGAAGCAGTCAAGGGTAGCGTAGGGTTAGGGTTAGGCTTAGGGTACGGCTTAGGGTACGGGTTCGGGGAGGGTTTCGGGTACGGCGTAGGGTATGGGTTACGGTTAGGGTTAGGGTTAGTGTTAGGGTTAGGGCTCGGTTTAGGGTACGGTTAGGATTAGGGTACGTGTTAGGTTTAGGGTAGGGGTTAGGGTTAGGGTACGCGTTAGGGTTAGGGTAGTTAGTAAACCTATCCCACTCTCTAGATACCCCTTAGCACGTAAAGGAATATTATTTGGGGTTCCAGCAATGGAGAAGAATTTAGACACTAGGATAAGATAAGGAACACACCCATTATAAAGAAATCACATTAGGATTCTCTTTTTAAGCTGTTGCTTAAAACACTAGTGCTTAGGAAATCTATTGGAGGCAGAAGCAGTCAAGGGTAGCCTAGGGTTAGTGTTAGGCTTAGGGTTAGGCTTAGGGTACGGCTTAGGGTACGGGTTTGGGGAGGGGTTCAGGTACGGCGTAGGGTATGGGTTAGGGTTAGGGTTAGTGTTAGTGTTAGGGTTAGGCCTCGGTTTAGGGTACGGGTTAGGATTAGGGTACGTGTTAGTGTTAGAGTAGGGGTTAGGGTTAGAGTACGCATTAGGGTTAGGGTAGTTATTAAACCTATCCCACTCTCTAGATACCCCTTAGCACGTAAGGCAATATTATTTGGGGGTGCAGCCATGGAGAAGAGTTTAGACACTAGGATAAGATAAGGAACACACCCATTATAAAGAAATCACATTAGGATTCTCTTTTTCAGCTGTTCCTTAAAACACTAGTGCTTAGGAAATCTATTGGAGGCAGAAGCAGTCAAGGGTAGCCTAGGGTTAGGGTTAGGCTTAGGGTTAGGCTTAGGGTACGGCTTAGGGTACGGGTTCGGGGAGGGTTTCGGGTATGGCGTAGGGTATGGGTTAGGGTTTGGGTTAGGGTTAGTGTTAGGGTTAGGGATCGGTTTAGCGTACGGGTTAGGATTAGGGTACGGGTTAGGGTTAGGGTAGGGGTTAGGGTTAGGGTACGCGTTAGGGTTAGGGTAGTTAGTAAACCTATCCCACTCTCTAGATACCCCTTAGCACGTAAAGGAATATTATTTGGGGGTCCAGCCATGGAGAAGAGTTTAGACACTAGGATAAGATAAGGAACACACCCATTATAAAGAAATCACATTAGGATTCTCTTTTTAAGCTGTTGCTTAAAACACTAGTGCTTAGGAAATCTCTTGGAGGCAGAAGCAGTCAAGGGTAGCCTAGGGTTAGTGTTAGGCTTAGGGTTAGGCTTAGGGTATGGCTTAGGGTACGGGTTCGGGGAGGGTTTCGGGTACGGCGTAGGGTATGGGTTAGGGTTAGGGTTAGGGTTATTGTTAGGGTTAGGGCTCGGTTTAGGGTACGGGTTAGGATTAGGGTACGTGTTAGGGCTAGGGTAGGGGTTAGGGTTAGGGTACGCGTTAGGGTTAGGGTAGTTATTAAACCTATCCCACTCTCTAGATACCCCTTAGCACGTAAAGGAATATTATTTGGGGGTCCAGCCATGGAGAAGAGTTTAGACACTAGGATAAGATAAGGAACACACCCATTATAAAGAAATCACTTTAGGATTCTCTTTTTAAGCTGTTCTTAAAACACTAGTGCTTAGGAAATCTATTGGAGGCAGAAGCAGTCAAGGGTAGCCTAGGGTTAGGGTTAGGCTTAGGGTTAGGGTTAGGGTACGGCTTGGGGTATGGGTTCGGGGAGGTGTTCGTGTACGGCGTAGGGTATGGGTTAGGGTTAGGGTTTGGGTTAGTGTTAGGGTTAGGGCTCGGTTTAGGGTACGGGTTAGGATTAGGGTACGTGTTAGGGTTAGGGTAGGGGTTAGGGTTAGGTTACGCGTTAGGGCTAGGGTAGTTAGTAAACCTATCCCACTCTCTAGCTCCCCGTTAGCACGTAAAGGAATATTATTTGGGGGTCCAGCCATGGAGAAGAGTTTAGACACTAGGATAAGATAAGGAACACACCCATTATAAAGAAATCACATTAGGATTCTCTTTTTAAGCTGTTCCTTAAAAAACTACTGCTTAGGAAATCAATTGGAGGCAGAAGCAGTCAAGGGTAGCCTAGGGTTAGGGTTAGGCTTAGGGTTAGGTTTAGGGTATGGCTTAGGGTACGGGTTCGGGGAGGGGTGCGGGTACGGCATAGGGTATGGGTTAGGGTTAGGGTTAGGGTTAGTGTTAGGGTTAGGGCTCGGTTTAGGGTACAGGTTAGGATTAGGGTACATGTTAGGGTTAGGGTAGGGGTTAGGGTTAGGGTACGCGTTAGGGTTAGGGTAGTTATTAAACCTATCCCACTCTCTAGATACCCCTTAGCACGTAAGGGAATATTATTTGGGGGTGCAGCCATATAGAAGAGTTTAGACACTAGGATAAGATAAGGAACACACCCATTATAAAGAAATCACTTTAGGATTCTCTTTTTAAGCTGTTCCTTAAAACACTACTGCTTAGGAAATCAATTGGAGGCAGAAGCAGTCAAGGGTAGCCTAGGGTTAGGGTTAGGCTTAGGGTTAGGTTTAGGGTATGGCTTAGGGTACGGGTTCGGGGAGGGGTGCGGGTACGGCATAGGGTATGGGTTAGGGTTAGGGTTAGGGTAGTGTTAGGGTTAGGGCTCGGTTTAGGGTACAGGTTAGGATTAGTGTACGTGTTAGGGTTAGGGTAGGGGTTAGGGTTAGGGTACGCGTTAGGGTTAGGGTAGTTATTAAACCTATCCCACTCTCTAGATACCTCTTAGCACGTAAGGGAATATTATTTGGGGGTGCAGCCATGGAGAAGAGTTTAGACACTAGGATAAGATAAGGAACACACACATTATAAAGAAATCACATTAGGATTCTCTTTTTAAGCTGTTCCTTAAAACAGTAGTGCTTAGGAAATCTATTGGAGGCAGAAGCAGTCAAGTGTAGCCTAGGGTTAGGGTTAGGCTTAGGGTTAGGCTTAGGGTACGGCTTAGGGTACGGGTTCGGGGAGGGGTGCGGGTACGGCGTAGGGTATGGGTTAGGGTTAGGGTTAGGGTTAGGGTTAGTGTTAGGGTTAGGGCTCGGTTTAGGGTACGGGTTAGGATTAGGGTACGTGTTAGGGTTAGGGTAGGGGTTAGGGTTAGGGTACGCGTTAGGGTTAGGGTAGTTATTAAACCTATCCCACTCTCTAGATACCCCTTAGCACGTAAAGGAATATTATTTGAGGGTCCAGCCATGGAGAAGAGTTTAGACACTAGGATAAGATAAGGAACACACCCATTATAAAGAAATCACATTAGGATTCTCTTTTTAAGCTGTTGCTTAAAACACTAGTGCTTAGGAAATCTATTGGAGGCAGAAGCAGTCAAGGGTAGCCTAGGGTTAGGGTTAGGCTTAGGGTTAGGTTTAGGGTATGGCTTAGGGTACGGGTTCGGGGAGGGGTGCGGGTACGGCGTAGGGTATGGGTTAGGGTTAGGGTTAGGGTTAATGTTAGGGTTAGGGCTCGGTTTAGGGTACAGGTTAGGATTAGGGTACGTGTTAGGGTTAGGGTAGGGGTTAGGGTTAGGGTACGCGTTAGGGTTAGGGTAGTTATTAAACCTATCCCACTCTCTAGATACCCCTTAGCACGTAAGGGAATATTATTTGGGGGTGCAGCCATGGAGAAGAGTTTAGACACTAGGATAAGATAAGGAACACACCCATTATAAAGAAATCACATTAGGATTCTCTTTTTAAGCTGTTCCTTAAAACAGTAGTGCTTAGGAAATCTATTGGAGGCAGAAGCAGTCAAGGGTAGCCTAGGGTTAGGGTTAGGCTTAGTGTTAGGCTTAGGGTACGGCTTAGGTTACGGGTTCGGGGAGGGGTGCGGGTACGGCGTAGGGTATGGGTTAGGGTTAGGGTTAGGGTTAGTGTTAGGGTTAGGGCTCGGTTTAGGGTACGGGTTAGGATTAGGGTACGTGTTAGGGTTAGGGTAGGGGTTAGGGTTAGGGTACGCGTTAGGGTTAGGGTAGTTATTAAACCTATCCCACTCTCTAGATACCCCTTAGCACGTAAAGGAATATTATTTGAGGGTCCAGCCATGGAGAAGAGTTTAGACACTAGGATAAGATAAGGAACACACCCATTATAAAGAAATCACATTAGGATTCTCTTTTTAAGCTGTTCCTTAAAACACTAGTGCTTAGGAAATCTATTGGAGGCAGAAGCAGTCAAGGGTAGCGTAGGGTTAGGGTTAGGCTGAGGTTTAGGCTTAGGGTACGGCATAGGGTACGGGTTCGGGGAGGGTTTCGGGTACGGCGTAGGTTATGGGTTAGGGTTAGGGTTAGGGTTAGTGTTAGGGTTAGGGCTCGGTTTAGGGTACGGTTAGGATTAGGGTACGTGTTAGGTTTAGGGTAGGGGTTAGGGTTAGGGTACGCGTTAGGGTTAGGGTAGTTAGTAAACCTATCCCACTCTCTAGATACCCCTTAGCACGTAAAGGAATATTATTTGGGGTTCCAGCAATGGAGAAGAATTTAGACACTAGGATAAGATAAGGAACACACCCATTATAAAGAAATCACATTAGGATTCTCTTTTTAAGCTGTTGCTTAAAACACTAGTGCTTAGGAAATCTATTGGAGGCAGAAGCAGTCAAGGGTAGCCTAGGGTTAGTGTTAGGCTTAGGGTTAGGCTTAGGGTACGGCTTAGGGTACGGGTTTGGGGAGGGGTTCAGGTACGGCGTAGGGTATGGGTTAGGGTTAGGGTTAGTGTTAGTGTTAGGGGTAGGGCTCGGTTTAGGGTACGGGTTAGGATTAGGGTACGTGTTAGTGTTAGAGTAGGGGTTAGGGGTAGAGTACGCATTAGGGTTAGGGTAGTTATTAAACCTATCCCACTCTCTAGATACCCCTTAGCACGTAAGGCAATATTATTTGGGGGTGCAGCCATGGAGAAGAGTTTAGACACTAGGATAAGATAAGGAACACACCCATTATAAAGAAATCACATTAGGATTCTCTTTTTAAGCTGTTCCTTAAAACACTAGTGCTTAGGAAATCTATTGGAGGCAGAAGCAGTCAAGGGTAGCCTAGGGTTAGGGTTAGGCTTAGGGTTAGGTTTAGGGTATGGCTTGGGGTATGGGTTCGGGGAGGTGTTCGTGTACGGCGTAGGGTATGGGTTAGGGTTAGGGTTTGGGTTAGTGTTAGGGTTAGGGCTCGGTTTAGGGTACGGGTTAGGATTAGGGTACGTGTTAGGGTTAGGGTAGGGGTTAGGGTTAGGTTACGCATTAGGGCTAGGGTAGTTAGTAAACCTATCCCACTCTCTAGCTCCCCCTTAGCACGTAAAGGAATATTATTTGGGGGTCCAGCCATGGAGAAGAGTTTAGACACTAGGATAAGATAAGGAACACACCCATTATAAAGAAATCACTTTAGGATTCTCTTTTTAAGCTGTTCCTTAAAACACTACTGCTTAGGAAATCAATTGGAGGCAGAAGCAGTCAAGGGTAGCCTAGGGTTAGGGTTAGGCTTAGGGTTAGGTTTAGGGTATGGCTTAGGGTACGGGTTCGGGGAGGGGTGCGGGTACGGCATAGGGTATGGGTTAGGGTTAGGGTTAGGGTTAGTGTTAGGGTTAGGGCTCGGTTTAGGGTACAGGTTAGGATTAGTGTACGTGTTAGGGTTAGGGTAGGGGTTAGGGTTAGGGTACGCGTTAGGGTTAGGGTAGTTATTAAACCTATCCCACTCTCTAGATACCCCTTAGCACGTAAGGGAATATTATTTGGGGGTGCAGCCATGGAGAAGAGTTTAGACACTAGGATAAGATAAGGAACACACCCATTATAAAGAAATCACATTAGGATTCTCTTTTTAAGCTGTTCCTTAAAACAGTAGTGCTTAGGAAATCTATTGGAGGCAGAAGCAGTCAAGGGTAGCCTAGGGTTAGGGTTAGGCTTAGGGTTAGGCTTAGGGTACGGCTTAGGGTACGGGTTCGGGGAGGGGTGCGGGTACGGCGTAGGGTATGGGTTAGGGTTAGGGTTAGGGTTAGTGTTAGGGTTAGGGCTCGGTTTAGGGTACGGGTTAGGATTAGGGTACGTGTTAGGGTTAGGGTAGGGGTTAGGGTTAGGGTACGCATTAGGGTTAGGGTAGTTATTAAACCTATCCCACTCTCTAGATACCCCTTAGCACGTAAAGGAATATTATTTGAGGGTCCAGCCATGGAGAAGAGTTTAGACACTAGGATAAGATAAGGAACACACCCATTATAAAGAAATCACATTAGGATTCTCTTTTTAAGCTGTTCCTTAAAACACTAGTGCTTAGGAAATCTATTGGAGGCAGAAGCAGTCAAGGGTAGCGTAGGGTTAGGGTTAGGCTTAGGGTTAGGCTTAGGGTACGGCTTAGGGTACGTGTTCGGGGAGGGTTTCGGGTACGGCGTAGGGTATGGGTTAGGGTTAGGGTTAGTGTTAGGGTTAGGGCTCGGTTTAGGGTACGGTTAGGATTAGGGTACGTGTTAGGTTTAGGGTAGGGGTTAGGGTTAGGGTACGCGTTAGGGTTAGGGTAGTTAGTAAACCTATCCCACTGTCTAGATACCCCTTAGCACGTAAAGGAATATTATTTGGGGTTCCAGCAATGGAGAAGAATTTAGACACTAGGATAAGACAAGGAACACACCCATTATAAAGAAATCACATTAGGATTCTCTTTTTAAGCTGTTGCTTAAAACACTAGTGCTTAGGAAATCTATTGGAGGCAGAAGCAGTCAAGGGTAGCCTAGGGTTAGTGTTAGGCTTAGAGTTAGGCTTAGGGTACGGCTTAGGGTACGGGTTTGGGGAGGGGTTCAGGTACGGCGTAGGGTATGGGTTAGGGTTAGGGTTAGTGTTAGTGTTAGGGTTAGGGCTCGGTTTAGGGTACGGGTTAGGATTAGGGTACGTGTTAGTGTTAGAGTAGGGGTTAGGGTTAGAGTACGCATTAGGGTTAGGGTAGTTATTAAACCTATCCCACTCTCTAGATACCCCTTAGCACGTAAGGCAATATTATTTGGGGGTGCAGCCATGGAGAAGAGTTTAGACACTAGGATAAGATAAGGAACACACCCATTATAAAGAAATCACATTAGGATTCTCTTTTTAAGCTGTTCCTTAAAACAGTAGTGCTTAGGAAATCTATTGGAGGCAGAAGCAGTCAAGGGTAGCCTAGGGTTAGGGTTAGGCTTAGGGTTAGGCTTAGGGTACGGCTTAGGGTACGGGTTCGGGGAGGGGTGCGGGTACGGCGTAGGGTATGGGTTAGGGTTAGGGTTAGGGTTAGTGTTAGGGTTAGGGCTCGGTTTAGGGTACGGGTTAGGATTAGGGTACGTGTTAGGGTTAGGGTAGGGGTTAGGGTTAGGGTACGCGTTAGGGTTAGGGTAGTTATTAAACCTATCCCACTCTCTAGATACCCCTTAGCACGTAAAGGAATATTATTTGAGGGTCCAGCCATGGAGAAGAGTTTAGACACTAGGATAAGATAAGGAACACACCCATTATAAAGAAATCACATTAGGATTCTCTTTTTAAGCTGTTCCTTAAAACACTAGTGCTTAGGAAATCTATTGGAGGCAGAAGCAGTCAAGGGTAGCGTAGGGTTAGGGTTAGGCTTAGGGTTAGGCTTAGGGTACGGCTTAGGGTACGTGTTCGGGGAGGGTTTCGGGTACGGCGTAGGGTATGGGTTAGGGTTAGGGTTTGGGTTAGTGTTAGGGTTAGGGCTCGGTTTAGGGTACGGTTAGGATTAGGGTACGTGTTAGGTTTAGGGTAGGGGTTAGGGTTAGGGTACGCGTTAGGGTTAGGGTAGTTAGTAAACCTATCCCACTCTCTAGATACCCCTTAGCACGTAAAGGAATATTATTTGGGATTCCAGCCATGGAAAAGAATTTAGACACTAGGATAAGATAAGGAACACACCCATTATAAAGAAATCACTTTAGGATTCTCTTTTTAAGCTGTTCTTAAAACACTAGTGCTTAGGAAATCTATTGGAGGCAGAAGCAGTCAAGGGTAGCCTAGGGTTAGGGTTAGGCTTAGGGTTAGGGTTAGGGTACGGCTTGGGGTATGGGTTCGGGGAGGTGTTCGTGTACGGCGTAGGGTATGGGTTAGGGTTAGGGTTTGGGTTAGTGTTAGGGTTAGGGCTCGGTTTAGGGTACGGGTTAGGATTAGGGTACGTGTTAGGGTAGGGGTTAGGGTTAGGTTACGCATTAGGGCTAGGGTAGTTAGTAAACCTATCCCACTCTCTAGCTCCCCCTTAGCACGTAAAGGAATATTATTTGGGGTTCCAGCAATGGAGAAGAATTTAGA
The DNA here is from genome assembly GCF_965194805.1 of Balaenoptera borealis. Lineage (NCBI taxonomy): Eukaryota > Metazoa > Chordata > Mammalia > Artiodactyla > Balaenopteridae > Balaenoptera > Balaenoptera borealis. Next base: position 456,637 of record NW_028123730.1, on the reverse strand, counting down.
CACTAGGATAAGATAAGGAACACACCCATTATAAAGAAATCACATTAGGATTCTCTTTTTAAGCTGTTGCTTAAAACACTAGTGCTTAGGAAATCTATTGGAGGCAGAAGCAGTCAAGGGTAGCCTAGGGTTAGTGTTAGGCTTAGGGTTAGGCTTAGGGTACGGCTTAGGGTACGGGTTTGGGGAGGGGTTCAGGTACGGCGTAGGGTATGGGTTAGGGTTAGGGTTAGTGTTAGTGTTAGGGGTAGCGCTCGGTTTAGGGTACGGGTTAGGATTAGGGTACGTGTTAGTGTTAGAGTAGGGGTTAGGGTTAGAGTACGCATTAGGGTTAGGGTAGTTATTAAACCTATCCCACTCTCTAGATACCCCTTAGCACGTAAGGCAATATTATTTGGGGGTGCAGCCATGGAGAAGAGTTTAGACACTAGGATAAGATAAGGAACACACCCATTATAAAGAAATCACATTAGGATTCTATTTTTAAGCTGTTCCTTAAAACACTAGTGCTTAGGAAATCTATTGGAGGCAGAAGCAGTCAAGGGTAGCCTAGGGTTAGGGTTAGGCTTAGGGTTAGGTTTAGGGTACGGCTTGGGGTATGGGTTCGGGGAGGTGTTCGTGTACGGCGTAGGGTATGGGTTAGGGTTAGGGTTTGGGTTAGTGTTAGGGTTAGGGCTCGGTTTAGGGTACGGGTTAGGATTAGGGTACGTGTTAGGGTTAGGGTAGGGGTTAGGGTTAGGTTACGCGTTAGGGCTAGGGTAGTTAGTAAACCTATCCCACTCTCTAGCTCCCCCTTAGCACGTAAAGGAATATTATTTGGGGGTCCAGCCATGGAGAAGAGTTTAGACACTAGGATAAGATAAGGAACACACCCATTATAAAGAAATCACTTTAGGATTCTCTTTTTAAGCTGTTCCTTAAAACACTACTACTTAGGAAATCAATTGGAGGCAGAAGCAGTCAAGGGTAGCCTAGGGTTAGGGTTAGGCTTAGGGTTAGGTTTAGGGTATGGCTTAGGGTACGGGTTCGGGGAGGGGTGCGGGTACGGCGTAGGGTATGGGTTAGGGTTAGGGTTAGGGTTAGTGTTAGGGTTAGGGCTCGGTTTAGGGTACAGGTTAGGATTAGGGTACGTGTTAGGGTTAGGGTAGGGGTTAGGGTTAGGGTACGCGTTAGGGTTAGGGTAGTTATTAAACCTATCCCACTCTCTAGATACCCCTTAGCACGTAAGGGAATATTATTTGGGGGTGCAGCCATGGAGAAGAGTTTAGACACTAGGATAAGATAAGGAACACACCCATTATAAAGAAATCACATTAGGATTCTCTTTTTAAGCTGTTCCTTAAAACAGTAGTGCTTAGGAAATCTATTGGAGGCAGAAGCAGTCAAGGGTAGCCTAGGGTTAGGGTTAGGCTTAGGGTTAGGCTTAGGGTACGGCTTAGGGTACGGGTTCGGGGAGGGGTGCGGGTACGGCGTAGGGTATGGGTTAGGGTTAGGGTTAGGGTTAGTGTTAGGGTTAGGGCTCGGTTTAGGGTACGGGTTAGGATTAGGGTACGTGTTAGGGTTAGGGTAGGGGTTAGGGTTAGGGTACGCGTTAGGGTTAGGGTAGTTATTAAACCTATCCCACTCTCTAGATACCCCTTAGCACGTAAAGGAATATTATTTGAGGGTCCAGCCATGGAGAAGAGTTTAGACACTAGGATAAGATAAGGAACACACCCATTATAAAGAAATCACATTAGGATTCTCTTTTTAAGCTGTTCCTTAAAACACTAGTGCTTAGGAAATCTATTGGAGGCAGAAGCAGTCAAGGGTAGCGTAGGGTTAGGGTTAGGCTTAGGGTTAGGCTTAGGGTACGGCTTAGGGTACGGGTTCGGGGAGGGTTTCGGGTACGGCGTAGGGTATGGGTTAGGGTTAGGGTTAGGGTTAGTGTTAGGGTTAGGGCTCGGTTTAGGGTACGGTTAGGATTAGGGTACGTGTTAGGTTTAGGGTAGGGGTTAGGGTTAGGGTACGCGTTAGGGTTAGGGTAGTTAGTAAACCTATCCCACTCTCTAGATACCCCTTAGCACGTAAAGGAATATTACTTGGGGTTCCAGCAATGGAGAAGAATTTAGACACTAGGATAAGATAAGGAACACACCCATTATAAAGAAATCACATTAGGATTCTCTTTTTAAGCTGTTGCTTAAAACACTAGTGCTTAGGAAACCTATTGGAGGCAGAAGCAGTCAAGGGTAGCCTAGGGTTAGTGTTAGGCTTAGGGTTAGGCTTAGGGTACGGCTTAGGGTACGGGTTTGGGGAGGGGTTCAGGTACGGCGTAGGGTATGGGTTAGGGTTAGGGTTAGTGTTAGTGTTAGGGGTAGCGCTCGGTTTAGGGTACGGGTTAGGATTAGGGTACGTGTTAGTGTTAGGGTAGGGGTTAGGGTTAGAGTACGCATTAGGGTTAGGGTAGTTATTAAACCTATCCCACTCTCTAGATACCCCTTAGCACGTAAGGCAATATTATTTGGGGGTGCAGCCATGGAGAAGAGTTTAGACACTAGGATAAGATAAGGAACACACCCATTATAAAGAAATCACATTAGGATTCTCTTTTTAAGCTGTTCCTTAAAACAGTAGTGCTTAGGAAATCTATGGGAGGCAGAAGCAGTCAAGGGTAGCCTAGGGTTAGGGTTAGGCTTAGGGTTAGGCTTAGGGTACGGCTTAGGTTACGGGTTCGGGGAGGGGTGCGGGTACGGCGTAGGGTATGGGTTAGGGTTAGGGTTTGGGTTAGTGTTAGGGTTAGGGCTCGGTTTAGGGTACGGGTTAGGATTAGGGTACGTGTTAGGGTTAGGGTAGGGGTTAGGGTTAGGTTACGCATTAGGGCTAGGGTAGTTAGTAAACCTATCCCACTCTCTAGCTCCCCCTTAGCACGTAAAGGAATATTATTTGGGGGTCCAGCCATGGAGAAGAGTTTAGACACTAGGATAAGATAAGGAACACACCCATTATAAAGAAATCACTTTAGGATTCTCTTTTTAAGCTGTTCCTTAAAACACTACTGCTTAGGAAATCAATTGGAGGCAGAAGCAGTCAAGGGTAGCCTAGGGTTAGGGTTAGGCTTAGGGTTAGGTTTAGGGTATGGCTTAGGGTACGGGTTCGGGGAGGGGTGCGGGTACGGCATAGGGTATGGGTTAGGGTTAGGGTTAGGGTTAGTGTTAGGGTTAGGGCTCGGTTTAGGGTACAGGTTAGGATTAGTGTACGTGTTAGGGTTAGGGTAGGGGTTAGGGTTAGGGTACGCGTTAGGGTTAGGGTAGTTATTAAACCTATCCCACTCTCTAGATACCCCTTAGCACGTAAGGGAATATTATTTGGGGGTGCAGCCATGGAGAAGAGTTTAGACACTAGGATAAGATAAGGAACACACCCATTATAAAGAAATCACATTAGGATTCTCTTTTTAAGCTGTTCCTTAAAACAGTAGTGCTTAGGAAATCTATTGGAGGCAGAAGTAGTCAAGGGTAGCCTAGGGTTAGGGTTAGGCTTAGGGTTAGGCTTAGGGTACGGCTTAGGGTACGGGTTCGGGGAGGGGTGCGGGTACGGCGTAGGGTATGGGTTAGGGTTAGGGTTAGGGTTAGTGTTAGGGTTAGGGCTCGGTTTAGGGTACGGGTTAGGATTAGGGTACGTGTTAGGGTTAGGGTAGCGGTTAGGGTTAGGGTACGCGTTAGGGTTAGGGTAGTTATTAAACCTATCCCACTCTCTAGATACCCCTTAGCACGTAAAGGAATATTATTTGAGGGTCCAGCCATGGAGAAGAGTTTAGACACTAGGATAAGATAAGGAACACACCCATTATAAAGAAATCACATTAGGATTCTCTTTTTAAGCTGTTCCTTAAAACACTAGTGCTTAGGAAATCTATTGGAGGCAGAAGCAGTCAAGGGTAGCCTAGGGTTAGGGTTAGGCTTAGGGTTAGGTTTAGGGTACGGCTTGGGGTATGGGTTCGGGGAGGTGTTCGTGTACGGCGTAGGGTATGGGTTAGGGTTAGGGTTTGGGTTAGTGTTAGGGTTAGGGCTCGGTTTAGGGTACGGGTTAGGATTAGGGTACGTGTTAGTGTTAGGGTAGGGGTTAGGGTTAGAGTACGCATTAGGGTTAGGGTAGTTATTAAACCTATCCCACTCTCTAGATACCCCTTAGCACGTAAGGCAATATTATTTGGGGGTGCAGCCATGGAGAAGAGTTTAGACACTAGGATAAGATAAGGAACACACCCATTATAAAGAAATCACATTAGGATTCTCTTTTTAAGCTGTTCCTTAAAACAGTAGTGCTTAGGAAATCTATGGGAGGCAGAAGCAGTCAAGGGTAGCCTAGGGTTAGGGTTAGGCTTAGGGTTAGGCTTAGGGTACGGCTTAGGTTACGGGTTCGGGGAGGGGTGCGGGTACGGCGTAGGGTATGGGTTAGGGTTAGGGTTTGGGTTAGTGTTAGGGTTAGGGCTCGGTTTAGGGTACGGGTTAGGATTAGGGTACGTGTTAGGGTTAGGGTAGGGGTTAGGGTTAGGTTACGCATTAGGGCTAGGGTAGTTAGTAAACCTATCCCACTCTCTAGCTCCCCCTTAGCACGTAAAGGAATATTATTTGGGGGTCCAGCCATGGAGAAGAGTTTAGACACTAGGATAAGATAAGGAACACACCCATTATAAAGAAATCACTTTAGGATTCTCTTTTTAAGCTGTTCCTTAAAACACTACTGCTTAGGAAATCAATTGGAGGCAGAAGCAGTCAAGGGTAGCCTAGGGTTAGGGTTAGGCTTAGGGTTAGGTTTAGGGTATGGCTTAGGGTACGGGTTCGGGGAGGGGTGCGGGTACGGCATAGGGTATGGGTTAGGGTTAGGGTTAGGGTTAGTGTTAGGGTTAGGGCTCGGTTTAGGGTACAGGTTAGGATTAGTGTACGTGTTAGGGTTAGGGTAGGGGTTAGGGTTAGGGTACGCGTTAGGGTTAGGGTAGTTATTAAACCTATCCCACTCTCTAGATACCCCTTAGCACGTAAGGGAATATTATTTGGGGGTGCAGCCATGGAGAAGAGTTTAGACACTAGGATAAGATAAGGAACACACCCATTATAAAGAAATCACATTAGGATTCTCTTTTTAAGCTGTTCCTTAAAACAGTAGTGCTTAGGAAATCTATTGGAGGCAGAAGTAGTCAAGGGTAGCCTAGGGTTAGGGTTAGGCTTAGGGTTAGGCTTAGGGTACGGCTTAGGGTACGGGTTCGGGGAGGGGTGCGGGTACGGCGTAGGGTATGGGTTAGGGTTAGGGTTAGGGTTAGTGTTAGGGTTAGGGCTCGGTTTAGGGTACGGGTTAGGATTAGGGTACGTGTTAGGGTTAGGGTAGCGGTTAGGGTTAGGGTACGCGTTAGGGTTAGGGTAGTTATTAAACCTATCCCACTCTCTAGATACCCCTTAGCACGTAAAGGAATATTATTTGAGGGTCCAGCCATGGAGAAGAGTTTAGACACTAGGATAAGATAAGGAAAACACCCATTATAAAGAAATCACATTAGGATTCTCTTTTTAAGCTGTTCCTTAAAACACTAGTGCTTAGGAAATCTATTGGAGGCAGAAGCAGTCAAGGGTAGCCTAGGGTTAGGGTTAGGCTTAGGGTTAGGTTTAGGGTACGGCTTGGGGTATGGGTTCGGGGAGGTGTTCGTGTACGGCGTAGGGTATGGGTTAGGGTTAGGGTTTGGGTTAGTGTTAGGGTTAGGGCTCGGTTTAGGGTACGGGTTAGGATTAGGGTACGTGTTAGGGTTAGGGTAGGGGTTAGGGTTAGGTTACGCGTTAGGGCTAGGGTAGTTAGTAAACCTATCCCACTCTCTAGCTCCCCCTTAGCACGTAAAGGAATATTATTTGGGGGTCCAGCCATGGAGAAGAGTTTAGACACTAGGATAAGATAAGGAACACACCCATTATAAAGAAATCACTTTAGGATTCTCTTTTTAAGCTGTTCCTTAAAACACTACTGCTTAGGAAATCAATTGGAGGCAGAAGCAGTCAAGGGTAGCCTAGGGTTAGGGTTAGGCTTAGGGTTAGGTTTAGGGTATGGCTTAGGGTACGGGTTCGGGGAGGGGTGCGGGTACGGCGTAGGGTATGGGTTAGGGTTAGGGTTAGGGTTAGTGTTAGGGTTAGGGCTCGGTTTAGGGTACAGGTTAGGATTAGGGTACGTGTTAGGGTTAGGGTAGGGGTTAGGGTTAGGGTACGCGTTAGGGTTAGGGTAGTTAGTAAACCTATCCCACTCTCTAGATACCCCTTAGCACGTAAGGGAATATTATTTGGGGGTGCAGCCATGGAGAAGAGTTTAGACACTAGGATAAGATAAGGAACACACCCATTATAAAGAAATCACATTAGGATTCTCTTTTTAAGCTGTTCCTTAAAACAGTAGTGCTTAGGAAATCTATTGGAGGCAGAAGCAGTCAAGGGTAGCCTAGGGTTAGGGTTAGGCTTAGGGTTAGGCTTAGGGTACGGCTTAGGTTACGGGTTCGGGGAGGGGTGCGGGTACGGCGTAGGGTATGGGTTAGGGTTAGGGTTTGGGTTAGTGTTAGGGTTAGGGCTCGGTTTAGGGTACGGGTTAGGATTAGGGTACGTGTTAGGGTTAGGATAGGGGTTAGGGTTAGGGTACGCATTAGGGCTAGGGTAGTTAGTAAACCTATCCCACTCTCTAGCTCCCCCTTAGCACGTAAAGGAATATTATTTGGGGGTCCAGCCATGGAGAAGAGTTTAGACACTAGGATAAGATAAGGAACACACCCATTATAAAGAAATCACTTTAGGATTCTCTTTTTAAGCTGTTCCTTAAAACACTACTGCTTAGGAAATCAATTGGAGGCAGAAGCAGTCAAGGGTAGCCTAGGGTTAGGGTTAGGCTTAGGGTTAGGTTTAGGGTATGGCTTAGGGTACGGGTTCGGGGAGGGGTGCGGGTACGGCGTAGGGTATGGGTTAGGGTTAGGGTTAGGGTTAGTGTTAGGGTTAGGGCTCGGTTTAGGGTACAGGTTAGGATTAGTGTACGTGTTAGGGTTAGGGTAGGGGTTAGGGTTAGGGTACGCATTAGGGTTAGGGTAGTTATTAAACCTATCCCACTCTCTAGATACCCCTTAGCACGTAAGGGAATATTATTTGGGGGTGCAGCCATGGAGAAGAGTTTAGACTCTAGGATAAGATAAGGAACACACCCATTATAAAGAAATCACATTAGGATTCTCTTTTTAAGCTGTTCCTTAAAACAGTAGTGCTTAGGAAATCTATTGGAGGCAGAAGCAGTCAAGGGTAGCCTAGGGTTAGGGTTAGGCTTAGGGTACGGCTTAGGGTACGGCTTAGGGTACGGGTTCGGGGAGGGGTGCGGGTACGGCGTAGGGTATGGGTTAGGGTTAGGGTAGGGTTAGTTTTAGGGTTAGGGCTCGGTTTAGGGTACGGGTTAGGATTAGGGTACGTGTTAGGGTTAGGGTAGGGGTTAGGGTTAGGTTACGCGTTAGGGTTAGGGTAGTTATTAAACCTATCCCACTCTCTAGATACCCCTTAGCACGTAAAGGAATATTATTTGAGGTTCCAGCCATGGAGAAGAGTTTAGACACTAGGATAAGATAAGGAACACACCCATTATAAAGAAATCACATTAGGATTCTCTTTTTAAGCTGTTCCTTAAAACACTACTGCTTAGGAAATCTATTGGAGGCAGAAGCAGTCAAGGGTAGCCTAGGGTTAGGGTTAGGCTTAGGGTTAGGTTTAGGGTAAGGCTTAGGGTACGGGTTCGGGGAGGGGTGCGGGTACGGCGTAGGGTATGGGTTAGGGTTAGGGTTAGGGTTAGTGTTAGGGTTAGGGCTCGGTTTAGGGTACAGGTTAGGATTAGGGTACGTGTTAGGGTTAGGGTAGGGGTTAGGGTTAGGGTACGCGTTAGGGTTAGGGTAGTTATTAAACCTATCCCACTCTCTAGATACCCCTTAGCACGTAAGGGAATATTATTTGGGGGTGCAGCCATGGAGAAGAGTTTAGACTCTAGGATAAGATAAGGAACACACCCATTATAAAGAAATCACATTAGGATTCTCTTTTTAAGCTGTTCCTTAAAACAGTAGTGCTTAGGAAATCTATTGGAGGCAGAAGCAGTCAAGGGTAGCCTAGGGTTAGGGTTAGGCTTAGGGTTAGGCTTAGGGTACGGCTTAGGGTACGGGTTCGGGGAGGGGTGCGGGTACGGCGTAGGGTATGGGTTAGGGTTAGGGTTAGGGTTAGTTTTAGGGTTAGGGCTCGGTTTAGGGTACGGGTTAGGATTAGGGTACGTGTTAGGGTTAGGGTAGGGGTTAGGGTTAGGTTACGCGTTAGGGTTAGGGTAGTTATTAAACCTATCCCACTCTCTAGATACCCCTTAGCACGTAAAGGAATATTATTTGAGGTTCCAGCCATGGAGAAGAGTTTAGACACTAGGATAAGATAAGGAACACACCCATTATAAAGAAATCACATTAGGATTCTCTTTTTAAGCTGTTCCTTAAAACACTAGTGCTTAGGAAATCTATTGGAGGCAGAAGCAGTCAAGGGTAGCCTAGGGTTAGGGTTAGGCTTAGGGTTAGGTTTAGGGTAAGGCTTAGGGTACGGGTTCGGGGAGGGGTGCGGGTACGGCGTAGGGTATGGGTTAGGGTTAGGGTTAGGGTTAGTGTTAGGGTTAGGGCTCGGTTTAGGGTACAGGTTAGGATTAGGGTACGTGTTAGGGTTAGGGTAGGGGTTAGGGTTAGGGTACGCGTTAGGGTTAGGGTAGTTAGTAAACCTATCCCACTCTCTAGATACCCCTTAGCACGTAAGGGAATATTATTTGGGGGTGCAGCCATGGAGAAGAGTTTAGACACTAGGATAAGATAAGGAACACACCCATTATAAAGAAATCACATTAGGATTCTCTTTTTAAGCTGTTCCTTAAAACAGTAGTGCTTAGGAAATCTATTGGAGGCAGAAGCAGTCAAGGGTAGCCTAGGGTTAGGGTTAGGCTTAGGGTTAGGCTTAGGGTACGGCTTAGGTTACGGGTTCGGGGAGGGGTGCGGGTACGGCGTAGGGTATGGGTTAGGGTTAGGGTTAGGGTTAGTGTTAGGGTTAGGGCTCGGTTTAGGGTACGGGTTAGGATTAGGGTACGTGTTAGGGTTAGGGTAGGGGTTAGGGTTAGGGTACGCGTTAGGGTTAGGGTAGTTATTAAACCTATCCCACTCTCTAGATACCCCTTAGCACGTAAAGGAATATTATTTGAGGGTCCAGCCATGGAGAAGAGTTTAGACACTAGGATAAGATAAGGAACACACCCATTATAAAGAAATCACATTAGGATTCTCTTTTTAAGCTGTTCCTTAAAACACTATTGCTTAGGAAATCTATTGGAGGCAGAAGCAGTCAAGGGTAGCGTAGGGTTAGGGTTAGGCTTAGGGTTAGGCTTAGGGTACGGCTTAGGGTACGGGTTCGGGGAGGGTTTCGGGTACGGCGTAGGGTATGGGTTAGGGTTAGGGTTAGGGTTAGTGTTAGGGTTAGGGCTCGGTTTAGGGTACGGTTAGGATTAGGGTACGTGTTAGGTTTAGGGTAGGGGTTAGGGTTAGGGTACGCGTTAGGGTTAGGGTAGTTAGTAAACCTATCCCACTCTCTAGATACCCCTTAGCACGTAAAGGAATATTATTTGGGGTTCCAGCAATGGAGAAGAATTTAGACACTAGGATAAGATAAGGAACACACCCATTATAAAGAAATCACATTAGGATTCTCTTTTTAAGCTGTTGCTTAAAACACTAGTGCTTAGGAAATCTATTGGAGGCAGAAGCAGTCAAGGGTAGCCTAGGGTTAGTGTTAGGCTTAGGGTTAGGCTTAGGGTACGGCTTAGGGTACGGGTTTGGGGAGGGGTTCAGGTACGGCGTAGGGTATGGGTTAGGGTTAGGGTTAGTGTTAGTGTTAGGGTTAGGGCTCGGTTTAGGGTACGGGTTAGGATTAGGGTACGTGTTAGTGTTAGAGTAGGGGTTAGGGTTAGAGTACGCATTAGGGTTAGGGTAGTTATTAAACCTATCCCACTCTCTAGATACCCCTTAGCACGTAAGGCAATATTATTTGGGGGTGCAGCCATGGAGAAGAGTTTAGACACTAGGATAAGATAAGGAACACACCCATTATAAAGAAATCACATTAGGATTCTCTTTTTAAGCTGTTCCTTAAAACACTAGTGCTTAGGAAATCTATTGGAGGCAGAAGCAGTCAAGGGTAGCCTAGGGTTAGGGTTAGGCTTAGGGTTAGGTTTAGGGTACGGCTTGGGGTATGGGTTCGGGGAGGTGTTCGTGTACGGCGTAGGGTATGGGTTAGGGTTAGGGTTTGGGTTAGTGTTAGGGTTAGGGCTCGGTTTAGGGTACGGGTTAGGATTAGGGTACGTGTTAGGGTTAGGGTAGGTGTTAGGGTTAGGTTACGCATTAGGGCTAGGGTAGTTAGTAAACCTATCCCACTCTCTAGCTCCCCCTTAGCACGTAAAGGAATATTATTTGGGGGTCCAGCCATGGAGAAGAGTTTAGACACTAGGATAAGATAAGGAACACACCCATTATAAAGAAATCACTTTAGGATTCTCTTTTTAAGCTGTTCCTTAAAACAGTAGTGCTTAGGAAATCTATTGGAGGCAGAAGCAGTCAAGGGTAGCCTAGGGTTAGGGTTAGGCTTAGGGTTAGGCTTAGGGTACGGCTTAGGGTACGGGTTCGGGGAGGGGTGCGGGTACGGCGTAGGGTATGGGTTAGGGTTAGGGTTAGGGTTAGTTTTAGGGTTAGGGCTCGGTTTAGGGTACGGGTTAGGATTAGGGTACGTGTTAGGGTTAGGGTAGGGGTTAGGGTTAGGTTACGCGTTAGGGTTAGGGTAGTTATTAAACCTATCCCACTCTCTAGATACCCCTTAGCACGTAAAGGAATATTATTTGAGGTTCCAGCCATGGAGAAGAGTTTAGACACTAGGATAAGATAAGGAACACACCCATTATAAAGAAATCACATTAGGATTCTCTTTTTAAGCTGTTCCTTAAAACACTAGTGCTTAGGAAATCTATTGGAGGCAGAAGCAGTCAAGGGTAGCCTAGGGTTAGGGTTAGGCTTAGGGTTAGGTTTAGGGTAAGGCTTAGGGTACGGGTTCGGGGAGGGGTGCGGGTACGGCGTAGGGTATGGGTTAGGGTTAGGGTTAGGGTTAGTGTTAGGGTTAGGGCTCGGTTTAGGGTACAGGTTAGGATTAGGGTACGTGTTAGGGTTAGGGTAGGGGTTAGGGTTAGGGTACGCGTTAGGGTTAGGGTAGTTAGTAAACCTATCCCACTCTCTAGATACCCCTTAGCACGTAAGGGAATATTATTTGGGGGTGCAGCCATGGAGAAGAGTTTAGACACTAGGATAAGATAAGGAACACACCCATTATAAAGAAATCACATTAGGATTCTCTTTTTAAGCTGTTCCTTAAAACAGTAGTGCTTAGGAAATCTATTGGAGGCAGAAGCAGTCAAGGGTAGCCTAGGGTTAGGGTTAGGCTTAGGGTTAGGCTTAGGGTACGGCTTAGGTTACGGGTTCGGGGAGGGGTGCGGGTACGGCGTAGGGTATGGGTTAGGGTTAGGGTTAGGGTTAGTGTTAGGGTTAGGGCTCGGTTTAGGGTACGGGTTAGGATTAGGGTACGTGTTAGGGTTAGGGTAGGGGTTAGGGTTAGGGTACGCGTTAGGGTTAGGGTAGTTATTAAACCTATCCCACTCTCTAGATACCCCTTAGCACGTAAAGGAATATTATTTGAGGGTCCAGCCATGGAGAAGAGTTTAGACACTAGGATAAGATAAGGAACACACCCATTATAAAGAAATCACATTAGGATTCTCTTTTTAAGCTGTTCCTTAAAACACTATTGCTTAGGAAATCTATTGGAGGCAGAAGCAGTCAAGGGTAGCGTAGGGTTAGGGTTAGGCTTAGGGTTAGGCTTAGGGTACGGCTTAGGGTACGGGTTCGGGGAGGGTTTCGGGTACGGCGTAGGGTATGGGTTAGGGTTAGGGTTAGGGTTAGTGTTAGGGTTAGGGCTCGGTTTAGGGTACGGTTAGGATTAGGGTACGTGTTAGGTTTAGGGTAGGGGTTAGGGTTAGGGTACGCGTTAGGGTTAGGGTAGTTAGTAAACCTATCCCACTCTCTAGATACCCCTTAGCACGTAAAGGAATATTATTTGGGGTTCCAGCAATGGAGAAGAATTTAGACACTAGGATAAGATAAGGAACACACCCATTATAAAGAAATCACATTAGGATTCTCTTTTTAAGCTGTTGCTTAAAACACTAGTGCTTAGGAAATCTATTGGAGGCAGAAGCAGTCAAGGGTAGCCTAGGGTTAGTGTTAGGCTTAGGGTTAGGCTTAGGGTACGGCTTAGGGTACGGGTTTGGGGAGGGGTTCAGGTACGGCGTAGGGTATGGGTTAGGGTTAGGGTTAGTGTTAGTGTTAGGGTTAGGGCTCGGTTTAGGGTACGGGTTAGGATTAGGGTACGTGTTAGTGTTAGAGTAGGGGTTAGGGTTAGAGTACGCATTAGGGTTAGGGTAGTTATTAAACCTATCCCACTCTCTAGATACCCCTTAGCACGTAAGGCAATATTATTTGGGGGTGCAGCCATGGAGAAGAGTTTAGACACTAGGATAAGATAAGGAACACACCCATTATAAAGAAATCACATTAGGATTCTCTTTTTAAGCTGTTCCTTAAAACACTAGTGCTTAGGAAATCTATTGGAGGCAGAAGCAGTCAAGGGTAGCCTAGGGTTAGGGTTAGGCTTAGGGTTAGGTTTAGGGTACGGCTTGGGGTATGGGTTCGGGGAGGTGTTCGTGTACGGCGTAGGGTATGGGTTAGGGTTAGGGTTTGGGTTAGTGTTAGGGTTAGGGCTCGGTTTAGGGTACGGGTTAGGATTAGGGTACGTGTTAGGGTTAGGGTAGGTGTTAGGGTTAGGTTACGCATTAGGGCTAGGGTAGTTAGTAAACCTATCCCACTCTCTAGCTCCCCCTTAGCACGTAAAGGAATATTATTTGGGGGTCCAGCCATGGAGAAGAGTTTAGACACTAGGATAAGATAAGGAACACACCCATTATAAAGAAATCACTTTAGGATTCTCTTTTTAAGCTGTTCCTTAAAACACTACTGCTTAGGAAATCAATTGGAGGCAGAAGCAGTCAAGGGTAGCCTAGGGTTAGGGTTAGGCTTAGGGTTAGGTTTAGGGTATGGCTTAGGGTACGGGTTCGGGGAGGGGTGCGGGTACGGCATAGTGTATGGGTTAGGGTTAGGGTTAGGGTTAGTGTTAGGGTTAGGGCTCGGTTTAGGGTACAGGTTAGGATTAGTGTACGTGTTAGGGTTAGGGTAGGGGTTAGGGTTAGGGTACGCGTTAGGGTTAGGGTAGTTATTAAACCTATCCCACTCTCTAGATACCCCTGAGCACGTAAAGGAATATTATTTGAGGGTCCAGCCATGGAGAAGAGTTTAGACACTAGGATAAGATAAGGAACACACCCATTATAAAGAAATCACATTAGGATTCTCTTTTTAAGCTGTTCCTTAAAACACTAGTGCTTAGGAAATCTATTGGAGGCAGAAGCAGTCAAGGGTAGCCTAGGGTTAGGGTTAGGCTTAGGGTTAGGTTTAGGGTATGGCTTAGGGTACGGGTTCGGGGAGGGGTGCGGGTACGGCGTAGGGTATGGGTTAGGGTTAGGGTTAGGGTTAGTGTTAGGGTTAGGGCTCGGTTTAGGGTACAGGTTAGGATTAGGGTACATGTTAGGGTTAGGGTAGGGGTTACGGTTAGGGTACGCGTTAGGGTTAGGGTAGTTATTAAACCTATCCCACTCTCTAGATACCCCTTAGCAAGTAAGGGAATATTATTTGGGGGTGCAGCCATATAGAAGAGTTTAGACACTAGGATAAGATAAGGAACACACCCATTATAAAGAAATCACATTAGGATTCTCTTTTTAAGCTGTTCCTTAAAACAGTAGTGCTTAGGAAATCTATTGGAGGCAGAAGCAGTCAAGGGTAGCCTAGGGTTAGGGTTAGGCTTAGGGTTAGGCTTAGGGTACGGCTTAGGGTACGGGTTCGGGGAGGGGTGCGGGTACGGCGTAGGGTATGGGTTAGGGTTAGGGTTAGGGTTAGTGTTAGGGTTAGGGCTCGGTTTAGGGTACGGGTTAGGATTAGGGTACGTGTTAGGGTTAGGGTAGGGGTTAGGGTTAGGGTACGCGTTTGGGTTAGGGTAGTTATTAAACCTATCCCACTCTCTAGATACCCCTTAGCACGTAAAGGAATATTATTTGAGGGTCCAGCCATGGAGAAGAGTTTAGACACTAGGATAAGATAAGGAACACACCCATTATAAAGAAATCACATTAGGATTCTCTTTTTAAGCTGTTGCTTAAAACACTAGTGCTTAGGAAATCTATTGGAGGCAGAAGCAGTCAAGGGTAGCCTAGGGTTAGTGTTAGGCTTAGGGTTAGGCTTAGGGTACGGCTTAGGGTACGGGTTTGGGGAGAGGTTCAGGTACGGCGTAGAGTATGGGTTAGGGTTAGGGTTAGTGTTAGGGTTAGGGCTCGGTTTAGGGTACGGGTTAGGATTAGGGTACGTGTTAGTGTTAGAGTAGGGGTTAGGGTTAGAGTACGCATTAGGGTTAGGGTAGTTATTAAACCTAGCCCACTCTCTAGATACCCCTTAGCACGTAAGGCAATATTATTTGGGGGTGCAGCCATGGAGAAGAGTTTAGACACTAGGATAAGATACGGAACACACCCATTATAAAGAAATCACATTAGGATTCTCTTTTTAAGCTGTTCCTTAAAACACTAGTGCTTAGGAAATCTATTGGAGGCAGAAGCAGTCAAGGGTAGCCTAGGGTTAGGGTTAGGCTTAGGGTTAGGTTTAGGGTACGGCTTGGGGTATGGGTTCAGGGAGGTGTTCGTGTACGTCGTAGGGTATGGGTTAGGGTTAGGGTTTGGGTTAGTGTTAGGGTTAGGGCTCGGTTTAGGGTACGGTTAGGATTAGGGTACGTGTTAGGTTTAGGGTAGGGGTTAGGGTTAGGGTACGCGTTAGGGTTAGGGTAGTTAGTAAACCTATCCCACTCTCTAGATACCCCTTAGCACGTAAAGGAATATTATTTGGGGTTCCAGCAATGGAGACGAATTTAGACACTAGGATAAGATAAGGAACACACCCATTATAAAGAAATCACATTAGGATTCTCTTTTTAAGCTGTTGCTTAAAACACTAGTGCTTAGGAAATCTATTGGAGGCAGAAGCAGTCAAGGGTAGCCTAGGGTTAGTGTTATGCTTAGGGTTAGGCTTAGGGTACGGCTTAGGTTACGGGTTTGGGGAGGGGTTCAGGTACGGCGTAGGGTATGGGTTAGGGTTAGGGTTAGTGTTAGTGTTAGGGTTAGGGCTCGGTTTAGGGTACGGGTTAGGATTAGGGTACGTGTTAGTGTTAGAGTAGGGGTTAGGGTTAGAGTACGCATTAGGTTTAGGGTAGTTATTAAACCTATCCCACTCTCTAGATACCCCTTAGCACGTAAGGCAATATTATTTGGGGGTGCAGCCATGGAGAAGAGTTTAGACACTAGGATAAGATAAGGAACACACCCATTATAAAGAAATCACATTAGGATTCTCTTTTTCAGCTGTTCCTTAAAACACTAGTGCTTAGGAAATCTATTGGAGGCAGAAGCAGTCAAGGGTAGCCTAGGGTTAGGGTTAGGCTTAGGGTTAGGCTTAGGGTACGGCTTAGGGTACGGATTCGGGGAGGGTTTCGGGTATGGCGTACGGTATGGGTTAGGGTTTGGGTTAGGGTTAGTGTTAGGGTTACGGATCGGTTTAGGGTACGGGTTAGGATTAGGGTACGGGTTAGGGTTAGGGTAGGGGTTAGGGTTAGGGTACGCGTTAGGGTTAGGGTAGTTAGTAAACCTATTCCACTCTCTAGATACCCCTTAGCACGTAAAGGAATATTATTTGGGGGTCCAGCCATGGAGAAGAGTTTAGACACTAGGATAAGATAAGGAACACACCCATTATAAAGAAATCACATTAGGATTCTCTTTTTAAGCTGTTGCTTAAAACACTAGTGCTTAGGAAATCTCTTGGAGGCATAAGCAGTCAAGGGTAGCCTAGGGTTAGTGTTAGGCTTAGGGTTAGGCTTAGGGTATGGCTTAGGGTACGGGTTCGGGGAGGGTTTCGGGTACGGCGTAGGGTATGGGTTAGGGTTAGGGTTAGGGTTAGTGTTAGGGTTAGGGCTCGGTTTAGGGTACGGGTTAGGATTAGGGTACGTGTTAGAGTTAGGGTAGGGGTTAGGGTTAGGGTACGCGTTAGGGTTAGGGTAGTTATTAAACCTATCCCACTCTCTAGATACCCCTTAGCACGTAAAGGAATATTATTTGGGGGTCCAGCCATGGAGAAGAGTTTAGACACTAGGATAAGATAAGGAACACACCCATTATAAAGAAATCACTTTAGGATTCTCTTTTTAAGCTGTTCTTAAAACACTAGTGCTTAGGAAATCTATTGGAGGCAGAAGCAGTCAAGGGTAGCCTAGGGTTAGGGTTAGGCTTAGGGTTAGGGTTAGGGTACGGCTTGGGGTATGGGTTCGGGGAGGTGTTCGTGTACGGCGTAGGGTATGGGTTAGGGTTAGGGTTTGGGTTAGTGTTAGGGTTAGGGCTCGGTTTAGGATACGGGTTAGGATTAGGGTACGTGTTAGGGTTAGGGTAGGGGTTAGGGTTAGGTTACGCGTTAGGGCTAGGGTAGTTAGTAAATCTATCCCACTCTCTATCTCCCCGTTAGCATGTAAAGGAATATTATTTGGGGGTCCAGCCATGGAGAAGAGTTTAGACACTAGGATAAGATAAGGAACACACCCATTATAAAGAAATCACATTAGGATTCTCTTTTTAAGCTGTTCCTTAAAAAACTACTGCTTAGGAAATCAATTGGAGGCAGAAGCAGTCAAGGGTAGCCTAGGGTTAGGGTTAGGCTTAGGGTTAGGTTTAGGGTATGGCTTAGGGTACGGGTTCGGGGAGGGGTGCGGGTACGGCATAGGGTATGGGTTAGGGTTAGGGTTAGTGTTAGGGTTAGGGCTCGGTTTAGGGTACAGGTTAGGATTAGGGTACATGTTAGGGTTAGGGTAGGGGTTAGGGTTAGGGTACGCGTTAGGGTTAGGGTAGTTATTAAACCTATCCCACTCTCTAGATACCCCTTAGCACGTAAGGGAATATTATTTGGGGGTGCAGCCATATAGAAGAGTTTAGACACTAGGATAAGATAAGGAACACACCCATTATAAAGAAATCACTTTAGGATTCTCTTTTTAAGCTGTTCCTTAAAACACTACTGCTTAGGAAATCAATTGGAGGCAGAAGCAGTCAAGGGTAGCCTAGGGTTAGGGTTAGGTTTAGGGTTAGGTTTAGGGTATGGCTTAGGGTACGGGTTCGGGGAGGGGTGCGGGTACGGCATAGGGTATGGGTTAGGGTTAGGGTTAGGGTTAGTGTTAGGGTTAGGGCTCGGTTTAGGGTACAGGTTAGGATTAGTGTACGTGTTAGGGTTAGGGTAGGGGTTAGGGTTAGGGTACGCGTTAGGGTTAGGGTAGTTATTAAACCTATCCCACTCTCTAGATACCCCTTAGCACGTAAAGGAATATTATTTGAGGGTCCAGCCATGGAGAAGAGTTTAGACACTAGGATAAGATAAGGAACACACCCATTATAAAGAAATCACATTAGGATTCTCTTTTTAAGCTGTTGCTTAAAACACTAGTGCTTAGGAAATCTATTGGAGGCAGAAGCAGTCAAGGGTAGCCTAGGGTTAGGGTTAGGCTTAGGGTTAGGTTTAGGGTATGGCTTAGGGTACGGGTTCGGGGAGGGGTGCGGGTACGGCGTAGGGTATGGGTTAGGGTTAGGGTTAGGGTTAGTGTTAGGGTTAGGGCTCGGTTTAGGGTACAGGTTAGGATTAGGGTACGTGTTAGGGTTAGGGTAGGGGTTAGGGTTAGGGTACGCGTTAGGGTTAGGGTAGTTATTAAACCTATCCCACTCTCTAGATACCCCTTAGCACGTAAGGGAATATTATTTGGGGGTGCAGCCATGGAGAAGAGTTTAGACACTAGGATAAGATAAGGAACACACCCATTATAAAGAAATCACATTAGGATTCTCTTTTTAAGCTGTTCCTTAAAACAGTAGTGCTTAGGAAATCTATGGGAGGCAGAAGCAGTCAAGGGTAGCCTAGGGTTAGGGTTAGGCTTAGGGTTAGGCTTAGGGTACGGCTTAGGTTACGGGTTCGGGGAGGGGTGCGGGTACGGCGTAGGGTATGGGTTAGGGTTAGGGTTTGGGTTAGTGTTAGGGTTAGGGCTCGGTTTAGGGTACGGGTTAGGATTAGGGTACGTGTTAGGGTTAGGGTAGGGGTTAGGGTTAGGTTACGCATTAGGGCTAGGGTAGTTAGTAAACCTATCCCACTCTCTAGCTCCCCCTTAGCACGTAAAGGAATATTATTTGGGGGTCCAGCCATGGAGAAGAGTTTAGACACTAGGATAAGATAAGGAACACACCCATTATAAAGAAATCACTTTAGGATTCTCTTTTTAAGCTGTTCCTTAAAACACTACTGCTTAGGAAATCAATTGGAGGCAGAAGCAGTCAAGGGTAGCCTAGGGTTAGGGTTAGGCTTAGGGTTAGGTTTAGGGTATGGCTTAGGGTACGGGTTCGGGGAGGGGTGCGGGTACGGCATAGGGTATGGGTTAGGGTTAGGGTTAGGGTTAGTGTTAGGGTTAGGGCTCGGTTTAGGGTACAGGTTAGGATTAGTGTACGTGTTAGGGTTAGGGTAGGGGTTAGGGTTAGGGTACGCGTTAGGGTTAGGGTAGTTATTAAACCTATCCCACTCTCTAGATACCCCTTAGCACGTAAGGGAATATTATTTGGGGGTGCAGCCATGGAGAAGAGTTTAGACACTAGGATAAGATAAGGAACACACCCATTATAAAGAAATCACATTAGGATTCTCTTTTTAAGCTGTTCCTTAAAACAGTAGTGCTTAGGAAATCTATTGGAGGCAGAAGTAGTCAAGGGTAGCCTAGGGTTAGGGTTAGGCTTAGGGTTAGGCTTAGGGTACGGCTTAGGGTACGGGTTCGGGGAGGGGTGCGGGTACGGCGTAGGGTATGGGTTAGGGTTAGGGTTAGGGTTAGTGTTAGGGTTAGGGCTCGGTTTAGGGTACGGGTTAGGATTAGGGTACGTGTTAGGGTTAGGGTAGCGGTTAGGGTTAGGGTACGCGTTAGGGTTAGGGTAGTTATTAAACCTATCCCACTCTCTAGATACCCCTTAGCACGTAAAGGAATATTATTTGAGGGTCCAGCCATGGAGAAGAGTTTAGACACTAGGATAAGATAAGGAACACACCCATTATAAAGAAATCACATTAGGATTCTCTTTTTAAGCTGTTCCTTAAAACACTAGTGCTTAGGAAATCTATTGGAGGCAGAAGCAGTCAAGGGTAGCCTAGGGTTAGGGTTAGGCTTAGGGTTAGGTTTAGGGTACGGCTTGGGGTATGGGTTCGGGGAGGTGTTCGTGTACGGCGTAGGGTATGGGTTAGGGTTAGGGTTTGGGTTAGTGTTAGGGTTAGGGCTCGGTTTAGGGTACGGGTTAGGATTAGGGTACGTGTTAGTGTTAGGGTAGGGGTTAGGGTTAGAGTACGCATTAGGGTTAGGGTAGTTATTAAACCTATCCCACTCTCTAGATACCCCTTAGCACGTAAGGCAATATTATTTGGGGGTGCAGCCATGGAGAAGAGTTTAGACACTAGGATAAGATAAGGAACACACCCATTATAAAGAAATCACATTAGGATTCTCTTTTTAAGCTGTTCCTTAAAACAGTAGTGCTTAGGAAATCTATGGGAGGCAGAAGCAGTCAAGGGTAGCCTAGGGTTAGGGTTAGGCTTAGGGTTAGGCTTAGGGTACGGCTTAGGTTACGGGTTCGGGGAGGGGTGCGGGTACGGCGTAGGGTATGGGTTAGGGTTAGGGTTTGGGTTAGTGTTAGGGTTAGGGCTCGGTTTAGGGTACGGGTTAGGATTAGGGTACGTGTTAGGGTTAGGGTAGGGGTTAGGGTTAGGTTACGCATTAGGGCTAGGGTAGTTAGTAAACCTATCCCACTCTCTAGCTCCCCCTTAGCACGTAAAGGAATATTATTTGGGGGTCCAGCCATGGAGAAGAGTTTAGACACTAGGATAAGATAAGGAACACACCCATTATAAAGAAATCACTTTAGGATTCTCTTTTTAAGCTGTTCCTTAAAACACTACTGCTTAGGAAATCAATTGGAGGCAGAAGCAGTCAAGGGTAGCCTAGGGTTAGGGTTAGGCTTAGGGTTAGGTTTAGGGTATGGCTTAGGGTACGGGTTCGGGGAGGGGTGCGGGTACGGCATAGGGTATGGGTTAGGGTTAGGGTTAGGGTTAGTGTTAGGGTTAGGGCTCGGTTTAGGGTACAGGTTAGGATTAGTGTACGTGTTAGGGTTAGGGTAGGGGTTAGGGTTAGGGTACGCGTTAGGGTTAGGGTAGTTATTAAACCTATCCCACTCTCTAGATACCCCTTAGCACGTAAGGGAATATTATTTGGGGGTGCAGCCATGGAGAAGAGTTTAGACACTAGGATAAGATAAGGAACACACCCATTATAAAGAAATCACATTAGGATTCTCTTTTTAAGCTGTTCCTTAAAACAGTAGTGCTTAGGAAATCTATTGGAGGCAGAAGTAGTCAAGGGTAGCCTAGGGTTAGGGTTAGGCTTAGGGTTAGGCTTAGGGTACGGCTTAGGGTACGGGTTCGGGGAGGGGTGCGGGTACGGCGTAGGGTATGGGTTAGGGTTAGGGTTAGGGTTAGTGTTAGGGTTAGGGCTCGGTTTAGGGTACGGGTTAGGATTAGGGTACGTGTTAGGGTTAGGGTAGCGGTTAGGGTTAGGGTACGCGTTAGGGTTAGGGTAGTTATTAAACCTATCCCACTCTCTAGATACCCCTTAGCACGTAAAGGAATATTATTTGAGGGTCCAGCCATGGAGAAGAGTTTAGACACTAGGATAAGATAAGGAAAACACCCATTATAAAGAAATCACATTAGGATTCTCTTTTTAAGCTGTTCCTTAAAACACTAGTGCTTAGGAAATCTATTGGAGGCAGAAGCAGTCAAGGGTAGCCTAGGGTTAGGGTTAGGCTTAGGGTTAGGTTTAGGGTACGGCTTGGGGTATGGGTTCGGGGAGGTGTTCGTGTACGGCGTAGGGTATGGGTTAGGGTTAGGGTTTGGGTTAGTGTTAGGGTTAGGGCTCGGTTTAGGGTACGGGTTAGGATTAGGGTACGTGTTAGGGTTAGGGTAGGGGTTAGGGTTAGGTTACGCGTTAGGGCTAGGGTAGTTAGTAAACCTATCCCACTCTCTAGCTCCCCCTTAGCACGTAAAGGAATATTATTTGGGGGTCCAGCCATGGAGAAGAGTTTAGACACTAGGATAAGATAAGGAACACACCCATTATAAAGAAATCACTTTAGGATTCTCTTTTTAAGCTGTTCCTTAAAACACTACTGCTTAGGAAATCAATTGGAGGCAGAAGCAGTCAAGGGTAGCCTAGGGTTAGGGTTAGGCTTAGGGTTAGGTTTAGGGTATGGCTTAGGGTACGGGTTCGGGGAGGGGTGCGGGTACGGCGTAGGGTATGGGTTAGGGTTAGGGTTAGGGTTAGTGTTAGGGTTAGGGCTCGGTTTAGGGTACAGGTTAGGATTAGGGTACGTGTTAGGGTTAGGGTAGGGGTTAGGGTTAGGGTACGCGTTAGGGTTAGGGTAGTTAGTAAACCTATCCCACTCTCTAGATACCCCTTAGCACGTAAGGGAATATTATTTGGGGGTGCAGCCATGGAGAAGAGTTTAGACACTAGGATAAGATAAGGAACACACCCATTATAAAGAAATCACATTAGGATTCTCTTTTTAAGCTGTTCCTTAAAACAGTAGTGCTTAGGAAATCTATTGGAGGCAGAAGCAGTCAAGGGTAGCCTAGGGTTAGGGTTAGGCTTAGGGTTAGGCTTAGGGTACGGCTTAGGTTACGGGTTCGGGGAGGGGTGCGGGTACGGCGTAGGGTATGGGTTAGGGTTAGGGTTTGGGTTAGTGTTAGGGTTAGGGCTCGGTTTAGGGTACGGGTTAGGATTAGGGTACGTGTTAGGGTTAGGATAGGGGTTAGGGTTAGGGTACGCATTAGGGCTAGGGTAGTTAGTAAACCTATCCCACTCTCTAGCTCCCCCTTAGCACGTAAAGGAATATTATTTGGGGGTCCAGCCATGGAGAAGAGTTTAGACACTAGGATAAGATAAGGAACACACCCATTATAAAGAAATCACTTTAGGATTCTCTTTTTAAGCTGTTCCTTAAAACACTACTGCTTAGGAAATCAATTGGAGGCAGAAGCAGTCAAGGGTAGCCTAGGGTTAGGGTTAGGCTTAGGGTTAGGTTTAGGGTATGGCTTAGGGTACGGGTTCGGGGAGGGGTGCGGGTACGGCGTAGGGTATGGGTTAGGGTTAGGGTTAGGGTTAGTGTTAGGGTTAGGGCTCGGTTTAGGGTACAGGTTAGGATTAGTGTACGTGTTAGGGTTAGGGTAGGGGTTAGGGTTAGGGTACGCGTTAGGGTTAGGGTAGTTATTAAACCTATCCCACTCTCTAGATACCCCTTAGCACGTAAGGGAATATTATTTGGGGGTGCAGCCATGGAGAAGAGTTTAGACTCTAGGATAAGATAAGGAACACACCCATTATAAAGAAATCACATTAGGATTCTCTTTTTAAGCTGTTCCTTAAAACACTAGTGCTTAGGAAATCTATTGGAGGCAGAAGCAGTCAAGGGTAGCCTAGGGTAAGGTTAGGCTTAGGGTTAGGCTTAGGGTACGGCTTAGGGTACGGGTTCGGGGAGGGGTGCGGGTACGGCGTAGGGTATGGGTTAGGGTTAGGGTTAGGGTTAGTGTTAGGGTTAGGGCTCGGTTTAGGGTACGGGTTAGGATTAGGGTACATGTTAGGGTTAGGGTAGGGGTTACGGTTAGGGTACGCGTTAGGGTTAGGGTAGTTATTAAACCTATCCCACTCTCTAGATACCCCTTAGCAAGTAAGGGAATATTATTTGGGGGTGCAGCCATATAGAAGAGTTTAGACACTAGGATAAGATAAGGAACACACCCATTATAAAGAAATCACATTAGGATTCTCTTTTTAAGCTGTTCCTTAAAACAGTAGTGCTTAGGAAATCTATTGGAGGCAGAAGCAGTCAAGGGTAGCCTAGGGTTAGGGTTAGGCTTAGGGTTAGGCTTAGGGTACGGCTTAGGGTACGGGTTCGGGGAGGGGTGCGGGTACGGCGTAGGGTATGGGTTAGGGTTAGGGTTAGGGTTAGTGTTAGGGTTAGGGCTCGGTTTAGGGTACGGGTTAGGATTAGGGTACGTGTTAGGGTTAGGGTAGGGGTTAGGGTTAGGGTACGCGTTTGGGTTAGGGTAGTTATTAAACCTATCCCACTCTCTAGATACCCCTTAGCACGTAAAGGAATATTATTTGAGGGTCCAGCCATGGAGAAGAGTTTAGACACTAGGATAAGATAAGGAACACACCCATTATAAAGAAATCACATTAGGATTCTCTTTTTAAGCTGTTGCTTAAAACACTAGTGCTTAGGAAATCTATTGGAGGCAGAAGCAGTCAAGGGTAGCCTAGGGTTAGTGTTAGGCTTAGGGTTAGGCTTAGGGTACGGCTTAGGGTACGGGTTTGGGGAGAGGTTCAGGTACGGCGTAGAGTATGGGTTAGGGTTAGGGTTAGTGTTAGGGTTAGGGCTCGGTTTAGGGTACGGGTTAGGATTAGGGTACGTGTTAGTGTTAGAGTAGGGGTTAGGGTTAGAGTACGCATTAGGGTTAGGGTAGTTATTAAACCTAGCCCACTCTCTAGATACCCCTTAGCACGTAAGGCAATATTATTTGGGGGTGCAGCCATGGAGAAGAGTTTAGACACTAGGATAAGATAAGGAACACACCCATTATAAAGAAATCACATTAGGATTCTCTTTTTAAGCTGTTCCTTAAAACACTAGTGCTTAGGAAATCTATTGGAGGCAGAAGCAGTCAAGGGTAGCCTAGGGTTAGGGTTAGGCTTAGGGTTAGGTTTAGGGTACGGCTTGGGGTATGGGTTCAGGGAGGTGTTCGTGTACGTCGTAGGGTATGGGTTAGGGTTAGGGTTTGGGTTAGTGTTAGGGTTAGGGCTCGGTTTAGGGTACGGTTAGGATTAGGGTACGTGTTAGGTTTAGGGTAGGGGTTAGGGTTAGGGTACGCGTTAGGGTTAGGGTAGTTAGTAAACCTATCCCACTCTCTAGATACCCCTTAGCACGTAAAGGAATATTATTTGGGGTTCCAGCAATGGAGACGAATTTAGACACTAGGATAAGATAAGGAACACACCCATTATAAAGAAATCACATTAGGATTCTCTTTTTAAGCTGTTGCTTAAAACACTAGTGCTTAGGAAATCTATTGGAGGCAGAAGCAGTCAAGGGTAGCCTAGGGTTAGTGTTATGCTTAGGGTTAGGCTTAGGGTACGGCTTAGGGTACGGGTTTGGGGAGGGGTTCAGGTACGGCGTAGGGTATGGGTTAGGGTTAGGGTTAGTGTTAGTGTTAGGGTTAGGGCTCGGTTTAGGGTACGGGTTAGGATTAGGGTACGTGTTAGTGTTAGAGTAGGGGTTAGGGTTAGAGTACGCATTAGGGTTAGGGTAGTTATTAAACCTATCCCACTCTCTAGATACCCCTTAGCACGTAAGGCAATATTATTTGGGGGTGCAGCCATGGAGAAGAGTTTAGACACTAGGATAAGATAAGGAACACACCCATTATAAAGAAATCACATTAGGATTCTCTTTTTCAGCTGTTCCTTAAAACACTAGTGCTTAGGAAATCTATTGGAGGCAGAAGCAGTCAAGGGTAGCCTAGGGTTAGGGTTAGGCTTAGGGTTAGGCTTAGGGTACGGCTTAGGGTACGGATTCGGGGAGGGTTTCGGGTATGGCGTACGGTATGGGTTAGGGTTTGGGTTAGGGTTAGTGTTAGGGTTACGGATCGGTTTAGGGTACGGGTTAGGATTAGGGTACGGGTTAGGGTTAGGGTAGGGGTTAGGGTTAGGGTACGCGTTAGGGTTAGGGTAGTTAGTAAACCTATTCCACTCTCTAGATACCCCTTAGCACGTAAAGGAATATTATTTGGGGGTCCAGCCATGGAGAAGAGTTTAGACACTAGGATAAGATAAGGAACACACCCATTATAAAGAAATCACATTAGGATTCTCTTTTTAAGCTGTTGCTTAAAACACTAGTGCTTAGGAAATCTCTTGGAGGCATAAGCAGTCAAGGGTAGCCTAGGGTTAGTGTTAGGCTTAGGGTTAGGCTTAGGGTATGGCTTAGGGTACGGGTTCGGGGAGGGTTTCGGGTACGGCGTAGGGTATGGGTTAGGGTTAGGGTTAGGGTTAGTGTTAGGGTTAGGGCTCGGTTTAGGGTACGGGTTAGGATTAGGGTACGTGTTAGAGTTAGGGTAGGGGTTAGGGTTAGGGTACGCGTTAGGGTTAGGGTAGTTATTAAACCTATCCCACTCTCTAGATACCCCTTAGCACGTAAAGGAATATTATTTGGGGGTCCAGCCATGGAGAAGAGTTTAGACACTAGGATAAGATAAGGAACACACCCATTATAAAGAAATCACTTTAGGATTCTCTTTTTAAGCTGTTCTTAAAACACTAGTGCTTAGGAAATCTATTGGAGGCAGAAGCAGTCAAGGGTAGCCTAGGGTTAGGGTTAGGCTTAGGGTTAGGGTTAGGGTACGGCTTGGGGTATGGGTTCGGGGAGGTGTTCGTGTACGGCGTAGGGTATGGGTTAGGGTTAGGGTTTGGGTTAGTGTTAGGGTTAGGGCTCGGTTTAGGATACGGGTTAGGATTAGGGTACGTGTTAGGGTTAGGGTAGGGGTTAGGGTTAGGTTACGCGTTAGGGCTAGGGTAGTTAGTAAATCTATCCCACTCTCTACCTCCCCGTTAGCATGTAAAGGAATATTATTTGGGGGTCCAGCCATGGAGAAGAGTTTAGACACTAGGATAAGATAAGGAACACACCCATTATAAAGAAATCACATTAGGATTCTCTTTTTAAGCTGTTCCTTAAAAAACTACTGCTTAGGAAATCAATTGGAGGCAGAAGCAGTCAAGGGTAGCCTAGGGTTAGGGTTAGGCTTAGGGTTAGGTTTAGGGTATGGCTTAGGGTACGGGTTCGGGGAGGGGTGCGGGTACGGCATAGGGTATGGGTTAGGGTTAGGGTTAGTGTTAGGGTTAGGGCTCGGTTTAGGGTACAGGTTAGGATTAGGGTACATGTTAGGGTTAGGGTAGGGGTTAGGGTTAGGGTACGCGTTAGGGTTAGGGTAGTTATTAAACCTATCCCACTCTCTAGATACCCCTTAGCACGTAAGGGAATATTATTTGGGGGTGCAGCCATATAGAAGAGTTTAGACACTAGGATAAGATAAGGAACACACCCATTATAAAGAAATCACTTTAGGATTCTCTTTTTAAGCTGTTCCTTAAAACACTACTGCTTAGGAAATCAATTGGAGGCAGAAGCAGTCAAGGGTAGCCTAGGGTTAGGGTTAGGCTTAGGGTTAGGTTTAGGGTATGGCTTAGGGTACGGGTTCGGGGAGGGGTGCGGGTACGGCATAGGGTATGGGTTAGGGTTAGGGTTAGGGTTAGTGTTAGGGTTAGGGCTCGGTTTAGGGTACAGGTTAGGATTAGTGTACGTGTTAGGGTTAGGGTAGGGGTTAGGGTTAGGGTACGCGTTAGGGTTAGGGTAGTTATTAAACCTATCCCACTCTCTAGATACCCCTTAGCACGTAAAGGAATATTATTTGAGGGTCCAGCCATGGAGAAGAGTTTAGACACTAGGATAAGATAAGGAACACACCCATTATGAAGAAATCACATTAGGATTCTCTTTTTAAGCTGTTGCTTAAAACACTAGTGCTTAGGAAATC
This sequence comes from Balaenoptera borealis, assembly GCF_965194805.1. Classification (NCBI taxonomy): domain Eukaryota; kingdom Metazoa; phylum Chordata; class Mammalia; order Artiodactyla; family Balaenopteridae; genus Balaenoptera; species Balaenoptera borealis. The sequence continues at coordinate 429,567 of NW_028123730.1, read as the reverse complement.
TATTGGAGGCAGAAGCAGTCAAGGGTAGCCTAGGGTTAGGGTTAGGCTTAGGGTTAGGTTTAGGGTATGGCTTAGGGTACGGGTTCGGGGAGGGGTGCGGGTACGGCGTAGGGTATGGGTTAGGGTTAGGGTTAGGGTTAGTGTTAGGGTTAGGGCTCGGTTTAGGGTACAGGTTAGGATTAGGGTACGTGTTAGGGTTAGGGTAGGGGTTAGGGTTAGGGTACGCGTTAGGGTTAGGGTAGTTATTAAACCTATCCCACTCTCTAGATACCCCTTAGCACGTAAGGGAATATTATTTGGGGGTGCAGGCATGGAGAAGAGTTTAGACACTAGGATAAGATAAGGAACACACCCATTATAAAGAAATCACATTACGATTCTCTTTTTAAGCTGTTCCTTAAAACACTAGTGCTTAGGAAATCTATTGGAGGCAGAAGCAGTCAAGGGTAGCGTAGGGTTAGGGTTAGGCTTAGGGTTAGGCTTAGGGTACGGCTTAGGGTACGGGTTCGGGGAGGGTTTCGGGTACGGCGTAGGGTATGGGTTAGGGTTAGGGTTAGGGTTAGTGTTAGGGTTAGGGCTCGGTTTAGGGTACGGTTAGGATTAGGGTACGTGTTAGGTTTAGGGTAGGGGTTAGGGTTAGGGTACGCGTTAGGGTTAGGGTAGTTAGTAAACCTATCCCACTCTCTAGATACCCCTTAGCACGTAAAGGAATATTATTTGGGGTTCCAGCAATGGAGAAGAATTTAGACACTAGGATAAGATAAGGAACACACCCATTATAAAGAAATCACATTAGGATTCTCTTTTTAAGCTGTTGCTTAAAACACTAGTGCTTAGGAAATCTATTGGAGGCAGAAGCAGTCAAGGGTAGCCTAGGGTTAGTGTTAGGCTTAGGGTTAGGCTTAGGGTACGGCTTAGGGTACGGGTTTGGGGAGGGGTTCAGGTACGGCGTAGGGTATGGGTTAGGGTTAGGGTTAGTGTTAGTGTTAGGGTTAGGGCTCGGTTTAGGGTACGGGTTAGGATTAGGGTACGTGTTAGTGTTAGAGTAGGGGTTAGGGTTAGAGTACGCATTAGGGTTAGGGTAGTTATTAAACCTATCCCACTCTCTAGATACCCCTTAGCACGTAAGGCAATATTATTTGGGGGTGCAGCCATGGAGAAGAGTTTAGACACTAGGATAAGATAAGGAACACACCCATTATAAAGAAATCACATTAGGATTCTCTTTTTAAGCTGTTCCTTAAAACACTAGTGCTTAGGAAATCTATTGGAGGCAGAAGCAGTCAAGGGTAGCCTAGGGTTAGGGTTAGGCTTAGGGTTAGGTTTAGGGTACGGCTTGGGGTATGGGTTCGGGGAGGTGTTCGTGTACGGCGTAGGGTATGGGTTAGGGTTAGGGTTTGGGTTAGTGTTAGGGTTAGGGCTCGGTTTAGGGTACGGGTTAGGATTAGGGTACGTGTTAGGGTTAGGGTAGGGGTTAGGGTTAGGTTACGCATTAGGGCTAGGGTAGTTAGTAAACCTATCCCACTCTCTAGCTCCCCCTTAGCACGTAAAGGAATATTATTTGGGGGTCCAGCCATGGAGAAGAGTTTAGACACTAGGATAAGATAAGGAACACACCCATTATAAAGAAATCACTTTAGGATTCTCTTTTTAAGCTGTTCCTTAAAACACTACTGCTTAGGAAATCAATTGGAGGCAGAAGCAGTCAAGGGTAGCCTAGGGTTAGGGTTAGGCTTAGGGTTAGGTTTAGGGTAAGGCTTAGGGTACGGGTTCGGGGAGGGGTGCGGGTACGGCGTAGGGTATGGGTTAGGGTTAGGGTTAGGGTTAGTGTTAGGGTTAGGGCTCGGTTTAGGGTACAGGGTAGGATTAGGGTACGTGTTAGGGTTAGGGTAGGGGTTAGGGTTAGGGTACGCGTTAGGGTTAGGGTAGTTATTAAACCTATCCCACTCTCTAGATACCCCTTAGCACGTAAGGGAATATTATTTGGGGGTGCAGCCATGGAGAAGAGTTTAGACACTAGGATAAGATAAGGAACACACCCATTATAAAGAAATCACATTAGGATTCTCTTTTTAAGCTGTTCCTTAAAACAGTAGTGCTTAGGAAATCTATTGGAGGCAGAAGCAGTCAAGGGTAGCCTAGGGTTAGGGTTAGGCTTAGGGTTAGGCTTAGGGTACGGCTTAGGTTACGGGTTCGGGGAGGGGTGCGGGTACGGCGTAGGGTATGGGTTAGGGTTAGGGTTAGGGTTAGTGTTAGGGTTAGGGCTCGGTTTAGGGTACGGGTTAGGATTAGGGTACGTGTTAGGGTTAGGGTAGGGGTTAGGGTTAGGGTACGCGTTAGGGTTAGGGTAGTTATTAAACCTATCCCACTCTCTAGATACCCCTTAGCACGTAAAGGAATATTATTTGAGGGTCCAGCCATGGAGAAGAGTTTAGACACTAGGATAAGATAAGGAACACACCCATTATAAAGAAATCACATTAGGATTCTCTTTTTAAGCTGTTCCTTAAAACACTATTGCTTAGGAAATCTATTGGAGGCAGAAGCAGTCAAGGGTAGCGTAGGGTTAGGGTTAGGCTTAGGGTTAGGCTTAGGGTACGGCTTAGGGTACGGGTTCGGGGAGGGTTTCGGGTACGGCGTAGGGTATGGGTTAGGGTTAGGGTTAGGGTTAGTGTTAGGGTTAGGGCTCGGTTTAGGGTACGGTTAGGATTAGGGTACGTGTTAGGTTTAGGGTAGGGGTTAGGGTTAGGGTACGCGTTAGGGTTAGGGTAGTTAGTAAACCTATCCCACTCTCTAGATACCCCTTAGCACGTAAAGGAATATTATTTGGGGTTCCAGCAATGGAGAAGAATTTAGACACTAGGATAAGATAAGGAACACACCCATTATAAAGAAATCACATTAGGATTCTCTTTTTAAGCTGTTGCTTAAAACACTAGTGCTTAGGAAATCTATTGGAGGCAGAAGCAGTCAAGGGTAGCCTAGGGTTAGTGTTAGGCTTAGGGTTAGGCTTAGGGTACGGCTTAGGGTACGGGTTTGGGGAGGGGTTCAGGTACGGCGTAGGGTATGGGTTAGGGTTAGGGTTAGTGTTAGTGTTAGGGTTAGGGCTCGGTTTAGGGTACGGGTTAGGATTAGGGTACGTGTTAGTGTTAGAGTAGGGGTTAGGGTTAGAGTACGCATTAGGGTTAGGGTAGTTATTAAACCTATCCCACTCTCTAGATACCCCTTAGCACGTAAGGCAATATTATTTGGGGGTGCAGCCATGGAGAAGAGTTTAGACACTAGGATAAGATAAGGAACACACCCATTATAAAGAAATCACATTAGGATTCTCTTTTTAAGCTGTTCCTTAAAACACTAGTGCTTAGGAAATCTATTGGAGGCAGAAGCAGTCAAGGGTAGCCTAGGGTTAGGGTTAGGCTTAGGGTTAGGTTTAGGGTACGGCTTGGGGTATGGGTTCGGGGAGGTGTTCGTGTACGGCGTAGGGTATGGGTTAGGGTTAGGGTTTGGGTTAGTGTTAGGGTTAGGGCTCGGTTTAGGGTACGGGTTAGGATTAGGGTACGTGTTAGGGTTAGGGTAGGTGTTAGGGTTAGGTTACGCATTAGGGCTAGGGTAGTTAGTAAACCTATCCCACTCTCTAGCTCCCCCTTAGCACGTAAAGGAATATTATTTGGGGGTCCAGCCATGGAGAAGAGTTTAGACACTAGGATAAGATAAGGAACACACCCATTATAAAGAAATCACTTTAGGATTCTCTTTTTAAGCTGTTCCTTAAAACACTACTGCTTAGGAAATCAATTGGAGGCAGAAGCAGTCAAGGGTAGCCTAGGGTTAGGGTTAGGCTTAGGGTTAGGTTTAGGGTATGGCTTAGGGTACGGGTTCGGGGAGGGGTGCGGGTACGGCATAGTGTATGGGTTAGGGTTAGGGTTAGGGTTAGTGTTAGGGTTAGGGCTCGGTTTAGGGTACAGGTTAGGATTAGTGTACGTGTTAGGGTTAGGGTAGGGGTTAGGGTTAGGGTACGCGTTAGGGTTAGGGTAGTTATTAAACCTATCCCACTCTCTAGATACCCCTGAGCACGTAAAGGAATATTATTTGAGGGTCCAGCCATGGAGAAGAGTTTAGACACTAGGATAAGATAAGGAACACACCCATTATAAAGAAATCACATTAGGATTCTCTTTTTAAGCTGTTCCTTAAAACACTAGTGCTTAGGAAATCTATTGGAGGCAGAAGCAGTCAAGGGTAGCCTAGGGTTAGGGTTAGGCTTAGGGTTAGGTTTAGGGTATGGCTTAGGGTACGGGTTCGGGGAGGGGTGCGGGTACGGCGTAGGGTATGGGTTAGGGTTAGGGTTAGGGTTAGTGTTAGGGTTAGGGCTCGGTTTAGGGTACAGGTTAGGATTAGGGTACATGTTAGGGTTAGGGTAGGGGTTACGGTTAGGGTACGCGTTAGGGTTAGGGTAGTTATTAAACCTATCCCACTCTCTAGATACCCCTTAGCACGTAAGGGAATATTATTTGGGGGTGCAGCCATATAGAAGAGTTTAGACACTAGGATAAGATAAGGAACACACCCATTATAAAGAAATCACATTAGGATTCTCTTTTTAAGCTGTTCCTTAAAACAGTAGTGCTTAGGAAATCTATTGGAGGCAGAAGCAGTCAAGGGTAGCCTAGGGTTAGGGTTAGGCTTAGGGTTAGGCTTAGGGTACGGCTTAGGGTACGGGTTCGGGGAGGGGTGCGGGTACGGCGTAGGGTATGGGTTAGGGTTAGGGTTAGGGTTAGTGTTAGGGTTAGGGCTCGGTTTAGGGTACGGGTTAGGATTAGGGTACGTGTTAGGGTTAGGGTAGGGGTTAGGGTTAGGGTACGCGTTAGGGTTAGGGTAGTTATTAAACCTATCCCACTCTCTAGATACCCCTTAGCACGTAAAGGAATATTATTTGAGGGTCCAGCCATGGAGAAGAGTTTAGACACTAGGATAAGATAAGGAACACACCCATTATAAAGAAATCACATTAGGATTCTCTTTTTAAGCTGTTGCTTAAAACACTAGTGCTTAGGAAATCTATTGGAGGCAGAAGCAGTCAAGGGTAGCCTAGGGTTAGTGTTAGGCTTAGGGTTAGGTTTAGGGTACGGCTTAGGGTACGGGTTTGGGGAGAGGTTCAGGTACGGCGTAGAGTATGGGTTAGGGTTAGGGTTAGTGTTAGGGTTAGGGCTCGGTTTAGGGTACGGGTTAGGATTAGGGTACGTGTTAGTGTTAGAGTAGGGGTTAGGGTTAGAGTACGCATTAGGGTTAGGGTAGTTATTAAACCTAGCCCACTCTCTAGATACCCCTTAGCACGTAAGGCAATATTATTTGGGGGTGCAGCCATGGAGAAGAGTTTAGACACTAGGATAAGATAAGGAACACACCCATTATAAAGAAATCACATTAGGATTCTCTTTTTAAGCTGTTCCTTAAAACACTAGTGCTTAGGAAATCTATTGGAGGCAGAAGCAGTCAAGGGTAGCCTAGGGTTAGGGTTAGGCTTAGGGTTAGGTTTAGGGTACGGCTTGGGGTATGGGTTCAGGGAGGTGTTCGTGTACGTCGTAGGGTATGGGTTAGGGTTAGGGTTTGGGTTAGTGTTAGGGTTAGGGCTCGGTTTAGGGTACGGTTAGGATTAGGGTACGTGTTAGGTTTAGGGTAGGGGTTAGGGTTAGGGTACGCGTTAGGGTTAGGGTAGTTAGTAAACCTATCCCACTCTCTAGATACCCCTTAGCACGTAAAGGAATATTATTTGGGGTTCCAGCAATGGAGACGAATTTAGACACTAGGATAAGATAAGGAACACACCCATTATAAAGAAATCACATTAGGATTCTCTTTTTAAGCTGTTGCTTAAAACACTAGTGCTTAGGAAATCTATTGGAGGCAGAAGCAGTCAAGGGTAGCCTAGGGTTAGTGTTATGCTTAGGGTTAGGCTTAGGGTACGGCTTAGGGTACGGGTTTGGGGAGGGGTTCAGGTACGGCGTAGGGTATGGGTTAGGGTTAGGGTTAGTGTTAGTGTTAGGGTTAGGGCTCGGTTTAGGGTACGGGTTAGGATTAGGGTACGTGTTAGTGTTAGAGTAGGGGTTAGGGTTAGACTACGCATTAGGGTTAGGGTAGTTATTAAACCTATCCCACTCTCTAGATACCCCTTAGCACGTAAGGCAATATTATTTGGGGGTGCAGCCATGGAGAAGAGTTTAGACACTAGGATAAGATAAGGAACACACCCATTATAAAGAAATCACATTAGGATTCTCTTTTTCAGCTGTTCCTTAAAACACTAGTGCTTAGGAAATCTATTGGAGGCAGAAGCAGTCAAGGGTAGCCTAGGGTTAGGGTTAGGCTTAGGGTTAGGCTTAGGGTACGGCTTAGGGTACGGATTCGGGGAGGGTTTCGGGTATGGCGTACGGTATGGGTTAGGGTTTGGGTTAGGGTTAGTGTTAGGGTTACGGATCGGTTTAGGGTACGGGTTAGGATTAGGGTACGGGTTAGGGTTAGGGTAGGGGTTAGGGTTAGGGTACGCGTTAGGGTTAGGGTAGTTAGTAAACCTATTCCACTCTCTAGATACCCCTTAGCACGTAAAGGAATATTATTTGGGGGTCCAGCCATGGAGAAGAGTTTAGACACTAGGATAAGATAAGGAACACACCCATTATAAAGAAATCACATTAGGATTCTCTTTTTAAGCTGTTGCTTAAAACACTAGTGCTTAGGAAATCTCTTGGAGGCATAAGCAGTCAAGGGTAGCCTAGGGTTAGTGTTAGGCTTAGGGTTAGGCTTAGGGTATGGCTTAGGGTACGGGTTCGGGGAGGGTTTCGGGTACGGCGTAGGGTATGGGTTAGGGTTAGGGTTAGGGTTAGTGTTAGGGTTAGGGCTCGGTTTAGGGTACGGGTTAGGATTAGGGTACGTGTTAGAGTTAGGGTAGGGGTTAGGGTTAGGGTACGCGTTAGGGTTAGGGTAGTTATTAAACCTATCCCACTCTCTAGATACCCCTTAGCACGTAAAGGAATATTATTTGGGGGTCCAGCCATGGAGAAGAGTTTAGACACTAGGATAAGATAAGGAACACACCCATTATAAAGAAATCACTTTAGGATTCTCTTTTTAAGCTGTTCTTAAAACACTAGTGCTTAGGAAATCTATTGGAGGCAGAAGCAGTCAAGGGTAGCCTAGGGTTAGGGTTAGGCTTAGGGTTAGGGTTAGGGTACGGCTTGGGGTATGGGTTCGGGGAGGTGTTCGTGTACGGCGTAGGGTATGGGTTAGGGTTAGGGTTTGGGTTAGTGTTAGGGTTAGGGCTCGGTTTAGGATACGGGTTAGGATTAGGGTACGTGTTAGGGTTAGGGTAGGGGTTAGGGTTAGGTTACGCGTTAGGGCTAGGGTAGTTAGTAAATCTATCCCACTCTCTACCTCCCCGTTAGCATGTAAAGGAATATTATTTGGGGGTCCAGCCATGGAGAAGAGTTTAGACACTAGGATAAGATAAGGAACACACCCATTATAAAGAAATCACATTAGGATTCTCTTTTTAAGCTGTTCCTTAAAAAACTACTGCTTAGGAAATCAATTGGAGGCAGAAGCAGTCAAGGGTAGCCTAGGGTTAGGGTTAGGCTTAGGGTTAGGTTTAGGGTATGGCTTAGGGTACGGGTTCGGGGAGGGGTGCGGGTACGGCATAGGGTATGGGTTAGGGTTAGGGTTAGTGTTAGGGTTAGGGCTCGGTTTAGGGTACAGGTTAGGATTAGGGTACATGTTAGGGTTAGGGTAGGGGTTAGGGTTAGGGTACGCGTTAGGGTTAGGGTAGTTATTAAACCTATCCCACTCTCTAGATACCCCTTAGCACGTAAGGGAATATTATTTGGGGGTGCAGCCATATAGAAGAGTTTAGACACTAGGATAAGATAAGGAACACACCCATTATAAAGAAATCACTTTAGGATTCTCTTTTTAAGCTGTTCCTTAAAACACTACTGCTTAGGAAATCAATTGGAGGCAGAAGCAGTCAAGGGTAGCCTAGGGTTAGGGTTAGGCTTAGGGTTAGGTTTAGGGTATGGCTTAGGGTACGGGTTCGGGGAGGGGTGCGGGTACGGCATAGGGTATGGGTTAGGGTTAGGGTTAGGGTTAGTGTTAGGGTTAGGGCTCGGTTTAGGGTACAGGTTAGGATTAGTGTACGTGTTAGGGTTAGGGTAGGGGTTAGGGTTAGGGTACGCGTTAGGGTTAGGGTAGTTATTAAACCTATCCCACTCTCTAGATACCCCTTAGCACGTAAAGGAATATTATTTGAGGGTCCAGCCATGGAGAAGAGTTTAGACACTAGGATAAGATAAGGAACACACCCATTATAAAGAAATCACATTAGGATTCTCTTTTTAAGCTGTTGCTTAAAACACTAGTGCTTAGGAAATCTATTGGAGGCAGAAGCAGTCAAGGGTAGCCTAGGGTTAGGGTTAGGCTTAGGGTTAGGTTTAGGGTATGGCTTAGGGTACGGGTTCGGGGAGGGGTGCGGGTACGGCGTAGGGTATGGGTTAGGGTTAGGGTTAGGGTTAGTGTTAGGGTTAGGGCTCGGTTTAGGGTACAGGTTAGGATTAGGGTACGTGTTAGGGTTAGGGTAGGGGTTAGGGTTAGGGTACGCGTTAGGGTTAGGGTAGTTATTAAACCTATCCCACTCTCTAGATACCCCTTAGCACGTAAGGGAATATTATTTGGGGGTGCAGCCATGGAGAAGAGTTTAGACACTAGGATAAGATAAGGAACACACCCATTATAAAGAAATCACATTAGGATTCTCTTTTTAAGCTGTTCCTTAAAACACTAGTGCTTAGGAAATCTATTGGAGGCAGAAGCAGTCAAGGGTAGCGTAGGGTTAGGGTTAGGCTTAGGGTTAGGCTTAGGGTACGGCTTAGGGTACGGGTTCGGGGAGGGTTTCGGGTACGGCGTAGGGTATGGGTTAGGGTTAGGGTTAGGGTTAGTGTTAGGGTTAGGGCTCGGTTTAGGGTACGGTTAGGATTAGGGTACGTGTTAGGTTTAGGGTAGGGGTTAGGGTTAGGGTACGCGTTAGGGTTAGGGTAGTTAGTAAACCTATCCCACTCTCTAGATACCCCTTAGCACGTAAAGGAATATTATTTGGGGTTCCAGCAATGGAGAAGAATTTAGACACTAGGATAAGATAAGGAACACACCCATTATAAAGAAATCACATTAGGATTCTCTTTTTAAGCTGTTGCTTAAAACACTAGTGCTTAGGAAATCTATTGGAGGCAGAAGCAGTCAAGGGTAGCCTAGGGTTAGTGTTAGGCTTAGGGTTAGGCTTAGGGTACGGCTTAGGGTACGGGTTTGGGGAGGGGTTCAGGTACGGCGTAGGGTATGGGTTAGGGTTAGGGTTAGTGTTAGTGTTAGGGTTAGGGCTCGGTTTAGGGTACGGGTTAGGATTAGGGTACGTGTTAGTGTTAGAGTAGGGGTTAGGGTTAGAGTACGCATTAGGGTTAGGGTAGTTATTAAACCTATCCCACTCTCTAGATACCCCTTAGCACGTAAGGCAATATTATTTGGGGGTGCAGCCATGGAGAAGAGTTTAGACACTAGGATAAGATAAGGAACACACCCATTATAAAGAAATCACATTAGGATTCTCTTTTTAAGCTGTTCCTTAAAACACTAGTGCTTAGGAAATCTATTGGAGGCAGAAGCAGTCAAGGGTAGCCTAGGGTTAGGGTTAGGCTTAGGGTTAGGTTTAGGGTACGGCTTGGGGTATGGGTTCGGGGAGGTGTTCGTGTACGGCGTAGGGTATGGGTTAGGGTTAGGGTTTGGGTTAGTGTTAGGGTTAGGGCTCGGTTTAGGGTACGGGTTAGGATTAGGGTACGTGTTAGGGTTAGGGTAGGTGTTAGGGTTAGGTTACGCATTAGGGCTAGGGTAGTTAGTAAACCTATCCCACTCTCTAGCTCCCCCTTAGCACGTAAAGGAATATTATTTGGGGGTCCAGCCATGGAGAAGAGTTTAGACACTAGGATAAGATAAGGAACACACCCATTATAAAGAAATCACTTTAGGATTCTCTTTTTAAGCTGTTCCTTAAAACACTACTGCTTAGGAAATCAATTGGAGGCAGAAGCAGTCAAGGGTAGCCTAGGGTTAGGGTTAGGCTTAGGGTTAGGTTTAGGGTATGGCTTAGGGTACGGGTTCGGGGAGGGGTGCGGGTACGGCATAGTGTATGGGTTAGGGTTAGGGTTAGGGTTAGTGTTAGGGTTAGGGCTCGGTTTAGGGTACAGGTTAGGATTAGTGTACGTGTTAGGGTTAGGGTAGGGGTTAGGGTTAGGGTACGCGTTAGGGTTAGGGTAGTTATTAAACCTATCCCACTCTCTAGATACCCCTGAGCACGTAAAGGAATATTATTTGAGGGTCCAGCCATGGAGAAGAGTTTAGACACTAGGATAAGATAAGGAACACACCCATTATAAAGAAATCACATTAGGATTCTCTTTTTAAGCTGTTCCTTAAAACACTAGTGCTTAGGAAATCTATTGGAGGCAGAAGCAGTCAAGGGTAGCCTAGGGTTAGGGTTAGGCTTAGGGTTAGGTTTAGGGTATGGCTTAGGGTACGGGTTCGGGGAGGGGTGCGGGTACGGCGTAGGGTATGGGTTAGGGTTAGGGTTAGGGTTAGTGTTAGGGTTAGGGCTCGGTTTAGGGTACAGGTTAGGATTAGGGTACATGTTAGGGTTAGGGTAGGGGTTACGGTTAGGGTACGCGTTAGGGTTAGGGTAGTTATTAAACCTATCCCACTCTCTAGATACCCCTTAGCACGTAAGGGAATATTATTTGGGGGTGCAGCCATATAGAAGAGTTTAGACACTAGGATAAGATAAGGAACACACCCATTATAAAGAAATCACATTAGGATTCTCTTTTTAAGCTGTTCCTTAAAACAGTAGTGCTTAGGAAATCTATTGGAGGCAGAAGCAGTCAAGGGTAGCCTAGGGTTAGGGTTAGGCTTAGGGTTAGGCTTAGGGTACGGCTTAGGGTACGGGTTCGGGGAGGGGTGCGGGTACGGCGTAGGGTATGGGTTAGGGTTAGGGTTAGGGTTTGTGTTAGGGTTAGGGCTCGGTTTAGGGTACGGGTTAGGATTAGGGTACGTGTTAGGGTTAGGGTAGGGGTTAGGGTTAGGGTACGCGTTAGGGTTAGGGTAGTTATTAAACCTATCCCACTCTCTAGATACCCCTTAGCACGTAAAGGAATATTATTTGAGGGTCCAGCCATGGAGAAGAGTTTAGACACTAGGATAAGATAAGGAACACACCCATTATAAAGAAATCACATTAGGATTCTCTTTTTAAGCTGTTGCTTAAAACACTAGTGCTTAGGAAATCTATTGGAGGCAGAAGCAGTCAAGGGTAGCCTAGGGTTAGTGTTAGGCTTAGGGTTAGGCTTAGGGTACGGCTTAGGGTACGGGTTTGGGGAGAGGTTCAGTTACGGCGTAGAGTATGGGTTAGGGTTAGGGTTAGTGTTAGGGTTAGGGCTCGGTTTAGGGTACGGGTTAGGATTAGGGTACGTGTTAGTGTTAGAGTAGGGGTTAGGGTTAGAGTACGCATTAGGGTTAGGGTAGTTATTAAACCTAGCCCACTCTCTAGATACCCCTTAGCACGTAAGGCAATATTATTTGGGGGTGCAGCCATGGAGAAGAGTTTAGACACTAGGATAAGATAAGGAACACACCCATTATAAAGAAATCACATTAGGATTCTCTTTTTAAGCTGTTCCTTAAAACACTAGTGCTTAGGAAATCTATTGGAGGCAGAAGCAGTCAAGGGTAGCCTAGGGTTAGGGTTAGGCTTAGGGTTAGGTTTAGGGTACGGCTTGGGGTATGGGTTCAGGGAGGTGTTCGTGTACGTCGTAGGGTATGGGTTAGGGTTAGGGTTTGGGTTAGTGTTAGGGTTAGGGCTCGGTTTAGGGTACGGTTAGGATTAGGGTACGTGTTAGGTTTAGGGTAGGGGTTAGGGTTAGGGTACGCGTTAGGGTTAGGGTAGTTAGTAAACCTATCCCACTCTCTAGATACCCCTTAGCACGTAAAGGAATATTATTTGGGGTTCCAGCAATGGAGAAGAATTTAGACACTAGGATAAGATAAGGAACACACCCATTATAAAGAAATCACATTAGGATTCTCTTTTTAAGCTGTTGCTTAAAACACTAGTGCTTAGGAAATCTATTGGAGGCAGAAGCAGTCAAGGGTAGCCTAGGGTTAGTGTTAGGCTTAGGGTTAGGCTTAGGGTACGGCTTAGGGTACGGGTTTGGGGAGGGGTTCAGGTACGGCGTAGGGTATGGGTTAGGGTTAGGGTTAGTGTTATTGTTAGGGTTAGGGCTCGGTTTAGGGTACGGGTTAGGATTAGGGTACGTGTTAGTGTTAGAGTAGGGGTTAGGGTTAGAGTACGCATTAGGGTTAGGGTAGTTATTAAACCTATCCCACTCTCTAGATACCCCTTAGCACGTAAGGCAATATTATTTGGGGGTGCAGCCATGGAGAAGAGTTTAGACACTAGGATAAGATAAGGAACACACCCATTATAAAGAAATCACATTAGGATTCTCTTTTTCAGCTGTTCCTTAAAACACTAGTGCTTAGGAAATCTATTGGAGGCAGAAGCAGTCAAGGGTAGCCTAGGGTTAGGGTTAGGCTTAGGGTTAGGCTTAGGGTACGGCTTAGGGTACGGATTCGGGGAGGGTTTCGGGTATGGCGTAGGGTATGGGTTAGGGTTTGGGTTAGGGTTAGTGTTAGGGTTACGGATCGGTTTAGGGTACGGGTTAGGATTAGGGTACGGGTTAGGGTTAGGGTAGGGGTTAGGGTTAGGGTACGCGTTAGGGTTAGGGTAGTTAGTAAACCTATTCCACTCTCTAGATACCCCTTAGCACGTAAAGGAATATTATTTGGGGGTCCAGCCATGGAGAAGAGTTTAGACACTAGGATAAGATAAGGAACACACCCATTATAAAGAAATCACATTAGGATTCTCTTTTTAAGCTGTTGCTTAAAACACTAGTGCTTAGGAAATCTCTTGGAGGCATAAGCAGTCAAGGGTAGCCTAGGGTTAGTGTTAGGCTTAGGGTTAGGCTTAGGGTATGGCTTAGGGTACGGGTTCGGGGAGGGTTTCGGGTACGGCGTAGGGTATGGGTTAGGGTTAGGGTTAGGGTTAGTGTTAGGGTTAGGGCTCGGTTTAGGGTACGGGTTAGGATTAGGGTACGTGTTAGAGTTAGGGTAGGGGTTAGGGTTAGGGTACGCGTTAGGGTTAGGGTAGTTATTAAACCTATCCCACTCTCTAGATACCCCTTAGCACGTAAAGGAATATTATTTGGGGGTCCAGCCATGGAGAAGAGTTTAGACACTAGGATAAGATAAGGAACACACCCATTATAAAGAAATCACTTTAGGATTCTCTTTTTAAGCTGTTCTTAAAACACTAGTGCTTAGGAAATCTATTGGAGGCAGAAGCAGTCAAGGGTAGCCTAGGGTTAGGGTTAGGCTTAGGGTTAGGGTTAGGGTACGGCTTGGGGTATGGGTTCGGGGAGGTGTTCGTGTACGGCGTAGGGTATGGGTTAGGGTTAGGGTTTGGGTTAGTGTTAGGGTTAGGGCTCGGTTTAGGATACGGGTTAGGATTAGGGTACGTGTTAGGGTTAGGGTAGGGGTTAGGGTTAGGTTACGCGTTAGGGCTAGGGTAGTTAGTAAATCTATCCCACTCTCTACCTCCCCGTTAGCATGTAAAGGAATATTATTTGGGGGTCCAGCCATGGAGAAGAGTTTAGACACTAGGATAAGATAAGGAACACACCCATTATAAAGAAATCACATTAGGATTCTCTTTTTAAGCTGTTCCTTAAAAAACTACTGCTTAGGAAATCAATTGGAGGCAGAAGCAGTCAAGGGTAGCCTAGGGTTAGGGTTAGGCTTAGGGTTAGGTTTAGGGTATGGCTTAGGGTACGGGTTCGGGGAGGGGTGCGGGTACGGCATAGGGTATGGGTTAGGGTTAGGGTTAGTGTTAGGGTTAGGGCTCGGTTTAGGGTACAGGTTAGGATTAGGGTACATGTTAGGGTTAGGGTAGGGGTTAGGGTTAGGGTACGCGTTAGGGTTAGGGTAGTTATTAAACCTATCCCACTCTCTAGATACCCCTTAGCACGTAAGGGAATATTATTTGGGGGTGCAGCCATATAGAAGAGTTTAGACACTAGGATAAGATAAGGAACACACCCATTATAAAGAAATCACTTTAGGATTCTCTTTTTAAGCTGTTCCTTAAAACACTACTGCTTAGGAAATCAATTGGAGGCAGAAGCAGTCAAGGGTAGCCTAGGGTTAGGGTTAGGCTTAGGGTTAGGTTTAGGGTATGGCTTAGGGTACGGGTTCGGGGAGGGGTGCGGGTACGGCATAGGGTATGGGTTAGGGTTAGGGTTAGGGTTAGTGTTAGGGTTAGGGCTCGGTTTAGGGTACAGGTTAGGATTAGTGTACGTGTTAGGGTTAGGGTAGGGGTTAGGGTTAGGGTACGCGTTAGGGTTAGGGTAGTTATTAAACCTATCCCACTCTCTAGATACCCCTTAGCACGTAAAGGAATATTATTTGAGGGTCCAGCCATGGAGAAGAGTTTAGACACTAGGATAAGATAAGGAACACACCCATTATAAAGAAATCACATTAGGATTCTCTTTTTAAGCTGTTGCTTAAAACACTAGTGCTTAGGAAATCTATTGGAGGCAGAAGCAGTCAAGGGTAGCCTAGGGTTAGGGTTAGGCTTAGGGTTAGGTTTAGGGTATGGCTTAGGGTACGGGTTCGGGGAGGGGTGCGGGTACGGCGTAGGGTATGGGTTAGGGTTAGGGTTAGGGTTAGTGTTAGGGTTAGGGCTCGGTTTAGGGTACAGGTTAGGATTAGGGTACGTGTTAGGGTTAGGGTAGGGGTTAGGGTTAGGGTACGCGTTAGGGTTAGGGTAGTTATTAAACCTATCCCACTCTCTAGATACCCCTTAGCACGTAAGGGAATATTATTTGGGGGTGCAGCCATGGAGAAGAGTTTAGACACTAGGATAAGATAAGGAACACACCCATTATAAAGAAATCACATTAGGATTCTCTTTTTAAGCTGTTCCTTAAAACACTAGTGCTTAGGAAATCTATTGGAGGCAGAAGCAGTCAAGGGTAGCGTAGGGTTAGGGTTAGGCTTAGGGTTAGGCTTAGGGTACGGCTTAGGGTACGGGTTCGGGGAGGGTTTCGGGTACGGCGTAGGGTATGGGTTAGGGTTAGGGTTAGGGTTAGTGTTAGGGTTAGGGCTCGGTTTAGGGTACGGTTAGGATTAGGGTACGTGTTAGGTTTAGGGTAGGGGTTAGGGTTAGGGTACGCGTTAGGGTTAGGGTAGTTAGTAAACCTATCCCACTCTCTAGATACCCCTTAGCACGTAAAGGAATATTATTTGGGGTTCCAGCAATGGAGAAGAATTTAGACACTAGGATAAGATAAGGAACACACCCATTATAAAGAAATCACATTAGGATTCTCTTTTTAAGCTGTTGCTTAAAACACTAGTGCTTAGGAAATCTATTGGAGGCAGAAGCAGTCAAGGGTAGCCTAGGGTTAGTGTTAGGCTTAGGGTTAGGCTTAGGGTACGGCTTAGGGTACGGGTTTGGGGAGGGGTTCAGGTACGGCGTAGGGTATGGGTTAGGGTTAGGGTTAGTGTTAGTGTTAGGGTTAGGGCTCGGTTTAGGGTACGGGTTAGGATTAGGGTACGTGTTAGTGTTAGAGTAGGGGTTAGGGTTAGAGTACGCATTAGGGTTAGGGTAGTTATTAAACCTATCCCACTCTCTAGATACCCCTTAGCACGTAAGGCAATATTATTTGGGGGTGCAGCCATGGAGAAGAGTTTAGACACTAGGATAAGATAAGGAACACACCCATTATAAAGAAATCACATTAGGATTCTCTTTTTAAGCTGTTCCTTAAAACACTAGTGCTTAGGAAATCTATTGGAGGCAGAAGCAGTCAAGGGTAGCCTAGGGTTAGGGTTAGGCTTAGGGTTAGGTTTAGGGTACGGCTTGGGGTATGGGTTCGGGGAGGTGTTCGTGTACGGCGTAGGGTATGGGTTAGGGTTAGGGTTTGGGTTAGTGTTAGGGTTAGGGCTCGGTTTAGGGTACGGGTTAGGATTAGGGTACGTGTTAGGGTTAGGGTAGGTGTTAGGGTTAGGTTACGCATTAGGGCTAGGGTAGTTAGTAAACCTATCCCACTCTCTAGCTCCCCCTTAGCACGTAAAGGAATATTATTTGGGGGTCCAGCCATGGAGAAGAGTTTAGACACTAGGATAAGATAAGGAACACACCCATTATAAAGAAATCACTTTAGGATTCTCTTTTTAAGCTGTTCCTTAAAACACTACTGCTTAGGAAATCAATTGGAGGCAGAAGCAGTCAAGGGTAGCCTAGGGTTAGGGTTAGGCTTAGGGTTAGGTTTAGGGTATGGCTTAGGGTACGGGTTCGGGGAGGGGTGCGGGTACGGCATAGTGTATGGGTTAGGGTTAGGGTTAGGGTTAGTGTTAGGGTTAGGGCTCGGTTTAGGGTACAGGTTAGGATTAGTGTACGTGTTAGGGTTAGGGTAGGGGTTAGGGTTAGGGTACGCGTTAGGGTTAGGGTAGTTATTAAACCTATCCCACTCTCTAGATACCCCTGAGCACGTAAAGGAATATTATTTGAGGGTCCAGCCATGGAGAAGAGTTTAGACACTAGGATAAGATAAGGAACACACCCATTATAAAGAAATCACATTAGGATTCTCTTTTTAAGCTGTTCCTTAAAACACTAGTGCTTAGGAAATCTATTGGAGGCAGAAGCAGTCAAGGGTAGCCTAGGGTTAGGGTTAGGCTTAGGGTTAGGTTTAGGGTATGGCTTAGGGTACGGGTTCGGGGAGGGGTGCGGGTACGGCGTAGGGTATGGGTTAGGGTTAGGGTTAGGGTTAGTGTTAGGGTTAGGGCTCGGTTTAGGGTACAGGTTAGGATTAGGGTACATGTTAGGGTTAGGGTAGGGGTTACGGTTAGGGTACGCGTTAGGGTTAGGGTAGTTATTAAACCTATCCCACTCTCTAGATACCCCTTAGCACGTAAGGGAATATTATTTGGGGGTGCAGCCATATAGAAGAGTTTAGACACTAGGATAAGATAAGGAACACACCCATTATAAAGAAATCACATTAGGATTCTCTTTTTAAGCTGTTCCTTAAAACAGTAGTGCTTAGGAAATCTATTGGAGGCAGAAGCAGTCAAGGGTAGCCTAGGGTTAGGGTTAGGCTTAGGGTTAGGCTTAGGGTACGGCTTAGGGTACGGGTTCGGGGAGGGGTGCGGGTACGGCGTAGGGTATGGGTTAGGGTTAGGGTTAGGGTTTGTGTTAGGGTTAGGGCTCGGTTTAGGGTACGGGTTAGGATTAGGGTACGTGTTAGGGTTAGGGTAGGGGTTAGGGTTAGGGTACGCGTTAGGGTTAGGGTAGTTATTAAACCTATCCCACTCTCTAGATACCCCTTAGCACGTAAAGGAATATTATTTGAGGGTCCAGCCATGGAGAAGAGTTTAGACACTAGGATAAGATAAGGAACACACCCATTATAAAGAAATCACATTAGGATTCTCTTTTTAAGCTGTTGCTTAAAACACTAGTGCTTAGGAAATCTATTGGAGGCAGAAGCAGTCAAGGGTAGCCTAGGGTTAGTGTTAGGCTTAGGGTTAGGCTTAGGGTACGGCTTAGGGTACGGGTTTGGGGAGAGGTTCAGTTACGGCGTAGAGTATGGGTTAGGGTTAGGGTTAGTGTTAGGGTTAGGGCTCGGTTTAGGGTACGGGTTAGGATTAGGGTACGTGTTAGTGTTAGAGTAGGGGTTAGGGTTAGAGTACGCATTAGGGTTAGGGTAGTTATTAAACCTAGCCCACTCTCTAGATACCCCTTAGCACGTAAGGCAATATTATTTGGGGGTGCAGCCATGGAGAAGAGTTTAGACACTAGGATAAGATAAGGAACACACCCATTATAAAGAAATCACATTAGGATTCTCTTTTTAAGCTGTTCCTTAAAACACTAGTGCTTAGGAAATCTATTGGAGGCAGAAGCAGTCAAGGGTAGCCTAGGGTTAGGGTTAGGCTTAGGGTTAGGTTTAGGGTACGGCTTGGGGTATGGGTTCAGGGAGGTGTTCGTGTACGTCGTAGGGTATGGGTTAGGGTTAGGGTTTGGGTTAGTGTTAGGGTTAGGGCTCGGTTTAGGGTACGGTTAGGATTAGGGTACGTGTTAGGTTTAGGGTAGGGGTTAGGGTTAGGGTACGCGTTAGGGTTAGGGTAGTTAGTAAACCTATCCCACTCTCTAGATACCCCTTAGCACGTAAAGGAATATTATTTGGGGTTCCAGCAATGGAGAAGAATTTAGACACTAGGATAAGATAAGGAACACACCCATTATAAAGAAATCACATTAGGATTCTCTTTTTAAGCTGTTGCTTAAAACACTAGTGCTTAGGAAATCTATTGGAGGCAGAAGCAGTCAAGGGTAGCCTAGGGTTAGTGTTAGGCTTAGGGTTAGGCTTAGGGTACGGCTTAGGGTACGGGTTTGGGGAGGGGTTCAGGTACGGCGTAGGGTATGGGTTAGGGTTAGGGTTAGTGTTATTGTTAGGGTTAGGGCTCGGTTTAGGGTACGGGTTAGGATTAGGGTACGTGTTAGTGTTAGAGTAGGGGTTAGGGTTAGAGTACGCATTAGGGTTAGGGTAGTTATTAAACCTATCCCACTCTCTAGATACCCCTTAGCACGTAAGGCAATATTATTTGGGGGTGCAGCCATGGAGAAGAGTTTAGACACTAGGATAAGATAAGGAACACACCCATTATAAAGAAATCACATTAGGATTCTCTTTTTCAGCTGTTCCTTAAAACACTAGTGCTTAGGAAATCTATTGGAGGCAGAAGCAGTCAAGGGTAGCCTAGGGTTAGGGTTAGGCTTAGGGTTAGGCTTAGGGTACGGCTTAGGGTACGGATTCGGGGAGGGTTTCGGGTATGGCGTAGGGTATGGGTTAGGGTTTGGGTTAGGGTTAGTGTTAGGGTTACGGATCGGTTTAGGGTACGGGTTAGGATTAGGGTACGGGTTAGGGTTAGGGTAGGGGTTAGGGTTAGGGTACGCGTTAGGGTTAGGGTAGTTAGTAAACCTATTCCACTCTCTAGATACCCCTTAGCACGTAAAGGAATATTATTTGGGGGTCCAGCCATGGAGAAGAGTTTAGACACTAGGATAAGATAAGGAACACACCCATTATAAAGAAATCACATTAGGATTCTCTTTTTAAGCTGTTGCTTAAAACACTAGTGCTTAGGAAATCTCTTGGAGGCAGAAGCAGTCAAGGGTAGCCTAGGGTTAGTGTTAGGCTTAGGGTTAGGCTTAGGGTATGGCTTAGGGTACGGGTTCGGGGAGGGTTTCGGGTACGGCGTAGGGTATGGGTTAGGGTTAGGGTTAGGGTTAGTGTTAGGGTTAGGGCTCGGTTTAGGGTACGGGTTAGGATTAGGGTACGTGTTAGAGTTAGGGTAGGGGTTAGGGTTAGGGTACGCGTTAGGGTTAGGGTAGTTATTAAACCTATCCCACTCTCTAGATACCCCTGAGCACGTAAAGGAATATTATTTGAGGGTCCAGCCATGGAGAAGAGTTTAGACACTAGGATAAGATAAGGAACACACCCATTATAAAGAAATCACATTAGGATTCTCTTTTTAAGCTGTTCCTTAAAACACTAGTGCTTAGGAAATCTATTGGAGGCAGAAGCAGTCAAGGGTAGCCTAGGGTTAGGGTTAGGCTTAGGGTTAGGTTTAGGGTATGGCTTAGGGTACGGGTTCGGGGAGGGGTGCGGGTACGGCGTAGGGTATGGGTTAGGGTTAGGGTTAGGGTTAGTGTTAGGGTTAGGGCTCGGTTTAGGGTACAGGTTAGGATTAGGGTACATGTTAGGGTTAGGGTAGGGGTTACGGTTAGGGTACGCGTTAGGGTTAGGGTAGTTATTAAACCTATCCCACTCTCTAGATACCCCTTAGCACGTAAGGGAATATTATTTGGGGGTGCAGCCATATAGAAGAGTTTAGACACTAGGATAAGATAAGGAACACACCCATTATAAAGAAATCACATTAGGATTCTCTTTTTAAGCTGTTCCTTAAAACAGTAATGCTTAGGAAATCTATTGGAGGCAGAAGCAGTCAAGGGTAGCCTAGGGTTAGGGTTAGGCTTAGGGTTAGGCTTAGGGTACGGCTTAGGGTACGGGTTCGGGGAGGGGTGCGGGTACGGCGTAGGGTATGGGTTAGGGTTAGGGTTAGGGTTTGTGTTAGGGTTAGGGCTCGGTTTAGGGTACGGGTTAGGATTAGGGTACGTGTTAGGGTTAGGGTAGGGGTTAGGGTTAGGGTACGCGTTAGGGTTAGGGTAGTTATTAAACCTATCCCACTCTCTAGATACCCCTTAGCACGTAAAGGAATATTATTTGAGGGTCCAGCCATGGAGAAGAGTTTAGACACTAGGATAAGATAAGGAACACACCCATTATAAAGAAATCACATTAGGATTCTCTTTTTAAGCTGTTGCTTAAAACACTAGTGCTTAGGAAATCTATTGGAGGCAGAAGCAGTCAAGGGTAGCCTAGGGTTAGTGTTAGGCTTAGGGTTAGGCTTAGGGTACGGCTTAGGGTACGGGTTTGGGGAGAGGTTCAGTTACGGCGTAGAGTATGGGTTAGGGTTAGGGTTAGTGTTAGGGTTAGGGCTCGGTTTAGGGTACGGGTTAGGATTAGGGTACGTGTTAGTGTTAGAGTAGGGGTTAGGGTTAGAGTACGCATTAGGGTTAGGGTAGTTATTAAACCTAGCCCACTCTCTAGATACCCCTTAGCACGTAAGGCAATATTATTTGGGGGTGCAGCCATGGAGAAGAGTTTAGACACTAGGATAAGATAAGGAACACACCCATTATAAAGAAATCACATTAGGATTCTCTTTTTAAGCTGTTCCTTAAAACACTAGTGCTTAGGAAATCTATTGGAGGCAGAAGCAGTCAAGGGTAGCCTAGGGTTAGGGTTAGGCTTAGGGTTAGGCTTAGGGTATGGCTTAGGGTACGGATTCGGGGAGGGTTTCGGGTATGGCGTAGGGTATGGGTTAGGGTTTGGGTTAGGGTTAGTGTTAGGGTTACGGATCGGTTTAGGGTACGGGTTAGGATTAGGGTACGGGTTAGGGTTAGGGTAGGGGTTAGGGTTAGGGTACGCGTTAGGGTTAGGGTAGTTAGTAAACCTATTCCACTCTCTAGATACCCCTTAGCACGTAAAGGAATATTATTTGGGGGTCCAGCCATGGAGAAGAGTTTAGACACTAGGATAAGATAAGGAACACACCCATTATAAAGAAATCACATTAGGATTCTCTTTTTAAGCTGTTGCTTAAAACACTAGTGCTTAGGAAATCTCTTGGAGGCAGAAGCAGTCAAGGGTAGCCTAGGGTTAGTGTTAGGCTTAGGGTTAGGCTTAGGGTATGGCTTAGGGTACGGGTTCGGGGAGGGTTTCGGGTACGGCGTAGGGTATGGGTTAGGGTTAGGGTTAGGGTTAGTGTTAGGGTTAGGGCTCGGTTTAGGGTACGGGTTAGGATTAGGGTACGTGTTAGAGTTAGGGTAGGGGTTAGGGTTAGGGTACGCGTTAGGGTTAGGGTAGTTATTAAACCTATCC
Source organism: Balaenoptera borealis (assembly GCF_965194805.1). NCBI lineage: Eukaryota > Metazoa > Chordata > Mammalia > Artiodactyla > Balaenopteridae > Balaenoptera > Balaenoptera borealis. The sequence goes on along the minus strand of NW_028123730.1, from coordinate 407,833 downwards.
CACTCTCTACCTCCCCGTTAGCATGTAAAGGAATATTATTTGGGGGTCCAGCCATGGAGAAGAGTTTAGACACTAGGATAAGATAAGGAACACACCCATTATAAAGAAATCACATTAGGAGTCTCTTTTTAAGCTGTTCCTTAAAAAACTACTGCTTAGGAAATCAATTGGAGGCAGAAGCAGTCAAGGGTAGCCTAGGGTTAGGGTTAGGCTTAGGGTTAGGTTTAGGGTATGGCTTAGGGTACGGGTTCGGGGAGGGGTGCGGGTACGGCATAGGGTATGGGTTAGGGTTAGGGTTAGTGTTAGGGTTAGGGCTCGGTTTAGGGTACAGGTTAGGATTAGGGTACATGTTAGGGTTAGGGTAGGGGTTAGGGTTAGGGTACGCGTTAGGGTTAGGGTATTTATTAAACCTATCCCACTCTCTAGATACCCCTTAGCACGTAAGGGAATATTATTTGGGGGTGCAGCCATATAGAAGAGTTTAGACACTAGGATAAGATAAGGAACACACCCATTATAAAGAAATCACTTTAGGATTCTCTTTTTAAGCTGTTCCTTAAAACACTACTGCTTAGGAAATCAATTGGAGGCAGAAGCAGTCAAGGGTAGCCTAGGGTTAGGGTTAGGCTTAGGGTTAGGTTTAGGGTACGGCTTAGGGTACGGGTTCGGGGAGGGGTGCGGGTACTGCATAGGGTATGGGTTAGGGTTAGGGTTAGGGTTAGTGTTAGGGTTAGGGCTCGGTTTAGGGTACAGGTTAGGATTAGTGTACGTGTTAGGGTTAGGGTAGGGGTTAGGGTTAGGGTACGCGTTAGGGTTAGGGTAGTTATTAAACCTATCCCACTCTCTAGATACCCCTTAGCACGTAAGGGAATATTATTTGGGGGTGCAGCCATGGAGAAGAGTTTAGACACTAGGATAAGATAAGGAACACACACATTATAAAGAAATCACATTAGGATTCTCTTTTTAAGCTGTTCCTTAAAACAGTAGTGCTTAGGAAATCTATTGGAGGCAGAAGCAGTCAAGTGTAGCCTAGGGTTAGGGTTAGGCTTAGGGTTAGGCTTAGGGTACGGCTTAGGGTACGGGTTCGGGGAGGGGTGCGGGTACGGCGTAGGGTATGGGTTAGGGTTAGGGTTAGGGTTAGTGTTAGGGTTAGGGCTCGGTTTAGGGTACGGGTTAGGATTAGGGTACGTGTTAGGGTTAGGGTAGGGGTTAGGGTTAGGGTACGCGTTAGGGTTAGGGTAGTTATTAAACCTATCCCACTCTCTAGATACCCCTTAGCACGTAAAGGAATATTATTTGAGGGTCCAGCCATGGAGAAGAGTTTAGACACTAGGATAAGATAAGGAACACACCCATTATAAAGAAATCACATTAGGATTCTCTTTTTAAGCTGTTGCTTAAAACACTAGTGCTTAGGAAATCTATTGGAGGCAGAAGCAGTCAAGGGTAGCCTAGGGTTAGGGTTAGGCTTAGGGTTAGGTTTAGGGTATGGCTTGGGGTATGGGTTCGGGGAGGTGTTCGTGTACGGCGTAGGGTATGGGTTAGGGTTAGGGTTTGGGTTAGTGTTAGGGTTAGGGCTCGGTTTAGGGTACGGGTTAGGATTAGGGTACGTGTTAGGGTTAGGGTAGGGGTTAGGGTTAGGTTACGCATTAGGGCTAGGGTAGTTAGTAAACCTATCCCTCTCTCTAGCTCCCCCTTAGCACGTAAAGGAATATTATTTGGGGGTCCAGCCATGGAGAAGAGTTTAGACACTAGGATAAGATAAGGAACACACCCATTATAAAGAAATCACTTTAGGATTCTCTTTTTAAGCTGTTCCTTAAAACACTACTGCTTAGGAAATCAATTGGAGGCAGAAGCAGTCAAGGGTAGCCTAGGGTTAGGGTTAGGCTTAGGGTTAGGTTTAGGGTATGGCTTAGGGTACGGGTTCGGGGAGGGGTGCGGGTACGGCATAGGGTATGGGTTAGGGTTAGGGTTAGGGTTAGTGTTAGGGTTAGGGCTCGGTTTAGGGTACAGGTTAGGATTAGTGTACGTGTTAGGGTTAGGGTAGGGGTTAGGGTTAGGGTACGCGTTAGGGTTAGGGTAGTTATTAAACCTATCCCACTCTCTAGATACCCCTTAGCACGTAAGGGAATATTATTTGGGGGTGCAGCCATGGAGAAGAGTTTAGACACTAGGATAAGATAAGGAACACACCCATTATAAAGAAATCACATTAGGATTCTCTTTTTAAGCTGTTCCTTAAAACAGTAGTGCTTAGGAAATCTATTGGAGGCAGAAGCAGTCAAGGGTAGCCTAGGGTTAGGGTTAGGCTTAGGGTTAGGCTTAGGGTACGGCTTAGGGTACGGGTTCGGGGAGGGGTGCGGGTACGGCGTAGGGTATGGGTTAGGGTTAGGGTTAGGGTTAGTGTTAGGGTTAGGGCTCGGTTTAGGGTACGGGTTAGGATTAGGGTACGTGTTAGGGTTAGGGTAGGGGTTAGGGTTAGGGTACGCATTAGGGTTAGGGTAGTTATTAAACCTATCCCACTCTCTAGATACCCCTTAGCACGTAAAGGAATATTATTTGAGGGTCCAGCCATGGAGAAGAGTTTAGACACTAGGATAAGATAAGGAACACACCCATTATAAAGAAATCACATTAGGATTCTCTTTTTAAGCTGTTCCTTAAAACACTAGTGCTTAGGAAATCTATTGGAGGCAGAAGCAGTCAAGGGTAGCGTAGGGTTAGGGTTAGGCTTAGGGTTAGGCTTAGGGTACGGCTTAGGGTACGTGTTCGGGGAGGGTTTCGGGTACGGCGTAGGGTATGGGTTAGGGTTAGGGTTAGGGTTAGTGTTAGGGTTAGGGCTCGGTTTAGGGTACGGTTAGGATTAGGGTACGTGTTAGGTTTAGGGTAGGGGTTAGGGTTAGGGTACGCGTTAGGGTTAGGGTAGTTAGTAAACCTATCCCACTGTCTAGATACCCCTTAGCACGTAAAGGAATATTATTTGGGGTTCCAGCAATGGAGAAGAATTTAGACACTAGGATAAGATAAGGAACACACCCATTATAAAGAAATCACATTAGGATTCTCTTTTTAAGCTGTTGCTTAAAACACTAGTGCTTAGGAAATCTCTTGGAGGCAGAAGCAGTCAAGGGTAGCCTAGGGTTAGTGTTAGGCTTAGGGTTAGGCTTAGGGTATGGCTTAGGGTACGGGTTCGGGGAGGGTTTCGGGTACGGCGTAGGGTATGGGTTAGGGTTAGGGTTAGGGTTAGTGTTAGGGTTAGGGCTCGGTTTAGGGTACGGGTTAGGATTAGGGTACGTGTTAGAGTTAGGGTAGGGGTTAGGGTTAGGGTACGCGTTAGGGTTAGGGTAGTTATTAAACCTATCCCACTCTCTAGATACCCCTTAGCACGTAAAGGAATATTATTTGGGGGTCCAGCCATGGAGAAGAGTTTAGACACTAGGATAAGATAAGGAACACACCCATTATAAAGAAATCACTTTAGGATTCTCTTTTTAAGCTGTTCTTAAAACACTAGTGCTTAGGAAATCTATTGGAGGCAGAAGCAGTCAAGGGTAGCCTAGGGTTAGGGTTAGGCTTAGGGTTAGGGTTAGGGTACGGCTTGGGGTATGGGTTCGGGGAGGTGTTCGTGTACGGCGTAGGGTATGGGTTAGGGTTAGGGTTTGGGTTAGTGTTAGGGTTAGGGCTCGGTTTACGGTACGGGTTAGGATTAGGGTACGTGTTAGGGTTAGGGTAGGGGTTAGGGTTAGGTTACGCGTTAGGGCTAGGGTAGTTAGTAAACCTATCCCACTCTCTACCTCCCCGTTAGCATGTAAAGGAATATTATTTGGGGGTCCAGCCATGGAGAAGAGTTTAGACACTAGGATAAGATAAGGAACACACCCATTATAAAGAAATCACATTAGGATTCTCTTTTTAAGCTGTTCCTTAAAAAACTACTGCTTAGGAAATCAATTGGAGGCAGAAGCAGTCAAGGGTAGCCTAGGGTTAGGGTTAGGCTTAGGGTTAGGTTTAGGGTATGGCTTAGGGTACGGGTTCGGGGAGGGGTGCGGGTACGGCATAGGGTATGGGTTAGGGTTAGGGTTAGTGTTAGGGTTAGGGCTCGGTTTAGGGTACAGGTTAGGATTAGGGTACATGTTAGGGTTAGGGTAGGGGTTAGGGTTAGGGTACGCGTTAGGGTTAGGGTAGTTATTAAACCTATCCCACTCTCTAGATACCCCTTAGCACGTAAGGGAATATTATTTGGGGGTGCAGCCATATAGAAGAGTTTAGACACTAGGATAAGATAAGGAACACACCCATTATAAAGAAATCACTTTAGGATTCTCTTTTTAAGCTGTTCCTTAAAACACTACTGCTTAGGAAATCAATTGGAGGCAGAAGCAGTCAAGGGTAGCCTAGGGTTAGGGTTAGGCTGAGGTTTAGGCTTAGGGTACGGCTTAGGGTACGGGTTCGGGGAGGGTTTCGGGTACGGCGTAGGTTATGGGTTAGGGTTAGGGTTAGGGTTAGTGTTAGGGTTAGGGCTCGGTTTAGGGTACGGTTAGGATTAGGGTACGTGTTAGGTTTAGGGTAGGGGTTAGGGTTAGGGTACGCGTTAGGGTTAGGGTAGTTAGTAAACCTATCCCACTCTCTAGATACCCCTTAGCACGTAAAGGAATATTATTTGGGGTTCCAGCAATGGAGAAGAATTTAGACACTAGGATAAGATAAGGAACACACCCATTATAAAGAAATCACATTAGGATTCTCTTTTTAAGCTGTTGCTTAAAACACTAGTGCTTAGGAAATCTATTGGAGGCAGAAGCAGTCAAGGGTAGCCTAGGGTTAGTGTTAGGCTTAGGGTTAGGCTTAGGGTATGGCTTAGGGTACGGGTTCGGGGAGGGTTTCGGGTACGGCGTAGGGTATGGGTTAGGGTTAGGGTTAGGGTTAGTGTTAGGGTTAGGGCTCGGTTTAGGGTACGGGTTAGGATTAGGGTACGTGTTAGAGTTAGGGTAGGGGTTAGGGTTAGGGTACGCGTTAGGGTTAGGGTAGTTATTAAACCTATCCCACTCTCTAGATACCCCTTAGCACGTAAAGGAATATTATTTGGGGGTCCAGCCATGGAGAAGAGTTTAGACACTAGGATAAGATAAGGAACACACCCATTATAAAGAAATCACTTTAGGATTCTCTTTTTAAGCTGTTCTTAAAACACTAGTGCTTAGGAAATCTATTGGAGGCAGAAGCAGTCAAGGGTAGCCTAGGGTTAGGGTTAGGCTTAGGGTTAGGGTTAGGGTACGGCTTGGGGTATGGGTTCAGGGAGGTGTTCGTGTACGGCGTAGGGTATGGGTTAGGGTTAGGGTTTGGGTTAGTGTTAGGGTTAGGGCTCGGTTTAGGGTACGGGTTAGGATTAGGGTACGTGTTAGGGTTAGGGTAGGGGTTAGGGTTAGGTTACGCGTTAGGGCTAGGGTAGTTAGTAAACCTATCCCACTCTCTACCTCCCCGTTAGCATGTAAAGGAATATTATTTGGGGGTCCAGCCATGGAGAAGAGTTTAGACACTAGGATAAGATAAGGAACACACCCATTATAAAGAAATCACATTAGGATTCTCTTTTTAAGTTGTTCCTTAAAAAACTACTGCTTAGGAAATCAATTGGAGGCAGAAGCAGTCAAGGGTAGCCTAGGGTTAGGGTTAGGCTTAGGGTTAGGTTTAGGGTATGGCTTAGGGTACGGGTTCGGGGAGGGGTGCGGGTACGGCATAGGGTATGGGTTAGGGTTAGGGTTAGTGTTAGGGTTAGGGCTCGGTTTAGGGTACAGGTTAGGATTAGGGTACATGTTAGGGTTAGGGTAGGGGTTAGGGTTAGGGTACGCGTTAGGGTTAGGGTAGTTATTAAACCTATCCCACTCTCTAGATACCCCTTAGCACGTAAGGGAATATTATTTGGGGGTGCAGCCATATAGAAGAGTTTAGACACTAGGATAAGATAAGGAACACACCCATTATAAAGAAATCACTTTAGGATTCTCTTTTTAAGCTGTTCCTTAAAACACTACTGCTTAGGAAATCAATTGGAGGCAGAAGCAGTCAAGGGTAGCCTAGGGTTAGGGTTAGGCTTAGGGTTAGGTTTAGGGTATGGCTTAGGGTACGGGTTCGGGGAGGGGTGCGGGTACGGCATAGGGTATGGGTTAGGGTTAGGGTTAGGGTTAGTGTTAGGGTTAGGGCTCGGTTTAGGGTACAGGTTAGGATTAGTGTACGTGTTAGGGTTAGGGTAGGGGTTAGGGTTAGGGTACGCGTTAGGGTTAGGGTAGTTATTAAACCTATCCCACTCTCTAGATACCCCTGAGCACGTAAGGGAATATTATTTGGGGGTGCAGCCATGGAGAAGAGTTTAGACACTAGGATAAGATAAGGAACACACACATTATAAAGAAATCACATTAGGATTCTCTTTTTAAGCTGTTCCTTAAAACAGTAGTGCTTAGGAAATCTATTGGAGGCAGAAGCAGTCAAGTGTAGCCTAGGGTTAGGGTTAGGCTTAGGGTTAGGCTTAGGGTACGGCTTAGGGTACGGGTTCGGGGAGGGGTGCGGGTACGGCGTAGGGTATGGGTTAGGGTTAGGGTTAGGGTTAGTGTTAGGGTTAGGGCTCGGTTTAGGGTACGGGTTAGGATTAGGGTACGTGTTAGGGTTAGGGTAGGGGTTAGGGTTAGGGTACGCGTTAGGGTTAGGGTAGTTATTAAACCTATCCCACTCTCTAGATACCCCTTAGCACGTAAAGGAATATTATTTGAGGGTCCAGCCATGGAGAAGAGTTTAGACACTAGGATAAGATAAGGAACACACCCATTATAAAGAAATCACATTAGGATTCTCTTTTTAAGCTGTTGCTTAAAACACTAGTGCTTAGGAAATCTATTGGAGGCAGAAGCAGTAAAGGGTAGCCTAGGGTTAGGGTTAGGCTTAGGGTTAGGTTTAGGGTATGGCTTAGGGTACGGGTTCGGGGACGGGTGCGGGTACGGCGTAGGGTATGGGTTAGGGTTAGGGTTAGGGTTAATGTTAGGGTTAGGGCTCGGTTTAGGGTACAGGTTAGGATTAGGGTACGTGTTAGGGTTAGGGTAGGGGTTAGGGTTAGGGTACGCGTTAGGGTTAGGGTAGTTATTAAACCTATCCCACTCTCTAGATACCCCTTAGCACGTAAAGGAATATTATTTGGGGGTCCAACCATGGAGAAGAGTTTAGACACTAGGATAAGATAAGGAACACACTCATTATAAAGAAATCACATTAGGATTCTCTTTTTCAGCTGTTCCTTAAAACACTAGTGCTTAGGAAATCTATTGGAGGCAGAAGCAGTCAAGGGTAGCGTAGGGTTAGGGTTAGGCTTAGGGTTAGGCTTAGGGTACGGCTTAGGGTACGGGTTCGGGGAGGGTTTCGGGTATGGCGTAGGTTATGGGTTAGTGTTTGGGTTAGGGTTAGTGTTAGGGTTAGGGATCGGTTTAGGGTACGGGTTAGGATTAGGGTACGGGTTAGGGTAATGGTAGGGGTTAGGGTTAGGGTACGCGTTAGGGTTAGGGTAGTTAGTAAACCTATCCCACTCTCTAGATACCCCTTAGCACGTAAAGGAATATTATTTGGGGGTCCAGCCATGGAGAAGAGTTTAGACACTAGGATAAGATAAGGAACACACCCATTATAAAGAAATCACATTAGGATTCTCTTTTTAAGCTGTTGCTTAAAACACTAGTGCTTAGAAAATCTATTGGAGGCAGAAGCAGTCAAGGGTAGCCTAGGGTTAGTGTTAGGCTTAGGGTTAGGCTTAGGGTATAGCTTAGGGTACGGGTTCGGGGAGGGTTTCGGGTACGGCGTAGGGTATGGGTTAGGGTTAGGGTTAGGGTTAGTGTTAGGGTTAGGGCTCGGTTTAGGGTACGGGTTAGGATTAGGGTACGAGTTAGGGTTAGGGTAGGGGTTAGGGTTAGGGTACGCGTTAGGGTTAGGGTAGTTATTAAACCTATCCCACTCTCTAGATACCCCTTAGCATGTAAAGGAATATTATTTGGGGGTCCAGCCATGGAGAAGAGTTTAGACACTAGGATAAGATAAGGAACACACCCATTATAAAGAAATCACTTTAGGATTCTCTTTTTAAGCTGTTCTTAAAACACTAGTGCTTAGGAAATCTATTGGAGGCAGAAGCAGTCAAGGGTAGCCTAGGGTTAGGGTTAGGCTTAGGGTTAGGGTTAGGGTACGGCTTGGGGTATGGGTTCGGGGAGGTGTTCGTGTACGGCGTAGGGTATGGGTTAGGGTTAGGGTTTGGGTTAGTGTTAGGGTTAGGGCTCGGTTTAGGGTACGGGTTAGGATTAGGGTACGTGTTAGTGTTAGAGTAGGGGTTAGGGTTAGAGTACGCATTAGGGTTAGGTTAGTTATTAAACCTATCCCACTCTCTAGATACCCCTTAGCACGTAAGGGAATATTATTTGGGGGTGCAGCCATATAGAAGAGTTTAGACACTAGGATAAGATAAGGAACACACCCATTATAAAGAAATCACATTAGGATTCTCTTTTTAAGCTGTTCCTTAAAACAGTAGTGCTTAGGAAATCTATTGGAGGCAGAAGCAGTCAAGGGTAGCCTAGGGTTAGGGTTAGGCTTAGGGTTAGGCTTAGGGTACGGCTTAGGGTACGGGTTCGGGGAGGGGTGCGGGTACGGCGTAGGGTATGGGTTAGGGTTAGGGATAGGGTTAGTGTTAGGGTTAGGGCTCGGTTTAGGGTACGGGTTAGGATTAGGGTACGTGTTAGGGTTAGGGAAGGGGTTAGGGTTAGGGTACGCGTTAGGGTTAGGGTAGTTATTAAACCTATCCCACTCTCTAGATACCCCTTAGCACATAAAGGAATATTATTTGAGGGTCCAGCCATGGAGAAGAGTTTAGACACTAGGATAAGATAAGGAACACACCCATTATAAAGAAATCACATTAGGATTCTCTTTTTACGCTGTTCCTTAAAACACTAGTGCTTAGGAAATCTATTGGAGGCAGAAGCAGTCAAGGGTAGCGTAGGGTTAGGGTTAGGCTTAGGGTTAGGCTTAGGGTACGGCTTAGGGTACGGGTTCGGGGAGGCTTTCGGGTACGGCGTAGGGTATGGGTTAGGGTTAGGGTTAGGGTTAGTGTTAGGGTTAGGGCTCGGTTTAGGGTACGGTTAGGATTAGGGTACGTGTTAGGTTTAGGGTAGGGGTTAGGTTTAGGGTACGCGTTAGGGTTAGGGTAGTTAGTAAACCTATCCCACTCTCTAGATACCCCTTAGCACGTAAGGCAATATTATTTGGGGGTGCAGCCATGGAGAAGAGTTTAGACACTAGGATAAGATAAGGAACACACCCATTATAAAGAAATCACATTAGGATTCTCTTTTTAAGCTGTTCCTTAAAACACTAGTGCTTAGGAAATCTATTGGAGGCAGAAGCAGTCAAGGGTAGCCTAGGGTTAGGGTTAGGCTTAGGGTTAGGTTTAGGGTACGGCTTTGGGTATGGGTTCGGGGAGGTGTTCGTGTACGGCGTAGGGTATGGGTTAGGGTTAGGGTTTGGGTTAGTGTTAGGTTTAGGGCTCGGTTTAGGGTACGGGTTAGGATTAGGGTACGTGTTAGGGTTAGGGTAGGGGTTAGGGTTAGGTTACACGTTAGGGCTAGGGTAGTTAGTAAACCTATCCCACTCTCTAGCTCCCCCTTAGCACGTAAAGGAATATTATTTGGGGGTCCAGCCATGGAGAAGAGTTTAGACACTAGGATAAGATAAGGAACACACCCATTATAAAGAAATCACTTTAGGATTCTCTTTTTAAGCTGTTCCTTAAAACACTACTGCTTAGGAAATCAATTGGAGGCAGAAGCAGTCAAGGGTAGCCTAGGGTTAGGGTTAGGCTTAGGGTTAGGTTTAGGGTATGGCTTAGGGTACGGGTTCGGGGAGGGGTGCGGGTACGGCATAGGGTATGGGTTAGGGTTAGGGTTAGGGTTAGTGTTAGGGTTAGGGCTCGGTTTAGGGTACAGGTTAGGATTAGTGTACGTGTTAGGGTTAGGGTAGGGGTTAGGGTTAGGGTACGCGTTAGGGTTAGGGTAGTTATTAAACCTATCCCACTCTCTAGATACCCCTGAGCACGTAAGGGAATATTATTTGGGGGTGCAGCCATGGAGAAGAGTTTAGACACTAGGATAAGATAAGGAACACACCCATTATAAAGAAATCACATTAGGATTCTCTTTTTAAGCTGTTCCTTAAAACAGTAGTGCTTAGGAAATCTATTGGAGGCAGAAGCAGTCAAGGGTAGCCTAGGGTTAGGGTTAGGCTTAGGGTTAGGCTTAGGGTACGGCTTAGGGTACGGGTTCGGGGAGGGGTGCGGGTACGGCGTAGGGTATGGGTTAGGGTTAGGGTTAGGGTTAGTGTTAGGGTTAGGGCTCGGTTTAGGGTACGGGTTAGGATTAGGGTACGTGTTAGGGTTAGGGTAGGGGTTAGGGTTAGGGTACGCGTTAGGGTTAGGGTAGTTATTAAACCTATCCCACTCTCTAGATACCCCTTAGCACGTAAAGGAATATTATTTGAGGGTCCAGCCATGGAGAAGAGTTTAGACACTAGGATAAGATAAGGAACACACCCATTATAAAGAAATCACATTAGGATTCTCTTTTTACGCTGTTCCTTAAAACACTAGTGCTTAGGAAATCTATTGGAGGCAGAAGCAGTCAAGGGTAGCGTAGGGTTAGGGTTAGGCTTAGGGTTAGGCTTAGGGTACGGCTTAGGGTACGGGTTCGGGGAGGCTTTCGGGTACGGCGTAGGGTATGGGTTAGGGTTAGGGTTAGGGTTAGTGTTAGGTTTAGGGCTCGGTTTAGGGTACGGGTTAGGATTAGGGTACGTGTTAGGGTTAGGGTAGGGGTTAGGGTTAGGTTACACGTTAGGGCTAGGGTAGTTAGTAAACCTATCCCACTCTCTAGCTCCCCCTTAGCACGTAAAGGAATATTATTTGGGGGTCCAGCCATGGAGAAGAGTTTAGACACTAGGATAAGATAAGGAACACACCCATTATAAAGAAATCACTTTAGGATTCTCTTTTTAAGCTGTTCCTTAAAACACTACTGCTTAGGAAATCAATTGGAGGCAGAAGCAGTCAAGGGTAGCCTAGGGTTAGGGTTAGGCTTAGGGTTAGGCTTAGGGTACGGCTTAGGGTACGGGTTCGGGGAGGGTTTCGGGTATGGCGTAGGTTATGGGTTAGTGTTTGGGTTAGGGTTAGTGTTAGGGTTAGGGATCGGTTTAGGGTACGGGTTAGGATTAGGGTACGGGTTAGGGTTATGGTAGGGGTTAGGGTTAGGGTACGCGTTAGGGTTAGGGTAGTTAGTAAACCTATCCCACTCTCTAGATACCCCTTAGCACGTAAAGGAATATTATTTGGGGGTCCAGCCATGGAGAAGAGTTTAGACACTAGGATAAGATAAGGAACACACCCATTATAAAGAAATCACATTAGGATTCTCTTTTTAAGCTGTTGCTTAAAACACTAGTGCTTAGAAAATCTATTGGAGGCAGAAGCAGTCAAGGGTAGCCTAGGGTTAGTGTTAGGCTTAGGGTTAGGCTTAGGGTATAGCTTAGGGTACGGGTTCGGGGAGGGTTTCGGGTACGGCGTAGGGTATGGGTTAGGGTTAGGGTTAGGGTTAGTGTTAGGGTTAGGGCTCGGTTTAGGGTACGGGTTAGGATTAGGGTACGAGTTAGGGTTAGGGTAGGGGTTAGGGTTAGGGTACGCGTTAGGGTTAGGGTAGTTATTAAACCTATCCCACTCTCTAGATACCCCTTAGCATGTAAAGGAATATTATTTGGGGGTCCAGCCATGGAGAAGAGTTTAGACACTAGGATAAGATAAGGAACACACCCATTATAAAGAAATCACTTTAGGATTCTCTTTTTAAGCTGTTCTTAAAACACTAGTGCTTAGGAAATCTATTGGAGGCAGAAGCAGTCAAGGGTAGCCTAGGGTTAGGGTTAGGCTTAGGGTTAGGGTTAGGGTACGGCTTGGGGTATGGGTTCGGGGAGGTGTTCGTGTACGGCGTAGGGTATGGGTTAGGGTTAGGGTTTGGGTTAGTGTTAGGGTTAGGGCTCGGTTTAGGGTACGGGTTAGGATTAGGGTACGTGTTAGTGTTAGAGTAGGGGTTAGGGTTAGAGTACGCATTAGGGTTAGGTTAGTTATTAAACCTATCCCACTCTCTAGATACCCCTTAGCACGTAAGGGAATATTATTTGGGGGTGCAGCCATATAGAAGAGTTTAGACACTAGGATAAGATAAGGAACACACCCATTATAAAGAAATCACATTAGGATTCTCTTTTTAAGCTGTTCCTTAAAACAGTAGTGCTTAGGAAATCTATTGGAGGCAGAAGCAGTCAAGGGTAGCCTAGGGTTAGGGTTAGGCTTAGGGTTAGGCTTAGGGTACGGCTTAGGGTACGGGTTCGGGGAGGGGTGCGGGTACGGCGTAGGGTATGGGTTAGGGTTAGGGATAGGGTTAGTGTTAGGGTTAGGGCTCGGTTTAGGGTACGGGTTAGGATTAGGGTACGTGTTAGGGTTAGGGAAGGGGTTAGGGTTAGGGTACGCGTTAGGGTTAGGGTAGTTATTAAACCTATCCCACTCTCTAGATACCCCTTAGCACATAAAGGAATATTATTTGAGGGTCCAGCCATGGAGAAGAGTTTAGACACTAGGATAAGATAAGGAACACACCCATTATAAAGAAATCACATTAGGATTCTCTTTTTACGCTGTTCCTTAAAACACTAGTGCTTAGGAAATCTATTGGAGGCAGAAGCAGTCAAGGGTAGCGTAGGGTTAGGGTTAGGCTTAGGGTTAGGCTTAGGGTACGGCTTAGGGTACGGGTTCGGGGAGGCTTTCGGGTACGGCGTAGGGTATGGGTTAGGGTTAGGGTTAGGGTTAGTGTTAGGGTTAGGGCTCGGTTTAGGGTACGGTTAGGATTAGGGTACGTGTTAGGTTTAGGGTAGGGGTTAGGTTTAGGGTACGCGTTAGGGTTAGGGTAGTTAGTAAACCTATCCCACTCTCTAGATACCCCTTAGCACGTAAGGCAATATTATTTGGGGGTGCAGCCATGGAGAAGAGTTTAGACACTAGGATAAGATAAGGAACACACCCATTATAAAGAAATCACATTAGGATTCTCTTTTTAAGCTGTTCCTTAAAACACTAGTGCTTAGGAAATCTATTGGAGGCAGAAGCAGTCAAGGGTAGCCTAGGGTTAGGGTTAGGCTTAGGGTTAGGTTTAGGGTACGGCTTTGGGTATGGGTTCGGGGAGGTGTTCGTGTACGGCGTAGGGTATGGGTTAGGGTTAGGGTTTGGGTTAGTGTTAGGTTTAGGGCTCGGTTTAGGGTACGGGTTAGGATTAGGGTACGTGTTAGGGTTAGGGTAGGGGTTAGGGTTAGGTTACACGTTAGGGCTAGGGTAGTTAGTAAACCTATCCCACTCTCTAGCTCCCCCTTAGCACGTAAAGGAATATTATTTGGGGGTCCAGCCATGGAGAAGAGTTTAGACACTAGGATAAGATAAGGAACACACCCATTATAAAGAAATCACTTTAGGATTCTCTTTTTAAGCTGTTCCTTAAAACACTACTGCTTAGGAAATCAATTGGAGGCAGAAGCAGTCAAGGGTAGCCTAGGGTTAGGGTTAGGCTTAGGGTTAGGTTTAGGGTATGGCTTAGGGTACGGGTTCGGGGAGGGGTGCGGGTACGGCATAGGGTATGGGTTAGGGTTAGGGTTAGGGTTAGTGTTAGGGTTAGGGCTCGGTTTAGGGTACAGGTTAGGATTAGTGTACGTGTTAGGGTTAGGGTAGGGGTTAGGGTTAGGGTACGCGTTAGGGTTAGGGTAGTTATTAAACCTATCCCACTCTCTAGATACCCCTGAGCACGTAAGGGAATATTATTTGGGGGTGCAGCCATGGAGAAGAGTTTAGACACTAGGATAAGATAAGGAACACACCCATTATAAAGAAATCACATTAGGATTCTCTTTTTAAGCTGTTCCTTAAAACAGTAGTGCTTAGGAAATCTATTGGAGGCAGAAGCAGTCAAGGGTAGCCTAGGGTTAGGGTTAGGCTTAGGGTTAGGCTTAGGGTACGGCTTAGGGTACGGGTTCGGGGAGGGGTGCGGGTACGGCGTAGGGTATGGGTTAGGGTTAGGGTTAGGGTTAGTGTTAGGGTTAGGGCTCGGTTTAGGGTACGGGTTAGGATTAGGGTACGTGTTAGGGTTAGGGTAGGGGTTAGGGTTAGGGTACGCGTTAGGGTTAGGGTAGTTATTAAACCTATCCCACTCTCTAGATACCCCTTAGCACGTAAAGGAATATTATTTGAGGGTCCAGCCATGGAGAAGAGTTTAGACACTAGGATAAGATAAGGAACACACCCATTATAAAGAAATCACATTAGGATTCTCTTTTTACGCTGTTCCTTAAAACACTAGTGCTTAGGAAATCTATTGGAGGCAGAAGCAGTCAAGGGTAGCGTAGGGTTAGGGTTAGGCTTAGGGTTAGGCTTAGGGTACGGCTTAGGGTACGGGTTCGGGGAGGCTTTCGGGTACGGCGTAGGGTATGGGTTAGGGTTAGGGTTAGGGTTAGTGTTAGGTTTAGGGCTCGGTTTAGGGTACGGGTTAGGATTAGGGTACGTGTTAGGGTTAGGGTAGGGGTTAGGGTTAGGTTACACGTTAGGGCTAGGGTAGTTAGTAAACCTATCCCACTCTCTAGCTCCCCCTTAGCACGTAAAGGAATATTATTTGGGGGTCCAGCCATGGAGAAGAGTTTAGACACTAGGATAAGATAAGGAACACACCCATTATAAAGAAATCACTTTAGGATTCTCTTTTTAAGCTGTTCCTTAAAACACTACTGCTTAGGAAATCAATTGGAGGCAGAAGCAGTCAAGGGTAGCCTAGGGTTAGGGTTAGGCTTAGGGTTAGGTTTAGGGTATGGCTTAGGGTACGGGTTCGGGGAGGGGTGCGGGTACGGCATAGGGTATGGGTTAGGGTTAGGGTTAGGGTTAGTGTTAGGGTTAGGGCTCGGTTTAGGGTACAGGTTAGGATTAGTGTACGTGTTAGGGTTAGGGTAGGGGTTAGGGTTAGGGTACGCGTTAGGGTTAGGGTAGTTATTAAACCTATCCCACTCTCTAGATACCCCTGAGCACGTAAGGGAATATTATTTGGGGGTGCAGCCATGGAGAAGAGTTTAGACACTAGGATAAGATAAGGAACACACCCATTATAAAGAAATCACATTAGGATTCTCTTTTTAAGCTGTTCCTTAAAACAGTAGTGCTTAGGAAATCTATTGGAGGCAGAAGCAGTCAAGGGTAGCCTAGGGTTAGGGTTAGGCTTAGGGTTAGGCTTAGGGTACGGCTTAGGGTACGGGTTCGGGGAGGGGTGCGGGTACGGCGTAGGGTATGGGTTAGGGTTAGGGTTAGGGTTAGTGTTAGGGTTAGGGCTCGGTTTAGGGTACGGGTTAGGATTAGGGTACGTGTTAGGGTTAGGGTAGGGGTTAGGGTTAGGGTACGCGTTAGGGTTAGGGTAGTTATTAAACCTATCCCACTCTCTAGATACCCCTTAGCACGTAAAGGAATATTATTTGAGGGTCCAGCCATGGAGAAGAGTTTAGACACTAGGATAAGATAAGGAACACACCCATTATAAAGAAATCACATTAGGATTCTCTTTTTAAGCTGTTGCTTAAAACACTAGTGCTTAGGAAATCTATTGGAGGCAGAAGCAGTCAAGGGTAGCCTAGGGTTAGTGTTAGGCTTAGGGTTAGGCTTAGGGTACGGCTTAGGGTACGGGTTTGGGGAGGGGTTCAGGTACGGCGTAGGGTATGGGTTAGGGTTAGGGTTAGTGTTAGTGTTAGGGTTAGGGCTCGGTTTAGGGTACGGGTTAGGATTAGGGTACGTGTTAGTGTTAGGGTAGGGGTTAGGGTTAGAGTACGCATTAGGGTTAGGGTAGTTATTAAACCTATCCCACTCTCTAGATACCCCTTAGCACGTAAGGCAATATCATTTGGGGGTGCAGCCATGGAGAAGAGTTTAGACACTAGGATAAGATAAGGAACACACCCATTATAAAGAAATCACATTAGGATTCTCTTTTTAAGCTGTTCCTTAAAACACTAGTGCTTAGGAAATCTATTGGAGGCAGAAGCAGTCAAGGGTAGCCTAGGGTTAGTGTTAGGCTTAGGGTTAGGCTTAGGGTACGGCTTAGGGTACGGGTTTGGTGAGGGGTTCAGGTACGGCGTAGGGTATGGGTTAGGGTTAGGGTTAGTGTTAGTGTTAGGGTTAGGGCTCGGTTTAGGGTACGGGTTAGGATTAGGGTACGTGTTAGTGTTAGGGTAGGGGTTAGGGTTAGAGTACGCATTAGGGTTAGGGTAGTTATTAAACCTATCCCACTCTCTAGCTACCCCTTAGCACATAAGGCAATATTATTTGGGGGTGCAGCAATGGAGAAGAGTTTAGACACTAGGATAAGATAAGGAACACACCCATTATAAAGAAATCACATTAGGATTCTCTTTTTAAGCTGTTCCTTAAAACACTAGTGCTTAGGAAATCTATTGGAGGCAGAAGCAGTCAAGGGTAGCCTAGGGTTAGGGTTAGGCTTAGGGTTAGGTTTAGGGTACGGCTTGGGGTATGGGTTCGGGGAGGTGTTCGTGTACGGCGTAGGGTATGGGTTAGGGTTAGGGTTTGGGTTAGTGTTAGGGTTAGGGCTCGGTTTAGGGTACGGGTTAGGATTAGGGTACGTGTTAGTGTTAGGGTAGGGGTTAGGGTTAGAGTACGCATTAGGGTTAGGGTAGTTATTAAACCTATCCCACTCTCTAGATACCCCTTAGCACGTAAGGCAATATTATTTGGGGGTGCAGCCATGGAGAAGAGTTTAGACACTAGGATAAGATAAGGAACACACCCATTATAAAGAAATCACATTAGGATTCTCTTTTTAAGCTGTTCCTTAAAACAGTAGTGCTTAGGAAATCTATGGGAGGCAGAAGCAGTCAAGGGTAGCCTAGGGTTAGGGTTAGGCTTAGGGTTAGGCTTAGGGTACGGCTTAGGTTACGGGTTCGGGGAGGGGTGCGGGTACGGCGTAGGGTATGGGTTAGGGTTAGGGTTTGGGTTAGTGTTAGGGTTAGGGCTCGGTTTAGGGTACGGGTTAGGATTAGGGTACGTGTTAGGGTTAGGGTAGGGGTTAGGGTTAGGTTACGCATTAGGGCTAGGGTAGTTAGTAAACCTATCCCACTCTCTAGCTCCCCCTTAGCACGTAAAGGAATATTATTTGGGGGTCCAGCCATGGAGAAGAGTTTAGACACTAGGATAAGATAAGGAACACACCCATTATAAAGAAATCACTTTAGGATTCTCTTTTTAAGCTGTTCCTTAAAACACTACTGCTTAGGAAATCAATTGGAGGCAGAAGCAGTCAAGGGTAGCCTAGGGTTAGGGTTAGGCTTAGGGTTAGGTTTAGGGTATGGCTTAGGGTACGGGTTCGGGGAGGGGTGCGGGTACGGCATAGGGTATGGGTTAGGGTTAGGGTTAGGGTTAGTGTTAGGGTTAGGGCTCGGTTTAGGGTACAGGTTAGGATTAGTGTACGTGTTAGGGTTAGGGTAGGGGTTAGGGTTAGGGTACGCGTTAGGGTTAGGGTAGTTATTAAACCTATCCCACTCTCTAGATACCCCTTAGCACGTAAGGGAATATTATTTGGGGGTGCAGCCATGGAGAAGAGTTTAGACACTAGGATAAGATAAGGAACACACCCATTATAAAGAAATCACATTAGGATTCTCTTTTTAAGCTGTTCCTTAAAACAGTAGTGCTTAGGAAATCTATTGGAGGCAGAAGTAGTCAAGGGTAGCCTAGGGTTAGGGTTAGGCTTAGGGTTAGGCTTAGGGTACGGCTTAGGGTACGGGTTCGGGGAGGGGTGCGGGTACGGCGTAGGGTATGGGTTAGGGTTAGGGTTAGGGTTAGTGTTAGGGTTAGGGCTCGGTTTAGGGTACGGGTTAGGATTAGGGTACGTGTTAGGGTTAGGGTAGCGGTTAGGGTTAGGGTACGCGTTAGGGTTAGGGTAGTTATTAAACCTATCCCACTCTCTAGATACCCCTTAGCACGTAAAGGAATATTATTTGAGGGTCCAGCCATGGAGAAGAGTTTAGACACTAGGATAAGATAAGGAAAACACCCATTATAAAGAAATCACATTAGGATTCTCTTTTTAAGCTGTTCCTTAAAACACTAGTGCTTAGGAAATCTATTGGAGGCAGAAGCAGTCAAGGGTAGCCTAGGGTTAGGGTTAGGCTTAGGGTTAGGTTTAGGGTACGGCTTGGGGTATGGGTTCGGGGAGGTGTTCGTGTACGGCGTAGGGTATGGGTTAGGGTTAGGGTTTGGGTTAGTGTTAGGGTTAGGGCTCGGTTTAGGGTACGGGTTAGGATTAGGGTACGTGTTAGGGTTAGGGTAGGGGTTAGGGTTAGGTTACGCGTTAGGGCTAGGGTAGTTAGTAAACCTATCCCACTCTCTAGCTCCCCCTTAGCACGTAAAGGAATATTATTTGGGGGTCCAGCCATGGAGAAGAGTTTAGACACTAGGATAAGATAAGGAACACACCCATTATAAAGAAATCACTTTAGGATTCTCTTTTTAAGCTGTTCCTTAAAACACTACTGCTTAGGAAATCAATTGGAGGCAGAAGCAGTCAAGGGTAGCCTAGGGTTAGGGTTAGGCTTAGGGTTAGGTTTAGGGTATGGCTTAGGGTACGGGTTCGGGGAGGGGTGCGGGTACGGCGTAGGGTATGGGTTAGGGTTAGGGTTAGGGTTAGTGTTAGGGTTAGGGCTCGGTTTAGGGTACAGGTTAGGATTAGGGTACGTGTTAGGGTTAGGGTAGGGGTTAGGGTTAGGGTACGCGTTAGGGTTAGGGTAGTTAGTAAACCTATCCCACTCTCTAGATACCCCTTAGCACGTAAGGGAATATTATTTGGGGGTGCAGCCATGGAGAAGAGTTTAGACACTAGGATAAGATAAGGAACACACCCATTATAAAGAAATCACATTAGGATTCTCTTTTTAAGCTGTTCCTTAAAACAGTAGTGCTTAGGAAATCTATTGGAGGCAGAAGCAGTCAAGGGTAGCCTAGGGTTAGGGTTAGGCTTAGGGTTAGGCTTAGGGTACGGCTTAGGTTACGGGTTCGGGGAGGGGTGCGGGTACGGCGTAGGGTATGGGTTAGGGTTAGGGTTTGGGTTAGTGTTAGGGTTAGGGCTCGGTTTAGGGTACGGGTTAGGATTAGGGTACGTGTTAGGGTTAGGATAGGGGTTAGGGTTAGGGTACGCATTAGGGCTAGGGTAGTTAGTAAACCTATCCCACTCTCTAGCTCCCCCTTAGCACGTAAAGGAATATTATTTGGGGGTCCAGCCATGGAGAAGAGTTTAGACACTAGGATAAGATAAGGAACACACCCATTATAAAGAAATCACTTTAGGATTCTCTTTTTAAGCTGTTCCTTAAAACACTACTGCTTAGGAAATCAATTGGAGGCAGAAGCAGTCAAGGGTAGCCTAGGGTTAGGGTTAGGCTTAGGGTTAGGTTTAGGGTATGGCTTAGGGTACGGGTTCGGGGAGGGGTGCGGGTACGGCGTAGGGTATGGGTTAGGGTTAGGGTTAGGGTTAGTGTTAGGGTTAGGGCTCGGTTTAGGGTACAGGTTAGGATTAGTGTACGTGTTAGGGTTAGGGTAGGGGTTAGGGTTAGGGTACGCGTTAGGGTTAGGGTAGTTATTAAACCTATCCCACTCTCTAGATACCCCTTAGCACGTAAGGGAATATTATTTGGGGGTGCAGCCATGGAGAAGAGTTTAGACTCTAGGATAAGATAAGGAACACACCCATTATAAAGAAATCACATTAGGATTCTCTTTTTAAGCTGTTCCTTAAAACACTAGTGCTTAGGAAATCTATTGGAGGCAGAAGCAGTCAAGGGTAGCCTAGGGTAAGGTTAGGCTTAGGGTTAGGCTTAGGGTACGGCTTAGGGTACGGGTTCGGGGAGGGGTGCGGGTACGGCGTAGGGTATGGGTTAGGGTTAGGGTTAGGGTTAGTGTTAGGGTTAGGGCTCGGTTTAGGGTACGGGTTAGGATTAGGGTACATGTTAGGGTTAGGGTAGGGGTTACGGTTAGGGTACGCGTTAGGGTTAGGGTAGTTATTAAACCTATCCCACTCTCTAGATACCCCTTAGCAAGTAAGGGAATATTATTTGGGGGTGCAGCCATATAGAAGAGTTTAGACACTAGGATAAGATAAGGAACACACCCATTATAAAGAAATCACATTAGGATTCTCTTTTTAAGCTGTTCCTTAAAACAGTAGTGCTTAGGAAATCTATTGGAGGCAGAAGCAGTCAAGGGTAGCCTAGGGTTAGGGTTAGGCTTAGGGTTAGGCTTAGGGTACGGCTTAGGGTACGGGTTCGGGGAGGGGTGCGGGTACGGCGTAGGGTATGGGTTAGGGTTAGGGTTAGGGTTAGTGTTAGGGTTAGGGCTCGGTTTAGGGTACGGGTTAGGATTAGGGTACGTGTTAGGGTTAGGGTAGGGGTTAGGGTTAGGGTACGCGTTTGGGTTAGGGTAGTTATTAAACCTATCCCACTCTCTAGATACCCCTTAGCACGTAAAGGAATATTATTTGAGGGTCCAGCCATGGAGAAGAGTTTAGACACTAGGATAAGATAAGGAACACACCCATTATAAAGAAATCACATTAGGATTCTCTTTTTAAGCTGTTGCTTAAAACACTAGTGCTTAGGAAATCTATTGGAGGCAGAAGCAGTCAAGGGTAGCCTAGGGTTAGTGTTAGGCTTAGGGTTAGGCTTAGGGTACGGCTTAGGGTACGGGTTTGGGGAGAGGTTCAGGTACGGCGTAGAGTATGGGTTAGGGTTAGGGTTAGTGTTAGGGTTAGGGCTCGGTTTAGGGTACGGGTTAGGATTAGGGTACGTGTTAGTGTTAGAGTAGGGGTTAGGGTTAGAGTACGCATTAGGGTTAGGGTAGTTATTAAACCTAGCCCACTCTCTAGATACCCCTTAGCACGTAAGGCAATATTATTTGGGGGTGCAGCCATGGAGAAGAGTTTAGACACTAGGATAAGATAAGGAACACACCCATTATAAAGAAATCACATTAGGATTCTCTTTTTAAGCTGTTCCTTAAAACACTAGTGCTTAGGAAATCTATTGGAGGCAGAAGCAGTCAAGGGTAGCCTAGGGTTAGGGTTAGGCTTAGGGTTAGGTTTAGGGTACGGCTTGGGGTATGGGTTCAGGGAGGTGTTCGTGTACGTCGTAGGGTATGGGTTAGGGTTAGGGTTTGGGTTAGTGTTAGGGTTAGGGCTCGGTTTAGGGTACGGTTAGGATTAGGGTACGTGTTAGGTTTAGGGTAGGGGTTAGGGTTAGGGTACGCGTTAGGGTTAGGGTAGTTAGTAAACCTATCCCACTCTCTAGATACCCCTTAGCACGTAAAGGAATATTATTTGGGGTTCCAGCAATGGAGACGAATTTAGACACTAGGATAAGATAAGGAACACACCCATTATAAAGAAATCACATTAGGATTCTCTTTTTAAGCTGTTGCTTAAAACACTAGTGCTTAGGAAATCTATTGGAGGCAGAAGCAGTCAAGGGTAGCCTAGGGTTAGTGTTATGCTTAGGGTTAGGCTTAGGGTACGGCTTAGGGTACGGGTTTGGGGAGGGGTTCAGGTACGGCGTAGGGTATGGGTTAGGGTTAGGGTTAGTGTTAGTGTTAGGGTTAGGGCTCGGTTTAGGGTACGGGTTAGGATTAGGGTACGTGTTAGTGTTAGAGTAGGGGTTAGGGTTAGAGTACGCATTAGGGTTAGGGTAGTTATTAAACCTATCCCACTCTCTAGATACCCCTTAGCACGTAAGGCAATATTATTTGGGGGTGCAGCCATGGAGAAGAGTTTAGACACTAGGATAAGATAAGGAACACACCCATTATAAAGAAATCACATTAGGATTCTCTTTTTCAGCTGTTCCTTAAAACACTAGTGCTTAGGAAATCTATTGGAGGCAGAAGCAGTCAAGGGTAGCCTAGGGTTAGGGTTAGGCTTAGGGTTAGGCTTAGGGTACGGCTTAGGGTACGGATTCGGGGAGGGTTTCGGGTATGGCGTACGGTATGGGTTAGGGTTTGGGTTAGGGTTAGTGTTAGGGTTACGGATCGGTTTAGGGTACGGGTTAGGATTAGGGTACGGGTTAGGGTTAGGGTAGGGGTTAGGGTTAGGGTACGCGTTAGGGTTAGGGTAGTTAGTAAACCTATTCCACTCTCTAGATACCCCTTAGCACGTAAAGGAATATTATTTGGGGGTCCAGCCATGGAGAAGAGTTTAGACACTAGGATAAGATAAGGAACACACCCATTATAAAGAAATCACATTAGGATTCTCTTTTTAAGCTGTTGCTTAAAACACTAGTGCTTAGGAAATCTCTTGGAGGCATAAGCAGTCAAGGGTAGCCTAGGGTTAGTGTTAGGCTTAGGGTTAGGCTTAGGGTATGGCTTAGGGTACGGGTTCGGGGAGGGTTTCGGGTACGGCGTAGGGTATGGGTTAGGGTTAGGGTTAGGGTTAGTGTTAGGGTTAGGGCTCGGTTTAGGGTACGGGTTAGGATTAGGGTACGTGTTAGAGTTAGGGTAGGGGTTAGGGTTAGGGTACGCGTTAGGGTTAGGGTAGTTATTAAACCTATCCCACTCTCTAGATACCCCTTAGCACGTAAAGGAATATTATTTGGGGGTCCAGCCATGGAGAAGAGTTTAGACACTAGGATAAGATAAGGAACACACCCATTATAAAGAAATCACTTTAGGATTCTCTTTTTAAGCTGTTCTTAAAACACTAGTGCTTAGGAAATCTATTGGAGGCAGAAGCAGTCAAGGGTAGCCTAGGGTTAGGGTTAGGCTTAGGGTTAGGGTTAGGGTACGGCTTGGGGTATGGGTTCGGGGAGGTGTTCGTGTACGGCGTAGGGTATGGGTTAGGGTTAGGGTTTGGGTTAGTGTTAGGGTTAGGGCTCGGTTTAGGATACGGGTTAGGATTAGGGTACGTGTTAGGGTTAGGGTAGGGGTTAGGGTTAGGTTACGCGTTAGGGCTAGGGTAGTTAGTAAATCTATCCCACTCTCTACCTCCCCGTTAGCATGTAAAGGAATATTATTTGGGGGTCCAGCCATGGAGAAGAGTTTAGACACTAGGATAAGATAAGGAACACACCCATTATAAAGAAATCACATTAGGATTCTCTTTTTAAGCTGTTCCTTAAAAAACTACTGCTTAGGAAATCAATTGGAGGCAGAAGCAGTCAAGGGTAGCCTAGGGTTAGGGTTAGGCTTAGGGTTAGGTTTAGGGTATGGCTTAGGGTACGGGTTCGGGGAGGGGTGCGGGTACGGCATAGGGTATGGGTTAGGGTTAGGGTTAGTGTTAGGGTTAGGGCTCGGTTTAGGGTACAGGTTAGGATTAGGGTACATGTTAGGGTTAGGGTAGGGGTTAGGGTTAGGGTACGCGTTAGGGTTAGGGTAGTTATTAAACCTATCCCACTCTCTAGATACCCCTTAGCACGTAAGGGAATATTATTTGGGGGTGCAGCCATATAGAAGAGTTTAGACACTAGGATAAGATAAGGAACACACCCATTATAAAGAAATCACTTTAGGATTCTCTTTTTAAGCTGTTCCTTAAAACACTACTGCTTAGGAAATCAATTGGAGGCAGAAGCAGTCAAGGGTAGCCTAGGGTTAGGGTTAGGCTTAGGGTTAGGTTTAGGGTATGGCTTAGGGTACGGGTTCGGGGAGGGGTGCGGGTACGGCATAGGGTATGGGTTAGGGTTAGGGTTAGGGTTAGTGTTAGGGTTAGGGCTCGGTTTAGGGTACAGGTTAGGATTAGTGTACGTGTTAGGGTTAGGGTAGGGGTTAGGGTTAGGGTACGCGTTAGGGTTAGGGTAGTTATTAAACCTATCCCACTCTCTAGATACCCCTTAGCACGTAAAGGAATATTATTTGAGGGTCCAGCCATGGAGAAGAGTTTAGACACTAGGATAAGATAAGGAACACACCCATTATGAAGAAATCACATTAGGATTCTCTTTTTAAGCTGTTGCTTAAAACACTAGTGCTTAGGAAATCTATTGGAGGCAGAAGCAGTCAAGGGTAGCCTAGGGTTAGGGTTAGGCTTAGGGTTAGGTTTAGGGTATGGCTTAGGGTACGGGTTCGGGGAGGGGTGCGGGTACGGCGTAGGGTATGGGTTAGGGTTAGGGTTAGGGTTAGTGTTAGGGTTAGGGCTCGGTTTAGGGTACAGGTTAGGATTAGGGTACGTGTTAGGGTTAGGGTAGGGGTTAGGGTTAGGGTACGCGTTAGGGTTAGGGTAGTTATTAAACCTATCCCACTCTCTAGATACCCCTTAGCACGTAAGGGAATATTATTTGGGGGTGCAGGCATGGAGAAGAGTTTAGACACTAGGATAAGATAAGGAACACACCCATTATAAAGAAATCACATTACGATTCTCTTTTTAAGCTGTTCCTTAAAACACTAGTGCTTAGGAAATCTATTGGAGGCAGAAGCAGTCAAGGGTAGCGTAGGGTTAGGGTTAGGCTTAGGGTTAGGCTTAGGGTACGGCTTAGGGTACGGGTTCGGGGAGGGTTTCGGGTACGGCGTAGGGTATGGGTTAGGGTTAGGGTTAGGGTTAGTGTTAGGGTTAGGGCTCGGTTTAGGGTACGGTTAGGATTAGGGTACGTGTTAGGTTTAGGGTAGGGGTTAGGGTTAGGGTACGCGTTAGGGTTAGGGTAGTTAGTAAACCTATCCCACTCTCTAGATACCCCTTAGCACGTAAAGGAATATTATTTGGGGTTCCAGCAATGGAGAAGAATTTAGACACTAGGATAAGATAAGGAACACACCCATTATAAAGAAATCACATTAGGATTCTCTTTTTAAGCTGTTGCTTAAAACACTAGTGCTTAGGAAATCTATTGGAGGCAGAAGCAGTCAAGGGTAGCCTAGGGTTAGTGTTAGGCTTAGGGTTAGGCTTAGGGTACGGCTTAGGGTACGGGTTTGGGGAGGGGTTCAGGTACGGCGTAGGGTATGGGTTAGGGTTAGGGTTAGTGTTAGTGTTAGGGTTAGGGCTCGGTTTAGGGTACGGGTTAGGATTAGGGTACGTGTTAGTGTTAGAGTAGGGGTTAGGGTTAGAGTACGCATTAGGGTTAGGGTAGTTATTAAACCTATCCCACTCTCTAGATACCCCTTAGCACGTAAGGCAATATTATTTGGGGGTGCAGCCATGGAGAAGAGTTTAGACACTAGGATAAGATAAGGAACACACCCATTATAAAGAAATCACATTAGGATTCTCTTTTTAAGCTGTTCCTTAAAACACTAGTGCTTAGGAAATCTATTGGAGGCAGAAGCAGTCAAGGGTAGCCTAGGGTTAGGGTTAGGCTTAGGGTTAGGTTTAGGGTACGGCTTGGGGTATGGGTTCGGGGAGGTGTTCGTGTACGGCGTAGGGTATGGGTTAGGGTTAGGGTTTGGGTTAGTGTTAGGGTTAGGGCTCGGTTTAGGGTACGGGTTAGGATTAGGGTACGTGTTAGGGTTAGGGTAGGGGTTAGGGTTAGGTTACGCATTAGGGCTAGGGTAGTTAGTAAACCTATCCCACTCTCTAGCTCCCCCTTAGCACGTAAAGGAATATTATTTGGGGGTCCAGCCATGGAGAAGAGTTTAGACACTAGGATAAGATAAGGAACACACCCATTATAAAGAAATCACTTTAGGATTCTCTTTTTAAGCTGTTCCTTAAAACACTACTGCTTAGGAAATCAATTGGAGGCAGAAGCAGTCAAGGGTAGCCTAGGGTTAGGGTTAGGCTTAGGGTTAGGTTTAGGGTAAGGCTTAGGGTACGGGTTCGGGGAGGGGTGCGGGTACGGCGTAGGGTATGGGTTAGGGTTAGGGTTAGGGTTAGTGTTAGGGTTAGGGCTCGGTTTAGGGTACAGGGTAGGATTAGGGTACGTGTTAGGGTTAGGGTAGGGGTTAGGGTTAGGGTACGCGTTAGGGTTAGGGTAGTTATTAAACCTATCCCACTCTCTAGATACCCCTTAGCACGTAAGGGAATATTATTTGGGGGTGCAGCCATGGAGAAGAGTTTAGACACTAGGATAAGATAAGGAACACACCCATTATAAAGAAATCACATTAGGATTCTCTTTTTAAGCTGTTCCTTAAAACAGTAGTGCTTAGGAAATCTATTGGAGGCAGAAGCAGTCAAGGGTAGCCTAGGGTTAGGGTTAGGCTTAGGGTTAGGCTTAGGGTACGGCTTAGGTTACGGGTTCGGGGAGGGGTGCGGGTACGGCGTAGGGTATGGGTTAGGGTTAGGGTTAGGGTTAGTGTTAGGGTTAGGGCTCGGTTTAGGGTACGGGTTAGGATTAGGGTACGTGTTAGGGTTAGGGTAGGGGTTAGGGTTAGGGTACGCGTTAGGGTTAGGGTAGTTATTAAACCTATCCCACTCTCTAGATACCCCTTAGCACGTAAAGGAATATTATTTGAGGGTCCAGCCATGGAGAAGAGTTTAGACACTAGGATAAGATAAGGAACACACCCATTATAAAGAAATCACATTAGGATTCTCTTTTTAAGCTGTTCCTTAAAACACTATTGCTTAGGAAATCTATTGGAGGCAGAAGCAGTCAAGGGTAGCGTAGGGTTAGGGTTAGGCTTAGGGTTAGGCTTAGGGTACGGCTTAGGGTACGGGTTCGGGGAGGGTTTCGGGTACGGCGTAGGGTATGGGTTAGGGTTAGGGTTAGGGTTAGTGTTAGGGTTAGGGCTCGGTTTAGGGTACGGTTAGGATTAGGGTACGTGTTAGGTTTAGGGTAGGGGTTAGGGTTAGGGTACGCGTTAGGGTTAGGGTAGTTAGTAAACCTATCCCACTCTCTAGATACCCCTTAGCACGTAAAGGAATATTATTTGGGGTTCCAGCAATGGAGAAGAATTTAGACACTAGGATAAGATAAGGAACACACCCATTATAAAGAAATCACATTAGGATTCTCTTTTTAAGCTGTTGCTTAAAACACTAGTGCTTAGGAAATCTATTGGAGGCAGAAGCAGTCAAGGGTAGCCTAGGGTTAGTGTTAGGCTTAGGGTTAGGCTTAGGGTACGGCTTAGGGTACGGGTTTGGGGAGGGGTTCAGGTACGGCGTAGGGTATGGGTTAGGGTTAGGGTTAGTGTTAGTGTTAGGGTTAGGGCTCGGTTTAGGGTACGGGTTAGGATTAGGGTACGTGTTAGTGTTAGAGTAGGGGTTAGGGTTAGAGTACGCATTAGGGTTAGGGTAGTTATTAAACCTATCCCACTCTCTAGATACCCCTTAGCACGTAAGGCAATATTATTTGGGGGTGCAGCCATGGAGAAGAGTTTAGACACTAGGATAAGATAAGGAACACACCCATTATAAAGAAATCACATTAGGATTCTCTTTTTAAGCTGTTCCTTAAAACACTAGTGCTTAGGAAATCTATTGGAGGCAGAAGCAGTCAAGGGTAGCCTAGGGTTAGGGTTAGGCTTAGGGTTAGGTTTAGGGTACGGCTTGGGGTATGGGTTCGGGGAGGTGTTCGTGTACGGCGTAGGGTATGGGTTAGGGTTAGGGTTTGGGTTAGTGTTAGGGTTAGGGCTCGGTTTAGGGTACGGGTTAGGATTAGGGTACGTGTTAGGGTTAGGGTAGGTGTTAGGGTTAGGTTACGCATTAGGGCTAGGGTAGTTAGTAAACCTATCCCACTCTCTAGCTCCCCCTTAGCACGTAAAGGAATATTATTTGGGGGTCCAGCCATGGAGAAGAGTTTAGACACTAGGATAAGATAAGGAACACACCCATTATAAAGAAATCACTTTAGGATTCTCTTTTTAAGCTGTTCCTTAAAACACTACTGCTTAGGAAATCAATTGGAGGCAGAAGCAGTCAAGGGTAGCCTAGGGTTAGGGTTAGGCTTAGGGTTAGGTTTAGGGTATGGCTTAGGGTACGGGTTCGGGGAGGGGTGCGGGTACGGCATAGTGTATGGGTTAGGGTTAGGGTTAGGGTTAGTGTTAGGGTTAGGGCTCGGTTTAGGGTACAGGTTAGGATTAGTGTACGTGTTAGGGTTAGGGTAGGGGTTAGGGTTAGGGTACGCGTTAGGGTTAGGGTAGTTATTAAACCTATCCCACTCTCTAGATACCCCTGAGCACGTAAAGGAATATTATTTGAGGGTCCAGCCATGGAGAAGAGTTTAGACACTAGGATAAGATAAGGAACACACCCATTATAAAGAAATCACATTAGGATTCTCTTTTTAAGCTGTTCCTTAAAACACTAGTGCTTAGGAAATCTATTGGAGGCAGAAGCAGTCAAGGGTAGCCTAGGGTTAGGGTTAGGCTTAGGGTTAGGTTTAGGGTATGGCTTAGGGTACGGGTTCGGGGAGGGGTGCGGGTACGGCGTAGGGTATGGGTTAGGGTTAGGGTTAGGGTTAGTGTTAGGGTTAGGGCTCGGTTTAGGGTACAGGTTAGGATTAGGGTACATGTTAGGGTTAGGGTAGGGGTTACGGTTAGGGTACGCGTTAGGGTTAGGGTAGTTATTAAACCTATCCCACTCTCTAGATACCCCTTAGCACGTAAGGGAATATTATTTGGGGGTGCAGCCATATAGAAGAGTTTAGACACTAGGATAAGATAAGGAACACACCCATTATAAAGAAATCACATTAGGATTCTCTTTTTAAGCTGTTCCTTAAAACAGTAGTGCTTAGGAAATCTATTGGAGGCAGAAGCAGTCAAGGGTAGCCTAGGGTTAGGGTTAGGCTTAGGGTTAGGCTTAGGGTACGGCTTAGGGTACGGGTTCGGGGAGGGGTGCGGGTACGGCGTAGGGTATGGGTTAGGGTTAGGGTTAGGGTTAGTGTTAGGGTTAGGGCTCGGTTTAGGGTACGGGTTAGGATTAGGGTACGTGTTAGGGTTAGGGTAGGGGTTAGGGTTAGGGTACGCGTTAGGGTTAGGGTAGTTATTAAACCTATCCCACTCTCTAGATACCCCTTAGCACGTAAAGGAATATTATTTGAGGGTCCAGCCATGGAGAAGAGTTTAGACACTAGGATAAGATAAGGAACACACCCATTATAAAGAAATCACATTAGGATTCTCTTTTTAAGCTGTTGCTTAAAACACTAGTGCTTAGGAAATCTATTGGAGGCAGAAGCAGTCAAGGGTAGCCTAGGGTTAGTGTTAGGCTTAGGGTTAGGTTTAGGGTACGGCTTAGGGTACGGGTTTGGGGAGAGGTTCAGGTACGGCGTAGAGTATGGGTTAGGGTTAGGGTTAGTGTTAGGGTTAGGGCTCGGTTTAGGGTACGGGTTAGGATTAGGGTACGTGTTAGTGTTAGAGTAGGGGTTAGGGTTAGAGTACGCATTAGGGTTAGGGTAGTTATTAAACCTAGCCCACTCTCTAGATACCCCTTAGCACGTAAGGCAATATTATTTGGGGGTGCAGCCATGGAGAAGAGTTTAGACACTAGGATAAGATAAGGAACACACCCATTATAAAGAAATCACATTAGGATTCTCTTTTTAAGCTGTTCCTTAAAACACTAGTGCTTAGGAAATCTATTGGAGGCAGAAGCAGTCAAGGGTAGCCTAGGGTTAGGGTTAGGCTTAGGGTTAGGTTTAGGGTACGGCTTGGGGTATGGGTTCAGGGAGGTGTTCGTGTACGTCGTAGGGTATGGGTTAGGGTTAGGGTTTGGGTTAGTGTTAGGGTTAGGGCTCGGTTTAGGGTACGGTTAGGATTAGGGTACGTGTTAGGTTTAGGGTAGGGGTTAGGGTTAGGGTACGCGTTAGGGTTAGGGTAGTTAGTAAACCTATCCCACTCTCTAGATACCCCTTAGCACGTAAAGGAATATTATTTGGGGTTCCAGCAATGGAGACGAATTTAGACACTAGGATAAGATAAGGAACACACCCATTATAAAGAAATCACATTAGGATTCTCTTTTTAAGCTGTTGCTTAAAACACTAGTGCTTAGGAAATCTATTGGAGGCAGAAGCAGTCAAGGGTAGCCTAGGGTTAGTGTTATGCTTAGGGTTAGGCTTAGGGTACGGCTTAGGGTACGGGTTTGGGGAGGGGTTCAGGTACGGCGTAGGGTATGGGTTAGGGTTAGGGTTAGTGTTAGTGTTAGGGTTAGGGCTCGGTTTAGGGTACGGGTTAGGATTAGGGTACGTGTTAGTGTTAGAGTAGGGGTTAGGGTTAGACTACGCATTAGGGTTAGGGTAGTTATTAAACCTATCCCACTCTCTAGATACCCCTTAGCACGTAAGGCAATATTATTTGGGGGTGCAGCCATGGAGAAGAGTTTAGACACTAGGATAAGATAAGGAACACACCCATTATAAAGAAATCACATTAGGATTCTCTTTTTCAGCTGTTCCTTAAAACACTAGTGCTTAGGAAATCTATTGGAGGCAGAAGCAGTCAAGGGTAGCCTAGGGTTAGGGTTAGGCTTAGGGTTAGGCTTAGGGTACGGCTTAGGGTACGGATTCGGGGAGGGTTTCGGGTATGGCGTACGGTATGGGTTAGGGTTTGGGTTAGGGTTAGTGTTAGGGTTACGGATCGGTTTAGGGTACGGGTTAGGATTAGGGTACGGGTTAGGGTTAGGGTAGGGGTTAGGGTTAGGGTACGCGTTAGGGTTAGGGTAGTTAGTAAACCTATTCCACTCTCTAGATACCCCTTAGCACGTAAAGGAATATTATTTGGGGGTCCAGCCATGGAGAAGAGTTTAGACACTAGGATAAGATAAGGAACACACCCATTATAAAGAAATCACATTAGGATTCTCTTTTTAAGCTGTTGCTTAAAACACTAGTGCTTAGGAAATCTCTTGGAGGCATAAGCAGTCAAGGGTAGCCTAGGGTTAGTGTTAGGCTTAGGGTTAGGCTTAGGGTATGGCTTAGGGTACGGGTTCGGGGAGGGTTTCGGGTACGGCGTAGGGTATGGGTTAGGGTTAGGGTTAGGGTTAGTGTTAGGGTTAGGGCTCGGTTTAGGGTACGGGTTAGGATTAGGGTACGTGTTAGAGTTAGGGTAGGGGTTAGGGTTAGGGTACGCGTTAGGGTTAGGGTAGTTATTAAACCTATCCCACTCTCTAGATACCCCTTAGCACGTAAAGGAATATTATTTGGGGGTCCAGCCATGGAGAAGAGTTTAGACACTAGGATAAGATAAGGAACACACCCATTATAAAGAAATCACTTTAGGATTCTCTTTTTAAGCTGTTCTTAAAACACTAGTGCTTAGGAAATCTATTGGAGGCAGAAGCAGTCAAGGGTAGCCTAGGGTTAGGGTTAGGCTTAGGGTTAGGGTTAGGGTACGGCTTGGGGTATGGGTTCGGGGAGGTGTTCGTGTACGGCGTAGGGTATGGGTTAGGGTTAGGGTTTGGGTTAGTGTTAGGGTTAGGGCTCGGTTTAGGATACGGGTTAGGATTAGGGTACGTGTTAGGGTTAGGGTAGGGGTTAGGGTTAGGTTACGCGTTAGGGCTAGGGTAGTTAGTAAATCTATCCCACTCTCTACCTCCCCGTTAGCATGTAAAGGAATATTATTTGGGGGTCCAGCCATGGAGAAGAGTTTAGACACTAGGATAAGATAAGGAACACACCCATTATAAAGAAATCACATTAGGATTCTCTTTTTAAGCTGTTCCTTAAAAAACTACTGCTTAGGAAATCAATTGGAGGCAGAAGCAGTCAAGGGTAGCCTAGGGTTAGGGTTAGGCTTAGGGTTAGGTTTAGGGTATGGCTTAGGGTACGGGTTCGGGGAGGGGTGCGGGTACGGCATAGGGTATGGGTTAGGGTTAGGGTTAGTGTTAGGGTTAGGGCTCGGTTTAGGGTACAGGTTAGGATTAGGGTACATGTTAGGGTTAGGGTAGGGGTTAGGGTTAGGGTACGCGTTAGGGTTAGGGTAGTTATTAAACCTATCCCACTCTCTAGATACCCCTTAGCACGTAAGGGAATATTATTTGGGGGTGCAGCCATATAGAAGAGTTTAGACACTAGGATAAGATAAGGAACACACCCATTATAAAGAAATCACTTTAGGATTCTCTTTTTAAGCTGTTCCTTAAAACACTACTGCTTAGGAAATCAATTGGAGGCAGAAGCAGTCAAGGGTAGCCTAGGGTTAGGGTTAGGCTTAGGGTTAGGTTTAGGGTATGGCTTAGGGTACGGGTTCGGGGAGGGGTGCGGGTACGGCATAGGGTATGGGTTAGGGTTAGGGTTAGGGTTAGTGTTAGGGTTAGGGCTCGGTTTAGGGTACAGGTTAGGATTAGTGTACGTGTTAGGGTTAGGGTAGGGGTTAGGGTTAGGGTACGCGTTAGGGTTAGGGTAGTTATTAAACCTATCCCACTCTCTAGATACCCCTTAGCACGTAAAGGAATATTATTTGAGGGTCCAGCCATGGAGAAGAGTTTAGACACTAGGATAAGATAAGGAACACACCCATTATAAAGAAATCACATTAGGATTCTCTTTTTAAGCTGTTGCTTAAAACACTAGTGCTTAGGAAATCTATTGGAGGCAGAAGCAGTCAAGGGTAGCCTAGGGTTAGGGTTAGGCTTAGGGTTAGGTTTAGGGTATGGCTTAGGGTACGGGTTCGGGGAGGGGTGCGGGTACGGCGTAGGGTATGGGTTAGGGTTAGGGTTAGGGTTAGTGTTAGGGTTAGGGCTCGGTTTAGGGTACAGGTTAGGATTAGGGTACGTGTTAGGGTTAGGGTAGGGGTTAGGGTTAGGGTACGCGTTAGGGTTAGGGTAGTTATTAAACCTATCCCACTCTCTAGATACCCCTTAGCACGTAAGGGAATATTATTTGGGGGTGCAGCCATGGAGAAGAGTTTAGACACTAGGATAAGATAAGGAACACACCCATTATAAAGAAATCACATTAGGATTCTCTTTTTAAGCTGTTCCTTAAAACACTAGTGCTTAGGAAATCTATTGGAGGCAGAAGCAGTCAAGGGTAGCGTAGGGTTAGGGTTAGGCTTAGGGTTAGGCTTAGGGTACGGCTTAGGGTACGGGTTCGGGGAGGGTTTCGGGTACGGCGTAGGGTATGGGTTAGGGTTAGGGTTAGGGTTAGTGTTAGGGTTAGGGCTCGGTTTAGGGTACGGTTAGGATTAGGGTACGTGTTAGGTTTAGGGTAGGGGTTAGGGTTAGGGTACGCGTTAGGGTTAGGGTAGTTAGTAAACCTATCCCACTCTCTAGATACCCCTTAGCACGTAAAGGAATATTATTTGGGGTTCCAGCAATGGAGAAGAATTTAGACACTAGGATAAGATAAGGAACACACCCATTATAAAGAAATCACATTAGGATTCTCTTTTTAAGCTGTTGCTTAAAACACTAGTGCTTAGGAAATCTATTGGAGGCAGAAGCAGTCAAGGGTAGCCTAGGGTTAGTGTTAGGCTTAGGGTTAGGCTTAGGGTACGGCTTAGGGTACGGGTTTGGGGAGGGGTTCAGGTACGGCGTAGGGTATGGGTTAGGGTTAGGGTTAGTGTTAGTGTTAGGGTTAGGGCTCGGTTTAGGGTACGGGTTAGGATTAGGGTACGTGTTAGTGTTAGAGTAGGGGTTAGGGTTAGAGTACGCATTAGGGTTAGGGTAGTTATTAAACCTATCCCACTCTCTAGATACCCCTTAGCACGTAAGGCAATATTATTTGGGGGTGCAGCCATGGAGAAGAGTTTAGACACTAGGATAAGATAAGGAACACACCCATTATAAAGAAATCACATTAGGATTCTCTTTTTAAGCTGTTCCTTAAAACACTAGTGCTTAGGAAATCTATTGGAGGCAGAAGCAGTCAAGGGTAGCCTAGGGTTAGGGTTAGGCTTAGGGTTAGGTTTAGGGTACGGCTTGGGGTATGGGTTCGGGGAGGTGTTCGTGTACGGCGTAGGGTATGGGTTAGGGTTAGGGTTTGGGTTAGTGTTAGGGTTAGGGCTCGGTTTAGGGTACGGGTTAGGATTAGGGTACGTGTTAGGGTTAGGGTAGGTGTTAGGGTTAGGTTACGCATTAGGGCTAGGGTAGTTAGTAAACCTATCCCACTCTCTAGCTCCCCCTTAGCACGTAAAGGAATATTATTTGGGGGTCCAGCCATGGAGAAGAGTTTAGACACTAGGATAAGATAAGGAACACACCCATTATAAAGAAATCACTTTAGGATTCTCTTTTTAAGCTGTTCCTTAAAACACTACTGCTTAGGAAATCAATTGGAGGCAGAAGCAGTCAAGGGTAGCCTAGGGTTAGGGTTAGGCTTAGGGTTAGGTTTAGGGTATGGCTTAGGGTACGGGTTCGGGGAGGGGTGCGGGTACGGCATAGTGTATGGGTTAGGGTTAGGGTTAGGGTTAGTGTTAGGGTTAGGGCTCGGTTTAGGGTACAGGTTAGGATTAGTGTACGTGTTAGGGTTAGGGTAGGGGTTAGGGTTAGGGTACGCGTTAGGGTTAGGGTAGTTATTAAACCTATCCCACTCTCTAGATACCCCTGAGCACGTAAAGGAATATTATTTGAGGGTCCAGCCATGGAGAAGAGTTTAGACACTAGGATAAGATAAGGAACACACCCATTATAAAGAAATCACATTAGGATTCTCTTTTTAAGCTGTTCCTTAAAACACTAGTGCTTAGGAAATCTATTGGAGGCAGAAGCAGTCAAGGGTAGCCTAGGGTTAGGGTTAGGCTTAGGGTTAGGTTTAGGGTATGGCTTAGGGTACGGGTTCGGGGAGGGGTGCGGGTACGGCGTAGGGTATGGGTTAGGGTTAGGGTTAGGGTTAGTGTTAGGGTTAGGGCTCGGTTTAGGGTACAGGTTAGGATTAGGGTACATGTTAGGGTTAGGGTAGGGGTTACGGTTAGGGTACGCGTTAGGGTTAGGGTAGTTATTAAACCTATCCCACTCTCTAGATACCCCTTAGCACGTAAGGGAATATTATTTGGGGGTGCAGCCATATAGAAGAGTTTAGACACTAGGATAAGATAAGGAACACACCCATTATAAAGAAATCACATTAGGATTCTCTTTTTAAGCTGTTCCTTAAAACAGTAGTGCTTAGGAAATCTATTGGAGGCAGAAGCAGTCAAGGGTAGCCTAGGGTTAGGGTTAGGCTTAGGGTTAGGCTTAGGGTACGGCTTAGGGTACGGGTTCGGGGAGGGGTGCGGGTACGGCGTAGGGTATGGGTTAGGGTTAGGGTTAGGGTTTGTGTTAGGGTTAGGGCTCGGTTTAGGGTACGGGTTAGGATTAGGGTACGTGTTAGGGTTAGGGTAGGGGTTAGGGTTAGGGTACGCGTTAGGGTTAGGGTAGTTATTAAACCTATCCCACTCTCTAGATACCCCTTAGCACGTAAAGGAATATTATTTGAGGGTCCAGCCATGGAGAAGAGTTTAGACACTAGGATAAGATAAGGAACACACCCATTATAAAGAAATCACATTAGGATTCTCTTTTTAAGCTGTTGCTTAAAACACTAGTGCTTAGGAAATCTATTGGAGGCAGAAGCAGTCAAGGGTAGCCTAGGGTTAGTGTTAGGCTTAGGGTTAGGCTTAGGGTACGGCTTAGGGTACGGGTTTGGGGAGAGGTTCAGTTACGGCGTAGAGTATGGGTTAGGGTTAGGGTTAGTGTTAGGGTTAGGGCTCGGTTTAGGGTACGGGTTAGGATTAGGGTACGTGTTAGTGTTAGAGTAGGGGTTAGGGTTAGAGTACGCATTAGGGTTAGGGTAGTTATTAAACCTAGCCCACTCTCTAGATACCCCTTAGCACGTAAGGCAATATTATTTGGGGGTGCAGCCATGGAGAAGAGTTTAGACACTAGGATAAGATAAGGAACACACCCATTATAAAGAAATCACATTAGGATTCTCTTTTTAAGCTGTTCCTTAAAACACTAGTGCTTAGGAAATCTATTGGAGGCAGAAGCAGTCAAGGGTAGCCTAGGGTTAGGGTTAGGCTTAGGGTTAGGTTTAGGGTACGGCTTGGGGTATGGGTTCAGGGAGGTGTTCGTGTACGTCGTAGGGTATGGGTTAGGGTTAGGGTTTGGGTTAGTGTTAGGGTTAGGGCTCGGTTTAGGGTACGGTTAGGATTAGGGTACGTGTTAGGTTTAGGGTAGGGGTTAGGGTTAGGGTACGCGTTAGGGTTAGGGTAGTTAGTAAACCTATCCCACTCTCTAGATACCCCTTAGCACGTAAAGGAATATTATTTGGGGTTCCAGCAATGGAGAAGAATTTAGACACTAGGATAAGATAAGGAACACACCCATTATAAAGAAATCACATTAGGATTCTCTTTTTAAGCTGTTGCTTAAAACACTAGTGCTTAGGAAATCTATTGGAGGCAGAAGCAGTCAAGGGTAGCCTAGGGTTAGTGTTAGGCTTAGGGTTAGGCTTAGGGTACGGCTTAGGGTACGGGTTTGGGGAGGGGTTCAGGTACGGCGTAGGGTATGGGTTAGGGTTAGGGTTAGTGTTATTGTTAGGGTTAGGGCTCGGTTTAGGGTACGGGTTAGGATTAGGGTACGTGTTAGTGTTAGAGTAGGGGTTAGGGTTAGAGTACGCATTAGGGTTAGGGTAGTTATTAAACCTATCCCACTCTCTAGATACCCCTTAGCACGTAAGGCAATATTATTTGGGGGTGCAGCCATGGAGAAGAGTTTAGACACTAGGATAAGATAAGGAACACACCCATTATAAAGAAATCACATTAGGATTCTCTTTTTCAGCTGTTCCTTAAAACACTAGTGCTTAGGAAATCTATTGGAGGCAGAAGCAGTCAAGGGTAGCCTAGGGTTAGGGTTAGGCTTAGGGTTAGGCTTAGGGTACGGCTTAGGGTACGGATTCGGGGAGGGTTTCGGGTATGGCGTAGGGTATGGGTTAGGGTTTGGGTTAGGGTTAGTGTTAGGGTTACGGATCGGTTTAGGGTACGGGTTAGGATTAGGGTACGGGTTAGGGTTAGGGTAGGGGTTAGGGTTAGGGTACGCGTTAGGGTTAGGGTAGTTAGTAAACCTATTCCACTCTCTAGATACCCCTTAGCACGTAAAGGAATATTATTTGGGGGTCCAGCCATGGAGAAGAGTTTAGACACTAGGATAAGATAAGGAACACACCCATTATAAAGAAATCACATTAGGATTCTCTTTTTAAGCTGTTGCTTAAAACACTAGTGCTTAGGAAATCTCTTGGAGGCATAAGCAGTCAAGGGTAGCCTAGGGTTAGTGTTAGGCTTAGGGTTAGGCTTAGGGTATGGCTTAGGGTACGGGTTCGGGGAGGGTTTCGGGTACGGCGTAGGGTATGGGTTAGGGTTAGGGTTAGGGTTAGTGTTAGGGTTAGGGCTCGGTTTAGGGTACGGGTTAGGATTAGGGTACGTGTTAGAGTTAGGGTAGGGGTTAGGGTTAGGGTACGCGTTAGGGTTAGGGTAGTTATTAAACCTATCCCACTCTCTAGATACCCCTTAGCACGTAAAGGAATATTATTTGGGGGTCCAGCCATGGAGAAGAGTTTAGACACTAGGATAAGATAAGGAACACACCCATTATAAAGAAATCACTTTAGGATTCTCTTTTTAAGCTGTTCTTAAAACACTAGTGCTTAGGAAATCTATTGGAGGCAGAAGCAGTCAAGGGTAGCCTAGGGTTAGGGTTAGGCTTAGGGTTAGGGTTAGGGTACGGCTTGGGGTATGGGTTCGGGGAGGTGTTCGTGTACGGCGTAGGGTATGGGTTAGGGTTAGGGTTTGGGTTAGTGTTAGGGTTAGGGCTCGGTTTAGGATACGGGTTAGGATTAGGGTACGTGTTAGGGTTAGGGTAGGGGTTAGGGTTAGGTTACGCGTTAGGGCTAGGGTAGTTAGTAAATCTATCCCACTCTCTACCTCCCCGTTAGCATGTAAAGGAATATTATTTGGGGGTCCAGCCATGGAGAAGAGTTTAGACACTAGGATAAGATAAGGAACACACCCATTATAAAGAAATCACATTAGGATTCTCTTTTTAAGCTGTTCCTTAAAAAACTACTGCTTAGGAAATCAATTGGAGGCAGAAGCAGTCAAGGGTAGCCTAGGGTTAGGGTTAGGCTTAGGGTTAGGTTTAGGGTATGGCTTAGGGTACGGGTTCGGGGAGGGGTGCGGGTACGGCATAGGGTATGGGTTAGGGTTAGGGTTAGTGTTAGGGTTAGGGCTCGGTTTAGGGTACAGGTTAGGATTAGGGTACATGTTAGGGTTAGGGTAGGGGTTAGGGTTAGGGTACGCGTTAGGGTTAGGGTAGTTATTAAACCTATCCCACTCTCTAGATACCCCTTAGCACGTAAGGGAATATTATTTGGGGGTGCAGCCATATAGAAGAGTTTAGACACTAGGATAAGATAAGGAACACACCCATTATAAAGAAATCACTTTAGGATTCTCTTTTTAAGCTGTTCCTTAAAACACTACTGCTTAGGAAATCAATTGGAGGCAGAAGCAGTCAAGGGTAGCCTAGGGTTAGGGTTAGGCTTAGGGTTAGGTTTAGGGTATGGCTTAGGGTACGGGTTCGGGGAGGGGTGCGGGTACGGCATAGGGTATGGGTTAGGGTTAGGGTTAGGGTTAGTGTTAGGGTTAGGGCTCGGTTTAGGGTACAGGTTAGGATTAGTGTACGTGTTAGGGTTAGGGTAGGGGTTAGGGTTAGGGTACGCGTTAGGGTTAGGGTAGTTATTAAACCTATCCCACTCTCTAGATACCCCTTAGCACGTAAAGGAATATTATTTGAGGGTCCAGCCATGGAGAAGAGTTTAGACACTAGGATAAGATAAGGAACACACCCATTATAAAGAAATCACATTAGGATTCTCTTTTTAAGCTGTTGCTTAAAACACTAGTGCTTAGGAAATCTATTGGAGGCAGAAGCAGTCAAGGGTAGCCTAGGGTTAGGGTTAGGCTTAGGGTTAGGTTTAGGGTATGGCTTAGGGTACGGGTTCGGGGAGGGGTGCGGGTACGGCGTAGGGTATGGGTTAGGGTTAGGGTTAGGGTTAGTGTTAGGGTTAGGGCTCGGTTTAGGGTACAGGTTAGGATTAGGGTACGTGTTAGGGTTAGGGTAGGGGTTAGGGTTAGGGTACGCGTTAGGGTTAGGGTAGTTATTAAACCTATCCCACTCTCTAGATACCCCTTAGCACGTAAGGGAATATTATTTGGGGGTGCAGCCATGGAGAAGAGTTTAGACACTAGGATAAGATAAGGAACACACCCATTATAAAGAAATCACATTAGGATTCTCTTTTTAAGCTGTTCCTTAAAACACTAGTGCTTAGGAAATCTATTGGAGGCAGAAGCAGTCAAGGGTAGCGTAGGGTTAGGGTTAGGCTTAGGGTTAGGCTTAGGGTACGGCTTAGGGTACGGGTTCGGGGAGGGTTTCGGGTACGGCGTAGGGTATGGGTTAGGGTTAGGGTTAGGGTTAGTGTTAGGGTTAGGGCTCGGTTTAGGGTACGGTTAGGATTAGGGTACGTGTTAGGTTTAGGGTAGGGGTTAGGGTTAGGGTACGCGTTAGGGTTAGGGTAGTTAGTAAACCTATCCCACTCTCTAGATACCCCTTAGCACGTAAAGGAATATTATTTGGGGTTCCAGCAATGGAGAAGAATTTAGACACTAGGATAAGATAAGGAACACACCCATTATAAAGAAATCACATTAGGATTCTCTTTTTAAGCTGTTGCTTAAAACACTAGTGCTTAGGAAATCTATTGGAGGCAGAAGCAGTCAAGGGTAGCCTAGGGTTAGTGTTAGGCTTAGGGTTAGGCTTAGGGTACGGCTTAGGGTACGGGTTTGGGGAGGGGTTCAGGTACGGCGTAGGGTATGGGTTAGGGTTAGGGTTAGTGTTAGTGTTAGGGTTAGGGCTCGGTTTAGGGTACGGGTTAGGATTAGGGTACGTGTTAGTGTTAGAGTAGGGGTTAGGGTTAGAGTACGCATTAGGGTTAGGGTAGTTATTAAACCTATCCCACTCTCTAGATACCCCTTAGCACGTAAGGCAATATTATTTGGGGGTGCAGCCATGGAGAAGAGTTTAGACACTAGGATAAGATAAGGAACACACCCATTATAAAGAAATCACATTAG
The DNA here is from genome assembly GCF_965194805.1 of Balaenoptera borealis. Classification (NCBI taxonomy): domain Eukaryota; kingdom Metazoa; phylum Chordata; class Mammalia; order Artiodactyla; family Balaenopteridae; genus Balaenoptera; species Balaenoptera borealis. Next base: position 367,698 of record NW_028123730.1, on the reverse strand, counting down.
GATTCTCTTTTTAAGCTGTTCCTTAAAACACTAGTGCTTAGGAAATCTATTGGAGGCAGAAGCAGTCAAGGGTAGCCTAGGGTTAGGGTTAGGCTTAGGGTTAGGTTTAGGGTACGGCTTGGGGTATGGGTTCGGGGAGGTGTTCGTGTACGGCGTAGGGTATGGGTTAGGGTTAGGGTTTGGGTTAGTGTTAGGGTTAGGGCTCGGTTTAGGGTACGGGTTAGGATTAGGGTACGTGTTAGGGTTAGGGTAGGTGTTAGGGTTAGGTTACGCATTAGGGCTAGGGTAGTTAGTAAACCTATCCCACTCTCTAGCTCCCCCTTAGCACGTAAAGGAATATTATTTGGGGGTCCAGCCATGGAGAAGAGTTTAGACACTAGGATAAGATAAGGAACACACCCATTATAAAGAAATCACTTTAGGATTCTCTTTTTAAGCTGTTCCTTAAAACACTACTGCTTAGGAAATCAATTGGAGGCAGAAGCAGTCAAGGGTAGCCTAGGGTTAGGGTTAGGCTTAGGGTTAGGTTTAGGGTATGGCTTAGGGTACGGGTTCGGGGAGGGGTGCGGGTACGGCATAGTGTATGGGTTAGGGTTAGGGTTAGGGTTAGTGTTAGGGTTAGGGCTCGGTTTAGGGTACAGGTTAGGATTAGTGTACGTGTTAGGGTTAGGGTAGGGGTTAGGGTTAGGGTACGCGTTAGGGTTAGGGTAGTTATTAAACCTATCCCACTCTCTAGATACCCCTGAGCACGTAAAGGAATATTATTTGAGGGTCCAGCCATGGAGAAGAGTTTAGACACTAGGATAAGATAAGGAACACACCCATTATAAAGAAATCACATTAGGATTCTCTTTTTAAGCTGTTCCTTAAAACACTAGTGCTTAGGAAATCTATTGGAGGCAGAAGCAGTCAAGGGTAGCCTAGGGTTAGGGTTAGGCTTAGGGTTAGGTTTAGGGTATGGCTTAGGGTACGGGTTCGGGGAGGGGTGCGGGTACGGCGTAGGGTATGGGTTAGGGTTAGGGTTAGGGTTAGTGTTAGGGTTAGGGCTCGGTTTAGGGTACAGGTTAGGATTAGGGTACATGTTAGGGTTAGGGTAGGGGTTACGGTTAGGGTACGCGTTAGGGTTAGGGTAGTTATTAAACCTATCCCACTCTCTAGATACCCCTTAGCACGTAAGGGAATATTATTTGGGGGTGCAGCCATATAGAAGAGTTTAGACACTAGGATAAGATAAGGAACACACCCATTATAAAGAAATCACATTAGGATTCTCTTTTTAAGCTGTTCCTTAAAACAGTAGTGCTTAGGAAATCTATTGGAGGCAGAAGCAGTCAAGGGTAGCCTAGGGTTAGGGTTAGGCTTAGGGTTAGGCTTAGGGTACGGCTTAGGGTACGGGTTCGGGGAGGGGTGCGGGTACGGCGTAGGGTATGGGTTAGGGTTAGGGTTAGGGTTTGTGTTAGGGTTAGGGCTCGGTTTAGGGTACGGGTTAGGATTAGGGTACGTGTTAGGGTTAGGGTAGGGGTTAGGGTTAGGGTACGCGTTAGGGTTAGGGTAGTTATTAAACCTATCCCACTCTCTAGATACCCCTTAGCACGTAAAGGAATATTATTTGAGGGTCCAGCCATGGAGAAGAGTTTAGACACTAGGATAAGATAAGGAACACACCCATTATAAAGAAATCACATTAGGATTCTCTTTTTAAGCTGTTGCTTAAAACACTAGTGCTTAGGAAATCTATTGGAGGCAGAAGCAGTCAAGGGTAGCCTAGGGTTAGTGTTAGGCTTAGGGTTAGGCTTAGGGTACGGCTTAGGGTACGGGTTTGGGGAGAGGTTCAGTTACGGCGTAGAGTATGGGTTAGGGTTAGGGTTAGTGTTAGGGTTAGGGCTCGGTTTAGGGTACGGGTTAGGATTAGGGTACGTGTTAGTGTTAGAGTAGGGGTTAGGGTTAGAGTACGCATTAGGGTTAGGGTAGTTATTAAACCTAGCCCACTCTCTAGATACCCCTTAGCACGTAAGGCAATATTATTTGGGGGTGCAGCCATGGAGAAGAGTTTAGACACTAGGATAAGATAAGGAACACACCCATTATAAAGAAATCACATTAGGATTCTCTTTTTAAGCTGTTCCTTAAAACACTAGTGCTTAGGAAATCTATTGGAGGCAGAAGCAGTCAAGGGTAGCCTAGGGTTAGGGTTAGGCTTAGGGTTAGGTTTAGGGTACGGCTTGGGGTATGGGTTCAGGGAGGTGTTCGTGTACGTCGTAGGGTATGGGTTAGGGTTAGGGTTTGGGTTAGTGTTAGGGTTAGGGCTCGGTTTAGGGTACGGTTAGGATTAGGGTACGTGTTAGGTTTAGGGTAGGGGTTAGGGTTAGGGTACGCGTTAGGGTTAGGGTAGTTAGTAAACCTATCCCACTCTCTAGATACCCCTTAGCACGTAAAGGAATATTATTTGGGGTTCCAGCAATGGAGAAGAATTTAGACACTAGGATAAGATAAGGAACACACCCATTATAAAGAAATCACATTAGGATTCTCTTTTTAAGCTGTTGCTTAAAACACTAGTGCTTAGGAAATCTATTGGAGGCAGAAGCAGTCAAGGGTAGCCTAGGGTTAGTGTTAGGCTTAGGGTTAGGCTTAGGGTACGGCTTAGGGTACGGGTTTGGGGAGGGGTTCAGGTACGGCGTAGGGTATGGGTTAGGGTTAGGGTTAGTGTTATTGTTAGGGTTAGGGCTCGGTTTAGGGTACGGGTTAGGATTAGGGTACGTGTTAGTGTTAGAGTAGGGGTTAGGGTTAGAGTACGCATTAGGGTTAGGGTAGTTATTAAACCTATCCCACTCTCTAGATACCCCTTAGCACGTAAGGCAATATTATTTGGGGGTGCAGCCATGGAGAAGAGTTTAGACACTAGGATAAGATAAGGAACACACCCATTATAAAGAAATCACATTAGGATTCTCTTTTTCAGCTGTTCCTTAAAACACTAGTGCTTAGGAAATCTATTGGAGGCAGAAGCAGTCAAGGGTAGCCTAGGGTTAGGGTTAGGCTTAGGGTTAGGCTTAGGGTACGGCTTAGGGTACGGATTCGGGGAGGGTTTCGGGTATGGCGTAGGGTATGGGTTAGGGTTTGGGTTAGGGTTAGTGTTAGGGTTACGGATCGGTTTAGGGTACGGGTTAGGATTAGGGTACGGGTTAGGGTTAGGGTAGGGGTTAGGGTTAGGGTACGCGTTAGGGTTAGGGTAGTTAGTAAACCTATTCCACTCTCTAGATACCCCTTAGCACGTAAAGGAATATTATTTGGGGGTCCAGCCATGGAGAAGAGTTTAGACACTAGGATAAGATAAGGAACACACCCATTATAAAGAAATCACATTAGGATTCTCTTTTTAAGCTGTTGCTTAAAACACTAGTGCTTAGGAAATCTCTTGGAGGCAGAAGCAGTCAAGGGTAGCCTAGGGTTAGTGTTAGGCTTAGGGTTAGGCTTAGGGTATGGCTTAGGGTACGGGTTCGGGGAGGGTTTCGGGTACGGCGTAGGGTATGGGTTAGGGTTAGGGTTAGGGTTAGTGTTAGGGTTAGGGCTCGGTTTAGGGTACGGGTTAGGATTAGGGTACGTGTTAGAGTTAGGGTAGGGGTTAGGGTTAGGGTACGCGTTAGGGTTAGGGTAGTTATTAAACCTATCCCACTCTCTAGATACCCCTGAGCACGTAAAGGAATATTATTTGAGGGTCCAGCCATGGAGAAGAGTTTAGACACTAGGATAAGATAAGGAACACACCCATTATAAAGAAATCACATTAGGATTCTCTTTTTAAGCTGTTCCTTAAAACACTAGTGCTTAGGAAATCTATTGGAGGCAGAAGCAGTCAAGGGTAGCCTAGGGTTAGGGTTAGGCTTAGGGTTAGGTTTAGGGTATGGCTTAGGGTACGGGTTCGGGGAGGGGTGCGGGTACGGCGTAGGGTATGGGTTAGGGTTAGGGTTAGGGTTAGTGTTAGGGTTAGGGCTCGGTTTAGGGTACAGGTTAGGATTAGGGTACATGTTAGGGTTAGGGTAGGGGTTACGGTTAGGGTACGCGTTAGGGTTAGGGTAGTTATTAAACCTATCCCACTCTCTAGATACCCCTTAGCACGTAAGGGAATATTATTTGGGGGTGCAGCCATATAGAAGAGTTTAGACACTAGGATAAGATAAGGAACACACCCATTATAAAGAAATCACATTAGGATTCTCTTTTTAAGCTGTTCCTTAAAACAGTAATGCTTAGGAAATCTATTGGAGGCAGAAGCAGTCAAGGGTAGCCTAGGGTTAGGGTTAGGCTTAGGGTTAGGCTTAGGGTACGGCTTAGGGTACGGGTTCGGGGAGGGGTGCGGGTACGGCGTAGGGTATGGGTTAGGGTTAGGGTTAGGGTTTGTGTTAGGGTTAGGGCTCGGTTTAGGGTACGGGTTAGGATTAGGGTACGTGTTAGGGTTAGGGTAGGGGTTAGGGTTAGGGTACGCGTTAGGGTTAGGGTAGTTATTAAACCTATCCCACTCTCTAGATACCCCTTAGCACGTAAAGGAATATTATTTGAGGGTCCAGCCATGGAGAAGAGTTTAGACACTAGGATAAGATAAGGAACACACCCATTATAAAGAAATCACATTAGGATTCTCTTTTTAAGCTGTTGCTTAAAACACTAGTGCTTAGGAAATCTATTGGAGGCAGAAGCAGTCAAGGGTAGCCTAGGGTTAGTGTTAGGCTTAGGGTTAGGCTTAGGGTACGGCTTAGGGTACGGGTTTGGGGAGAGGTTCAGTTACGGCGTAGAGTATGGGTTAGGGTTAGGGTTAGTGTTAGGGTTAGGGCTCGGTTTAGGGTACGGGTTAGGATTAGGGTACGTGTTAGTGTTAGAGTAGGGGTTAGGGTTAGAGTACGCATTAGGGTTAGGGTAGTTATTAAACCTAGCCCACTCTCTAGATACCCCTTAGCACGTAAGGCAATATTATTTGGGGGTGCAGCCATGGAGAAGAGTTTAGACACTAGGATAAGATAAGGAACACACCCATTATAAAGAAATCACATTAGGATTCTCTTTTTAAGCTGTTCCTTAAAACACTAGTGCTTAGGAAATCTATTGGAGGCAGAAGCAGTCAAGGGTAGCCTAGGGTTAGGGTTAGGCTTAGGGTTAGGCTTAGGGTATGGCTTAGGGTACGGATTCGGGGAGGGTTTCGGGTATGGCGTAGGGTATGGGTTAGGGTTTGGGTTAGGGTTAGTGTTAGGGTTACGGATCGGTTTAGGGTACGGGTTAGGATTAGGGTACGGGTTAGGGTTAGGGTAGGGGTTAGGGTTAGGGTACGCGTTAGGGTTAGGGTAGTTAGTAAACCTATTCCACTCTCTAGATACCCCTTAGCACGTAAAGGAATATTATTTGGGGGTCCAGCCATGGAGAAGAGTTTAGACACTAGGATAAGATAAGGAACACACCCATTATAAAGAAATCACATTAGGATTCTCTTTTTAAGCTGTTGCTTAAAACACTAGTGCTTAGGAAATCTCTTGGAGGCAGAAGCAGTCAAGGGTAGCCTAGGGTTAGTGTTAGGCTTAGGGTTAGGCTTAGGGTATGGCTTAGGGTACGGGTTCGGGGAGGGTTTCGGGTACGGCGTAGGGTATGGGTTAGGGTTAGGGTTAGGGTTAGTGTTAGGGTTAGGGCTCGGTTTAGGGTACGGGTTAGGATTAGGGTACGTGTTAGAGTTAGGGTAGGGGTTAGGGTTAGGGTACGCGTTAGGGTTAGGGTAGTTATTAAACCTATCCCACTCTCTACCTCCCCGTTAGCATGTAAAGGAATATTATTTGGGGGTCCAGCCATGGAGAAGAGTTTAGACACTAGGATAAGATAAGGAACACACCCATTATAAAGAAATCACATTAGGAGTCTCTTTTTAAGCTGTTCCTTAAAAAACTACTGCTTAGGAAATCAATTGGAGGCAGAAGCAGTCAAGGGTAGCCTAGGGTTAGGGTTAGGCTTAGGGTTAGGTTTAGGGTATGGCTTAGGGTACGGGTTCGGGGAGGGGTGCGGGTACGGCATAGGGTATGGGTTAGGGTTAGGGTTAGTGTTAGGGTTAGGGCTCGGTTTAGGGTACAGGTTAGGATTAGGGTACATGTTAGGGTTAGGGTAGGGGTTAGGGTTAGGGTACGCGTTAGGGTTAGGGTATTTATTAAACCTATCCCACTCTCTAGATACCCCTTAGCACGTAAGGGAATATTATTTGGGGGTGCAGCCATATAGAAGAGTTTAGACACTAGGATAAGATAAGGAACACACCCATTATAAAGAAATCACTTTAGGATTCTCTTTTTAAGCTGTTCCTTAAAACACTACTGCTTAGGAAATCAATTGGAGGCAGAAGCAGTCAAGGGTAGCCTAGGGTTAGGGTTAGGCTTAGGGTTAGGTTTAGGGTACGGCTTAGGGTACGGGTTCGGGGAGGGGTGCGGGTACTGCATAGGGTATGGGTTAGGGTTAGGGTTAGGGTTAGTGTTAGGGTTAGGGCTCGGTTTAGGGTACAGGTTAGGATTAGTGTACGTGTTAGGGTTAGGGTAGGGGTTAGGGTTAGGGTACGCGTTAGGGTTAGGGTAGTTATTAAACCTATCCCACTCTCTAGATACCCCTTAGCACGTAAGGGAATATTATTTGGGGGTGCAGCCATGGAGAAGAGTTTAGACACTAGGATAAGATAAGGAACACACACATTATAAAGAAATCACATTAGGATTCTCTTTTTAAGCTGTTCCTTAAAACAGTAGTGCTTAGGAAATCTATTGGAGGCAGAAGCAGTCAAGTGTAGCCTAGGGTTAGGGTTAGGCTTAGGGTTAGGCTTAGGGTACGGCTTAGGGTACGGGTTCGGGGAGGGGTGCGGGTACGGCGTAGGGTATGGGTTAGGGTTAGGGTTAGGGTTAGTGTTAGGGTTAGGGCTCGGTTTAGGGTACGGGTTAGGATTAGGGTACGTGTTAGGGTTAGGGTAGGGGTTAGGGTTAGGGTACGCGTTAGGGTTAGGGTAGTTATTAAACCTATCCCACTCTCTAGATACCCCTTAGCACGTAAAGGAATATTATTTGAGGGTCCAGCCATGGAGAAGAGTTTAGACACTAGGATAAGATAAGGAACACACCCATTATAAAGAAATCACATTAGGATTCTCTTTTTAAGCTGTTGCTTAAAACACTAGTGCTTAGGAAATCTATTGGAGGCAGAAGCAGTCAAGGGTAGCCTAGGGTTAGGGTTAGGCTTAGGGTTAGGTTTAGGGTATGGCTTGGGGTATGGGTTCGGGGAGGTGTTCGTGTACGGCGTAGGGTATGGGTTAGGGTTAGGGTTTGGGTTAGTGTTAGGGTTAGGGCTCGGTTTAGGGTACGGGTTAGGATTAGGGTACGTGTTAGGGTTAGGGTAGGGGTTAGGGTTAGGTTACGCATTAGGGCTAGGGTAGTTAGTAAACCTATCCCTCTCTCTAGCTCCCCCTTAGCACGTAAAGGAATATTATTTGGGGGTCCAGCCATGGAGAAGAGTTTAGACACTAGGATAAGATAAGGAACACACCCATTATAAAGAAATCACTTTAGGATTCTCTTTTTAAGCTGTTCCTTAAAACACTACTGCTTAGGAAATCAATTGGAGGCAGAAGCAGTCAAGGGTAGCCTAGGGTTAGGGTTAGGCTTAGGGTTAGGTTTAGGGTATGGCTTAGGGTACGGGTTCGGGGAGGGGTGCGGGTACGGCATAGGGTATGGGTTAGGGTTAGGGTTAGGGTTAGTGTTAGGGTTAGGGCTCGGTTTAGGGTACAGGTTAGGATTAGTGTACGTGTTAGGGTTAGGGTAGGGGTTAGGGTTAGGGTACGCGTTAGGGTTAGGGTAGTTATTAAACCTATCCCACTCTCTAGATACCCCTTAGCACGTAAGGGAATATTATTTGGGGGTGCAGCCATGGAGAAGAGTTTAGACACTAGGATAAGATAAGGAACACACCCATTATAAAGAAATCACATTAGGATTCTCTTTTTAAGCTGTTCCTTAAAACAGTAGTGCTTAGGAAATCTATTGGAGGCAGAAGCAGTCAAGGGTAGCCTAGGGTTAGGGTTAGGCTTAGGGTTAGGCTTAGGGTACGGCTTAGGGTACGGGTTCGGGGAGGGGTGCGGGTACGGCGTAGGGTATGGGTTAGGGTTAGGGTTAGGGTTAGTGTTAGGGTTAGGGCTCGGTTTAGGGTACGGGTTAGGATTAGGGTACGTGTTAGGGTTAGGGTAGGGGTTAGGGTTAGGGTACGCATTAGGGTTAGGGTAGTTATTAAACCTATCCCACTCTCTAGATACCCCTTAGCACGTAAAGGAATATTATTTGAGGGTCCAGCCATGGAGAAGAGTTTAGACACTAGGATAAGATAAGGAACACACCCATTATAAAGAAATCACATTAGGATTCTCTTTTTAAGCTGTTCCTTAAAACACTAGTGCTTAGGAAATCTATTGGAGGCAGAAGCAGTCAAGGGTAGCGTAGGGTTAGGGTTAGGCTTAGGGTTAGGCTTAGGGTACGGCTTAGGGTACGTGTTCGGGGAGGGTTTCGGGTACGGCGTAGGGTATGGGTTAGGGTTAGGGTTAGGGTTAGTGTTAGGGTTAGGGCTCGGTTTAGGGTACGGTTAGGATTAGGGTACGTGTTAGGTTTAGGGTAGGGGTTAGGGTTAGGGTACGCGTTAGGGTTAGGGTAGTTAGTAAACCTATCCCACTGTCTAGATACCCCTTAGCACGTAAAGGAATATTATTTGGGGTTCCAGCAATGGAGAAGAATTTAGACACTAGGATAAGATAAGGAACACACCCATTATAAAGAAATCACATTAGGATTCTCTTTTTAAGCTGTTGCTTAAAACACTAGTGCTTAGGAAATCTCTTGGAGGCAGAAGCAGTCAAGGGTAGCCTAGGGTTAGTGTTAGGCTTAGGGTTAGGCTTAGGGTATGGCTTAGGGTACGGGTTCGGGGAGGGTTTCGGGTACGGCGTAGGGTATGGGTTAGGGTTAGGGTTAGGGTTAGTGTTAGGGTTAGGGCTCGGTTTAGGGTACGGGTTAGGATTAGGGTACGTGTTAGAGTTAGGGTAGGGGTTAGGGTTAGGGTACGCGTTAGGGTTAGGGTAGTTATTAAACCTATCCCACTCTCTAGATACCCCTTAGCACGTAAAGGAATATTATTTGGGGGTCCAGCCATGGAGAAGAGTTTAGACACTAGGATAAGATAAGGAACACACCCATTATAAAGAAATCACTTTAGGATTCTCTTTTTAAGCTGTTCTTAAAACACTAGTGCTTAGGAAATCTATTGGAGGCAGAAGCAGTCAAGGGTAGCCTAGGGTTAGGGTTAGGCTTAGGGTTAGGGTTAGGGTACGGCTTGGGGTATGGGTTCGGGGAGGTGTTCGTGTACGGCGTAGGGTATGGGTTAGGGTTAGGGTTTGGGTTAGTGTTAGGGTTAGGGCTCGGTTTACGGTACGGGTTAGGATTAGGGTACGTGTTAGGGTTAGGGTAGGGGTTAGGGTTAGGTTACGCGTTAGGGCTAGGGTAGTTAGTAAACCTATCCCACTCTCTACCTCCCCGTTAGCATGTAAAGGAATATTATTTGGGGGTCCAGCCATGGAGAAGAGTTTAGACACTAGGATAAGATAAGGAACACACCCATTATAAAGAAATCACATTAGGATTCTCTTTTTAAGCTGTTCCTTAAAAAACTACTGCTTAGGAAATCAATTGGAGGCAGAAGCAGTCAAGGGTAGCCTAGGGTTAGGGTTAGGCTTAGGGTTAGGTTTAGGGTATGGCTTAGGGTACGGGTTCGGGGAGGGGTGCGGGTACGGCATAGGGTATGGGTTAGGGTTAGGGTTAGTGTTAGGGTTAGGGCTCGGTTTAGGGTACAGGTTAGGATTAGGGTACATGTTAGGGTTAGGGTAGGGGTTAGGGTTAGGGTACGCGTTAGGGTTAGGGTAGTTATTAAACCTATCCCACTCTCTAGATACCCCTTAGCACGTAAGGGAATATTATTTGGGGGTGCAGCCATATAGAAGAGTTTAGACACTAGGATAAGATAAGGAACACACCCATTATAAAGAAATCACTTTAGGATTCTCTTTTTAAGCTGTTCCTTAAAACACTACTGCTTAGGAAATCAATTGGAGGCAGAAGCAGTCAAGGGTAGCCTAGGGTTAGGGTTAGGCTGAGGTTTAGGCTTAGGGTACGGCTTAGGGTACGGGTTCGGGGAGGGTTTCGGGTACGGCGTAGGTTATGGGTTAGGGTTAGGGTTAGGGTTAGTGTTAGGGTTAGGGCTCGGTTTAGGGTACGGTTAGGATTAGGGTACGTGTTAGGTTTAGGGTAGGGGTTAGGGTTAGGGTACGCGTTAGGGTTAGGGTAGTTAGTAAACCTATCCCACTCTCTAGATACCCCTTAGCACGTAAAGGAATATTATTTGGGGTTCCAGCAATGGAGAAGAATTTAGACACTAGGATAAGATAAGGAACACACCCATTATAAAGAAATCACATTAGGATTCTCTTTTTAAGCTGTTGCTTAAAACACTAGTGCTTAGGAAATCTATTGGAGGCAGAAGCAGTCAAGGGTAGCCTAGGGTTAGTGTTAGGCTTAGGGTTAGGCTTAGGGTATGGCTTAGGGTACGGGTTCGGGGAGGGTTTCGGGTACGGCGTAGGGTATGGGTTAGGGTTAGGGTTAGGGTTAGTGTTAGGGTTAGGGCTCGGTTTAGGGTACGGGTTAGGATTAGGGTACGTGTTAGAGTTAGGGTAGGGGTTAGGGTTAGGGTACGCGTTAGGGTTAGGGTAGTTATTAAACCTATCCCACTCTCTAGATACCCCTTAGCACGTAAAGGAATATTATTTGGGGGTCCAGCCATGGAGAAGAGTTTAGACACTAGGATAAGATAAGGAACACACCCATTATAAAGAAATCACTTTAGGATTCTCTTTTTAAGCTGTTCTTAAAACACTAGTGCTTAGGAAATCTATTGGAGGCAGAAGCAGTCAAGGGTAGCCTAGGGTTAGGGTTAGGCTTAGGGTTAGGGTTAGGGTACGGCTTGGGGTATGGGTTCAGGGAGGTGTTCGTGTACGGCGTAGGGTATGGGTTAGGGTTAGGGTTTGGGTTAGTGTTAGGGTTAGGGCTCGGTTTAGGGTACGGGTTAGGATTAGGGTACGTGTTAGGGTTAGGGTAGGGGTTAGGGTTAGGTTACGCGTTAGGGCTAGGGTAGTTAGTAAACCTATCCCACTCTCTACCTCCCCGTTAGCATGTAAAGGAATATTATTTGGGGGTCCAGCCATGGAGAAGAGTTTAGACACTAGGATAAGATAAGGAACACACCCATTATAAAGAAATCACATTAGGATTCTCTTTTTAAGTTGTTCCTTAAAAAACTACTGCTTAGGAAATCAATTGGAGGCAGAAGCAGTCAAGGGTAGCCTAGGGTTAGGGTTAGGCTTAGGGTTAGGTTTAGGGTATGGCTTAGGGTACGGGTTCGGGGAGGGGTGCGGGTACGGCATAGGGTATGGGTTAGGGTTAGGGTTAGTGTTAGGGTTAGGGCTCGGTTTAGGGTACAGGTTAGGATTAGGGTACATGTTAGGGTTAGGGTAGGGGTTAGGGTTAGGGTACGCGTTAGGGTTAGGGTAGTTATTAAACCTATCCCACTCTCTAGATACCCCTTAGCACGTAAGGGAATATTATTTGGGGGTGCAGCCATATAGAAGAGTTTAGACACTAGGATAAGATAAGGAACACACCCATTATAAAGAAATCACTTTAGGATTCTCTTTTTAAGCTGTTCCTTAAAACACTACTGCTTAGGAAATCAATTGGAGGCAGAAGCAGTCAAGGGTAGCCTAGGGTTAGGGTTAGGCTTAGGGTTAGGTTTAGGGTATGGCTTAGGGTACGGGTTCGGGGAGGGGTGCGGGTACGGCATAGGGTATGGGTTAGGGTTAGGGTTAGGGTTAGTGTTAGGGTTAGGGCTCGGTTTAGGGTACAGGTTAGGATTAGTGTACGTGTTAGGGTTAGGGTAGGGGTTAGGGTTAGGGTACGCGTTAGGGTTAGGGTAGTTATTAAACCTATCCCACTCTCTAGATACCCCTGAGCACGTAAGGGAATATTATTTGGGGGTGCAGCCATGGAGAAGAGTTTAGACACTAGGATAAGATAAGGAACACACACATTATAAAGAAATCACATTAGGATTCTCTTTTTAAGCTGTTCCTTAAAACAGTAGTGCTTAGGAAATCTATTGGAGGCAGAAGCAGTCAAGTGTAGCCTAGGGTTAGGGTTAGGCTTAGGGTTAGGCTTAGGGTACGGCTTAGGGTACGGGTTCGGGGAGGGGTGCGGGTACGGCGTAGGGTATGGGTTAGGGTTAGGGTTAGGGTTAGTGTTAGGGTTAGGGCTCGGTTTAGGGTACGGGTTAGGATTAGGGTACGTGTTAGGGTTAGGGTAGGGGTTAGGGTTAGGGTACGCGTTAGGGTTAGGGTAGTTATTAAACCTATCCCACTCTCTAGATACCCCTTAGCACGTAAAGGAATATTATTTGAGGGTCCAGCCATGGAGAAGAGTTTAGACACTAGGATAAGATAAGGAACACACCCATTATAAAGAAATCACATTAGGATTCTCTTTTTAAGCTGTTGCTTAAAACACTAGTGCTTAGGAAATCTATTGGAGGCAGAAGCAGTAAAGGGTAGCCTAGGGTTAGGGTTAGGCTTAGGGTTAGGTTTAGGGTATGGCTTAGGGTACGGGTTCGGGGACGGGTGCGGGTACGGCGTAGGGTATGGGTTAGGGTTAGGGTTAGGGTTAATGTTAGGGTTAGGGCTCGGTTTAGGGTACAGGTTAGGATTAGGGTACGTGTTAGGGTTAGGGTAGGGGTTAGGGTTAGGGTACGCGTTAGGGTTAGGGTAGTTATTAAACCTATCCCACTCTCTAGATACCCCTTAGCACGTAAAGGAATATTATTTGGGGGTCCAACCATGGAGAAGAGTTTAGACACTAGGATAAGATAAGGAACACACTCATTATAAAGAAATCACATTAGGATTCTCTTTTTCAGCTGTTCCTTAAAACACTAGTGCTTAGGAAATCTATTGGAGGCAGAAGCAGTCAAGGGTAGCGTAGGGTTAGGGTTAGGCTTAGGGTTAGGCTTAGGGTACGGCTTAGGGTACGGGTTCGGGGAGGGTTTCGGGTATGGCGTAGGTTATGGGTTAGTGTTTGGGTTAGGGTTAGTGTTAGGGTTAGGGATCGGTTTAGGGTACGGGTTAGGATTAGGGTACGGGTTAGGGTAATGGTAGGGGTTAGGGTTAGGGTACGCGTTAGGGTTAGGGTAGTTAGTAAACCTATCCCACTCTCTAGATACCCCTTAGCACGTAAAGGAATATTATTTGGGGGTCCAGCCATGGAGAAGAGTTTAGACACTAGGATAAGATAAGGAACACACCCATTATAAAGAAATCACATTAGGATTCTCTTTTTAAGCTGTTGCTTAAAACACTAGTGCTTAGAAAATCTATTGGAGGCAGAAGCAGTCAAGGGTAGCCTAGGGTTAGTGTTAGGCTTAGGGTTAGGCTTAGGGTATAGCTTAGGGTACGGGTTCGGGGAGGGTTTCGGGTACGGCGTAGGGTATGGGTTAGGGTTAGGGTTAGGGTTAGTGTTAGGGTTAGGGCTCGGTTTAGGGTACGGGTTAGGATTAGGGTACGAGTTAGGGTTAGGGTAGGGGTTAGGGTTAGGGTACGCGTTAGGGTTAGGGTAGTTATTAAACCTATCCCACTCTCTAGATACCCCTTAGCATGTAAAGGAATATTATTTGGGGGTCCAGCCATGGAGAAGAGTTTAGACACTAGGATAAGATAAGGAACACACCCATTATAAAGAAATCACTTTAGGATTCTCTTTTTAAGCTGTTCTTAAAACACTAGTGCTTAGGAAATCTATTGGAGGCAGAAGCAGTCAAGGGTAGCCTAGGGTTAGGGTTAGGCTTAGGGTTAGGGTTAGGGTACGGCTTGGGGTATGGGTTCGGGGAGGTGTTCGTGTACGGCGTAGGGTATGGGTTAGGGTTAGGGTTTGGGTTAGTGTTAGGGTTAGGGCTCGGTTTAGGGTACGGGTTAGGATTAGGGTACGTGTTAGTGTTAGAGTAGGGGTTAGGGTTAGAGTACGCATTAGGGTTAGGTTAGTTATTAAACCTATCCCACTCTCTAGATACCCCTTAGCACGTAAGGGAATATTATTTGGGGGTGCAGCCATATAGAAGAGTTTAGACACTAGGATAAGATAAGGAACACACCCATTATAAAGAAATCACATTAGGATTCTCTTTTTAAGCTGTTCCTTAAAACAGTAGTGCTTAGGAAATCTATTGGAGGCAGAAGCAGTCAAGGGTAGCCTAGGGTTAGGGTTAGGCTTAGGGTTAGGCTTAGGGTACGGCTTAGGGTACGGGTTCGGGGAGGGGTGCGGGTACGGCGTAGGGTATGGGTTAGGGTTAGGGATAGGGTTAGTGTTAGGGTTAGGGCTCGGTTTAGGGTACGGGTTAGGATTAGGGTACGTGTTAGGGTTAGGGAAGGGGTTAGGGTTAGGGTACGCGTTAGGGTTAGGGTAGTTATTAAACCTATCCCACTCTCTAGATACCCCTTAGCACATAAAGGAATATTATTTGAGGGTCCAGCCATGGAGAAGAGTTTAGACACTAGGATAAGATAAGGAACACACCCATTATAAAGAAATCACATTAGGATTCTCTTTTTACGCTGTTCCTTAAAACACTAGTGCTTAGGAAATCTATTGGAGGCAGAAGCAGTCAAGGGTAGCGTAGGGTTAGGGTTAGGCTTAGGGTTAGGCTTAGGGTACGGCTTAGGGTACGGGTTCGGGGAGGCTTTCGGGTACGGCGTAGGGTATGGGTTAGGGTTAGGGTTAGGGTTAGTGTTAGGGTTAGGGCTCGGTTTAGGGTACGGTTAAGATTAGGGTACGTGTTAGGTTTAGGGTAGGGGTTAGGTTTAGGGTACGCGTTAGGGTTAGGGTAGTTAGTAAACCTATCCCACTCTCTAGATACCCCTTAGCACGTAAGGCAATATTATTTGGGGGTGCAGCCATGGAGAAGAGTTTAGACACTAGGATAAGATAAGGAACACACCCATTATAAAGAAATCACATTAGGATTCTCTTTTTAAGCTGTTCCTTAAAACACTAGTGCTTAGGAAATCTATTGGAGGCAGAAGCAGTCAAGGGTAGCCTAGGGTTAGGGTTAGGCTTAGGGTTAGGTTTAGGGTACGGCTTTGGGTATGGGTTCGGGGAGGTGTTCGTGTACGGCGTAGGGTATGGGTTAGGGTTAGGGTTTGGGTTAGTGTTAGGGTTAGGGCTCGGTTTAGGGTACGGGTTAGGATTAGGGTACGTGTTAGGGTTAGGGTAGGGGTTAGGGTTAGGTTACGCGTTAGGGCTAGGGTAGTTAGTAAACCTATCCCACTCTCTACCTCCCCGTTAGCATGTAAAGGAATATTATTTGGGGGTCCAGCCATGGAGAAGAGTTTAGACACTAGGATAAGATAAGGAACACACCCATTATAAAGAAATCACATTAGGATTCTCTTTTTAAGTTGTTCCTTAAAAAACTACTGCTTAGGAAATCAATTGGAGGCAGAAGCAGTCAAGGGTAGCCTAGGGTTAGGGTTAGGCTTAGGGTTAGGTTTAGGGTATGGCTTAGGGTACGGGTTCGGGGAGGGGTGCGGGTACGGCATAGGGTATGGGTTAGGGTTAGGGTTAGTGTTAGGGTTAGGGCTCGGTTTAGGGTACAGGTTAGGATTAGGGTACATGTTAGGGTTAGGGTAGGGGTTAGGGTTAGGGTACGCGTTAGGGTTAGGGTAGTTATTAAACCTATCCCACTCTCTAGATACCCCTTAGCACGTAAGGGAATATTATTTGGGGGTGCAGCCATATAGAAGAGTTTAGACACTAGGATAAGATAAGGAACACACCCATTATAAAGAAATCACTTTAGGATTCTCTTTTTAAGCTGTTCCTTAAAACACTACTGCTTAGGAAATCAATTGGAGGCAGAAGCAGTCAAGGGTAGCCTAGGGTTAGGGTTAGGCTTAGGGTTAGGTTTAGGGTATGGCTTAGGGTACGGGTTCGGGGAGGGGTGCGGGTACGGCATAGGGTATGGGTTAGGGTTAGGGTTAGGGTTAGTGTTAGGGTTAGGGCTCGGTTTAGGGTACAGGTTAGGATTAGTGTACGTGTTAGGGTTAGGGTAGGGGTTAGGGTTAGGGTACGCGTTAGGGTTAGGGTAGTTATTAAACCTATCCCACTCTCTAGATACCCCTGAGCACGTAAGGGAATATTATTTGGGGGTGCAGCCATGGAGAAGAGTTTAGACACTAGGATAAGATAAGGAACACACACATTATAAAGAAATCACATTAGGATTCTCTTTTTAAGCTGTTCCTTAAAACAGTAGTGCTTAGGAAATCTATTGGAGGCAGAAGCAGTCAAGTGTAGCCTAGGGTTAGGGTTAGGCTTAGGGTTAGGCTTAGGGTACGGCTTAGGGTACGGGTTCGGGGAGGGGTGCGGGTACGGCGTAGGGTATGGGTTAGGGTTAGGGTTAGGGTTAGTGTTAGGGTTAGGGCTCGGTTTAGGGTACGGGTTAGGATTAGGGTACGTGTTAGGGTTAGGGTAGGGGTTAGGGTTAGGGTACGCGTTAGGGTTAGGGTAGTTATTAAACCTATCCCACTCTCTAGATACCCCTTAGCACGTAAAGGAATATTATTTGAGGGTCCAGCCATGGAGAAGAGTTTAGACACTAGGATAAGATAAGGAACACACCCATTATAAAGAAATCACATTAGGATTCTCTTTTTAAGCTGTTGCTTAAAACACTAGTGCTTAGGAAATCTATTGGAGGCAGAAGCAGTAAAGGGTAGCCTAGGGTTAGGGTTAGGCTTAGGGTTAGGTTTAGGGTATGGCTTAGGGTACGGGTTCGGGGACGGGTGCGGGTACGGCGTAGGGTATGGGTTAGGGTTAGGGTTAGGGTTAATGTTAGGGTTAGGGCTCGGTTTAGGGTACAGGTTAGGATTAGGGTACGTGTTAGGGTTAGGGTAGGGGTTAGGGTTAGGGTACGCGTTAGGGTTAGGGTAGTTATTAAACCTATCCCACTCTCTAGATACCCCTTAGCACGTAAAGGAATATTATTTGGGGGTCCAACCATGGAGAAGAGTTTAGACACTAGGATAAGATAAGGAACACACTCATTATAAAGAAATCACATTAGGATTCTCTTTTTCAGCTGTTCCTTAAAACACTAGTGCTTAGGAAATCTATTGGAGGCAGAAGCAGTCAAGGGTAGCGTAGGGTTAGGGTTAGGCTTAGGGTTAGGCTTAGGGTACGGCTTAGGGTACGGGTTCGGGGAGGGTTTCGGGTATGGCGTAGGTTATGGGTTAGTGTTTGGGTTAGGGTTAGTGTTAGGGTTAGGGATCGGTTTAGGGTACGGGTTAGGATTAGGGTACGGGTTAGGGTAATGGTAGGGGTTAGGGTTAGGGTACGCGTTAGGGTTAGGGTAGTTAGTAAACCTATCCCACTCTCTAGATACCCCTTAGCACGTAAAGGAATATTATTTGGGGGTCCAGCCATGGAGAAGAGTTTAGACACTAGGATAAGATAAGGAACACACCCATTATAAAGAAATCACATTAGGATTCTCTTTTTAAGCTGTTGCTTAAAACACTAGTGCTTAGAAAATCTATTGGAGGCAGAAGCAGTCAAGGGTAGCCTAGGGTTAGTGTTAGGCTTAGGGTTAGGCTTAGGGTATAGCTTAGGGTACGGGTTCGGGGAGGGTTTCGGGTACGGCGTAGGGTATGGGTTAGGGTTAGGGTTAGGGTTAGTGTTAGGGTTAGGGCTCGGTTTAGGGTACGGGTTAGGATTAGGGTACGAGTTAGGGTTAGGGTAGGGGTTAGGGTTAGGGTACGCGTTAGGGTTAGGGTAGTTATTAAACCTATCCCACTCTCTAGATACCCCTTAGCATGTAAAGGAATATTATTTGGGGGTCCAGCCATGGAGAAGAGTTTAGACACTAGGATAAGATAAGGAACACACCCATTATAAAGAAATCACTTTAGGATTCTCTTTTTAAGCTGTTCTTAAAACACTAGTGCTTAGGAAATCTATTGGAGGCAGAAGCAGTCAAGGGTAGCCTAGGGTTAGGGTTAGGCTTAGGGTTAGGGTTAGGGTACGGCTTGGGGTATGGGTTCGGGGAGGTGTTCGTGTACGGCGTAGGGTATGGGTTAGGGTTAGGGTTTGGGTTAGTGTTAGGGTTAGGGCTCGGTTTAGGGTACGGGTTAGGATTAGGGTACGTGTTAGTGTTAGAGTAGGGGTTAGGGTTAGAGTACGCATTAGGGTTAGGTTAGTTATTAAACCTATCCCACTCTCTAGATACCCCTTAGCACGTAAGGGAATATTATTTGGGGGTGCAGCCATATAGAAGAGTTTAGACACTAGGATAAGATAAGGAACACACCCATTATAAAGAAATCACATTAGGATTCTCTTTTTAAGCTGTTCCTTAAAACAGTAGTGCTTAGGAAATCTATTGGAGGCAGAAGCAGTCAAGGGTAGCCTAGGGTTAGGGTTAGGCTTAGGGTTAGGCTTAGGGTACGGCTTAGGGTACGGGTTCGGGGAGGGGTGCGGGTACGGCGTAGGGTATGGGTTAGGGTTAGGGATAGGGTTAGTGTTAGGGTTAGGGCTCGGTTTAGGGTACGGGTTAGGATTAGGGTACGTGTTAGGGTTAGGGAAGGGGTTAGGGTTAGGGTACGCGTTAGGGTTAGGGTAGTTATTAAACCTATCCCACTCTCTAGATACCCCTTAGCACATAAAGGAATATTATTTGAGGGTCCAGCCATGGAGAAGAGTTTAGACACTAGGATAAGATAAGGAACACACCCATTATAAAGAAATCACATTAGGATTCTCTTTTTACGCTGTTCCTTAAAACACTAGTGCTTAGGAAATCTATTGGAGGCAGAAGCAGTCAAGGGTAGCGTAGGGTTAGGGTTAGGCTTAGGGTTAGGCTTAGGGTACGGCTTAGGGTACGGGTTCGGGGAGGCTTTCGGGTACGGCGTAGGGTATGGGTTAGGGTTAGGGTTAGGGTTAGTGTTAGGGTTAGGGCTCGGTTTAGGGTACGGTTAGGATTAGGGTACGTGTTAGGTTTAGGGTAGGGGTTAGGTTTAGGGTACGCGTTAGGGTTAGGGTAGTTAGTAAACCTATCCCACTCTCTAGATACCCCTTAGCACGTAAGGCAATATTATTTGGGGGTGCAGCCATGGAGAAGAGTTTAGACACTAGGATAAGATAAGGAACACACCCATTATAAAGAAATCACATTAGGATTCTCTTTTTAAGCTGTTCCTTAAAACACTAGTGCTTAGGAAATCTATTGGAGGCAGAAGCAGTCAAGGGTAGCCTAGGGTTAGGGTTAGGCTTAGGGTTAGGTTTAGGGTACGGCTTTGGGTATGGGTTCGGGGAGGTGTTCGTGTACGGCGTAGGGTATGGGTTAGGGTTAGGGTTTGGGTTAGTGTTAGGTTTAGGGCTCGGTTTAGGGTACGGGTTAGGATTAGGGTACGTGTTAGGGTTAGGGTAGGGGTTAGGGTTAGGTTACACGTTAGGGCTAGGGTAGTTAGTAAACCTATCCCACTCTCTAGCTCCCCCTTAGCACGTAAAGGAATATTATTTGGGGGTCCAGCCATGGAGAAGAGTTTAGACACTAGGATAAGATAAGGAACACACCCATTATAAAGAAATCACTTTAGGATTCTCTTTTTAAGCTGTTCCTTAAAACACTACTGCTTAGGAAATCAATTGGAGGCAGAAGCAGTCAAGGGTAGCCTAGGGTTAGGGTTAGGCTTAGGGTTAGGTTTAGGGTATGGCTTAGGGTACGGGTTCGGGGAGGGGTGCGGGTACGGCATAGGGTATGGGTTAGGGTTAGGGTTAGGGTTAGTGTTAGGGTTAGGGCTCGGTTTAGGGTACAGGTTAGGATTAGTGTACGTGTTAGGGTTAGGGTAGGGGTTAGGGTTAGGGTACGCGTTAGGGTTAGGGTAGTTATTAAACCTATCCCACTCTCTAGATACCCCTGAGCACGTAAGGGAATATTATTTGGGGGTGCAGCCATGGAGAAGAGTTTAGACACTAGGATAAGATAAGGAACACACCCATTATAAAGAAATCACATTAGGATTCTCTTTTTAAGCTGTTCCTTAAAACAGTAGTGCTTAGGAAATCTATTGGAGGCAGAAGCAGTCAAGGGTAGCCTAGGGTTAGGGTTAGGCTTAGGGTTAGGCTTAGGGTACGGCTTAGGGTACGGGTTCGGGGAGGGGTGCGGGTACGGCGTAGGGTATGGGTTAGGGTTAGGGTTAGGGTTAGTGTTAGGGTTAGGGCTCGGTTTAGGGTACGGGTTAGGATTAGGGTACGTGTTAGGGTTAGGGTAGGGGTTAGGGTTAGGGTACGCGTTAGGGTTAGGGTAGTTATTAAACCTATCCCACTCTCTAGATACCCCTTAGCACGTAAAGGAATATTATTTGAGGGTCCAGCCATGGAGAAGAGTTTAGACACTAGGATAAGATAAGGAACACACCCATTATAAAGAAATCACATTAGGATTCTCTTTTTACGCTGTTCCTTAAAACACTAGTGCTTAGGAAATCTATTGGAGGCAGAAGCAGTCAAGGGTAGCGTAGGGTTAGGGTTAGGCTTAGGGTTAGGCTTAGGGTACGGCTTAGGGTACGGGTTCGGGGAGGCTTTCGGGTACGGCGTAGGGTATGGGTTAGGGTTAGGGTTAGGGTTAGTGTTAGGTTTAGGGCTCGGTTTAGGGTACGGGTTAGGATTAGGGTACGTGTTAGGGTTAGGGTAGGGGTTAGGGTTAGGTTACACGTTAGGGCTAGGGTAGTTAGTAAACCTATCCCACTCTCTAGCTCCCCCTTAGCACGTAAAGGAATATTATTTGGGGGTCCAGCCATGGAGAAGAGTTTAGACACTAGGATAAGATAAGGAACACACCCATTATAAAGAAATCACTTTAGGATTCTCTTTTTAAGCTGTTCCTTAAAACACTACTGCTTAGGAAATCAATTGGAGGCAGAAGCAGTCAAGGGTAGCCTAGGGTTAGGGTTAGGCTTAGGGTTAGGCTTAGGGTACGGCTTAGGGTACGGGTTCGGGGAGGGTTTCGGGTATGGCGTAGGTTATGGGTTAGTGTTTGGGTTAGGGTTAGTGTTAGGGTTAGGGATCGGTTTAGGGTACGGGTTAGGATTAGGGTACGGGTTAGGGTTATGGTAGGGGTTAGGGTTAGGGTACGCGTTAGGGTTAGGGTAGTTAGTAAACCTATCCCACTCTCTAGATACCCCTTAGCACGTAAAGGAATATTATTTGGGGGTCCAGCCATGGAGAAGAGTTTAGACACTAGGATAAGATAAGGAACACACCCATTATAAAGAAATCACATTAGGATTCTCTTTTTAAGCTGTTGCTTAAAACACTAGTGCTTAGAAAATCTATTGGAGGCAGAAGCAGTCAAGGGTAGCCTAGGGTTAGTGTTAGGCTTAGGGTTAGGCTTAGGGTATAGCTTAGGGTACGGGTTCGGGGAGGGTTTCGGGTACGGCGTAGGGTATGGGTTAGGGTTAGGGTTAGGGTTAGTGTTAGGGTTAGGGCTCGGTTTAGGGTACGGGTTAGGATTAGGGTACGAGTTAGGGTTAGGGTAGGGGTTAGGGTTAGGGTACGCGTTAGGGTTAGGGTAGTTATTAAACCTATCCCACTCTCTAGATACCCCTTAGCATGTAAAGGAATATTATTTGGGGGTCCAGCCATGGAGAAGAGTTTAGACACTAGGATAAGATAAGGAACACACCCATTATAAAGAAATCACTTTAGGATTCTCTTTTTAAGCTGTTCTTAAAACACTAGTGCTTAGGAAATCTATTGGAGGCAGAAGCAGTCAAGGGTAGCCTAGGGTTAGGGTTAGGCTTAGGGTTAGGGTTAGGGTACGGCTTGGGGTATGGGTTCGGGGAGGTGTTCGTGTACGGCGTAGGGTATGGGTTAGGGTTAGGGTTTGGGTTAGTGTTAGGGTTAGGGCTCGGTTTAGGGTACGGGTTAGGATTAGGGTACGTGTTAGTGTTAGAGTAGGGGTTAGGGTTAGAGTACGCATTAGGGTTAGGTTAGTTATTAAACCTATCCCACTCTCTAGATACCCCTTAGCACGTAAGGGAATATTATTTGGGGGTGCAGCCATATAGAAGAGTTTAGACACTAGGATAAGATAAGGAACACACCCATTATAAAGAAATCACATTAGGATTCTCTTTTTAAGCTGTTCCTTAAAACAGTAGTGCTTAGGAAATCTATTGGAGGCAGAAGCAGTCAAGGGTAGCCTAGGGTTAGGGTTAGGCTTAGGGTTAGGCTTAGGGTACGGCTTAGGGTACGGGTTCGGGGAGGGGTGCGGGTACGGCGTAGGGTATGGGTTAGGGTTAGGGATAGGGTTAGTGTTAGGGTTAGGGCTCGGTTTAGGGTACGGGTTAGGATTAGGGTACGTGTTAGGGTTAGGGAAGGGGTTAGGGTTAGGGTACGCGTTAGGGTTAGGGTAGTTATTAAACCTATCCCACTCTCTAGATACCCCTTAGCACATAAAGGAATATTATTTGAGGGTCCAGCCATGGAGAAGAGTTTAGACACTAGGATAAGATAAGGAACACACCCATTATAAAGAAATCACATTAGGATTCTCTTTTTACGCTGTTCCTTAAAACACTAGTGCTTAGGAAATCTATTGGAGGCAGAAGCAGTCAAGGGTAGCGTAGGGTTAGGGTTAGGCTTAGGGTTAGGCTTAGGGTACGGCTTAGGGTACGGGTTCGGGGAGGCTTTCGGGTACGGCGTAGGGTATGGGTTAGGGTTAGGGTTAGGGTTAGTGTTAGGGTTAGGGCTCGGTTTAGGGTACGGTTAGGATTAGGGTACGTGTTAGGTTTAGGGTAGGGGTTAGGTTTAGGGTACGCGTTAGGGTTAGGGTAGTTAGTAAACCTATCCCACTCTCTAGATACCCCTTAGCACGTAAGGCAATATTATTTGGGGGTGCAGCCATGGAGAAGAGTTTAGACACTAGGATAAGATAAGGAACACACCCATTATAAAGAAATCACATTAGGATTCTCTTTTTAAGCTGTTCCTTAAAACACTAGTGCTTAGGAAATCTATTGGAGGCAGAAGCAGTCAAGGGTAGCCTAGGGTTAGGGTTAGGCTTAGGGTTAGGTTTAGGGTACGGCTTTGGGTATGGGTTCGGGGAGGTGTTCGTGTACGGCGTAGGGTATGGGTTAGGGTTAGGGTTTGGGTTAGTGTTAGGTTTAGGGCTCGGTTTAGGGTACGGGTTAGGATTAGGGTACGTGTTAGGGTTAGGGTAGGGGTTAGGGTTAGGTTACACGTTAGGGCTAGGGTAGTTAGTAAACCTATCCCACTCTCTAGCTCCCCCTTAGCACGTAAAGGAATATTATTTGGGGGTCCAGCCATGGAGAAGAGTTTAGACACTAGGATAAGATAAGGAACACACCCATTATAAAGAAATCACTTTAGGATTCTCTTTTTAAGCTGTTCCTTAAAACACTACTGCTTAGGAAATCAATTGGAGGCAGAAGCAGTCAAGGGTAGCCTAGGGTTAGGGTTAGGCTTAGGGTTAGGTTTAGGGTATGGCTTAGGGTACGGGTTCGGGGAGGGGTGCGGGTACGGCATAGGGTATGGGTTAGGGTTAGGGTTAGGGTTAGTGTTAGGGTTAGGGCTCGGTTTAGGGTACAGGTTAGGATTAGTGTACGTGTTAGGGTTAGGGTAGGGGTTAGGGTTAGGGTACGCGTTAGGGTTAGGGTAGTTATTAAACCTATCCCACTCTCTAGATACCCCTGAGCACGTAAGGGAATATTATTTGGGGGTGCAGCCATGGAGAAGAGTTTAGACACTAGGATAAGATAAGGAACACACCCATTATAAAGAAATCACATTAGGATTCTCTTTTTAAGCTGTTCCTTAAAACAGTAGTGCTTAGGAAATCTATTGGAGGCAGAAGCAGTCAAGGGTAGCCTAGGGTTAGGGTTAGGCTTAGGGTTAGGCTTAGGGTACGGCTTAGGGTACGGGTTCGGGGAGGGGTGCGGGTACGGCGTAGGGTATGGGTTAGGGTTAGGGTTAGGGTTAGTGTTAGGGTTAGGGCTCGGTTTAGGGTACGGGTTAGGATTAGGGTACGTGTTAGGGTTAGGGTAGGGGTTAGGGTTAGGGTACGCGTTAGGGTTAGGGTAGTTATTAAACCTATCCCACTCTCTAGATACCCCTTAGCACGTAAAGGAATATTATTTGAGGGTCCAGCCATGGAGAAGAGTTTAGACACTAGGATAAGATAAGGAACACACCCATTATAAAGAAATCACATTAGGATTCTCTTTTTACGCTGTTCCTTAAAACACTAGTGCTTAGGAAATCTATTGGAGGCAGAAGCAGTCAAGGGTAGCGTAGGGTTAGGGTTAGGCTTAGGGTTAGGCTTAGGGTACGGCTTAGGGTACGGGTTCGGGGAGGCTTTCGGGTACGGCGTAGGGTATGGGTTAGGGTTAGGGTTAGGGTTAGTGTTAGGTTTAGGGCTCGGTTTAGGGTACGGGTTAGGATTAGGGTACGTGTTAGGGTTAGGGTAGGGGTTAGGGTTAGGTTACACGTTAGGGCTAGGGTAGTTAGTAAACCTATCCCACTCTCTAGCTCCCCCTTAGCACGTAAAGGAATATTATTTGGGGGTCCAGCCATGGAGAAGAGTTTAGACACTAGGATAAGATAAGGAACACACCCATTATAAAGAAATCACTTTAGGATTCTCTTTTTAAGCTGTTCCTTAAAACACTACTGCTTAGGAAATCAATTGGAGGCAGAAGCAGTCAAGGGTAGCCTAGGGTTAGGGTTAGGCTTAGGGTTAGGTTTAGGGTATGGCTTAGGGTACGGGTTCGGGGAGGGGTGCGGGTACGGCATAGGGTATGGGTTAGGGTTAGGGTTAGGGTTAGTGTTAGGGTTAGGGCTCGGTTTAGGGTACAGGTTAGGATTAGTGTACGTGTTAGGGTTAGGGTAGGGGTTAGGGTTAGGGTACGCGTTAGGGTTAGGGTAGTTATTAAACCTATCCCACTCTCTAGATACCCCTGAGCACGTAAGGGAATATTATTTGGGGGTGCAGCCATGGAGAAGAGTTTAGACACTAGGATAAGATAAGGAACACACCCATTATAAAGAAATCACATTAGGATTCTCTTTTTAAGCTGTTCCTTAAAACAGTAGTGCTTAGGAAATCTATTGGAGGCAGAAGCAGTCAAGGGTAGCCTAGGGTTAGGGTTAGGCTTAGGGTTAGGCTTAGGGTACGGCTTAGGGTACGGGTTCGGGGAGGGGTGCGGGTACGGCGTAGGGTATGGGTTAGGGTTAGGGTTAGGGTTAGTGTTAGGGTTAGGGCTCGGTTTAGGGTACGGGTTAGGATTAGGGTACGTGTTAGGGTTAGGGTAGGGGTTAGGGTTAGGGTACGCGTTAGGGTTAGGGTAGTTATTAAACCTATCCCACTCTCTAGATACCCCTTAGCACGTAAAGGAATATTATTTGAGGGTCCAGCCATGGAGAAGAGTTTAGACACTAGGATAAGATAAGGAACACACCCATTATAAAGAAATCACATTAGGATTCTCTTTTTAAGCTGTTGCTTAAAACACTAGTGCTTAGGAAATCTATTGGAGGCAGAAGCAGTCAAGGGTAGCCTAGGGTTAGTGTTAGGCTTAGGGTTAGGCTTAGGGTACGGCTTAGGGTACGGGTTTGGGGAGGGGTTCAGGTACGGCGTAGGGTATGGGTTAGGGTTAGGGTTAGTGTTAGTGTTAGGGTTAGGGCTCGGTTTAGGGTACGGGTTAGGATTAGGGTACGTGTTAGTGTTAGGGTAGGGGTTAGGGTTAGAGTACGCATTAGGGTTAGGGTAGTTATTAAACCTATCCCACTCTCTAGATACCCCTTAGCACGTAAGGCAATATCATTTGGGGGTGCAGCCATGGAGAAGAGTTTAGACACTAGGATAAGATAAGGAACACACCCATTATAAAGAAATCACATTAGGATTCTCTTTTTAAGCTGTTCCTTAAAACACTAGTGCTTAGGAAATCTATTGGAGGCAGAAGCAGTCAAGGGTAGCCTAGGGTTAGTGTTAGGCTTAGGGTTAGGCTTAGGGTACGGCTTAGGGTACGGGTTTGGTGAGGGGTTCAGGTACGGCGTAGGGTATGGGTTAGGGTTAGGGTTAGTGTTAGTGTTAGGGTTAGGGCTCGGTTTAGGGTACGGGTTAGGATTAGGGTACGTGTTAGTGTTAGGGTAGGGGTTAGGGTTAGAGTACGCATTAGGGTTAGGGTAGTTATTAAACCTATCCCACTCTCTAGCTACCCCTTAGCACATAAGGCAATATTATTTGGGGGTGCAGCAATGGAGAAGAGTTTAGACACTAGGATAAGATAAGGAACACACCCATTATAAAGAAATCACATTAGGATTCTCTTTTTAAGCTGTTCCTTAAAACACTAGTGCTTAGGAAATCTATTGGAGGCAGAAGCAGTCAAGGGTAGCCTAGGGTAAGGTTAGGCTTAGGGTTAGGCTTAGGGTACGGCTTAGGGTACGGGTTCGGGGAGGGTTTCGGGTACGGCGTAGGGTATGGGTTAGGGTTAGGGTTAGTGTTAGGGTTAGGGCTCGGTTTAGGGTACGGGTTAGGATTAGGGTACGTGTTAGGGTTAGGGTAGTGGTTAGGGTTAGGGTACGCGTTAGGGTTAGGGTAGTTATTAAACCTATCCCACTCTCTAGATACCCCTTAGCACGTAAAGGAATATTATTTGGGGGTCCAGCCATGGGGAAGAGTTTAGACACTAGGATAAGATAAGGAACACACCCATTATAAAGAAATCACTTTAGGATTCTCTTTTTAAGCTGTTCCTTAAAACACTAGTGCTTAGGAAATCTATTGGAGGCAGAAGCAGTCAAGGGTAGCCTAGGGTTAGGGTTAGGCTTAGGGTTAGGCTTAGGGTACGGCTTAGGGTACGGGTTCAGGGAGGGGTGCGGGTACGGCGTAGGGTATGGGTTAGGGTTAGGGTTAGGGTTAGTGTTAGGGTTAGGGCTCGGTTTAGGGTACAGGTTAGGATTAGGGTACGTGTTAGGGTTAGGGTAGGGGTTAGGGTTAGGGTACGCGTTAGGGTTAGGGTAGTTATTAAACCTATCCCACTCTCTAGATACCCCTTAGCACGTAAGGGAATATTATTTGGGGGTGCAGCCATGGAGAAGAGTTTAGACACTAGGATAAGATAAGGAACACACCCATTATAAAGAAATCACATTAGGATTCTCTTTTTAAGCTGTTCCTTAAAACAGTAGTGCTTAGGAAATCTATTGGAGGCAGAAGCAGTCAAGGGTAGCCTAGGGTTAGGGTTAGGCTTAGGGTTAGGCTTAGGGTACGGCTTAGGTTACGGGTTCGGGGAGGGGTGCGGGTACGGCGTAGGGTATGGGTTAGGGTTAGGGTTAGGGTTAGTGTTAGGGTTAGGGCTCGGTTTAGGGTATGGGTTAGGATTAGGGTACGTGTTAGGGTTAGGGTAGGGGTTAGGGTTAGGGTACGCGTTAGGGTTAGGGTAGTTATTAAACCTATCCCACTCTCTAGATACCCCTTAGCACGTAAAGGAATATTATTTGAGGGTCCAGCCATGGAGAAGAGTTTAGACACTAGGATAAGATAAGGAACACACCCATTATAAAGAAATCACATTAGGATTCTCTTTTTAAGCTGTTCCTTAAAACACTAGTGCTTAGGAAATCTATTGGAGGCAGAAGCAGTCAAGGGTAGCGTAGGGTTAGGGTTAGGCTTAGGGTACGGCTTAGGGTACGGGTTCGGGGAGGGTTTCGGGTACGGCGTAGGGTATGGGTTACGGTTAGGGTTAGGGTTAGTGTTAGGGTTAGGGCTCGGTTTAGGGTACGGTTAGGATTAGGGTACGTGTTAGGTTTAGGGTAGGGGTTAGGGTTAGGGTACGCGTTAGGGTTAGGGTAGTTAGTAAACCTATCCCACTCTCTAGATACCCCTTAGCACGTAAAGGAATATTATTTGGGGTTCCAGCAATGGAGAAGAATTTAGACACTAGGATAAGATAAGGAACACACCCATTATAAAGAAATCACATTAGGATTCTCTTTTTAAGCTGTTGCTTAAAACACTAGTGCTTAGGAAATCTATTGGAGGCAGAAGCAGTCAAGGGTAGCCTAGGGTTAGTGTTAGGCTTAGGGTTAGGCTTAGGGTACGGCTTAGGGTACGGGTTTGGGGAGGGGTTCAGGTACGGCGTAGGGTATGGGTTAGGGTTAGGGTTAGTGTTAGTGTTAGGGTTAGGCCTCGGTTTAGGGTACGGGTTAGGATTAGGGTACGTGTTAGTGTTAGAGTAGGGGTTAGGGTTAGAGTACGCATTAGGGTTAGGGTAGTTATTAAACCTATCCCACTCTCTAGATACCCCTTAGCACGTAAGGCAATATTATTTGGGGGTGCAGCCATGGAGAAGAGTTTAGACACTAGGATAAGATAAGGAACACACCCATTATAAAGAAATCACATTAGGATTCTCTTTTTCAGCTGTTCCTTAAAACACTAGTGCTTAGGAAATCTATTGGAGGCAGAAGCAGTCAAGGGTAGCCTAGGGTTAGGGTTAGGCTTAGGGTTAGGCTTAGGGTACGGCTTAGGGTACGGGTTCGGGGAGGGTTTCGGGTATGGCGTAGGGTATGGGTTAGGGTTTGGGTTAGGGTTAGTGTTAGGGTTAGGGATCGGTTTAGCGTACGGGTTAGGATTAGGGTACGGGTTAGGGTTAGGGTAGGGGTTAGGGTTAGGGTACGCGTTAGGGTTAGGGTAGTTAGTAAACCTATCCCACTCTCTAGATACCCCTTAGCACGTAAAGGAATATTATTTGGGGGTCCAGCCATGGAGAAGAGTTTAGACACTAGGATAAGATAAGGAACACACCCATTATAAAGAAATCACATTAGGATTCTCTTTTTAAGCTGTTGCTTAAAACACTAGTGCTTAGGAAATCTCTTGGAGGCAGAAGCAGTCAAGGGTAGCCTAGGGTTAGTGTTAGGCTTAGGGTTAGGCTTAGGGTATGGCTTAGGGTACGGGTTCGGGGAGGGTTTCGGGTACGGCGTAGGGTATGGGTTAGGGTTAGGGTTAGGGTTATTGTTAGGGTTAGGGCTCGGTTTAGGGTACGGGTTAGGATTAGGGTACGTGTTAGGGCTAGGGTAGGGGTTAGGGTTAGGGTACGCGTTAGGGTTAGGGTAGTTATTAAACCTATCCCACTCTCTAGATACCCCTTAGCACGTAAAGGAATATTATTTGGGGGTCCAGCCATGGAGAAGAGTTTAGACACTAGGATAAGATAAGGAACACACCCATTATAAAGAAATCACTTTAGGATTCTCTTTTTAAGCTGTTCTTAAAACACTAGTGCTTAGGAAATCTATTGGAGGCAGAAGCAGTCAAGGGTAGCCTAGGGTTAGGGTTAGGCTTAGGGTTAGGGTTAGGGTACGGCTTGGGGTATGGGTTCGGGGAGGTGTTCGTGTACGGCGTAGGGTATGGGTTAGGGTTAGGGTTTGGGTTAGTGTTAGGGTTAGGGCTCGGTTTAGGGTACGGGTTAGGATTAGGGTACGTGTTAGGGTTAGGGTAGGGGTTAGGGTTAGGTTACGCGTTAGGGCTAGGGTAGTTAGTAAACCTATCCCACTCTCTAGCTCCCCGTTAGCACGTAAAGGAATATTATTTGGGGGTCCAGCCATGGAGAAGAGTTTAGACACTAGGATAAGATAAGGAACACACCCATTATAAAGAAATCACATTAGGATTCTCTTTTTAAGCTGTTCCTTAAAAAACTACTGCTTAGGAAATCAATTGGAGGCAGAAGCAGTCAAGGGTAGCCTAGGGTTAGGGTTAGGCTTAGGGTTAGGTTTAGGGTATGGCTTAGGGTACGGGTTCGGGGAGGGGTGCGGGTACGGCATAGGGTATGGGTTAGGGTTAGGGTTAGGGTTAGTGTTAGGGTTAGGGCTCGGTTTAGGGTACAGGTTAGGATTAGGGTACATGTTAGGGTTAGGGTAGGGGTTAGGGTTAGGGTACGCGTTAGGGTTAGGGTAGTTATTAAACCTATCCCACTCTCTAGATACCCCTTAGCACGTAAGGGAATATTATTTGGGGGTGCAGCCATATAGAAGAGTTTAGACACTAGGATAAGATAAGGAACACACCCATTATAAAGAAATCACTTTAGGATTCTCTTTTTAAGCTGTTCCTTAAAACACTACTGCTTAGGAAATCAATTGGAGGCAGAAGCAGTCAAGGGTAGCCTAGGGTTAGGGTTAGGCTTAGGGTTAGGTTTAGGGTATGGCTTAGGGTACGGGTTCGGGGAGGGGTGCGGGTACGGCATAGGGTATGGGTTAGGGTTAGGGTTAGGGTTAGTGTTAGGGTTAGGGCTCGGTTTAGGGTACAGGTTAGGATTAGTGTACGTGTTAGGGTTAGGGTAGGGGTTAGGGTTAGGGTACGCGTTAGGGTTAGGGTAGTTATTAAACCTATCCCACTCTCTAGATACCCCTTAGCACGTAAGGGAATATTATTTGGGGGTGCAGCCATGGAGAAGAGTTTAGACACTAGGATAAGATAAGGAACACACACATTATAAAGAAATCACATTAGGATTCTCTTTTTAAGCTGTTCCTTAAAACAGTAGTGCTTAGGAAATCTATTGGAGGCAGAAGCAGTCAAGTGTAGCCTAGGGTTAGGGTTAGGCTTAGGGTTAGGCTTAGGGTACGGCTTAGGGTACGGGTTCGGGGAGGGGTGCGGGTACGGCGTAGGGTATGGGTTAGGGTTAGGGTTAGGGTTAGGGTTAGTGTTAGGGTTAGGGCTCGGTTTAGGGTACGGGTTAGGATTAGGGTACGTGTTAGGGTTAGGGTAGGGGTTAGGGTTAGGGTACGCGTTAGGGTTAGGGTAGTTATTAAACCTATCCCACTCTCTAGATACCCCTTAGCACGTAAAGGAATATTATTTGAGGGTCCAGCCATGGAGAAGAGTTTAGACACTAGGATAAGATAAGGAACACACCCATTATAAAGAAATCACATTAGGATTCTCTTTTTAAGCTGTTGCTTAAAACACTAGTGCTTAGGAAATCTATTGGAGGCAGAAGCAGTCAAGGGTAGCCTAGGGTTAGGGTTAGGCTTAGGGTTAGGTTTAGGGTATGGCTTAGGGTACGGGTTCGGGGAGGGGTGCGGGTACGGCGTAGGGTATGGGTTAGGGTTAGGGTTAGGGTTAATGTTAGGGTTAGGGCTCGGTTTAGGGTACAGGTTAGGATTAGGGTACGTGTTAGGGTTAGGGTAGGGGTTAGGGTTAGGGTACGCGTTAGGGTTAGGGTAGTTATTAAACCTATCCCACTCTCTAGATACCCCTTAGCACGTAAGGGAATATTATTTGGGGGTGCAGCCATGGAGAAGAGTTTAGACACTAGGATAAGATAAGGAACACACCCATTATAAAGAAATCACATTAGGATTCTCTTTTTAAGCTGTTCCTTAAAACACTAGTGCTTAGGAAATCTATTGGAGGCAGAAGCAGTCAAGGGTAGCCTAGGGTTAGGGTTAGGCTTAGTGTTAGGCTTAGGGTACGGCTTAGGTTACGGGTTCGGGGAGGGGTGCGGGTACGGCGTAGGGTATGGGTTAGGGTTAGGGTTAGGGTTAGTGTTAGGGTTAGGGCTCGGTTTAGGGTACGGGTTAGGATTAGGGTACGTGTTAGGGTTAGGGTAGGGGTTAGGGTTAGGGTACGCGTTAGGGTTAGGGTAGTTATTAAACCTATCCCACTCTCTAGATACCCCTTAGCACGTAAAGGAATATTATTTGAGGGTCCAGCCATGGAGAAGAGTTTAGACACTAGGATAAGATAAGGAACACACCCATTATAAAGAAATCACATTAGGATTCTCTTTTTAAGCTGTTCCTTAAAACACTAGTGCTTAGGAAATCTATTGGAGGCAGAAGCAGTCAAGGGTAGCGTAGGGTTAGGGTTAGGCTGAGGTTTAGGCTTAGGGTACGGCATAGGGTACGGGTTCGGGGAGGGTTTCGGGTACGGCGTAGGTTATGGGTTAGGGTTAGGGTTAGGGTTAGTGTTAGGGTTAGGGCTCGGTTTAGGGTACGGTTAGGATTAGGGTACGTGTTAGGTTTAGGGTAGGGGTTAGGGTTAGGGTACGCGTTAGGGTTAGGGTAGTTAGTAAACCTATCCCACTCTCTAGATACCCCTTAGCACGTAAAGGAATATTATTTGGGGTTCCAGCAATGGAGAAGAATTTAGACACTAGGATAAGATAAGGAACACACCCATTATAAAGAAATCACATTAGGATTCTCTTTTTAAGCTGTTGCTTAAAACACTAGTGCTTAGGAAATCTATTGGAGGCAGAAGCAGTCAAGGGTAGCCTAGGGTTAGTGTTAGGCTTAGGGTTAGGCTTAGGGTACGGCTTAGGGTACGGGTTTGGGGAGGGGTTCAGGTACGGCGTAGGGTATGGTTTAGGGTTAGGGTTAGTGTTAGTGTTAGGGGTAGGGCTCGGTTTAGGGTACGGGTTAGGATTAGGGTACGTGTTAGTGTTAGAGTAGGGGTTAGGGTTAGAGTACGCATTAGGGTTAGGGTAGTTATTAAACCTATCCCACTCTCTAGATACCCCTTAGCACGTAAGGCAATATTATTTGGGGGTGCAGCCATGGAGAAGAGTTTAGACACTAGGATAAGATAAGGAACACACCCATTATAAAGAAATCACATTAGGATTCTCTTTTTAAGCTGTTCCTTAAAACACTAGTGCTTAGGAAATCTATTGGAGGCAGAAGCAGTCAAGGGTAGCCTAGGGTTAGGGTTAGGCTTAGGGTTAGGTTTAGGGTATGGCTTGGGGTATGGGTTCGGGGAGGTGTTCGTGTACGGCGTAGGGTATGGGTTAGGGTTAGGGTTTGGGTTAGTGTTAGGGTTAGGGCTCGGTTTAGGGTACGGGTTAGGATTAGGGTACGTGTTAGGGTTAGGGTAGGGGTTAGGGTTAGGTTACGCATTAGGGCTAGGGTAGTTAGTAAACCTATCCCACTCTCTAGCTCCCCCTTAGCACGTAAAGGAATATTATTTGGGGGTCCAGCCATGGAGAAGAGTTTAGACACTAGGATAAGATAAGGAACACACCCATTATAAAGAAATCACTTTAGGATTCTCTTTTTAAGCTGTTCCTTAAAACACTACTGCTTAGGAAATCAATTGGAGGCAGAAGCAGTCAAGGGTAGCCTAGGGTTAGGGTTAGGCTTAGGGTTAGGTTTAGGGTATGGCTTAGGGTACGGGTTCGGGGAGGGGTGCGGGTACGGCATAGGGTATGGGTTAGGGTTAGGGTTAGGGTTAGTGTTAGGGTTAGGGCTCGGTTTAGGGTACAGGTTAGGATTAGTGTACGTGTTAGGGTTAGGGTAGGGGTTAGGGTTAGGGTACGCGTTAGGGTTAGGGTAGTTATTAAACCTATCCCACTCTCTAGATACCCCTTAGCACGTAAGGGAATATTATTTGGGGGTGCAGCCATGGAGAAGAGTTTAGACACTAGGATAAGATAAGGAACACACCCATTATAAAGAAATCACATTAGGATTCTCTTTTTAAGCTGTTCCTTAAAACAGTAGTGCTTAGGAAATCTATTGGAGGCAGAAGCAGTCAAGGGTAGCCTAGGGTTAGGGTTAGGCTTAGGGTTAGGCTTAGGGTACGGCTTAGGGTACGGGTTCGGGGAGGGGTGCGGGTACGGCGTAGGGTATGGGTTAGGGTTAGGGTTAGGGTTAGTGTTAGGGTTAGGGCTCGGTTTAGGGTACGGGTTAGGATTAGGGTACGTGTTAGGGTTAGGGTAGGGGTTAGGGTTAGGGTACGCATTAGGGTTAGGGTAGTTATTAAACCTATCCCACTCTCTAGATACCCCTTAGCACGTAAAGGAATATTATTTGAGGGTCCAGCCATGGAGAAGAGTTTAGACACTAGGATAAGATAAGGAACACACCCATTATAAAGAAATCACATTAGGATTCTCTTTTTAAGCTGTTCCTTAAAACACTAGTGCTTAGGAAATCTATTGGAGGCAGAAGCAGTCAAGGGTAGCGTAGGGTTAGGGTTAGGCTTAGGGTTAGGCTTAGGGTACGGCTTAGGGTACGTGTTCGGGGAGGGTTTCGGGTACGGCGTAGGGTATGGGTTAGGGTTAGGGTTAGTGTTAGGGTTAGGGCTCGGTTTAGGGTACGGTTAGGATTAGGGTACGTGTTAGGTTTAGGGTAGGGGTTAGGGTTAGGGTACGCGTTAGGGTTAGGGTAGTTAGTAAACCTATCCCACTCTCTAGATACCCCTTAGCACGTAAAGGAATATTATTTGGGGTTCCAGCCATGGAAAAGAATTTAGACACTAGGATAAGATAAGGAACACACCCATTATAAAGAAATCACTTTAGGATTCTCTTTTTAAGCTGTTCTTAAAACACTAGTGCTTAGGAAATCTATTGGAGGCAGAAGCAGTCAAGGGTAGCCTAGGGTTAGGGTTAGGCTTAGGGTTAGGGTTAGGGTACGGCTTGGGGTATGGGTTCGGGGAGGTGTTCGTGTACGGCGTAGGGTATGGGTTAGGGTTAGGGTTTGGGTTAGTGTTAGGGTTAGGGCTCGGTTTAGGGTACGGGTTAGGATTAGGGTACGTGTTAGGGTAGGGGTTAGGGTTAGGTTACGCATTAGGGCTAGGGTAGTTAGTAAACCTATCCCACTCTCTAGCTCCCCCTTAGCACGTAAAGGAATATTATTTGGGGTTCCAGCAATGGAGAAGAATTTAGACACTAGGATAAGATAAGGAACACACCCATTATAAAGAAATCACATTAGGATTCTCTTTTTAAGCTGTTGCTTAAAACACTAGTGCTTAGGAAATCTATTGGAGGCAGAAGCAGTCAAGGGTAGCCTAGGGTTAGTGTTAGGCTTAGGGTTAGGCTTAGGGTACGGCTTAGGGTACGGGTTTGGGGAGGGGTTCAGGTACGGCGTAGGGTATGGGTTAGGGTTAGGGTTAGTGTTAGTGTTAGGGGTAGCGCTCGGTTTAGGGTACGGGTTAGGATTAGGGTACGTGTTAGTGTTAGAGTAGGGGTTAGGGTTAGAGTACGCATTAGGGTTAGGGTAGTTATTAAACCTATCCCACTCTCTAGATACCCCTTAGCACGTAAGGCAATATTATTTGGGGGTGCAGCCATGGAGAAGAGTTTAGACACTAGGATAAGATAAGGAACACACCCATTATAAAGAAATCACATTAGGATTCTATTTTTAAGCTGTTCCTTAAAACACTAGTGCTTAGGAAATCTATTGGAGGCAGAAGCAGTCAAGGGTAGCCTAGGGTTAGGGTTAGGCTTAGGGTTAGGTTTAGGGTACGGCTTGGGGTATGGGTTCGGGGAGGTGTTCGTGTACGGCGTAGGGTATGGGTTAGGGTTAGGGTTTGGGTTAGTGTTAGGGTTAGGGCTCGGTTTAGGGTACGGGTTAGGATTAGGGTACGTGTTAGGGTTAGGGTAGGGGTTAGGGTTAGGTTACGCGTTAGGGCTAGGGTAGTTAGTAAACCTATCCCACTCTCTAGCTCCCCCTTAGCACGTAAAGGAATATTATTTGGGGGTCCAGCCATGGAGAAGAGTTTAGACACTAGGATAAGATAAGGAACACACCCATTATAAAGAAATCACTTTAGGATTCTCTTTTTAAGCTGTTCCTTAAAACACTACTACTTAGGAAATCAATTGGAGGCAGAAGCAGTCAAGGGTAGCCTAGGGTTAGGGTTAGGCTTAGGGTTAGGTTTAGGGTATGGCTTAGGGTACGGGTTCGGGGAGGGGTGCGGGTACGGCGTAGGGTATGGGTTAGGGTTAGGGTTAGGGTTAGTGTTAGGGTTAGGGCTCGGTTTAGGGTACAGGTTAGGATTAGGGTACGTGTTAGGGTTAGGGTAGGGGTTAGGGTTAGGGTACGCGTTAGGGTTAGGGTAGTTATTAAACCTATCCCACTCTCTAGATACCCCTTAGCACGTAAGGGAATATTATTTGGGGGTGCAGCCATGGAGAAGAGTTTAGACACTAGGATAAGATAAGGAACACACCCATTATAAAGAAATCACATTAGGATTCTCTTTTTAAGCTGTTCCTTAAAACAGTAGTGCTTAGGAAATCTATTGGAGGCAGAAGCAGTCAAGGGTAGCCTAGGGTTAGGGTTAGGCTTAGGGTTAGGCTTAGGGTACGGCTTAGGGTACGGGTTCGGGGAGGGGTGCGGGTACGGCGTAGGGTATGGGTTAGGGTTAGGGTTAGGGTTAGTGTTAGGGTTAGGGCTCGGTTTAGGGTACGGGTTAGGATTAGGGTACGTGTTAGGGTTAGGGTAGGGGTTAGGGTTAGGGTACGCGTTAGGGTTAGGGTAGTTATTAAACCTATCCCACTCTCTAGATACCCCTTAGCACGTAAAGGAATATTATTTGAGGGTCCAGCCATGGAGAAGAGTTTAGACACTAGGATAAGATAAGGAACACACCCATTATAAAGAAATCACATTAGGATTCTCTTTTTAAGCTGTTCCTTAAAACACTAGTGCTTAGGAAATCTATTGGAGGCAGAAGCAGTCAAGGGTAGCGTAGGGTTAGGGTTAGGCTTAGGGTTAGGCTTAGGGTACGGCTTAGGGTACGGGTTCGGGGAGGGTTTCGGGTACGGCGTAGGGTATGGGTTAGGGTTAGGGTTAGGGTTAGTGTTAGGGTTAGGGCTCGGTTTAGGGTACGGTTAGGATTAGGGTACGTGTTAGGTTTAGGGTAGGGGTTAGGGTTAGGGTACGCGTTAGGGTTAGGGTAGTTAGTAAACCTATCCCACTCTCTAGATACCCCTTAGCACGTAAAGGAATATTACTTGGGGTTCCAGCAATGGAGAAGAATTTAGACACTAGGATAAGATAAGGAACACACCCATTATAAAGAAATCACATTAGGATTCTCTTTTTAAGCTGTTGCTTAAAACACTAGTGCTTAGGAAACCTATTGGAGGCAGAAGCAGTCAAGGGTAGCCTAGGGTTAGTGTTAGGCTTAGGGTTAGGCTTAGGGTACGGCTTAGGGTACGGGTTTGGGGAGGGGTTCAGGTACGGCGTAGGGTATGGGTTAGGGTTAGGGTTAGTGTTAGTGTTAGGGGTAGCGCTCGGTTTAGGGTACGGGTTAGGATTAGGGTACGTGTTAGTGTTAGGGTAGGGGTTAGGGTTAGAGTACGCATTAGGGTTAGGGTAGTTATTAAACCTATCCCACTCTCTAGATACCCCTTAGCACGTAAGGCAATATTATTTGGGGGTGCAGCCATGGAGAAGAGTTTAGACACTAGGATAAGATAAGGAACACACCCATTATAAAGAAATCACATTAGGATTCTCTTTTTAAGCTGTTCCTTAAAACAGTAGTGCTTAGGAAATCTATGGGAGGCAGAAGCAGTCAAGGGTAGCCTAGGGTTAGGGTTAGGCTTAGGGTTAGGCTTAGGGTACGGCTTAGGTTACGGGTTCGGGGAGGGGTGCGGGTACGGCGTAGGGTATGGGTTAGGGTTAGGGTTTGGGTTAGTGTTAGGGTTAGGGCTCGGTTTAGGGTACGGGTTAGGATTAGGGTACGTGTTAGGGTTAGGGTAGGGGTTAGGGTTAGGTTACGCATTAGGGCTAGGGTAGTTAGTAAACCTATCCCACTCTCTAGCTCCCCCTTAGCACGTAAAGGAATATTATTTGGGGGTCCAGCCATGGAGAAGAGTTTAGACACTAGGATAAGATAAGGAACACACCCATTATAAAGAAATCACTTTAGGATTCTCTTTTTAAGCTGTTCCTTAAAACACTACTGCTTAGGAAATCAATTGGAGGCAGAAGCAGTCAAGGGTAGCCTAGGGTTAGGGTTAGGCTTAGGGTTAGGTTTAGGGTATGGCTTAGGGTACGGGTTCGGGGAGGGGTGCGGGTACGGCATAGGGTATGGGTTAGGGTTAGGGTTAGGGTTAGTGTTAGGGTTAGGGCTCGGTTTAGGGTACAGGTTAGGATTAGTGTACGTGTTAGGGTTAGGGTAGGGGTTAGGGTTAGGGTACGCGTTAGGGTTAGGGTAGTTATTAAACCTATCCCACTCTCTAGATACCCCTTAGCACGTAAGGGAATATTATTTGGGGGTGCAGCCATGGAGAAGAGTTTAGACACTAGGATAAGATAAGGAACACACCCATTATAAAGAAATCACATTAGGATTCTCTTTTTAAGCTGTTCCTTAAAACAGTAGTGCTTAGGAAATCTATTGGAGGCAGAAGTAGTCAAGGGTAGCCTAGGGTTAGGGTTAGGCTTAGGGTTAGGCTTAGGGTACGGCTTAGGGTACGGGTTCGGGGAGGGGTGCGGGTACGGCGTAGGGTATGGGTTAGGGTTAGGGTTAGGGTTAGTGTTAGGGTTAGGGCTCGGTTTAGGGTACGGGTTAGGATTAGGGTACGTGTTAGGGTTAGGGTAGCGGTTAGGGTTAGGGTACGCGTTAGGGTTAGGGTAGTTATTAAACCTATCCCACTCTCTAGATACCCCTTAGCACGTAAAGGAATATTATTTGAGGGTCCAGCCATGGAGAAGAGTTTAGACACTAGGATAAGATAAGGAAAACACCCATTATAAAGAAATCACATTAGGATTCTCTTTTTAAGCTGTTCCTTAAAACACTAGTGCTTAGGAAATCTATTGGAGGCAGAAGCAGTCAAGGGTAGCCTAGGGTTAGGGTTAGGCTTAGGGTTAGGTTTAGGGTACGGCTTGGGGTATGGGTTCGGGGAGGTGTTCGTGTACGGCGTAGGGTATGGGTTAGGGTTAGGGTTTGGGTTAGTGTTAGGGTTAGGGCTCGGTTTAGGGTACGGGTTAGGATTAGGGTACGTGTTAGGGTTAGGGTAGGGGTTAGGGTTAGGTTACGCGTTAGGGCTAGGGTAGTTAGTAAACCTATCCCACTCTCTAGCTCCCCCTTAGCACGTAAAGGAATATTATTTGGGGGTCCAGCCATGGAGAAGAGTTTAGACACTAGGATAAGATAAGGAACACACCCATTATAAAGAAATCACTTTAGGATTCTCTTTTTAAGCTGTTCCTTAAAACACTACTGCTTAGGAAATCAATTGGAGGCAGAAGCAGTCAAGGGTAGCCTAGGGTTAGGGTTAGGCTTAGGGTTAGGTTTAGGGTATGGCTTAGGGTACGGGTTCGGGGAGGGGTGCGGGTACGGCGTAGGGTATGGGTTAGGGTTAGGGTTAGGGTTAGTGTTAGGGTTAGGGCTCGGTTTAGGGTACAGGTTAGGATTAGGGTACGTGTTAGGGTTAGGGTAGGGGTTAGGGTTAGGGTACGCGTTAGGGTTAGGGTAGTTAGTAAACCTATCCCACTCTCTAGATACCCCTTAGCACGTAAGGCAATATTATTTGGGGGTGCAGCCATGGAGAAGAGTTTAGACACTAGGATAAGATAAGGAACACACCCATTATAAAGAAATCACATTAGGATTCTCTTTTTAAGCTGTTCCTTAAAACAGTAGTGCTTAGGAAATCTATTGGAGGCAGAAGCAGTCAAGGGTAGCCTAGGGTTAGGGTTAGGCTTAGGGTTAGGCTTAGGGTACGGCTTAGGTTACGGGTTCGGGGAGGGGTGCGGGTACGGCGTAGGGTATGGGTTAGGGTTAGGGTTTGGGTTAGTGTTAGGGTTAGGGCTCGGTTTAGGGTACGGGTTAGGATTAGGGTACGTGTTAGGGTTAGGATAGGGGTTAGGGTTAGGGTACGCATTAGGGCTAGGGTAGTTAGTAAACCTATCCCACTCTCTAGCTCCCCCTTAGCACGTAAAGGAATATTATTTGGGGGTCCAGCCATGGAGAAGAGTTTAGACACTAGGATAAGATAAGGAACACACCCATTATGAAGAAATCACTTTAGGATTCT
Organism: Balaenoptera borealis; assembly: GCF_965194805.1. NCBI lineage: Eukaryota > Metazoa > Chordata > Mammalia > Artiodactyla > Balaenopteridae > Balaenoptera > Balaenoptera borealis. The sequence goes on along the minus strand of NW_028123730.1, from coordinate 327,680 downwards.
CTTTTTAAGCTGTTCCTTAAAACACTACTGCTTAGGAAATCAATTGGAGGCAGAAGCAGTCAAGGGTAGCCTAGGGTTAGGGTTAGGCTTAGGGTTAGGTTTAGGGTATGGCTTAGGGTACGGGTTCGGGGAGGGGTGCGGGTACGGCGTAGGGTATGGGTTAGGGTTAGGGTTAGGGTTAGTGTTAGGGTTAGGGCTCGGTTTAGGGTACAGGTTAGGATTAGTGTACGTGTTAGGGTTAGGGTAGGGGTTAGGGTTAGGGTACGCGTTAGGGTTAGGGTAGTTATTAAACCTATCCCACTCTCTAGATACCCCTTAGCACGTAAGGGAATATTATTTGGGGGTGCAGCCATGGAGAAGAGTTTAGACTCTAGGATAAGATAAGGAACACACCCATTATAAAGAAATCACATTAGGATTCTCTTTTTAAGCTGTTCCTTAAAACAGTAGTGCTTAGGAAATCTATTGGAGGCAGAAGCAGTCAAGGGTAGCCTAGGGTTAGGGTTAGGCTTAGGGTTAGGCTTAGGGTACGGCTTAGGGTACGGGTTCGGGGAGGGGTGCGGGTACGGCGTAGGGTATGGGTTAGGGTTAGGGTTAGGGTTAGTTTTAGGGTTAGGGCTCGGTTTAGGGTACGGGTTAGGATTAGGGTACGTGTTAGGGTTAGGGTAGGGGTTAGGGTTAGGTTACGCGTTAGGGTTAGGGTAGTTATTAAACCTATCCCACTCTCTAGATACCCCTTAGCACGTAAAGGAATATTATTTGATGTTCCAGCCATGGAGAAGAGTTTAGACACTAGGATAAGATAAGGAACACACCCATTATAAAGAAATCACATTAGGATTCTCTTTTTAAGCTGTTCCTTAAAACACTAGTGCTTAGGAAATCTATTGGAGGCAGAAGCAGTCAAGGGTAGCCTAGGGTTAGGGTTAGGCTTAGGGTTAGGTTTAGGGTAAGGCTTAGGGTACGGGTTCGGGGAGGGGTGCGGGTACGGCGTAGGGTATGGGTTAGGGTTAGGGTTAGGGTTAGTGTTAGGGTTAGGGCTCGGTTTAGGGTACAGGTTAGGATTAGGGTACGTGTTAGGGTTAGGGTAGGGGTTAGGGTTAGGGTACGCGTTAGGGTTAGGGTAGTTATTAAACCTATCCCACTCTCTAGATACCCCTTAGCACGTAAGGGAATATTATTTGGGGGTGCAGCCATGGAGAAGAGTTTAGACACTAGGATAAGATAAGGAACACACCCATTATAAAGAAATCACATTAGGATTCTCTTTTTAAGCTGTTCCTTAAAACAGTAGTGCTTAGGAAATCTATTGGAGGCAGAAGCAGTCAAGGGTAGCCTAGGGTTAGGGTTAGGCTTAGGGTTAGGCTTAGGGTACGGCTTAGGTTACGGGTTCGGGGAGGGGTGCGGGTACGGCGTAGGGTATGGGTTAGGGTTAGGGTTAGGGTTAGTGTTAGGGTTAGGGCTCGGTTTAGGGTACGGGTTAGGATTAGGGTACGTGTTAGGGTTAGGGTAGGGGTTAGGGTTAGGGTACGCGTTAGGGTTAGGGTAGTTATTAAACCTATCCCACTCTCTAGATACCCCTTAGCACGTAAAGGAATATTATTTGAGGGTCCAGCCATGGAGAAGAGTTTAGACACTAGGATAAGATAAGGAACACACCCATTATAAAGAAATCACATTAGGATTCTCTTTTTAAGCTGTTCCTTAAAACACTATTGCTTAGGAAATCTATTGGAGGCAGAAGCAGTCAAGGGTAGCGTAGGGTTAGGGTTAGGCTTAGGGTTAGGCTTAGGGTACGGCTTAGGGTACGGGTTCGGGGAGGGTTTCGGGTACGGCGTAGGGTATGGGTTAGGGTTAGGGTTAGGGTTAGTGTTAGGGTTAGGGCTCGGTTTAGGGTACGGTTAGGATTAGGGTACGTGTTAGGTTTAGGGTAGGGGTTAGGGTTAGGGTACGCGTTAGGGTTAGGGTAGTTAGTAAACCTATCCCACTCTCTAGATACCCCTTAGCACGTAAAGGAATATTATTTGGGGTTCCAGCAATGGAGAAGAATTTAGACACTAGGATAAGATAAGGAACACACCCATTATAAAGAAATCACATTAGGATTCTCTTTTTAAGCTGTTGCTTAAAACACTAGTGCTTAGGAAATCTATTGGAGGCAGAAGCAGTCAAGGGTAGCCTAGGGTTAGTGTTAGGCTTAGGGTTAGGCTTAGGGTACGGCTTAGGGTACGGGTTTGGGGAGGGGTTCAGGTACGGCGTAGGGTATGGGTTAGGGTTAGGGTTAGTGTTAGTGTTAGGGTTAGGGCTCGGTTTAGGGTACGGGTTAGGATTAGGGTACGTGTTAGTGTTAGAGTAGGGGTTAGGGTTAGAGTACGCATTAGGGTTAGGGTAGTTATTAAACCTATCCCACTCTCTAGATACCCCTTAGCACGTAAGGCAATATTATTTGGGGGTGCAGCCATGGAGAAGAGTTTAGACACTAGGATAAGATAAGGAACACACCCATTATAAAGAAATCACATTAGGATTCTCTTTTTAAGCTGTTCCTTAAAACACTAGTGCTTAGGAAATCTATTGGAGGCAGAAGCAGTCAAGGGTAGCCTAGGGTTAGGGTTAGGCTTAGGGTTAGGTTTAGGGTACGGCTTGGGGTATGGGTTCGGGGAGGTGTTCGTGTACGGCGTAGGGTATGGGTTAGGGTTAGGGTTTGGGTTAGTGTTAGGGTTAGGGCTCGGTTTAGGGTACGGGTTAGGATTAGGGTACGTGTTAGGGTTAGGGTAGGTGTTAGGGTTAGGTTACGCATTAGGGCTAGGGTAGTTAGTAAACCTATCCCACTCTCTAGCTCCCCCTTAGCACGTAAAGGAATATTATTTGGGGGTCCAGCCATGGAGAAGAGTTTAGACACTAGGATAAGATAAGGAACACACCCATTATAAAGAAATCACTTTAGGATTCTCTTTTTAAGCTGTTCCTTAAAACACTACTGCTTAGGAAATCAATTGGAGGCAGAAGCAGTCAAGGGTAGCCTAGGGTTAGGGTTAGGCTTAGGGTTAGGTTTAGGGTATGGCTTAGGGTACGGGTTCGGGGAGGGGTGCGGGTACGGCATAGTGTATGGGTTAGGGTTAGGGTTAGGGTTAGTGTTAGGGTTAGGGCTCGGTTTAGGGTACAGGTTAGGATTAGTGTACGTGTTAGGGTTAGGGTAGGGGTTAGGGTTAGGGTACGCGTTAGGGTTAGGGTAGTTATTAAACCTATCCCACTCTCTAGATACCCCTGAGCACGTAAAGGAATATTATTTGAGGGTCCAGCCATGGAGAAGAGTTTAGACACTAGGATAAGATAAGGAACACACCCATTATAAAGAAATCACATTAGGATTCTCTTTTTAAGCTGTTCCTTAAAACACTAGTGCTTAGGAAATCTATTGGAGGCAGAAGCAGTCAAGGGTAGCCTAGGGTTAGGGTTAGGCTTAGGGTTAGGTTTAGGGTATGGCTTAGGGTACGGGTTCGGGGAGGGGTGCGGGTACGGCGTACGGTATGGGTTAGGGTTAGGGTTAGGGTTAGTGTTAGGGTTAGGGCTCGGTTTAGGGTACAGGTTAGGATTAGGGTACATGTTAGGGTTAGGGTAGGGGTTACGGTTAGGGTACGCGTTAGGGTTAGGGTAGTTATTAAACCTATCCCACTCTCTAGATACCCCTTAGCAAGTAAGGGAATATTATTTGGGGGTGCAGCCATATAGAAGAGTTTAGACACTAGGATAAGATAAGGAACACACCCATTATAAAGAAATCACATTAGGATTCTCTTTTTAAGCTGTTCCTTAAAACAGTAGTGCTTAGGAAATCTATTGGAGGCAGAAGCAGTCAAGGGTAGCCTAGGGTTAGGGTTAGGCTTAGGGTTAGGCTTAGGGTACGGCTTAGGGTACGGGTTCGGGGAGGGGTGCGGGTACGGCGTAGGGTATGGGTTAGGGTTAGGGTTAGGGTTAGTGTTAGGGTTAGGGCTCGGTTTAGGGTACGGGTTAGGATTAGGGTACGTGTTAGGGTTAGGGTAGGGGTTAGGGTTAGGGTACGCGTTTGGGTTAGGGTAGTTATTAAACCTATCCCACTCTCTAGATACCCCTTAGCACGTAAAGGAATATTATTTGAGGGTCCAGCCATGGAGAAGAGTTTAGACACTAGGATAAGATAAGGAACACACCCATTATAAAGAAATCACATTAGGATTCTCTTTTTAAGCTGTTGCTTAAAACACTAGTGCTTAGGAAATCTATTGGAGGCAGAAGCAGTCAAGGGTAGCCTAGGGTTAGTGTTAGGCTTAGGGTTAGGCTTAGGGTACGGCTTAGGGTACGGGTTTGGGGAGAGGTTCAGGTACGGCGTAGAGTATGGGTTAGGGTTAGGGTTAGTGTTAGGGTTAGGGCTCGGTTTAGGGTACGGGTTAGGATTAGGGTACGTGTTAGTGTTAGAGTAGGGGTTAGGGTTAGAGTACGCATTAGGGTTAGGGTAGTTATTAAACCTAGCCCACTCTCTAGATACCCCTTAGCACGTAAGGCAATATTATTTGGGGGTGCAGCCATGGAGAAGAGTTTAGACACTAGGATAAGATAAGGAACACACCCATTATAAAGAAATCACATTAGGATTCTCTTTTTAAGCTGTTCCTTAAAACACTAGTGCTTAGGAAATCTATTGGAGGCAGAAGCAGTCAAGGGTAGCCTAGGGTTAGGGTTAGGCTTAGGGTTAGGTTTAGGGTACGGCTTGGGGTATGGGTTCAGGGAGGTGTTCGTGTACGTCGTAGGGTATGGGTTAGGGTTAGGGTTTGGGTTAGTGTTAGGGTTAGGGCTCGGTTTAGGGTACGGTTAGGATTAGGGTACGTGTTAGGTTTAGGGTAGGGGTTAGGGTTAGGGTACGCGTTAGGGTTAGGGTAGTTAGTAAACCTATCCCACTCTCTAGATACCCCTTAGCACGTAAAGGAATATTATTTGGGGTTCCAGCAATGGAGACGAATTTAGACACTAGGATAAGATAAGGAACACACCCATTATAAAGAAATCACATTAGGATTCTCTTTTTAAGCTGTTGCTTAAAACACTAGTGCTTAGGAAATCTATTGGAGGCAGAAGCAGTCAAGGGTAGCCTAGGGTTAGTGTTATGCTTAGGGTTAGGCTTAGGGTACGGCTTAGGGTACGGGTTTGGGGAGGGGTTCAGGTACGGCGTAGGGTATGGGTTAGGGTTAGGGTTAGTGTTAGTGTTAGGGTTAGGGCTCGGTTTAGGGTACGGGTTAGGATTAGGGTACGTGTTAGTGTTAGAGTAGGGGTTAGGGTTAGAGTACGCATTAGGGTTAGGGTAGTTATTAAACCTATCCCACTCTCTAGATACCCCTTAGCACGTAAGGCAATATTATTTGGGGGTGCAGCCATGGAGAAGAGTTTAGACACTAGGATAAGATAAGGAACACACCCATTATAAAGAAATCACATTAGGATTCTCTTTTTCAGCTGTTCCTTAAAACACTAGTGCTTAGGAAATCTATTGGAGGCAGAAGCAGTCAAGGGTAGCCTAGGGTTAGGGTTAGGCTTAGGGTTAGGCTTAGGGTACGGCTTAGGGTACGGATTCGGGGAGGGTTTCGGGTATGGCGTACGGTATGGGTTAGGGTTTGGGTTAGGGTTAGTGTTAGGGTTACGGATCGGTTTAGGGTACGGGTTAGGATTAGGGTACGGGTTAGGGTTAGGGTAGGGGTTAGGGTTAGGGTACGCGTTAGGGTTAGGGTAGTTAGTAAACCTATTCCACTCTCTAGATACCCCTTAGCACGTAAAGGAATATTATTTGGGGGTCCAGCCATGGAGAAGAGTTTAGACACTAGGATAAGATAAGGAACACACCCATTATAAAGAAATCACATTAGGATTCTCTTTTTAAGCTGTTGCTTAAAACACTAGTGCTTAGGAAATCTCTTGGAGGCATAAGCAGTCAAGGGTAGCCTAGGGTTAGTGTTAGGCTTAGGGTTAGGCTTAGGGTATGGCTTAGGGTACGGGTTCGGGGAGGGTTTCGGGTACGGCGTAGGGTATGGGTTAGGGTTAGGGTTAGGGTTAGTGTTAGGGTTAGGGCTCGGTTTAGGGTACGGGTTAGGATTAGGGTACGTGTTAGAGTTAGGGTAGGGGTTAGGGTTAGGGTACGCGTTAGGGTTAGGGTAGTTATTAAACCTATCCCACTCTCTAGATACCCCTTAGCACGTAAAGGAATATTATTTGGGGGTCCAGCCATGGAGAAGAGTTTAGACACTAGGATAAGATAAGGAACACACCCATTATAAAGAAATCACTTTAGGATTCTCTTTTTAAGCTGTTCTTAAAACACTAGTGCTTAGGAAATCTATTGGAGGCAGAAGCAGTCAAGGGTAGCCTAGGGTTAGGGTTAGGCTTAGGGTTAGGGTTAGGGTACGGCTTGGGGTATGGGTTCGGGGAGGTGTTCGTGTACGGCGTAGGGTATGGGTTAGGGTTAGGGTTTGGGTTAGTGTTAGGGTTAGGGCTCGGTTTAGGATACGGGTTAGGATTAGGGTACGTGTTAGGGTTAGGGTAGGGGTTAGGGTTAGGTTACGCGTTAGGGCTAGGGTAGTTAGTAAATCTATCCCACTCTCTACCTCCCCGTTAGCATGTAAAGGAATATTATTTGGGGGTCCAGCCATGGAGAAGAGTTTAGACACTAGGATAAGATAAGGAACACACCCATTATAAAGAAATCACATTAGGATTCTCTTTTTAAGCTGTTCCTTAAAAAACTACTGCTTAGGAAATCAATTGGAGGCAGAAGCAGTCAAGGGTAGCCTAGGGTTAGGGTTAGGCTTAGGGTTAGGTTTAGGGTATGGCTTAGGGTACGGGTTCGGGGAGGGGTGCGGGTACGGCATAGGGTATGGGTTAGGGTTAGGGTTAGTGTTAGGGTTAGGGCTCGGTTTAGGGTACAGGTTAGGATTAGGGTACATGTTAGGGTTAGGGTAGGGGTTAGGGTTAGGGTACGCGTTAGGGTTAGGGTAGTTATTAAACCTATCCCACTCTCTAGATACCCCTTAGCACGTAAGGGAATATTATTTGGGGGTGCAGCCATATAGAAGAGTTTAGACACTAGGATAAGATAAGGAACACACCCATTATAAAGAAATCACTTTAGGATTCTCTTTTTAAGCTGTTCCTTAAAACACTACTGCTTAGGAAATCAATTGGAGGCAGAAGCAGTCAAGGGTAGCCTAGGGTTAGGGTTAGGCTTAGGGTTAGGTTTAGGGTATGGCTTAGGGTACGGGTTCGGGGAGGGGTGCGGGTACGGCATAGGGTATGGGTTAGGGTTAGGGTTAGGGTTAGTGTTAGGGTTAGGGCTCGGTTTAGGGTACAGGTTAGGATTAGTGTACGTGTTAGGGTTAGGGTAGGGGTTAGGGTTAGGGTACGCGTTAGGGTTAGGGTAGTTATTAAACCTATCCCACTCTCTAGATACCCCTTAGCACGTAAAGGAATATTATTTGAGGGTCCAGCCATGGAGAAGAGTTTAGACACTAGGATAAGATAAGGAACACACCCATTATAAAGAAATCACATTAGGATTCTCTTTTTAAGCTGTTGCTTAAAACACTAGTGCTTAGGAAATCTATTGGAGGCAGAAGCAGTCAAGGGTAGCCTAGGGTTAGGGTTAGGCTTAGGGTTAGGTTTAGGGTATGGCTTAGGGTACGGGTTCGGGGAGGGGTGCGGGTACGGCGTAGGGTATGGGTTAGGGTTAGGGTTAGGGTTAGTGTTAGGGTTAGGGCTCGGTTTAGGGTACAGGTTAGGATTAGGGTACGTGTTAGGGTTAGGGTAGGGGTTAGGGTTAGGGTACGCGTTAGGGTTAGGGTAGTTATTAAACCTATCCCACTCTCTAGATACCCCTTAGCACGTAAGGGAATATTATTTGGGGGTGCAGCCATGGAGAAGAGTTTAGACACTAGGATAAGATAAGGAACACACCCATTATAAAGAAATCACATTAGGATTCTCTTTTTAAGCTGTTCCTTAAAACACTAGTGCTTAGGAAATCTATTGGAGGCAGAAGCAGTCAAGGGTAGCGTAGGGTTAGGGTTAGGCTTAGGGTTAGGCTTAGGGTACGGCTTAGGGTACGGGTTCGGGGAGGGTTTCGGGTACGTCGTAGGGTATGGGTTAGGGTTAGGGTTAGGGTTAGTGTTAGGGTTAGGGCTCGGTTTAGGGTACGGTTAGGATTAGGGTACGTGTTAGGTTTAGGGTAGGGTTTAGGGTTAGGGTACGCGTTAGGGTTAGGGTAGTTAGTAAACCTATCCCACTCTCTAGATACCCCTTAGCACGTAAAGGAATATTATTTGGGGTTCCAGCAATGGAGAAGAATTTAGACACTAGGATAAGATAAGGAACACACCCATTATAAAGAAATCACATTAGGATTCTCTTTTTAAGCTGTTGCTTAAAACACTAGTGCTTAGGAAATCTATTGGAGGCAGAAGCAGTCAAGGGTAGCCTAGGGTTAGTGTTAGGCTTAGGGTTAGGCTTAGGGTACGGCTTAGGGTACGGGTTTGGGGAGGGGTTCAGGTACGGCGTAGGGTATGGGTTAGGGTTAGGGTTAGTGTTAGTGTTAGGGTTAGGGCTCGGTTTAGGGTACGGGTTAGGATTAGGGTACGTGTTAGTGTTAGAGTAGGGGTTAGGGTTAGAGTACGCATTAGGGTTAGGGTAGTTATTAAACCTATCCCACTCTCTAGATACCCCTTAGCACGTAAGGCAATATTATTTGGGGGTGCAGCCATGGAGAAGAGTTTAGACACTAGGATAAGATAAGGAACACACCCATTATAAAGAAATCACATTAGGATTCTCTTTTTAAGCTGTTCCTTAAAACACTAGTGCTTAGGAAATCTATTGGAGGCAGAAGCAGTCAAGGGTAGCCTAGGGTTAGGGTTAGGCTTAGGGTTAGGTTTAGGGTACGGCTTGGGGTATGGGTTCGGGGAGGTGTTCGTGTACGGCGTAGGGTATGGGTTAGGGTTAGGGTTTGGGTTAGTGTTAGGGTTAGGGCTCGGTTTAGGGTACGGGTTAGGATTAGGGTACGTGTTAGGGTTAGGGTAGGTGTTAGGGTTAGGTTACGCATTAGGGCTAGGGTAGTTAGTAAACCTATCCCACTCTCTAGCTCCCCCTTAGCACGTAAAGGAATATTATTTGGGGGTCCAGCCATGGAGAAGAGTTTAGACACTAGGATAAGATAAGGAACACACCCATTATAAAGAAATCACTTTAGGATTCTCTTTTTAAGCTGTTCCTTAAAACACTACTGCTTAGGAAATCAATTGGAGGCAGAAGCAGTCAAGGGTAGCCTAGGGTTAGGGTTAGGCTTAGGGTTAGGTTTAGGGTAAGGCTTAGGGTACGGGTTCGGGGAGGGGTGCGGGTACGGCGTAGGGTATGGGTTAGGGTTAGGGTTAGGGTTAGTGTTAGGGTTAGGGCTCGGTTTAGGGTACAGGTTAGGATTAGGGTACGTGTTAGGGTTAGGGTAGGGTTTAGGGTTAGGGTACGCGTTAGGGTTAGGGTAGTTATTAAACCTATCCCACTCTCTAGATACCCCTTAGCACGTAAGGGAATATTATTTGGGGGTGCAGCCATGGAGAAGAGTTTAGACACTAGGATAAGATAAGGAACACACCCATTATAAAGAAATCACATTAGGATTCTCTTTTTAAGCTGTTCCTTAAAACAGTAGTGCTTAGGAAATCTATTGGAGGCAGAAGCAGTCAAGGGTAGCCTAGGGTTAGGGTTAGGCTTAGGGTTAGGCTTAGGGTACGGCTTAGGTTACGGGTTCGGGGAGGGGTGCGGGTACGGCGTAGGGTATGGGTTAGGGTTAGGGTTAGGGTTAGTGTTAGGGTTAGGGCTCGGTTTAGGGTACGGGTTAGGATTAGGGTACGTGTTAGGGTTAGGGTAGGGGTTAGGGTTAGGGTACGCGTTAGGGTTAGGGTAGTTATTAAACCTATCCCACTCTCTAGATACCCCTTAGCACGTAAAGGAATATTATTTGAGGGTCCAGCCATGGAGAAGAGTTTAGACACTAGGATAAGATAAGGAACACACCCATTATAAAGAAATCACATTAGGATTCTCTTTTTAAGCTGTTCCTTAAAACACTATTGCTTAGGAAATCTATTGGAGGCAGAAGCAGTCAAGGGTAGCGTAGGGTTAGGGTTAGGCTTAGGGTTAGGCTTAGGGTACGGCTTAGGGTACGGGTTCGGGGAGGGTTTCGGGTACGGCGTAGGGTATGGGTTAGGGTTAGGGTTAGGGTTAGTGTTAGGGTTAGGGCTCGGTTTAGGGTACGGTTAGGATTAGGGTACGTGTTAGGTTTAGGGTAGGGGTTAGGGTTAGGGTACGCGTTAGGGTTAGGGTAGTTAGTAAACCTATCCCACTCTCTAGATACCCCTTAGCACGTAAAGGAATATTATTTGGGGTTCCAGCAATGGAGAAGAATTTAGACACTAGGATAAGATAAGGAACACACCCATTATAAAGAAATCACATTAGGATTCTCTTTTTAAGCTGTTGCTTAAAACACTAGTGCTTAGGAAATCTATTGGAGGCAGAAGCAGTCAAGGGTAGCCTAGGGTTAGTGTTAGGCTTAGGGTTAGGCTTAGGGTACGGCTTAGGGTACGGGTTTGGGGAGGGGTTCAGGTACGGCGTAGGGTATGGGTTAGGGTTAGGGTTAGTGTTAGTGTTAGGGTTAGGGCTCGGTTTAGGGTACGGGTTAGGATTAGGGTACGTGTTAGTGTTAGAGTAGGGGTTAGGGTTAGAGTACGCATTAGGGTTAGGGTAGTTATTAAACCTATCCCACTCTCTAGATACCCCTTAGCACGTAAGGCAATATTATTTGGGGGTGCAGCCATGGAGAAGAGTTTAGACACTAGGATAAGATAAGGAACACACCCATTATAAAGAAATCACATTAGGATTCTCTTTTTAAGCTGTTCCTTAAAACACTAGTGCTTAGGAAATCTATTGGAGGCAGAAGCAGTCAAGGGTAGCCTAGGGTTAGGGTTAGGCTTAGGGTTAGGTTTAGGGTACGGCTTGGGGTATGGGTTCGGGGAGGTGTTCGTGTACGGCGTAGGGTATGGGTTAGGGTTAGGGTTTGGGTTAGTGTTAGGGTTAGGGCTCGGTTTAGGGTACGGGTTAGGATTAGGGTACGTGTTAGGGTTAGGGTAGGTGTTAGGGTTAGGTTACGCATTAGGGCTAGGGTAGTTAGTAAACCTATCCCACTCTCTAGCTCCCCCTTAGCACGTAAAGGAATATTATTTGGGGGTCCAGCCATGGAGAAGAGTTTAGACACTAGGATAAGATAAGGAACACACCCATTATAAAGAAATCACTTTAGGATTCTCTTTTTAAGCTGTTCCTTAAAACACTACTGCTTAGGAAATCAATTGGAGGCAGAAGCAGTCAAGGGTAGCCTAGGGTTAGGGTTAGGCTTAGGGTTAGGTTTAGGGTATGGCTTAGGGTACGGGTTCGGGGAGGGGTGCGGGTACGGCATAGTGTATGGGTTAGGGTTAGGGTTAGGGTTAGTGTTAGGGTTAGGGCTCGGTTTAGGGTACAGGTTAGGATTAGTGTACGTGTTAGGGTTAGGGTACGGGTTAGGGTTAGGGTACGCGTTAGGGTTAGGGTAGTTATTAAACCTATCCCACTCTCTAGATACCCCTGAGCACGTAAAGGAATATTATTTGAGGGTCCAGCCATGGAGAAGAGTTTAGACACTAGGATAAGATAAGGAACACACCCATTATAAAGAAATCACATTAGGATTCTCTTTTTAAGCTGTTCCTTAAAACACTAGTGCTTAGGAAATCTATTGGAGGCAGAAGCAGTCAAGGGTAGCCTAGGGTTAGGGTTAGGCTTAGGGTTAGGTTTAGGGTACGGCTTGGGGTATGGGTTCAGGGAGGTGTTCGTGTACGTCGTAGGGTATGGGTTAGGGTTAGGGTTTGGGTTAGTGTTAGGGTTAGGGCTCGGTTTAGGGTACGGTTAGGATTAGGGTACGTGTTAGGTTTAGGGTAGGGGTTAGGGTTAGGGTACGCGTTAGGGTTAGGGTAGTTAGTAAACCTATCCCACTCTCTAGATACCCCTTAGCACGTAAAGGAATATTATTTGGGGTTCCAGCAATGGAGACGAATTTAGACACTAGGATAAGATAAGGAACACACCCATTATAAAGAAATCACATTAGGATTCTCTTTTTAAGCTGTTGCTTAAAACACTAGTGCTTAGGAAATCTATTGGAGGCAGAAGCAGTCAAGGGTAGCCTAGGGTTAGTGTTATGCTTAGGGTTAGGCTTAGGGTACGGCTTAGGGTACGGGTTTGGGGAGGGGTTCAGGTACGGCGTAGGGTATGGGTTAGGGTTAGGGTTAGTGTTAGTGTTAGGGTTAGGGCTCGGTTTAGGGTACGGGTTAGGATTAGGGTACGTGTTAGTGTTAGAGTAGGGGTTAGGGTTAGAGTACGCATTAGGGTTAGGGTAGTTATTAAACCTATCCCACTCTCTAGATACCCCTTAGCACGTAAGGCAATATTATTTGGGGGTGCAGCCATGGAGAAGAGTTTAGACACTAGGATAAGATAAGGAACACACCCATTATAAAGAAATCACATTAGGATTCTCTTTTTCAGCTGTTCCTTAAAACACTAGTGCTTAGGAAATCTATTGGAGGCAGAAGCAGTCAAGGGTAGCCTAGGGTTAGGGTTAGGCTTAGGGTTAGGCTTAGGGTACGGCTTAGGGTACGGATTCGGGGAGGGTTTCGGGTATGGCGTACGGTATGGGTTAGGGTTTGGGTTAGGGTTAGTGTTAGGGTTACGGATCGGTTTAGGGTACGGGTTAGGATTAGGGTACGGGTTAGGGTTAGGGTAGGGGTTAGGGTTAGGGTACGCGTTAGGGTTAGGGTAGTTAGTAAACCTATTCCACTCTCTAGATACCCCTTAGCACGTAAAGGAATATTATTTGGGGGTCCAGCCATGGAGAAGAGTTTAGACACTAGGATAAGATAAGGAACACACCCATTATAAAGAAATCACATTAGGATTCTCTTTTTAAGCTGTTGCTTAAAACACTAGTGCTTAGGAAATCTCTTGGAGGCATAAGCAGTCAAGGGTAGCCTAGGGTTAGTGTTAGGCTTAGGGTTAGGCTTAGGGTATGGCTTAGGGTACGGGTTCGGGGAGGGTTTCGGGTACGGCGTAGGGTATGGGTTAGGGTTAGGGTTAGGGTTAGTGTTAGGGTTAGGGCTCGGTTTAGGGTACGGGTTAGGATTAGGGTACGTGTTAGAGTTAGGGTAGGGGTTAGGGTTAGGGTACGCGTTAGGGTTAGGGTAGTTATTAAACCTATCCCACTCTCTAGATACCCCTTAGCACGTAAAGGAATATTATTTGGGGGTCCAGCCATGGAGAAGAGTTTAGACACTAGGATAAGATAAGGAACACACCCATTATAAAGAAATCACTTTAGGATTCTCTTTTTAAGCTGTTCTTAAAACACTAGTGCTTAGGAAATCTATTGGAGGCAGAAGCAGTCAAGGGTAGCCTAGGGTTAGGGTTAGGCTTAGGGTTAGGGTTAGGGTACGGCTTGGGGTATGGGTTCGGGGAGGTGTTCGTGTACGGCGTAGGGTATGGGTTAGGGTTAGGGTTTGGGTTAGTGTTAGGGTTAGGGCTCGGTTTAGGATACGGGTTAGGATTAGGGTACGTGTTAGGGTTAGGGTAGGGGTTAGGGTTAGGTTACGCGTTAGGGCTAGGGTAGTTAGTAAATCTATCCCACTCTCTACCTCCCCGTTAGCATGTAAAGGAATATTATTTGGGGGTCCAGCCATGGAGAAGAGTTTAGACACTAGGATAAGATAAGGAACACACCCATTATAAAGAAATCACATTAGGATTCTCTTTTTAAGCTGTTCCTTAAAAAACTACTGCTTAGGAAATCAATTGGAGGCAGAAGCAGTCAAGGGTAGCCTAGGGTTAGGGTTAGGCTTAGGGTTAGGTTTAGGGTATGGCTTAGGGTACGGGTTCGGGGAGGGGTGCGGGTACGGCATAGGGTATGGGTTAGGGTTAGGGTTAGTGTTAGGGTTAGGGCTCGGTTTAGGGTACAGGTTAGGATTAGGGTACATGTTAGGGTTAGGGTAGGGGTTAGGGTTAGGGTACGCGTTAGGGTTAGGGTAGTTATTAAACCTATCCCACTCTCTAGATACCCCTTAGCACGTAAGGGAATATTATTTGGGGGTGCAGCCATATAGAAGAGTTTAGACACTAGGATAAGATAAGGAACACACCCATTATAAAGAAATCACTTTAGGATTCTCTTTTTAAGCTGTTCCTTAAAACACTACTGCTTAGGAAATCAATTGGAGGCAGAAGCAGTCAAGGGTAGCCTAGGGTTAGGGTTAGGCTTAGGGTTAGGTTTAGGGTATGGCTTAGGGTACGGGTTTGGGGAGGGGTGCGGGTACGGCATAGGGTATGGGTTAGGGTTAGGGTTAGGGTTAGTGTTAGGGTTAGGGCTCGGTTTAGGGTACAGGTTAGGATTAGTGTACGTGTTAGGGTTAGGGTAGGGGTTAGGGTTAGGGTACGCGTTAGGGTTAGGGTAGTTATTAAACCTATCCCACTCTCTAGATACCCCTTAGCACGTAAAGGAATATTATTTGAGGGTCCAGCCATGGAGAAGAGTTTAGACACTAGGATAAGATAAGGAACACACCCATTATAAAGAAATCACATTAGGATTCTCTTTTTAAGCTGTTGCTTAAAACACTAGTGCTTAGGAAATCTATTGGAGGCAGAAGCAGTCAAGGGTAGCCTAGGGTTAGGGTTAGGCTTAGGGTTAGGTTTAGGGTATGGCTTAGGGTACGGGTTCGGGGAGGGGTGCGGGTACGGCGTAGGGTATGGGTTAGGGTTAGGGTTAGGGTTAGTGTTAGGGTTAGGGCTCGGTTTAGGGTACAGGTTAGGATTAGGGTACGTGTTAGGGTTAGGGTAGGGGTTAGGGTTAGGGTACGCGTTAGGGTTAGGGTAGTTATTAAACCTATCCCACTCTCTAGATACCCCTTAGCACGTAAGGGAATATTATTTGGGGGTGCAGCCATGGAGAAGAGTTTAGACACTAGGATAAGATAAGGAACACACCCATTATAAAGAAATCACATTAGGATTCTCTTTTTAAGCTGTTCCTTAAAACACTAGTGCTTAGGAAATCTATTGGAGGCAGAAGCAGTCAAGGGTAGCGTAGGGTTAGGGTTAGGCTTAGGGTTAGGCTTAGGGTACGGCTTAGGGTACGGGTTCGGGGAGGGTTTCGGGTACGTCGTAGGGTATGGGTTAGGGTTAGGGTTAGGGTTAGTGTTAGGGTTAGGGCTCGGTTTAGGGTACGGTTAGGATTAGGGTACGTGTTAGGTTTAGGGTAGGGTTTAGGGTTAGGGTACGCGTTAGGGTTAGGGTAGTTAGTAAACCTATCCCACTCTCTAGATACCCCTTAGCACGTAAAGGAATATTATTTGGGGTTCCAGCAATGGAGAAGAATTTAGACACTAGGATAAGATAAGGAACACACCCATTATAAAGAAATCACATTAGGATTCTCTTTTTAAGCTGTTGCTTAAAACACTAGTGCTTAGGAAATCTATTGGAGGCAGAAGCAGTCAAGGGTAGCCTAGGGTTAGTGTTAGGCTTAGGGTTAGGCTTAGGGTACGGCTTAGGGTACGGGTTTGGGGAGGGGTTCAGGTACGGCGTAGGGTATGGGTTAGGGTTAGGGTTAGTGTTAGTGTTAGGGTTAGGGCTCGGTTTAGGGTACGGGTTAGGATTAGGGTACGTGTTAGTGTTAGAGTAGGGGTTAGGGTTAGAGTACGCATTAGGGTTAGGGTAGTTATTAAACCTATCCCACTCTCTAGATACCCCTTAGCACGTAAGGCAATATTATTTGGGGGTGCAGCCATGGAGAAGAGTTTAGACACTAGGATAAGATAAGGAACACACCCATTATAAAGAAATCACATTAGGATTCTCTTTTTAAGCTGTTCCTTAAAACACTAGTGCTTAGGAAATCTATTGGAGGCAGAAGCAGTCAAGGGTAGCCTAGGGTTAGGGTTAGGCTTAGGGTTAGGTTTAGGGTACGGCTTGGGGTATGGGTTCGGGGAGGTGTTCGTGTACGGCGTAGGGTATGGGTTAGGGTTAGGGTTTGGGTTAGTGTTAGGGTTAGGGCTCGGTTTAGGGTACGGGTTAGGATTAGGGTACGTGTTAGGGTTAGGGTAGGTGTTAGGGTTAGGTTACGCATTAGGGCTAGGGTAGTTAGTAAACCTATCCCACTCTCTAGCTCCCCCTTAGCACGTAAAGGAATATTATTTGGGGGTCCAGCCATGGAGAAGAGTTTAGACACTAGGATAAGATAAGGAACACACCCATTATAAAGAAATCACTTTAGGATTCTCTTTTTAAGCTGTTCCTTAAAACACTACTGCTTAGGAAATCAATTGGAGGCAGAAGCAGTCAAGGGTAGCCTAGGGTTAGGGTTAGGCTTAGGGTTAGGTTTAGGGTAAGGCTTAGGGTACGGGTTCGGGGAGGGGTGCGGGTACGGCGTAGGGTATGGGTTAGGGTTAGGGTTAGGGTTAGTGTTAGGGTTAGGGCTCGGTTTAGGGTACAGGTTAGGATTAGGGTACGTGTTAGGGTTAGGGTAGGGGTTAGGGTTAGGGTACGCGTTAGGGTTAGGGTAGTTATTAAACCTATCCCACTCTCTAGATACCCCTTAGCACGTAAGGGAATATTATTTGGGGGTGCAGCCATGGAGAAGAGTTTAGACACTAGGATAAGATAAGGAACACACCCATTATAAAGAAATCACATTAGGATTCTCTTTTTAAGCTGTTCCTTAAAACAGTAGTGCTTAGGAAATCTATTGGAGGCAGAAGCAGTCAAGGGTAGCCTAGGGTTAGGGTTAGACTTAGGGTTAGGCTTAGGGTACGGCTTAGGTTACGGGTTCGGGGAGGGGTGCGGGTACGGCGTAGGGTATGGGTTAGGGTTAGGGTTAGGTTTAGTGTTAGGGTTAGGGCTCGGTTTAGGGTACGGGTTAGGATTAGGGTACGTGTTAGGGTTAGGGTAGGGGTTAGGGTTAGGGTACGCGTTAGGGTTAGGGTAGTTATTAAACCTATCCCACTCTCTAGATACCCCTTAGCACGTAAAGGAATATTATTTGAGGGTCCAGCCATGGAGAAGAGTTTAGACACTAGGATAAGATAAGGAACACACCCATTATAAAGAAATCACATTAGGATTCTCTTTTTAAGCTGTTCCTTAAAACACTATTGCTTAGGAAATCTATTGGAGGCAGAAGCAGTCAAGGGTAGCGTAGGGTTAGGGTTAGGCTTAGGGTTAGGCTTAGGGTACGGCTTAGGGTACGGGTTCGGGGAGGGTTTCGGGTACGGCGTAGGGTATGGGTTAGGGTTAGGGTTAGGGTTAGTGTTAGGGTTAGGGCTCGGTTTAGGGTACGGTTAGGATTAGGGTACGTGTTAGGTTTAGGGTAGGGGTTAGGGTTAGGGTACGCGTTAGGGTTAGGGTAGTTAGTAAACCTATCCCACTCTCTAGATACCCCTTAGCACGTAAAGGAATATTATTTGGGGTTCCAGCAATGGAGAAGAATTTAGACACTAGGATAAGATAAGGAACACACCCATTATAAAGAAATCACATTAGGATTCTCTTTTTAAGCTGTTGCTTAAAACACTAGTGCTTAGGAAATCTATTGGAGGCAGAAGCAGTCAAGGGTAGCCTAGGGTTAGTGTTAGGCTTAGGGTTAGGCTTAGGGTACGGCTTAGGGTACGGGTTTGGGGAGGGGTTCAGGTACGGCGTAGGGTATGGGTTAGGGTTAGGGTTAGTGTTAGTGTTAGGGTTAGGGCTCGGTTTAGGGTACGGGTTAGGATTAGGGTACGTGTTAGTGTTAGAGTAGGGGTTAGGGTTAGAGTACGCATTAGGGTTAGGGTAGTTATTAAACCTATCCCACTCTCTAGATACCCCTTAGCACGTAAGGCAATATTATTTGGGGGTGCAGCCATGGAGAAGAGTTTAGACACTAGGATAAGATAAGGAACACACCCATTATAAAGAAATCACATTAGGATTCTCTTTTTAAGCTGTTCCTTAAAACACTAGTGCTTAGGAAATCTATTGGAGGCAGAAGCAGTCAAGGGTAGCCTAGGGTTAGGGTTAGGCTTAGGGTTAGGTTTAGGGTACGGCTTGGGGTATGGGTTCGGGGAGGTGTTCGTGTACGGCGTAGGGTATGGGTTAGGGTTAGGGTTTGGGTTAGTGTTAGGGTTAGGGCTCGGTTTAGGGTACGGGTTAGGATTAGGGTACGTGTTAGGGTTAGGGTAGGTGTTAGGGTTAGGTTACGCATTAGGGCTAGGGTAGTTAGTAAACCTATCCCACTCTCTAGCTCCCCCTTAGCACGTAAAGGAATATTATTTGGGGGTCCAGCCATGGAGAAGAGTTTAGACACTAGGATAAGATAAGGAACACACCCATTATAAAGAAATCACTTTAGGATTCTCTTTTTAAGCTGTTCCTTAAAACACTACTGCTTAGGAAATCAATTGGAGGCAGAAGCAGTCAAGGGTAGCCTAGGGTTAGGGTTAGGCTTAGGGTTAGGTTTAGGGTATGGCTTAGGGTACGGGTTCGGGGAGGGGTGCGGGTACGGCATAGTGTATGGGTTAGGGTTAGGGTTAGGGTTAGTGTTAGGGTTAGGGCTCGGTTTAGGGTACAGGTTAGGATTAGTGTACGTGTTAGGGTTAGGGTAGGGGTTAGGGTTAGGGTACGCGTTAGGGTTAGGGTAGTTATTAAACCTATCCCACTCTCTAGATACCCCTGAGCACGTAAAGGAATATTATTTGAGGGTCCAGCCATGGAGAAGAGTTTAGACACTAGGATAAGATAAGGAACACACCCATTATAAAGAAATCACATTAGGATTCTCTTTTTAAGCTGTTCCTTAAAACACTAGTGCTTAGGAAATCTATTGGAGGCAGAAGCAGTCAAGGGTAGCCTAGGGTTAGGGTTAGGCTTAGGGTTAGGTTTAGGGTATGGCTTAGGGTACGGGTTCGGGGAGGGGTGCGGGTACGGCGTAGGGTATGGGTTAGGGTTAGGGTTAGGGTTAGTGTTAGGGTTAGGGCTCGGTTTAGGGTACAGGTTAGGATTAGGGTACATGTTAGGGTTAGGGTAGGGGTTACGGTTAGGGTACGCGTTAGGGTTAGGGTAGTTATTAAACCTATCCCACTCTCTAGATACCCCTTAGCACGTAAGGGAATATTATTTGGGGGTGCAGCCATATAGAAGAGTTTAGACACTAGGATAAGATAAGGAACACACCCATTATAAAGAAATCACATTAGGATTCTCTTTTTAAGCTGTTCCTTAAAACAGTAGTGCTTAGGAAATCTATTGGAGGCAGAAGCAGTCAAGGGTAGCCTAGGGTTAGGGTTAGGCTTAGGGTTAGGCTTAGGGTACGGCTTAGGGTACGGGTTCGGGGAGGGGTGCGGGTACGGCGTAGGGTATGGGTTAGGGTTAGGGTTAGGGTTAGTGTTAGGGTTAGGGCTCGGTTTAGGGTACGGGTTAGGATTAGGGTACGTGTTAGGGTTAGGGTAGGGGTTAGGGTTAGGGTACGCGTTAGGGTTAGGGTAGTTATTAAACCTATCCCACTCTCTAGATACCCCTTAGCACGTAAAGGAATATTATTTGAGGGTCCAGCCATGGAGAAGAGTTTAGACACTAGGATAAGATAAGGAACACACCCATTATAAAGAAATCACATTAGGATTCTCTTTTTAAGCTGTTGCTTAAAACACTAGTGCTTAGGAAATCTATTGGAGGCAGAAGCAGTCAAGGGTAGCCTAGGGTTAGTGTTAGGCTTAGGGTTAGGCTTAGGGTACGGCTTAGGGTACGGGTTTGGGGAGAGGTTCAGGTACGGCGTAGAGTATGGGTTAGGGTTAGGGTTAGTGTTAGGGTTAGGGCTCGGTTTAGGGTACGGGTTAGGATTAGGGTACGTGTTAGTGTTAGAGTAGGGGTTAGGGTTAGAGTACGCATTAGGGTTAGGGTAGTTATTAAACCTAGCCCACTCTCTAGATACCCCTTAGCACGTAAGGCAATATTATTTGGGGGTGCAGCCATGGAGAAGAGTTTAGACACTAGGATAAGATAAGGAACACACCCATTATAAAGAAATCACATTAGGATTCTCTTTTTAAGCTGTTCCTTAAAACACTAGTGCTTAGGAAATCTATTGGAGGCAGAAGCAGTCAAGGGTAGCCTAGGGTTAGGGTTAGGCTTAGGGTTAGGTTTAGGGTACGGCTTGGGGTATGGGTTCAGGGAGGTGTTCGTGTACGTCGTAGGGTATGGGTTAGGGTTAGGGTTTGGGTTAGTGTTAGGGTTAGGGCTCGGTTTAGGGTACGGTTAGGATTAGGGTACGTGTTAGGTTTAGGGTAGGGGTTAGGGTTAGGGTACGCGTTAGGGTTAGGGTAGTTAGTAAACCTATCCCACTCTCTAGATACCCCTTAGCACGTAAAGGAATATTATTTGGGGTTCCAGCAATGGAGACGAATTTAGACACTAGGATAAGATAAGGAACACACCCATTATAAAGAAATCACATTAGGATTCTCTTTTTAAGCTGTTGCTTAAAACACTAGTGCTTAGGAAATCTATTGGAGGCAGAAGCAGTCAAGGGTAGCCTAGGGTTAGTGTTATGCTTAGGGTTAGGCTTAGGGTACGGCTTAGGGTACGGGTTTGGGGAGGGGTTCAGGTACGGCGTAGGGTATGGGTTAGGGTTAGGGTTAGTGTTAGTGTTAGGGTTAGGGCTCGGTTTAGGGTACGGGTTAGGATTAGGGTACGTGTTAGTGTTAGAGTAGGGGTTAGGGTTAGAGTACGCATTAGGGTTAGGGTAGTTATTAAACCTATCCCACTCTCTAGATACCCCTTAGCACGTAAGGCAATATTATTTGGGGGTGCAGCCATGGAGAAGAGTTTAGACACTAGGATAAGATAAGGAACACACCCATTATAAAGAAATCACATTAGGATTCTCTTTTTCAGCTGTTCCTTAAAACACTAGTGCTTAGGAAATCTATTGGAGGCAGAAGCAGTCAAGGGTAGCCTAGGGTTAGGGTTAGGCTTAGGGTTAGGCTTAGGGTACGGCTTAGGGTACGGATTCGGGGAGGGTTTCGGGTATGGCGTACGGTATGGGTTAGGGTTTGGGTTAGGGTTAGTGTTAGGGTTACGGATCGGTTTAGGGTACGGGTTAGGATTAGGGTACGGGTTAGGGTTAGGGTAGGGGTTAGGGTTAGGGTACGCGTTAGGGTTAGGGTAGTTAGTAAACCTATTCCACTCTCTAGATACCCCTTAGCACGTAAAGGAATATTATTTGGGGGTCCAGCCATGGAGAAGAGTTTAGACACTAGGATAAGATAAGGAACACACCCATTATAAAGAAATCACATTAGGATTCTCTTTTTAAGCTGTTGCTTAAAACACTAGTGCTTAGGAAATCTCTTGGAGGCATAAGCAGTCAAGGGTAGCCTAGGGTTAGTGTTAGGCTTAGGGTTAGGCTTAGGGTATGGCTTAGGGTACGGGTTCGGGGAGGGTTTCGGGTACGGCGTAGGGTATGGGTTAGGGTTAGGGTTAGGGTTAGTGTTAGGGTTAGGGCTCGGTTTAGGGTACGGGTTAGGATTAGGGTACGTGTTAGAGTTAGGGTAGGGGTTAGGGTTAGGGTACGCGTTAGGGTTAGGGTAGTTATTAAACCTATCCCACTCTCTAGATACCCCTTAGCACGTAAAGGAATATTATTTGGGGGTCCAGCCATGGAGAAGAGTTTAGACACTAGGATAAGATAAGGAACACACCCATTATAAAGAAATCACTTTAGGATTCTCTTTTTAAGCTGTTCTTAAAACACTAGTGCTTAGGAAATCTATTGGAGGCAGAAGCAGTCAAGGGTAGCCTAGGGTTAGGGTTAGGCTTAGGGTTAGGGTTAGGGTACGGCTTGGGGTATGGGTTCGGGGAGGTGTTCGTGTACGGCGTAGGGTATGGGTTAGGGTTAGGGTTTGGGTTAGTGTTAGGGTTAGGGCTCGGTTTAGGATACGGGTTAGGATTAGGGTACGTGTTAGGGTTAGGGTAGGGGTTAGGGTTAGGTTACGCGTTAGGGCTAGGGTAGTTAGTAAATCTATCCCACTCTCTACCTCCCCGTTAGCATGTAAAGGAATATTATTTGAGGGTCCAGCCATGGAGAAGAGTTTAGACACTAGGATAAGATAAGGAACACACCCATTATAAAGAAATCACATTAGGATTCTCTTTTTAAGCTGTTCCTTAAAAAACTACTGCTTAGGAAATCAATTGGAGGCAGAAGCAGTCAAGGGTAGCCTAGGGTTAGGGTTAGGCTTAGGGTTAGGTTTAGGGTATGGCTTAGGGTACGGGTTCGGGGAGGGGTGCGGGTACGGCATAGGGTATGGGTTAGGGTTAGGGTTAGTGTTAGGGTTAGGGCTCGGTTTAGGGTACAGGTTAGGATTAGGGTACATGTTAGGGTTAGGGTAGGGGTTAGGGTTAGGGTACGCGTTAGGGTTAGGGTAGTTATTAAACCTATCCCACTCTCTAGATACCCCTTAGCACGTAAGGGAATATTATTTGGGGGTGCAGCCATATAGAAGAGTTTAGACACTAGGATAAGATAAGGAACACACCCATTATAAAGAAATCACTTTAGGATTCTCTTTTTAAGCTGTTCCTTAAAACACTACTGCTTAGGAAATCAATTGGAGGCAGAAGCAGTCAAGGGTAGCCTAGGGTTAGGGTTAGGCTTAGGGTTAGGTTTAGGGTATGGCTTAGGGTACGGGTTCGGGGAGGGGTGCGGGTACGGCATAGGGTATGGGTTAGGGTTAGGGTTAGGGTTAGTGTTAGGGTTAGGGCTCGGTTTAGGGTACAGGTTAGGATTAGTGTACGTGTTAGGGTTAGGGTAGGGGTTAGGGTTAGGGTACGCGTTAGGGTTAGGGTAGTTATTAAACCTATCCCACTCTCTAGATACCCCTTAGCACGTAAAGGAATATTATTTGAGGGTCCAGCCATGGAGAAGAGTTTAGACACTAGGATAAGATAAGGAACACACCCATTATAAAGAAATCACATTAGGATTCTCTTTTTAAGCTGTTGCTTAAAACACTAGTGCTTAGGAAATCTATTGGAGGCAGAAGCAGTCAAGGGTAGCCTAGGGTTAGGGTTAGGCTTAGGGTTAGGTTTAGGGTATGGCTTAGGGTACGGGTTCGGGGAGGGGTGCGGGTACGGCGTAGGGTATGGGTTAGGGTTAGGGTTAGGGTTAGTGTTAGGGTTAGGGCTCGGTTTAGGGTACAGGTTAGGATTAGGGTACGTGTTAGGGTTAGGGTAGGGGTTAGGGTTAGGGTACGCGTTAGGGTTAGGGTAGTTATTAAACCTATCCCACTCTCTAGATACCCCTTAGCACGTAAGGGAATATTATTTGGGGGTGCAGCCATGGAGAAGAGTTTAGACACTAGGATAAGATAAGGAACACACCCATTATAAAGAAATCACATTAGGATTCTCTTTTTAAGCTGTTCCTTAAAACACTAGTGCTTAGGAAATCTATTGGAGGCAGAAGCAGTCAAGGGTAGCGTAGGGTTAGGGTTAGGCTTAGGGTTAGGCTTAGGGTACGGCTTAGGGTACGGGTTCGGGGAGGGTTTCGGGTACGGCGTAGGGTATGGGTTAGGGTTAGGGTTAGGGTTAGTGTTAGGGTTAGGGCTCGGTTTAGGGTACGGTTAGGATTAGGGTACGTGTTAGGTTTAGGGTAGGGGTTAGGGTTAGGGTACGCGTTAGGGTTAGGGTAGTTAGTAAACCTATCCCACTCTCTAGATACCCCTTAGCACGTAAAGGAATATTATTTGGGGTTCCAGCAATGGAGAAGAATTTAGACACTAGGATAAGATAAGGAACACACCCATTATAAAGAAATCACATTAGGATTCTCTTTTTAAGCTGTTGCTTAAAACACTAGTGCTTAGGAAATCTATTGGAGGCAGAAGCAGTCAAGGGTAGCCTAGGGTTAGTGTTAGGCTTAGGGTTAGGCTTAGGGTACGGCTTAGGGTACGGGTTTGGGGAGGGGTTCAGGTACGGCGTAGGGTATGGGTTAGGGTTAGGGTTAGTGTTAGTGTTAGGGTTAGGGCTCGGTTTAGGGTACGGGTTAGGATTAGGGTACGTGTTAGTGTTAGAGTAGGGGTTAGGGTTAGAGTACGCATTAGGGTTAGGGTAGTTATTAAACCTATCCCACTCTCTAGATACCCCTTAGCACGTAAGGCAATATTATTTGGGGGTGCAGCCATGGAGAAGAGTTTAGACACTAGGATAAGATAAGGAACACACCCATTATAAAGAAATCACATTAGGATTCTCTTTTTAAGCTGTTCCTTAAAACACTAGTGCTTAGGAAATCTATTGGAGGCAGAAGCAGTCAAGGGTAGCCTAGGGTTAGGGTTAGGCTTAGGGTTAGGTTTAGGGTACGGCTTGGGGTATGGGTTCGGGGAGGTGTTCGTGTACGGCGTAGGGTATGGGTTAGGGTTAGGGTTTGGGTTAGTGTTAGGGTTAGGGCTCGGTTTAGGGTACGGGTTAGGATTAGGGTACGTGTTAGGGTTAGGGTAGGTGTTAGGGTTAGGTTACGCATTAGGGCTAGGGTAGTTAGTAAACCTATCCCACTCTCTAGCTCCCCCTTAGCACGTAAAGGAATATTATTTGGGGGTCCAGCCATGGAGAAGAGTTTAGACACTAGGATAAGATAAGGAACACACCCATTATAAAGAAATCACTTTAGGATTCTCTTTTTAAGCTGTTCCTTAAAACACTACTGCTTAGGAAATCAATTGGAGGCAGAAGCAGTCAAGGGTAGCCTAGGGTTAGGGTTAGGCTTAGGGTTAGGTTTAGGGTATGGCTTAGGGTACGGGTTCGGGGAGGGGTGCGGGTACGGCATAGTGTATGGGTTAGGGTTAGGGTTAGGGTTAGTGTTAGGGTTAGGGCTCGGTTTAGGGTACAGGTTAGGATTAGTGTACGTGTTAGGGTTAGGGTAGGGGTTAGGGTTAGGGTACGCGTTAGGGTTAGGGTAGTTATTAAACCTATCCCACTCTCTAGATACCCCTGAGCACGTAAAGGAATATTATTTGAGGGTCCAGCCATGGAGAAGAGTTTAGACACTAGGATAAGATAAGGAACACACCCATTATAAAGAAATCACATTAGGATTCTCTTTTTAAGCTGTTCCTTAAAACACTAGTGCTTAGGAAATCTATTGGAGGCAGAAGCAGTCAAGGGTAGCCTAGGGTTAGGGTTAGGCTTAGGGTTAGGTTTAGGGTATGGCTTAGGGTACGGGTTCGGGGAGGGGTGCGGGTACGGCGTAGGGTATGGGTTAGGGTTAGGGTTAGGGTTAGTGTTAGGGTTAGGGCTCGGTTTAGGGTACAGGTTAGGATTAGGGTACATGTTAGGGTTAGGGTAGGGGTTACGGTTAGGGTACGCGTTAGGGTTAGGGTAGTTATTAAACCTATCCCACTCTCTAGATACCCCTTAGCACGTAAAGGAATATTATTTGAGGGTCCAGCCATGGAGAAGAGTTTAGACACTAGGATAAGATAAGGAACACACCCATTATAAAGAAATCACATTAGGATTCTCTTTTTAAGCTGTTGCTTAAAACACTAGTGCTTAGGAAATCTATTGGAGGCAGAAGCAGTCAAGGGTAGCCTAGGGTTAGTGTTAGGCTTAGGGTTAGGCTTAGGGTACGGCTTAGGGTACGGGTTTGGGGAGAGGTTCAGGTACGGCGTAGAGTATGGGTTAGGGTTAGGGTTAGTGTTAGGGTTAGGGCTCGGTTTAGGGTACGGGTTAGGATTAGGGTACGTGTTAGTGTTAGAGTAGGGGTTAGGGTTAGAGTACGCATTAGGGTTAGGGTAGTTATTAAACCTAGCCCACTCTCTAGATACCCCTTAGCACGTAAGGCAATATTATTTGGGGGTGCAGCCATGGAGAAGAGTTTAGACACTAGGATAAGATAAGGAACACACCCATTATAAAGAAATCACATTAGGATTCTCTTTTTAAGCTGTTCCTTAAAACACTAGTGCTTAGGAAATCTATTGGAGGCAGAAGCAGTCAAGGGTAGCCTAGGGTTAGGGTTAGGCTTAGGGTTAGGTTTAGGGTACGGCTTGGGGTATGGGTTCAGGGAGGTGTTCGTGTACGTCGTAGGGTATGGGTTAGGGTTAGGGTTTGGGTTAGTGTTAGGGTTAGGGCTCGGTTTAGGGTACGGTTAGGATTAGGGTACGTGTTAGGTTTAGGGTAGGGGTTAGGGTTAGGGTACGCGTTAGGGTTAGGGTAGTTAGTAAACCTATCCCACTCTCTAGATACCCCTTAGCACGTAAAGGAATATTATTTGGGGTTCCAGCAATGGAGAAGAATTTAGACACTAGGATAAGATAAGGAACACACCCATTATAAAGAAATCACATTAGGATTCTCTTTTTAAGCTGTTGCTTAAAACACTAGTGCTTAGGAAATCTATTGGAGGCAGAAGCAGTCAAGGGTAGCCTAGGGTTAGTGTTAGGCTTAGGGTTAGGCTTAGGGTACGGCTTAGGGTACGGGTTTGGGGAGGGGTTCAGGTACGGCGTAGGGTATGGGTTAGGGTTAGGGTTAGTGTTAGTGTTAGGGTTAGGGCTCGGTTTAGGGTACGGGTTAGGATTAGGGTACGTGTTAGTGTTAGAGTAGGGGTTAGGGTTAGAGTACGCATTAGGGTTAGGGTAGTTATTAAACCTATCCCACTCTCTAGATACCCCTTAGCACGTAAGGCAATATTATTTGGGGGTGCAGCCATGGAGAAGAGTTTAGACACTAGGATAAGATAAGGAACACACCCATTATAAAGAAATCACATTAGGATTCTCTTTTTCAGCTGTTCCTTAAAACACTAGTGCTTAGGAAATCTATTGGAGGCAGAAGCAGTCAAGGGTAGCCTAGGGTTAGGGTTAGGCTTAGGGTTAGGCTTAGGGTACGGCTTAGGGTACGGATTCGGGGAGGGTTTCGGGTATGGCGTAGGGTATGGGTTAGGGTTTGGGTTAGGGTTAGTGTTAGGGTTACGGATCGGTTTAGGGTACGGGTTAGGATTAGGGTACGGGTTAGGGTTAGGGTAGGGGTTAGGGTTAGGGTACGCGTTAGGGTTAGGGTAGTTAGTAAACCTATTCCACTCTCTAGATACCCCTTAGCACGTAAAGGAATATTATTTGGGGGTCCAGCCATGGAGAAGAGTTTAGACACTAGGATAAGATAAGGAACACACCCATTATAAAGAAATCACATTAGGATTCTCTTTTTAAGCTGTTGCTTAAAACACTAGTGCTTAGGAAATCTCTTGGAGGCAGAAGCAGTCAAGGGTAGCCTAGGGTTAGTGTTAGGCTTAGGGTTAGGCTTAGGGTATGGCTTAGGGTACGGGTTCGGGGAGGGTTTCGGGTACGGCGTAGGGTATGGGTTAGGGTTAGGGTTAGGGTTAGTGTTAGGGTTAGGGCTCGGTTTAGGGTACGGGTTAGGATTAGGGTACGTGTTAGAGTTAGGGTAGGGGTTAGGGTTAGGGTACGCGTTAGGGTTAGGGTAGTTATTAAACCTATCCCACTCTCTAGATACCCCTGAGCACGTAAAGGAATATTATTTGAGGGTCCAGCCATGGAGAAGAGTTTAGACACTAGGATAAGATAAGGAACACACCCATTATAAAGAAATCACATTAGGATTCTCTTTTTAAGCTGTTCCTTAAAACACTAGTGCTTAGGAAATCTATTGGAGGCAGAAGCAGTCAAGGGTAGCCTAGGGTTAGGGTTAGGCTTAGGGTTAGGTTTAGGGTATGGCTTAGGGTACGGGTTCGGGGAGGGGTGCGGGTACGGCGTAGGGTATGGGTTAGGGTTAGGGTTAGGGTTAGTGTTAGGGTTAGGGCTCGGTTTAGGGTACAGGTTAGGATTAGGGTACATGTTAGGGTTAGGGTAGGGGTTACGGTTAGGGTACGCGTTAGGGTTAGGGTAGTTATTAAACCTATCCCACTCTCTAGATACCCCTTAGCACGTAAGGGAATATTATTTGGGGGTGCAGCCATATAGAAGAGTTTAGACACTAGGATAAGATAAGGAACACACCCATTATAAAGAAATCACATTAGGATTCTCTTTTTAAGCTGTTCCTTAAAACAGTAATGCTTAGGAAATCTATTGGAGGCAGAAGCAGTCAAGGGTAGCCTAGGGTTAGGGTTAGGCTTAGGGTTAGGCTTAGGGTACGGCTTAGGGTACGGGTTCGGGGAGGGGTGCGGGTACGGCGTAGGGTATGGGTTAGGGTTAGGGTTAGGGTTTGTGTTAGGGTTAGGGCTCGGTTTAGGGTACGGGTTAGGATTAGGGTACGTGTTAGGGTTAGGGTAGGGGTTAGGGTTAGGGTACGCATTAGGGTTAGGGTAGTTATTAAACCTATCCCACTCTCTAGATACCCCTTAGCACGTAAAGGAATATTATTTGAGGGTCCAGCCATGGAGAAGAGTTTAGACACTAGGATAAGATAAGGAACACACCCATTATAAAGAAATCACATTAGGATTCTCTTTTTAAGCTGTTGCTTAAAACACTAGTGCTTAGGAAATCTATTGGAGGCAGAAGCAGTCAAGGGTAGCCTAGGGTTAGTGTTAGGCTTAGGGTTAGGCTTAGGGTACGGCTTAGGGTACGGGTTTGGGGAGAGGTTCAGGTACGGCGTAGAGTATGGGTTAGGGTTAGGGTTAGTGTTAGGGTTAGGGCTCGGTTTAGGGTACGGGTTAGGATTAGGGTACGTGTTAGTGTTAGAGTAGGGGTTAGGGTTAGAGTACGCATTAGGGTTAGGGTAGTTATTAAACCTAGCCCACTCTCTAGATACCCCTTAGCACGTAAGGCAATATTATTTGGGGGTGCAGCCATGGAGAAGAGTTTAGACACTAGGATAAGATAAGGAACACACCCATTATAAAGAAATCACATTA
The DNA here is from genome assembly GCF_965194805.1 of Balaenoptera borealis. Classification (NCBI taxonomy): domain Eukaryota; kingdom Metazoa; phylum Chordata; class Mammalia; order Artiodactyla; family Balaenopteridae; genus Balaenoptera; species Balaenoptera borealis. Next base: position 298,624 of record NW_028123730.1, on the reverse strand, counting down.
GGATTCTCTTTTTAAGCTGTTCCTTAAAACACTAGTGCTTAGGAAATCTATTGGAGGCAGAAGCAGTCAAGGGTAGCCTAGGGTTAGGGTTAGGCTTAGGGTTAGGCTTAGGGTATGGCTTAGGGTACGGATTCGGGGAGGGTTTCGGGTATGGCGTAGGGTATGGGTTAGGGTTTGGGTTAGGGTTAGTGTTAGGGTTACGGATCGGTTTAGGGTACGGGTTAGGATTAGGGTACGGGTTAGGGTTAGGGTAGGGGTTAGGGTTAGGGTACGCGTTAGGGTTAGGGTAGTTAGTAAACCTATTCCACTCTCTAGATACCCCTTAGCACGTAAAGGAATATTATTTGGGGGTCCAGCCATGGAGAAGAGTTTAGACACTAGGATAAGATAAGGAACACACCCATTATAAAGAAATCACATTAGGATTCTCTTTTTAAGCTGTTGCTTAAAACACTAGTGCTTAGGAAATCTCTTGGAGGCAGAAGCAGTCAAGGGTAGCCTAGGGTTAGTGTTAGGCTTAGGGTTAGGCTTAGGGTATGGCTTAGGGTACGGGTTCGGGGAGGGTTTCGGGTACGGCGTAGGGTATGGGTTAGGGTTAGGGTTAGGGTTAGTGTTAGGGTTAGGGCTCGGTTTAGGGTACGGGTTAGGATTAGGGTACGTGTTAGAGTTAGGGTAGGGGTTAGGGTTAGGGTACGCGTTAGGGTTAGGGTAGTTATTAAACCTATCCCACTCTCTACCTCCCCGTTAGCATGTAAAGGAATATTATTTGGGGGTCCAGCCATGGAGAAGAGTTTAGACACTAGGATAAGATAAGGAACACACCCATTATAAAGAAATCACATTAGGATTCTCTTTTTAAGCTGTTCCTTAAAAAACTACTGCTTAGGAAATCAATTGGAGGCAGAAGCAGTCAAGGGTAGCCTAGGGTTAGGGTTAGGCTTAGGGTTAGGTTTAGGGTATGGCTTAGGGTACGGGTTCGGGGAGGGGTGCGGGTACGGCATAGGGTATGGGTTAGGGTTAGGGTTAGTGTTAGGGTTAGGGCTCGGTTTAGGGTACAGGTTAGGATTAGGGTACATGTTAGGGTTAGGGTAGGGGTTAGGGTTAGGGTACGCGTTATGGTTAGGGTATTTATTAAACCTATCCCACTCTCTAGATACCCCTTAGCACGTAAGGGAATATTATTTGGGGGTGCAGCCATATAGAAGAGTTTAGACACTAGGATAAGATAAGGAACACACCCATTATAAAGAAATCACTTTAGGATTCTCTTTTTAAGCTGTTCCTTAAAACACTACTGCTTAGGAAATCAATTGGAGGCAGAAGCAGTCAAGGGTAGCCTAGGGTTAGGGTTAGGCTTAGGGTTAGGTTTAGGGTACGGCTTAGGGTACGGGTTCGGGGAGGGGTGCGGGTACTGCATAGGGTATGGGTTAGGGTTAGGGTTAGGGTTAGTGTTAGGGTTAGGGCTCGGTTTAGGGTACAGGTTAGGATTAGTGTACGTGTTAGGGTTAGGGTAGGGGTTAGGGTTAGGGTACGCGTTAGGGTTAGGGTAGTTATTAAACCTATCCCACTCTCTAGATACCCCTTAGCACGTAAGGGAATATTATTTGGGGGTGCAGCCATGGAGAAGAGTTTAGACACTAGGATAAGATAAGGAACACACACATTATAAAGAAATCACATTAGGATTCTCTTTTTAAGCTGTTCCTTAAAACAGTAGTGCTTAGGAAATCTATTGGAGGCAGAAGCAGTCAAGTGTAGCCTAGGGTTAGGGTTAGGCTTAGGGTTAGGCTTAGGGTACGGCTTAGGGTACGGGTTCGGGGAGGGGTGCGGGTACGGCGTAGGGTATGGGTTAGGGTTAGGGTTAGGGTTAGTGTTAGGGTTAGGGCTCGGTTTAGGGTACGGGTTAGGATTAGGGTACGTGTTAGGGTTAGGGTAGGGGTTAGGGTTAGGGTACGCGTTAGGGTTAGGGTAGTTATTAAACCTATCCCACTCTCTAGATACCCCTTAGCACGTAAAGGAATATTATTTGAGGGTCCAGCCATGGAGAAGAGTTTAGACACTAGGATAAGATAAGGAACACACCCATTATAAAGAAATCACATTAGGATTCTCTTTTTAAGCTGTTGCTTAAAACACTAGTGCTTAGGAAATCTATTGGAGGCAGAAGCAGTCAAGGGTAGCCTAGGGTTAGGGTTAGGCTTAGGGTTAGGTTTAGGGTATGGCTTGGGGTATGGGTTCGGGGAGGTGTTCGTGTACGGCGTAGGGTATGGGTTAGGGTTAGGGTTTGGGTTAGTGTTAGGGTTAGGGCTCGGTTTAGGGTACGGGTTAGGATTAGGGTACGTGTTAGGGTTAGGGTAGGGGTTAGGGTTAGGTTACGCATTAGGGCTAGGGTAGTTAGTAAACCTATCCCACTCTCTAGCTCCCCCTTAGCACGTAAAGGAATATTATTTGGGGGTCCAGCCATGGAGAAGAGTTTAGACACTAGGATAAGATAAGGAACACACCCATTATAAAGAAATCACTTTAGGATTCTCTTTTTAAGCTGTTCCTTAAAACACTACTGCTTAGGAAATCAATTGGAGGCAGAAGCAGTCAAGGGTAGCCTAGGGTTAGGGTTAGGCTTAGGGTTAGGTTTAGGGTATGGCTTAGGGTACGGGTTCGGGGAGGGGTGCGGGTACGGCATAGGGTATGGGTTAGGGTTAGGGTTAGGGTTAGTGTTAGGGTTAGGGCTCGGTTTAGGGTACAGGTTAGGATTAGTGTACGTGTTAGGGTTAGGGTAGGGGTTAGGGTTAGGGTACGCGTTAGGGTTAGGGTAGTTATTAAACCTATCCCACTCTCTAGATACCCCTTAGCACGTAAGGGAATATTATTTGGGGGTGCAGCCATGGAGAAGAGTTTAGACACTAGGATAAGATAAGGAACACACCCATTATAAAGAAATCACATTAGGATTCTCTTTTTAAGCTGTTCCTTAAAACAGTAGTGCTTAGGAAATCTATTGGAGGCAGAAGCAGTCAAGGGTAGCCTAGGGTTAGGGTTAGGCTTAGGGTTAGGCTTAGGGTACGGCTTAGGGTACGGGTTCGGGGAGGGGTGCGGGTACGGCGTAGGGTATGGGTTAGGGTTAGGGTTAGGGTTAGTGTTAGGGTTAGGGCTCGGTTTAGGGTACGGGTTAGGATTAGGGTACGTGTTAGGGTTAGGGTAGGGGTTAGGGTTAGGGTACGCATTAGGGTTAGGGTAGTTATTAAACCTATCCCACTCTCTAGATACCCCTTAGCACGTAAAGGAATATTATTTGAGGGTCCAGCCATGGAGAAGAGTTTAGACACTAGGATAAGATAAGGAACACACCCATTATAAAGAAATCACATTAGGATTCTCTTTTTAAGCTGTTCCTTAAAACACTAGTGCTTAGGAAATCTATTGGAGGCAGAAGCAGTCAAGGGTAGCGTAGGGTTAGGGTTAGGCTTAGGGTTAGGCTTAGGGTACGGCTTAGGGTACGTGTTCGGGGAGGGTTTCGGGTACGGCGTAGGGTATGGGTTAGGGTTAGGGTTAGGGTTAGTGTTAGGGTTAGGGCTCGGTTTAGGGTACGGTTAGGATTAGGGTACGTGTTAGGTTTAGGGTAGGGGTTAGGGTTAGGGTACGCGTTAGGGTTAGGGTAGTTAGTAAACCTATCCCACTGTCTAGATACCCCTTAGCACGTAAAGGAATATTATTTGGGGTTCCAGCAATGGAGAAGAATTTAGACACTAGGATAAGATAAGGAACACACCCATTATAAAGAAATCACATTAGGATTCTCTTTTTAAGCTGTTGCTTAAAACACTAGTGCTTAGGAAATCTCTTGGAGGCAGAAGCAGTCAAGGGTAGCCTAGGGTTAGTGTTAGGCTTAGGGTTAGGCTTAGGGTATGGCTTAGGGTACGGGTTCGGGGAGGGTTTCGGGTACGGCGTAGGGTATGGGTTAGGGTTAGGGTTAGGGTTAGTGTTAGGGTTAGGGCTCGGTTTAGGGTACGGGTTAGGATTAGGGTACGTGTTAGAGTTAGGGTAGGGGTTAGGGTTAGGGTACGCGTTAGGGTTAGGGTAGTTATTAAACCTATCCCACTCTCTAGATACCCCTTAGCACGTAAAGGAATATTATTTGGGGGTCCAGCCATGGAGAAGAGTTTAGACACTAGGATAAGATAAGGAACACACCCATTATAAAGAAATCACTTTAGGATTCTCTTTTTAAGCTGTTCTTAAAACACTAGTGCTTAGGAAATCTATTGGAGGCAGAAGCAGTCAAGGGTAGCCTAGGGTTAGGGTTAGGCTTAGGGTTAGGGTTAGGGTACGGCTTGGGGTATGGGTTCGGGGAGGTGTTCGTGTACGGCGTAGGGTATGGGTTAGGGTTAGGGTTTGGGTTAGTGTTAGGGTTAGGGCTCGGTTTACGGTACGGGTTAGGATTAGGGTACGTGTTAGGGTTAGGGTAGGGGTTAGGGTTAGGTTACGCGTTAGGGCTAGGGTAGTTAGTAAACCTATCCCACTCTCTACCTCCCCGTTAGCATGTAAAGGAATATTATTTGGGGGTCCAGCCATGGAGAAGAGTTTAGACACTAGGATAAGATAAGGAACACACCCATTATAAAGAAATCACATTAGGATTCTCTTTTTAAGCTGTTCCTTAAAAAACTACTGCTTAGGAAATCAATTGGAGGCAGAAGCAGTCAAGGGTAGCCTAGGGTTAGGGTTAGGCTTAGGGTTAGGTTTAGGGTATGGCTTAGGGTACGGGTTCGGGGAGGGGTGCGGGTACGGCATAGGGTATGGGTTAGGGTTAGGGTTAGTGTTAGGGTTAGGGCTCGGTTTAGGGTACAGGTTAGGATTAGGGTACATGTTAGGGTTAGGGTAGGGGTTAGGGTTAGGGTACGCGTTAGGGTTAGGGTAGTTATTAAACCTATCCCACTCTCTAGATACCCCTTAGCACGTAAGGGAATATTATTTGGGGGTGCAGCCATATAGAAGAGTTTAGACACTAGGATAAGATAAGGAACACACCCATTATAAAGAAATCACTTTAGGATTCTCTTTTTAAGCTGTTCCTTAAAACACTACTGCTTAGGAAATCAATTGGAGGCAGAAGCAGTCAAGGGTAGCCTAGGGTTAGGGTTAGGCTGAGGTTTAGGCTTAGGGTACGGCTTAGGGTACGGGTTCGGGGAGGGTTTCGGGTACGGCGTAGGTTATGGGTTAGGGTTAGGGTTAGGGTTAGTGTTAGGGTTAGGGCTCGGTTTAGGGTACGGTTAGGATTAGGGTACGTGTTAGGTTTAGGGTAGGGGTTAGGGTTAGGGTACGCGTTAGGGTTAGGGTAGTTAGTAAACCTATCCCACTCTCTAGATACCCCTTAGCACGTAAAGGAATATTATTTGGGGTTCCAGCAATGGAGAAGAATTTAGACACTAGGATAAGATAAGGAACACACCCATTATAAAGAAATCACATTAGGATTCTCTTTTTAAGCTGTTGCTTAAAACACTAGTGCTTAGGAAATCTATTGGAGGCAGAAGCAGTCAAGGGTAGCCTAGGGTTAGTGTTAGGCTTAGGGTTAGGCTTAGGGTATGGCTTAGGGTACGGGTTCGGGGAGGGTTTCGGGTACGGCGTAGGGTATGGGTTAGGGTTAGGGTTAGGGTTAGTGTTAGGGTTAGGGCTCGGTTTAGGGTACGGGTTAGGATTAGGGTACGTGTTAGAGTTAGGGTAGGGGTTAGGGTTAGGGTACGCGTTAGGGTTAGGGTAGTTATTAAACCTATCCCACTCTCTAGATACCCCTTAGCACGTAAAGGAATATTATTTGGGGGTCCAGCCATGGAGAAGAGTTTAGACACTAGGATAAGATAAGGAACACACCCATTATAAAGAAATCACTTTAGGATTCTCTTTTTAAGCTGTTCTTAAAACACTAGTGCTTAGGAAATCTATTGGAGGCAGAAGCAGTCAAGGGTAGCCTAGGGTTAGGGTTAGGCTTAGGGTTAGGGTTAGGGTACGGCTTGGGGTATGGGTTCAGGGAGGTGTTCGTGTACGGCGTAGGGTATGGGTTAGGGTTAGGGTTTGGGTTAGTGTTAGGGTTAGGGCTCGGTTTAGGGTACGGGTTAGGATTAGGGTACGTGTTAGGGTTAGGGTAGGGGTTAGGGTTAGGTTACGCGTTAGGGCTAGGGTAGTTAGTAAACCTATCCCACTCTCTACCTCCCCGTTAGCATGTAAAGGAATATTATTTGGGGGTCCAGCCATGGAGAAGAGTTTAGACACTAGGATAAGATAAGGAACACACCCATTATAAAGAAATCACATTAGGATTCTCTTTTTAAGTTGTTCCTTAAAAAACTACTGCTTAGGAAATCAATTGGAGGCAGAAGCAGTCAAGGGTAGCCTAGGGTTAGGGTTAGGCTTAGGGTTAGGTTTAGGGTATGGCTTAGGGTACGGGTTCGGGGAGGGGTGCGGGTACGGCATAGGGTATGGGTTAGGGTTAGGGTTAGTGTTAGGGTTAGGGCTCGGTTTAGGGTACAGGTTAGGATTAGGGTACATGTTAGGGTTAGGGTAGGGGTTAGGGTTAGGGTACGCGTTAGGGTTAGGGTAGTTATTAAACCTATCCCACTCTCTAGATACCCCTTAGCACGTAAGGGAATATTATTTGGGGGTGCAGCCATATAGAAGAGTTTAGACACTAGGATAAGATAAGGAACACACCCATTATAAAGAAATCACTTTAGGATTCTCTTTTTAAGCTGTTCCTTAAAACACTACTGCTTAGGAAATCAATTGGAGGCAGAAGCAGTCAAGGGTAGCCTAGGGTTAGGGTTAGGCTTAGGGTTAGGTTTAGGGTATGGCTTAGGGTACGGGTTCGGGGAGGGGTGCGGGTACGGCATAGGGTATGGGTTAGGGTTAGGGTTAGGGTTAGTGTTAGGGTTAGGGCTCGGTTTAGGGTACAGGTTAGGATTAGTGTACGTGTTAGGGTTAGGGTAGGGGTTAGGGTTAGGGTACGCGTTAGGGTTAGGGTAGTTATTAAACCTATCCCACTCTCTAGATACCCCTTAGCACGTAAGGGAATATTATTTGGGGGTGCAGCCATGGAGAAGAGTTTAGACACTAGGATAAGATAAGGAACACACACATTATAAAGAAATCACATTAGGATTCTCTTTTTAAGCTGTTCCTTAAAACAGTAGTGCTTAGGAAATCTATTGGAGGCAGAAGCAGTCAAGTGTAGCCTAGGGTTAGGGTTAGGCTTAGGGTTAGGCTTAGGGTACGGCTTAGGGTACGGGTTCGGGGAGGGGTGCGGGTACGGCGTAGGGTATGGGTTAGGGTTAGGGTTCGGGTTAGTGTTAGGGTTAGGGCTCGGTTTAGGGTACGGGTTAGGATTAGGGTACGTGTTAGGGTTAGGGTAGGGGTTAGGGTTAGGGTACGCGTTAGGGTTAGGGTAGTTATTAAACCTATCCCACTCTCTAGATACCCCTTAGCACGTAAAGGAATATTATTTGAGGGTCCAGCCATGGAGAAGAGTTTAGACACTAGGATAAGATAAGGAACACACCCATTATAAAGAAATCACATTAGGATTCTCTTTTTAAGCTGTTGCTTAAAACACTAGTGCTTAGGAAATCTATTGGAGGCAGAAGCAGTCAAGGGTAGCCTAGGGTTAGGGTTAGGCTTAGGGTTAGGTTTAGGGTATGGCTTAGGGTACGGGTTCGGGGACGGGTGCGGGTACGGCGTAGGGTATGGGTTAGGGTTAGGGTTAGGGTTAATGTTAGGGTTAGGGCTCGGTTTAGGGTACAGGTTAGGATTAGGGTACGTGTTAGGGTTAGGGTAGGGGTTAGGGTTAGGGTACGCGTTAGGGTTAGGGTAGTTATTAAACCTATCCCACTCTCTAGATACCCCTTAGCACGTAAGGGAATATTATTTGGGGGTGCAGCCATGGAGAAGAGTTTAGACACTAGGATAAGATAAGGAACACACCCATTATAAAGAAATCACATTAGGATTCTCTTTTTAAGCTGTTCCTTAAAACAGTAGTGCTTAGGAAATCTATTGGAGGCAGAAGCAGTCAAGGGTAGCCTAGGGTTAGGGTTAGGCTTAGTGTTAGGCTTAGGGTACGGCTTAGGTTACGGGTTCGGGGAGGGGTGCGGGTACGGCGTAGGGTATGGGTTAGGGTTAGGGTTAGGGTTAGTGTTAGGGTTAGGGCTCGGTTTAGGGTACGGGTTAGGATTAGGGTACGTGTTAGGGTTAGGGTAGGGGTTAGGGTTAGGGTACGCGTTAGGGTTAGGGTAGTTATTAAACCTATCCCACTCTCTAGATACCCCTTAGCACGTAAAGGAATATTATTTGAGGGTCCAGCCATGGAGAAGAGTTTAGACACTAGGATAAGATAAGGAACACACCCATTATAAAGAAATCACATTAGGATTCTCTTTTTAAGCTGTTCCTTAAAACACTAGTGCTTAGGAAATCTATTGGAGGCAGAAGCAGTCAAGGGTAGCGTAGGGTTAGGGTTAGGCTGAGGTTTAGGCTTAGGGTACGGCTTAGGGTACGGGTTCGGGGAGGGTTTCGGGTACGGCGTAGGTTATGGGTTAGGGTTAGGGTTAGGGTTAGTGTTAGGGTTAGGGCTCGGTTTAGGGTACGGTTAGGATTAGGGTACGTGTTAGGTTTAGGGTAGGGGTTAGGGTTAGGGTACGCGTTAGGGTTAGGGTAGTTAGTAAACCTACCCCACTCTCTAGATACCCCTTAGCACGTAAAGGAATATTATTTGGGGTTCCAGCAATGGAGAAGAATTTAGACACTAGGATAAGATAAGGAACACACCCATTATAAAGAAATCACATTAGGATTCTCTTTTTAAGCTGTTGCTTAAAACACTAGTGCTTAGGAAATCTATTGGAGGCAGAAGCAGTCAAGGGTAGCCTAGGGTTAGTGTTAGGCTTAGGGTTAGGCTTAGGGTACGGCTTAGGGTACGGGTTTGGGGAGGGGTTCAGGTACGGCGTAGGGTATGGGTTAGGGTTAGGGTTAGTGTTAGTGTTAGGGGTAGGGCTCGGTTTAGGGTACGGGTTAGGATTAGGGTACGTGTTAGTGTTAGAGTAGGGGTTAGGGTTAGAGTACGCATTAGGGTTAGGGTAGTTATTAAACCTATCCCACTCTCTAGATACCCCTTAGCACGTAAGGCAATATTATTTGGGGGTGCAGCCATGGAGAAGAGTTTAGACACTAGGATAAGATAAGGAACACACCCATTATAAAGAAATCACATTAGGATTCTCTTTTTAAGCTGTTCCTTAAAACACTAGTGCTTAGGAAATCTATTGGAGGCAGAAGCAGTCAAGGGTAGCCTAGGGTTAGGGTTAGGCTTAGGGTTAGGTTTAGGGTATGGCTTGGGGTATGGGTTCGGGGAGGTGTTCGTGTACGGCGTAGGGTATGGGTTAGGGTTAGGGTTTGGGTTAGTGTTAGGGTTAGGGCTCGGTTTAGGATACGGGTTAGGATTAGGGTACGTGTTAGGGTTAGGGTAGGGGTTAGGGTTAGGTTACGCATTAGGGCTAGGGTAGTTAGTAAACCTATCCCACTCTCTAGCTCCCCCTTAGCACGTAAAGGAATATTATTTGGGGGTCCAGCCATGGAGAAGAGTTTAGACACTAGGATAAGATAAGGAACACACCCATTATAAAGAAATCACTTTAGGATTCTCTTTTTAAGCTGTTCCTTAAAACACTACTGCTTAGGAAATCAATTGGAGGCAGAAGCAGTCAAGGGTAGCCTAGGGTTAGGGTTAGGCTTAGGGTTAGGTTTAGGGTATGGCTTAGGGTACGGGTTCGGGGAGGGGTGCGGGTACGGCATAGGGTATGGGTTAGGGTTAGGGTTAGGGTTAGTGTTAGGGTTAGGGCTCGGTTTAGGGTACAGGTTAGGATTAGTGTACGTGTTAGGGTTAGGGTAGGGGTTAGGGTTAGGGTACGCGTTAGGGTTAGGGTAGTTATTAAACCTATCCCACTCTCTAGATACCCCTTAGCACGTAAGGGAATATTATTTGGGGGTGCAGCCATGGAGAAGAGTTTAGACACGAGGATAAGATAAGGAACACACCCATTATAAAGAAATCACATTAGGATTCTCTTTTTAAGCTGTTCCTTAAAACAGTAGTGCTTAGGAAATCTATTGGAGGCAGAAGCAGTCAAGGGTAGCCTAGGGTTAGGGTTAGGCTTAGGGTTAGGCTTAGGGTACGGCTTAGGGTACGGGTTCGGGGAGGGGTGCGGGTACGGCGTAGGGTATGGGTTAGGGTTAGGGTTAGGGTTAGTGTTAGGGTTAGGGCTCGGTTTAGGGTACGGGTTAGGATTAGGGTACGTGTTAGGGTTAGGGTAGGGGTTAGGGTTAGGGTACGCATTAGGGTTAGGGTAGTTATTAAACCTATCCCACTCTCTAGATACCCCTTAGCACGTAAAGGAATATTATTTGAGGGTCCAGCCATGGAGAAGAGTTTAGACACTAGGATAAGATAAGGAACACACCCATTATAAAGAAATCACATTAGGATTCTCTTTTTAAGCTGTTGCTTAAAACACTAGTGCTTAGGAAATCTATTGGAGGCAGAAGCAGTCAAGGGTAGCGTAGGGTTAGGGTTAGGCTTAGGGTTAGGCTTAGGGTACGGCTTAGGGTACGGGTTCGGGGAGGGTTTTGGGTACGGCGTAGGGTATGGGTTAGGGTTAGGGTTAGGGTTAGTGTTAGGGTTAGGGCTCGGTTTAGGGTACGGTTAGGATTAGGGTACGTGTTAGGTTTAGGGTAGGGGTTAGGGTTAGGGTACGCGTTAGGGTTACGGTAGTTAGTAAACCTATCCCACTGTCTAGATACCCCTTAGCACGTAAAGGAATATTATTTGGGGTTCCAGCAATGGAGAAGAATTTAGACACTAGGATAAGATAAGGAACACACCCATTATAAAGAAATCACATTAGGATTCTCTTTTTAAGCTGTTGCTTAAAACACTAGTGCTTAGGAAATCTATTGGAGGCAGAAGCAGTCAAGGGTAGCCTAGGGTTAGTGTTAGGCTTAGGGTTAGGCTTAGGGTACGGCTTAGGGTACGGGTTTGGGGAGGGGTTCAGGTACGGCGTAGGGTATGGGTTAGGGTTAGGGTTAGTGTTAGTGTTAGGGTTAGGGCTCGGTTTAGGGTACGGGTTAGGATTAGGGTACGTGTTAGTGTTAGAGTAGGGGTTAGGGTTAGAGTACGCATTAGGGTTAGGGTAGTTATTAAACCTATCCCACTCTCTAGATACCCCTTAGCACGTAAGGCAATATTATTTGGGGGTGCAGCCATGGAGAAGAGTTTAGACACTAGGATAAGATAAGGAACACACCCATTATAAAGAAATCACATTAGGATTCTCTTTTTAAGCTGTTCCTTAAAACAGTAGTGCTTAGGAAATCTATTGGAGGCAGAAGCAGTCAAGGGTAGCCTAGGGTTAGGGTTAGGCTTAGGGTTAGGCTTAGGGTACGGCTTAGGGTACGGGTTCGGGGAGGGGTGCGGGTACGGCGTAGGGTATGGGTTAGGGTTAGGGTTAGGGTTAGTGTTAGGGTTAGGGCTCGGTTTAGGGTACGGGTTAGGATTAGGGTACGTGTTAGGGTTAGGGTAGGGGTTAGGGTTAGGGTACGCGTTAGGGTTAGGGTAGTTATTAAACCTATCCCACTCTCTAGATACCCCTTAGCACGTAAAGGAATATTATTTGAGGGTCCAGCCATGGAGAAGAGTTTAGACACTAGGATAAGATAAGGAACACACCCATTATAAAGAAATCACATTAGGATTCTCTTTTTAAGCTGTTCCTTAAAACACTAGTGCTTAGGAAATCTATTGGAGGCAGAAGCAGTCAAGGGTAGCGTAGGGTTAGGGTTAGGCTTAGGGTTAGGCTTAGGGTACGGCTTAGGGTACGTGTTCGGGGAGGGTTTCGGGTACGGCGTAGGGTATGGGTTAGGGTTAGGGTTTGGGTTAGTGTTAGGGTTAGGGCTCGGTTTAGGGTACGGTTAGGATTAGGGTACGTGTTAGGTTTAGGGTAGGGGTTAGGGTTAGGGTACGCGTTAGGGTTAGGGTAGTTAGTAAACCTATCCCACTCTCTAGATACCCCTTAGCACGTAAAGGAATATTATTTGGGGTTCCAGCCATGGAAAAGAATTTAGACACTAGGATAAGATAAGGAACACACCCATTATAAAGAAATCACTTTAGGATTCTCTTTTTAAGCTGTTCTTAAAACACTAGTGCTTAGGAAATCTATTGGAGGCAGAAGCAGTCAAGGGTAGCCTAGGGTTAGGGTTAGGCTTAGGGTTAGGGTTAGGGTACGGCTTGGGGTATGGGTTCGGGGAGGTGTTCGTGTACGGCGTAGGGTATGGGTTAGGGTTAGGGTTTGGGTTAGTGTTAGGGTTAGGGCTCGGTTTAGGGTACGGGTTAGGATTAGGGTACGTGTTAGGGTTAGGGTAGGGGTTAGGGTTAGGTTACGCATTAGGGCTAGGGTAGTTAGTAAACCTATCCCACTCTCTAGCTCCCCCTTAGCACGTAAAGGAATATTATTTGGGGTTCCAGCAATGGAGAAGAATTTAGACACTAGGATAAGATAAGGAACACACCCATTATAAAGAAATCACATTAGGATTCTCTTTTTAAGCTGTTGCTTAAAACACTAGTGCTTAGGAAATCTATTGGAGGCAGAAGCAGTCAAGGGTAGCCTAGGGTTAGTGTTAGGCTTAGGGTTAGGCTTAGGGTACGTCTTAGGGTACGGGTTTGGGGAGGGGTTCAGGTACGGCGTAGGGTATGGGTTAGGGTTAGGGTTAGTGTTAGTGTTAGGGTTAGGGCTCGGTTTAGGGTACGGGTTAGGATTAGGGTACGTGTTAGTGTTAGAGTAGGGGTTAGGGTAAGAGTACGCATTAGGGTTAGGGTAGTTATTAAACCTATCCCACTCTCTAGATACCCCTTAGCACGTAAGGCAATATTATTTGGGGGTGCAGCCATGGAGAAGAGTTTAGACACTAGGATAAGATAAGGAACACACCCATTATAAAGAAATCACATTAGGATTCTATTTTTAAGCTGTTCCTTAAAACACTAGTGCTTAGGAAATCTATTGGAGGCAGAAGCAGTCAAGGGTAGCCTAGGGTTAGGGTTAGGCTTAGGGTTAGGTTTAGGGTACGGCTTGGGGTATGGGTTCAGGGAGATGTTCGTGTACGGCGTAGGGTATGGGTTAGGGTTAGGGTTTGGGTTAGTGTTAGGGTTAGGGCTCGGTTTAGGGTACGGGTTAGGATTAGGGTACGTGTTAGGGTTAGGGTAGGGGTTAGGGTTAGGTTACGCGTTAGGGCTAGGGTAGTTAGTAAACCTATCCCACTCTCTAGCTCCCCCTTAGCACGTAAAGGAATATTATTTGGGGGTCCAGCCATGGAGAAGAGTTTAGACACTAGGATAAGATAAGGAACACACCCATTATAAAGAAATCACTTTAGGATTCTCTTTTTAAGCTGTTCCTTAAAACACTACTACTTAGGAAATCAATTGGAGGCAGAAGCAGTCAAGGGTAGCCTAGGGTTAGGGTTAGGCTTAGGGTTAGGTTTAGGGTATGGCTTAGGGTACGGGTTCGGGGAGGGGTGCGGGTACGGCGTAGGGTATGGGTTAGGGTTAGGGTTAGGGTTAGTGTTAGGGTTAGGGCTCGGTTTAGGGTACAGGTTAGGATTAGGGTACGTGTTAGGGTTAGGGTAGGGGTTAGGGTTAGGGTACGCGTTAGGGTTAGGGTAGTTATTAAACCTATCCCACTCTCTAGATACCCCTTAGCACGTAAGGGAATATTATTTGGGGGTGCAGCCATGGAGAAGAGTTTAGACACTAGGATAAGATAAGGAACACACCCATTATAAAGAAATCACATTAGGATTCTCTTTTTAAGCTGTTCCTTAAAACAGTAGTGCTTAGGAAATCTATTGGAGGCAGAAGCAGTCAAGGGTAGCCTAGGGTTAGGGTTAGGCTTAGGGTTAGGCTTAGGGTACGGCTTAGGGTACGGGTTCGGGGAGGGGTGCGGGTACGGCGTAGGGTATGGGTTAGGGTTAGGGTTAGGGTTAGTGTTAGGGTTAGGGCTCGGTTTAGGGTACGGGTTAGGATTAGGGTACGTGTTAGGGTTAGGGTAGGGGTTAGGGTTAGGGTACGCGTTAGGGTTAGGGTAGTTATTAAACCTATCCCACTCTCTAGATACCCCTTAGCACGTAAAGGAATATTATTTGAGGGTCCAGCCATGGAGAAGAGTTTAGACACTAGGATAAGATAAGGAACACACCCATTATAAAGAAATCACATTAGGATTCTCTTTTTAAGCTGTTCCTTAAAACACTAGTGCTTAGGAAATCTATTGGAGGCAGAAGCAGTCAAGGGTAGCGTAGGGTTAGGGTTAGGCTTAGGGTTAGGCTTAGGGTACGGCTTAGGGTACGGGTTCGGGGAGGGTTTCGGGTACGGCGTAGGGTATGGGTTAGGGTTAGGGTTAGGGTTAGTGTTAGGGTTAGGGCTCGGTTTAGGGTACGGTTAGGATTAGGGTACGTGTTAGGTTTAGGGTAGGGGTTAGGGTTAGGGTACGCGTTAGGGTTAGGGTAGTTAGTAAACCTATCCCACTCTCTAGATACCCCTTAGCACGTAAAGGAATATTACTTGGGGTTCCAGCAATGGAGAAGAATTTAGACACTAGGATAAGATAAGGAACACACCCATTATAAAGAAATCACATTAGGATTCTCTTTTTAAGCTGTTGCTTAAAACACTAGTGCTTAGGAAATCTATTGGAGGCAGAAGCAGTCAAGGGTAGCCTAGGGTTAGTGTTAGGCTTAGGGTTAGGCTTAGGGTACGGCTTAGGGTACGGGTTTGGGGAGGGGTTCAGGTACGGCGTAGGGTATGGGTTAGGGTTAGGGTTAGTGTTAGTGTTAGGGGTAGCGCTCGGTTTAGGGTACGGGTTAGGATTAGGGTACGTGTTAGTGTTAGGGTAGGGGTTAGGGTTAGAGTACGCATTAGGGTTAGGGTAGTTATTAAACCTATCCCACTCTCTAGATACCCCTTAGCACGTAAGGCAATATTATTTGGGGGTGCAGCCATGGAGAAGAGTTTAGACACTAGGATAAGATAAGGAACACACCCATTATAAAGAAATCACATTAGGATTCTCTTTTTAAGCTGTTCCTTAAAACACTAGTGCTTAGGAAATCTATTGGAGGCAGAAGCAGTCAAGGGTAGCCTAGGGTTAGGGTTAGGCTTAGGGTTAGGTTTAGGGTATGGCTTGGGGTATGGGTTCGGGGAGGTGTTCGTGTACGGCGTAGGGTATGGGTTAGGGTTAGGGTTTGGGTTAGTGTTAGGGTTAGGGCTCGGTTTAGGATACGGGTTAGGATTAGGGTACGTGTTAGGGTTAGGGTAGGGGTTAGGGTTAGGTTACGCATTAGGGCTAGGGTAGTTAGTAAACCTATCCCACTCTCTAGCTCCCCCTTAGCACGTAAAGGAATATTATTTGGGGGTCCAGCCATGGAGAAGAGTTTAGACACTAGGATAAGATAAGGAACACACCCATTATAAAGAAATCACTTTAGGATTCTCTTTTTAAGCTGTTCCTTAAAACACTACTGCTTAGGAAATCAATTGGAGGCAGAAGCAGTCAAGGGTAGCCTAGGGTTAGGGTTAGGCTTAGGGTTAGGTTTAGGGTATGGCTTAGGGTACGGGTTCGGGGAGGGGTGCGGGTACGGCATAGGGTATGGGTTAGGGTTAGGGTTAGGGTTAGTGTTAGGGTTAGGGCTCGGTTTAGGGTACAGGTTAGGATTAGTGTACGTGTTAGGGTTAGGGTAGGGGTTAGGGTTAGGGTACGCGTTAGGGTTAGGGTAGTTATTAAACCTATCCCACTCTCTAGATACCCCTTAGCACGTAAGGGAATATTATTTGGGGGTGCAGCCATGGAGAAGAGTTTAGACACGAGGATAAGATAAGGAACACACCCATTATAAAGAAATCACATTAGGATTCTCTTTTTAAGCTGTTCCTTAAAACAGTAGTGCTTAGGAAATCTATTGGAGGCAGAAGCAGTCAAGGGTAGCCTAGGGTTAGGGTTAGGCTTAGGGTTAGGCTTAGGGTACGGCTTAGGGTACGGGTTCGGGGAGGGGTGCGGGTACGGCGTAGGGTATGGGTTAGGGTTAGGGTTAGGGTTAGTGTTAGGGTTAGGGCTCGGTTTAGGGTACGGGTTAGGATTAGGGTACGTGTTAGGGTTAGGGTAGGGGTTAGGGTTAGGGTACGCATTAGGGTTAGGGTAGTTATTAAACCTATCCCACTCTCTAGATACCCCTTAGCACGTAAAGGAATATTATTTGAGGGTCCAGCCATGGAGAAGAGTTTAGACACTAGGATAAGATAAGGAACACACCCATTATAAAGAAATCACATTAGGATTCTCTTTTTAAGCTGTTCCTTAAAACACTAGTGCTTAGGAAATCTATTGGAGGCAGAAGCAGTCAAGGGTAGCGTAGGGTTAGGGTTAGGCTTAGGGTTAGGCTTAGGGTACGGCTTAGGGTACGTGTTCGGGGAGGGTTTTGGGTACGGCGTAGGGTATGGGTTAGGGTTAGGGTTAGGGTTAGTGTTAGGGTTAGGGCTCGGTTTAGGGTACGGTTAGGATTAGGGTACGTGTTAGGTTTAGGGTAGGGGTTAGGGTTAGGGTACGCGTTAGGGTTACGGTAGTTAGTAAACCTATCCCACTGTCTAGATACCCCTTAGCACGTAAAGGAATATTATTTGGGGTTCCAGCAATGGAGAAGAATTTAGACACTAGGATAAGATAAGGAACACACCCATTATAAAGAAATCACATTAGGATTCTCTTTTTAAGCTGTTGCTTAAAACACTAGTGCTTAGGAAATCTATTGGAGGCAGAAGCAGTCAAGGGTAGCCTAGGGTTAGTGTTAGGCTTAGGGTTAGGCTTAGGGTACGGCTTAGGGTACGGGTTTGGGGAGGGGTTCAGGTACGGCGTAGGGTATGGGTTAGGGTTAGGGTTAGTGTTAGTGTTAGGGTTAGGGCTCGGTTTAGGGTACGGGTTAGGATTAGGGTACGTGTTAGTGTTAGAGTAGGGGTTAGGGTTAGAGTACGCATTAGGGTTAGGGTAGTTATTAAACCTATCCCACTCTCTAGATACCCCTTAGCACGTAAGGCAATATTATTTGGGGGTGCAGCCATGGAGAAGAGTTTAGACACTAGGATAAGATAAGGAACACACCCATTATAAAGAAATCACATTAGGATTCTCTTTTTAAGCTGTTCCTTAAAACAGTAGTGCTTAGGAAATCTATTGGAGGCAGAAGCAGTCAAGGGTAGCCTAGGGTTAGGGTTAGGCTTAGGGTTAGGCTTAGGGTACGGCTTAGGGTACGGGTTCGGGGAGGGGTGCGGGTACGGCGTAGGGTATGGGTTAGGGTTAGGGTTAGTGTTAGTGTTAGGGTTAGGGCTCGGTTTAGGGTACGGGTTAGGATTAGGGTACGTGTTAGGGTTAGGGTAGGGGTTAGGGTTAGGGTACGCGTTAGGGTTAGGGTAGTTATTAAACCTATCCCACTCTCTAGATACCCCTTAGCACGTAAAGGAATATTATTTGAGGGTCCAGCCATGGAGAAGAGTTTAGACACTAGGATAAGATAAGGAACACACCCATTATAAAGAAATCACATTAGGATTCTCTTTTTAAGCTGTTCCTTAAAACACTAGTGCTTAGGAAATCTATTGGAGGCAGAAGCAGTCAAGGGTAGCGTAGGGTTAGGGTTAGGCTTAGGGTTAGGCTTAGGGTACGGCTTAGGGTACGTGTTCGGGGAGGGTTTCGGGTACGGCGTAGGGTATGGGTTAGGGTTAGGGTTTGGGTTAGTGTTAGGGTTAGGGCTCGGTTTAGGGTACGGTTAGGATTAGGGTACGTGTTAGGTTTAGGGTAGGGGTTAGGGTTAGGGTACGCGTTAGGGTTAGGGTAGTTAGTAAACCTATCCCACTCTCTAGATACCCCTTAGCACGTAAAGGAATATTATTTGGGGTTCCAGCCATGGAAAAGAATTTAGACACTAGGATAAGATAAGGAACACACCCATTATAAAGAAATCACTTTAGGATTCTCTTTTTAAGCTGTTCTTAAAACACTAGTGCTTAGGAAATCTATTGGAGGCAGAAGCAGTCAAGGGTAGCCTAGGGTTAGGGTTAGGCTTAGGGTTAGGGTTAGGGTACGGCTTGGGGTATGGGTTCGGGGAGGTGTTCGTGTACGGCGTAGGGTATGGGTTAGGGTTAGGGTTTGGGTTAGTGTTAGGGTTAGGGCTCGGTTTAGGGTACGGGTTAGGATTAGGGTACGTGTTAGGGTTAGGGTAGGGGTTAGGGTTAGGTTACGCATTAGGGCTAGGGTAGTTAGTAAACCTATCCCACTCTCTAGCTCCCCCTTAGCACGTAAAGGAATATTATTTGGGGTTCCAGCAATGGAGAAGAATTTAGACACTAGGATAAGATAAGGAACACACCCATTATAAAGAAATCACATTAGGATTCTCTTTTTAAGCTGTTGCTTAAAACACTAGTGCTTAGGAAATCTATTGGAGGCAGAAGCAGTCAAGGGTAGCCTAGGGTTAGTGTTAGGCTTAGGGTTAGGCTTAGGGTACGTCTTAGGGTACGGGTTTGGGGAGGGGTTCAGGTACGGCGTAGGGTATGGGTTAGGGTTAGGGTTAGTGTTAGTGTTAGGGTTAGGGCTCGGTTTAGGGTACGGGTTAGGATTAGGGTACGTGTTAGTGTTAGAGTAGGGGTTAGGGTTAGAGTACGCATTAGGGTTAGGGTAGTTATTAAACCTATCCCACTCTCTAGATACCCCTTAGCACGTAAGGCAATATTATTTGGGGGTGCAGCCATGGAGAAGAGTTTAGACACTAGGATAAGATAAGGAACACACCCATTATAAAGAAATCACATTAGGATTCTCTTTTTAAGCTGTTCCTTAAAACACTAGTGCTTAGGAAATCTATTGGAGGCAGAAGCAGTCAAGGGTAGCCTAGGGTTAGGGTTAGGCTTAGGGTTAGGTTTAGGGTACGGCTTGGGGTATGGGTTCAGGGAGGTGTTCGTGTACGGCGTAGGGTATGGGTTAGGGTTAGGGTTAGGGTTAGTGTTAGGGTTAGGGCTCGGTTTAGGGTACAGGTTAGGATTAGGGTACGTGTTAGGGTTAGGGTAGGGGTTAGGGTTAGGGTACGCGTTAGGGTTAGGGTAGTTATTAAACCTATCCCACTCTCTAGATACCCCTTAGCACGTAAGGGAATATTATTTGGGGGTGCAGCCATGGAGAAGAGTTTAGACACTAGGATAAGATAAGGAACACACCCATTATAAAGAAATCACATTAGGATTCTCTTTTTAAGCTGTTCCTTAAAACAGTAGTGCTTAGGAAATCTATTGGAGGCAGAAGCAGTCAAGGGTAGCCTAGGGTTAGGGTTAGGCTTAGGGTTAGGCTTAGGGTACGGCTTAGGTTACGGGTTCGGGGAGGGGTGCGGGTACGGCGTAGGGTATGGGTTAGGGTTAGGGTTAGGGTTAGTGTTAGGGTTAGGGCTCGGTTTAGGGTACGGGTTAGGATTAGGGTACGTGTTAGGGTTAGGGTAGGGGTTAGGGTTAGGGTACGCGTTAGGGTTAGGGTAGTTATTAAACCTATCCCACTCTCTAGATACCCCTTAGCACGTAAAGGAATATTATTTGAGGGTCCAGCCATGGAGAAGAGTTTAGACACTAGGATAAGATAAGGAACACACCCATTATAAAGAAATCACATTAGGATTCTCTTTTTAAGCTGTTCCTTAAAACACTAGTGCTTAGGAAATCTATTGGAGGCAGAAGCAGTCAAGGGTAGCGTAGGGTTAGGGTTAGGCTTAGGGTTAGGCTTAGGGTACGGCTTAGGGTACGGGTTCGGGGAGGGTTTCGGGTACGGCGTAGGGTATGGGTTAGGGTTAGGGTTAGGGTTAGTGTTAGGGTTAGGGCTCGGTTTAGGGTACGGTTAGGATTAGGGTACGTGTTAGGTTTAGGGTAGGGGTTAGGGTTAGGGTACGCGTTAGGGTTAGGGTAGTTAGTAAACCTATCCCACTCTCTAGATACCCCTTAGCACGTAAAGGTATATTACTTGGGGTTCCAGCAATGGAGAAGAATTTAGACACTAGGATAAGATAAGGAACACACCCATTATAAAGAAATCACATTAGGATTCTCTTTTTAAGCTGTTGCTTAAAACACTAGTGCTTAGGAAATCTATTGGAGGCAGAAGCAGTCAAGGGTAGCCTAGGGTTAGTGTTAGGCTTAGGGTTAGGCTTAGGGTACGGCTTAGGGTACGGGTTTGGGGAGGGGTTCAGGTACGGCGTAGGGTATGGGTTAGGGTTAGGGTTAGTGTTAGTGTTAGGGGTAGCGCTCGGTTTAGGGTACGGGTTAGGATTAGGGTACGTGTTAGTGTTAGGGTAGGGGTTAGGGTTAGAGTACGCATTAGGGTTAGGGTAGTTATTAAACCTATCCCACTCTCTAGATACCCCTTAGCACGTAAGGCAATATTATTTGGGGGTGCAGCCATGGAGAAGAGTTTAGACACTAGGATAAGATAAGGAACACACCCATTATAAAGAAATCACATTAGGATTCTCTTTTTAAGCTGTTCCTTAAAACACTAGTGCTTAGGAAATCTATTGGAGGCAGAAGCAGTCAAGGGTAGCGTAGGGTTAGGGTTAGGCTTAGGGTTAGGCTTAGGGTACGGCTTAGGGTACGGGTTCGGGGAGGGTTTCGGGTACGGCGTAGGGTATGGGTTAGGGTTAGGGTTAGGGTTAGTGTTAGGGTTAGGGCTCGGTTTAGGGTACGGTTAGGATTAGGGTACGTGTTAGGTTTAGGGTAGGGGTTAGGGTTAGGGTACGCGTTAGGGTTAGGGTAGTTAGTAAACCTATCCCACTCTCTAGATACCCCTTAGCACGTAAAGGAATATTACTTGGGGTTCCAGCAATGGAGAAGAATTTAGACACTAGGATAAGATAAGGAACACACCCATTATAAAGAAATCACATTAGGATTCTCTTTTTAAGCTGTTGCTTAAAACACTAGTGCTTAGGAAATCTATTGGAGGCAGAAGCAGTCAAGGGTAGCCTAGGGTTAGTGTTAGGCTTAGGGTTAGGCTTAGGGTACGGCTTAGGGTACGGGTTTGGGGAGGGGTTCAGGTACGGCGTAGGGTATGGGTTAGGGTTAGGGTTAGTGTTAGTGTTAGGGGTAGCGCTCGGTTTAGGGTACGGGTTAGGATTAGGGTACGTGTTAGTGTTAGGGTAGGGGTTAGGGTTAGAGTACGCATTAGGGTTAGGGTAGTTATTAAACCTATCCCACTCTCTAGATACCCCTTAGCACGTAAGGCAATATTATTTGGGGGTGCAGCCATGGAGAAGAGTTTAGACACTAGGATAAGATAAGGAACACACCCATTATAAAGAAATCACATTAGGATTCTCTTTTTAAGCTGTTCCTTAAAACACTAGTGCTTAGGAAATCTATTGGAGGCAGAAGCAGTCAAGGGTAGCCTAGGGTTAGGGTTAGGCTTAGGGTTAGGTTTAGGGTACGGCTTGGGGTATGGGTTCGGGGAGGTGTTCGTGTACGGCGTAGGGTATGGGTTAGGGTTAGGGTTTGGGTTAGTGTTAGGGTTAGGGCTCGGTTTAGGGTACGGGTTAGGATTAGGGTACGTGTTAGGGTTAGGGTAGGGGTTAGGGTTAGGTTACGCGTTAGGGCTAGGGTAGTTAGTAAACCTATCCCACTCTCTAGCTCCCCCTTAGCACGTAAAGGAATATTATTTGGGGGTCCAGCCATGGAGAAGAGTTTAGACACTAGGATAAGATAAGGAACACACCCATTATAAAGAAATCACTTTAGGATTCTCTTTTTAAGCTGTTCCTTAAAACACTACTGCTTAGGAAATCAATTGGAGGCAGAAGCAGTCAAGGGTAGCCTAGGGTTAGGGTTAGGCTTAGGGTTAGGTTTAGGGTATGGCTTAGGGTACGGGTTCGGGGAGGGGTGCGGGTACGGCGTAGGGTATGGGTTAGGGTTAGGGTTAGGGTTAGTGTTAGGGTTAGGGCTCGGTTTAGGGTACAGGTTAGGATTAGGGTACGTGTTAGGGTTAGGGTAGGGGTTAGGGTTAGGGTACGCGTTAGGGTTAGGGTAGTTAGTAAACCTATCCCACTCTCTAGATACCCCTTAGCACGTAAGGGAATATTATTTGGGGGTGCAGCCATGGAGAAGAGTTTAGACACTAGGATAAGATAAGGAACACACCCATTATAAAGAAATCACATTAGGATTCTCTTTTTAAGCTGTTCCTTAAAACAGTAGTGCTTAGGAAATCTATTGGAGGCAGAAGCAGTCAAGGGTAGCCTAGGGTTAGGGTTAGGCTTAGGGTTAGGCTTAGGGTACGGCTTAGGTTACGGGTTCGGGGAGGGGTGCGGGTACGGCGTAGGGTATGGGTTAGGGTTAGGGTTTGGGTTAGTGTTAGGGTTAGGGCTCGGTTTAGGGTACGGGTTAGGATTAGGGTACGTGTTAGGGTTAGGATAGGGGTTAGGGTTAGGGTACGCATTAGGGCTAGGGTAGTTAGTAAACCTATCCCACTCTCTAGCTCCCCCTTAGCACGTAAAGGAATATTATTTGGGGGTCCAGCCATGGAGAAGAGTTTAGACACTAGGATAAGATAAGGAACACACCCATTATAAAGAAATCACTTTAGGATTCTCTTTTTAAGCTGTTCCTTAAAACACTACTGCTTAGGAAATCAATTGGAGGCAGAAGCAGTCAAGGGTAGCCTAGGGTTAGGGTTAGGCTTAGGGTTAGGTTTAGGGTATGGCTTAGGGTACGGGTTCGGGGAGGGGTGCGGGTACGGCGTAGGGTATGGGTTAGGGTTAGGGTTAGGGTTAGTGTTAGGGTTAGGGCTCGGTTTAGGGTACAGGTTAGGATTAGTGTACGTGTTAGGGTTAGGGTAGGGGTTAGGGTTAGGGTACGCGTTAGGGTTAGGGTAGTTATTAAACCTATCCCACTCTCTAGATACCCCTTAGCACGTAAGGGAATATTATTTGGGGGTGCAGCCATGGAGAAGAGTTTAGACACTAGGATAAGATAAGGAACACACCCATTATAAAGAAATCACATTAGGATTCTCTTTTTAAGCTGTTCCTTAAAACAGTAGTGCTTAGGAAATCTATTGGAGGCAGAAGCAGTCAAGGGTAGCCTAGGGTTAGGGTTAGGCTTAGGGTTAGGCTTAGGGTACGGCTTAGGGTACGGGTTCGGGGAGGGGTGCGGGTACGGCGTAGGGTATGGGTTAGGGTTAGGGTTAGGGTTAGTTTTAGGGTTAGTGCTCGGTTTAGGGTACGGGTTAGGATTAGGGTACGTGTTAGGGTTAGGGTAGGGGTTAGGGTTAGGTTACGCGTTAGGGTTAGGGTAGTTATTAAACCTATCCCACTCTCTAGATACCCCTTAGCACGTAAAGGAATATTATTTGAGGTTCCAGCCATGGAGAAGAGTTTAAACACTAGGATAAGATAAGGAACACACCCATTATAAAGAAATCACATTAGGATTCTCTTTTTAAGCTGTTCCTTAAAACACTAGTGCTTAGGAAATCTATTGGAGGCAGAAGCAGTCAAGGGTAGCCTAGGGTTAGGGTTAGGCTTAGGGTTAGGTTTAGGGTATGGCTTAGGGTACGGGTTCGGGGAGGGGTGCGGGTACGGCGTAGGGTATGGGTTAGGGTTAGGGTTAGGGTTAGTGTTAGGGTTAGGGCTCGGTTTAGGGTACAGGTTAGGATTAGGGTACGTGTTAGGGTTAGGGTAGGGGTTAGGGTTAGGGTACGCGTTAGGATTAGGGTAGTTATTAAACCTATCCCACTCTCTAGATACCCCTTAGCACGTAAGGGAATATTATTTGGGGGTGCAGCCATGGAGAAGAGTTTAGACACTAGGATAAGATAAGGAACACACCCATTATAAAGAAATCACATTAGGATTCTCTTTTTAAGCTGTTCCTTAAAACAGTAGTGCTTAGGAAATCTATTGGAGGCAGAAGCAGTCAAGGGTAGCCTAGGGTTAGGGTTAGGCTTAGGGTTAGGCTTAGGGTACGGCTTAGGTTACGGGTTCAGGGAGGGGTGCGGGTACGGCGTAGGGTATGGGTTAGGGTTAGGGTTAGGGTTAGTGTTAGGGTTAGGGCTCGGTTTAGGGTACGGGTTAGGATTAGGGTACGTGTTAGGGTTAGGGTAGGGGTTAGGGTTAGGGTACGCGTTAGGGTTAGGGTAGTTATTAAACCTATCCCACTCTCTAGATACCCCTTAGCACGTAAAGGAATATTATTTGAGGGTCCAGCCATGGAGAAGAGTTTAGACACTAGGATAAGATAAGGAACACACCCATTATAAAGAAATCACATTAGGATTCTCTTTTTAAGCTGTTCCTTAAAACACTAGTGCTTAGGAAATCTATTGGAGGCAGAAGCAGTCAAGGGTAGCCTAGGGTTAGGGTTAGGCTTAGGGTTAGGTTTAGGGTACGGCTTGGGGTATGGGTTCGGGGAGGTGTTCGTGTACGGCGTAGGGTATGGGTTAGGGTTAGGGTTTGGGTTAGTGTTAGGGTTAGGGCTCGGTTTAGGGTACGGGTTAGGATTAGGGTACGTGTTAGGGTTAGGGTAGGTGTTAGGGTTAGGTTACGCATTAGGGCTAGGGTAGTTAGTAAACCTATCCCACTCTCTAGCTCCCCCTTAGCACGTAAAGGAATATTATTTGGGGGTCCAGCCATGGAGAAGAGTTTAGACACTAGGATAAGATAAGGAACACACCCATTATAAAGAAATCACTTTAGGATTCTCTTTTTAAGCTGTTCCTTAAAACACTACTGCTTAGGAAATCAATTGGAGGCAGAAGCAGTCAAGGGTAGCCTAGGGTTAGGGTTAGGCTTAGGGTTAGGTTTAGGGTATGGCTTAGGGTACGGGTTCGGGGAGGGGTGTGGGTACGGCATAGTGTATGGGTTAGGGTTAGGGTTAGGGTTAGTGTTAGGGTTAGGGCTCGGTTTAGGGTACAGTTTAGGATTAGTGTACGTGTTAGGGTTAGGTTAGGGGTTAGGGTTAGGGTACGCGTTAGGGTTAGGGTAGTTATTAAACCTATCCCACTCTCTAGATACCCCTTAGCACGTAAAGGAATATTATTTGAGGGTCCAGCCATGGAGAAGAGTTTAGACACTAGGATAAGATAAGGAACACACCCATTATAAAGAAATCACATTAGGATTCTCTTTTTAAGCTGTTGCTTAAAACACTAGTGCTTAGGAAATCTATTGGAGGCAGAAGCAGTCAAGGGTAGCCTAGGGTTAGTGTTAGGCTTAGGGTTAGGCTTAGGGTACGGCTTAGGGTACGGGTTTGGGGAGAGGTTCAGGTACGGCGTAGAGTATGGGTTAGGGTTAGGGTTAGTGTTAGGGTTAGGGCTCGGTTTAGGGTACGGGTTAGGATTAGGGTACGTGTTAGTGTTAGAGTAGGGGTTAGGGTTAGAGTACGCATTAGGGTTAGGGTAGTTATTAAACCTAGCCCACTCTCTAGATACCCCTTAGCACGTAAGGCAATATTATTTGGGGGTGCAGCCATGGAGAAGAGTTTAGACACTAGGATAAGATAAGGAACACACCCATTATAAAGAAATCACATTAGGATTCTCTTTTTAAGCTGTTCCTTAAAACACTAGTGCTTAGGAAATCTATTGGAGGCAGAAGCAGTCAAGGGTAGCCTAGGGTTAGGGTTAGGCTTAGGGTTAGGTTTAGGGTACGGCTTGGGGTATGGGTTCAGGGAGGTGTTCGTGTACGTCGTAGGGTATGGGTTAGGGTTAGGGTTTGGGTTAGTGTTAGGGTTAGGGCTCGGTTTAGGGTACGGTTAGGATTAGGGTACGTGTTAGGTTTAGGGTAGGGGTTAGGGTTAGGGTACGCGTTAGGGTTAGGGTAGTTAGTAAACCTATCCCACTCTCTAGATACCCCTTAGCACGTAAAGGAATATTATTTGGGGTTCCAGCAATGGAGAAGAATTTAGACACTAGGATAAGATAAGGAACACAACCATTATAAAGAAATCACATTAGGATTCTCTTTTTAAGCTGTTGCTTAAAACACTAGTGCTTAGGAAATCTATTGGAGGCAGAAGCAGTCAAGGGTAGCCTAGGGTTAGTGTTAGGCTTAGGGTTAGGCTTAGGGTACGGCTTAGGGTACGGGTTTGGGGAGGGGTTCAGGTACGGCGTAGGGTATGGGTTAGGGTTAGGGTTAGTGTTAGTGTTAGGGTTAGGGCTCGGTTTAGGGTACGGGTTAGGATTAGGGTACGTGTTAGTGTTAGAGTAGGGGTTAGGGTTAGAGTACGCATTAGGGTTAGGGTAGTTATTAAACCTATCCCACTCTCTAGATACCCCTTAGCACGTAAGGCAATATTATTTGGGGGTGCAGCCATGGAGAAGAGTTTAGACACTAGGATAAGATAAGGAACACACCCATTATAAAGAAATCACATTAGGATTCTCTTTTTCAGCTGTTCCTTAAAACACTAGTGCTTAGGAAATCTATTGGAGGCAGAAGCAGTCAAGGGTAGCCTAGGGTTAGGGTTAGGCTTAGGGTTAGGCTTAGGGTACGGCTTAGGGTACGGATTCGGGGAGGGTTTCGGGTATGGCGTAGGGTATGGGTTAGGGTTTGGGTTAGGGTTAGTGTTAGGGTTACGGATCGGTTTAGGGTACGGGTTAGGATTAGGGTACGGGTTAGGGTTAGGGTAGGGGTTAGGGTTAGGGTACGCGTTAGGGTTAGGGTAGTTAGTAAACCTATTCCACTCTCTAGATACCCCTTAGCACGTAAAGGAATATTATTTGGGGGTCCAGCCATGGAGAAGAGTTTAGACACTAGGATAAGATAAGGAACACACCCATTATAAAGAAATCACATTAGGATTCTCTTTTTAAGCTGTTGCTTAAAACACTAGTGCTTAGGAAATCTCTTGGAGGCAGAAGCAGTCAAGGGTAGCCTAGGGTTAGTGTTAGGCTTAGGGTTAGGCTTAGGGTATGGCTTAGGGTACGGGTTCGGGGAGGGTTTCGGGTACGGCGTAGGGTATGGGTTAGGGTTAGGGTTAGGGTTAGTGTTAGGGTTAGGGCTCGGTTTAGGGTACGGGTTAGGATTAGGGTACGTGTTAGAGTTAGGGTAGGGGTTAGGGTTAGGGTACGCGTTAGGGTTAGGGTAGTTATTAAACCTATCCCACTCTCTAGATACCCCTGAGCACGTAAAGGAATATTATTTGAGGGTCCAGCCATGGAGAAGAGTTTAGACACTAGGATAAGATAAGGAACACACCCATTATAAAGAAATCACATTAGGATTCTCTTTTTAAGCTGTTCCTTAAAACACTAGTGCTTAGGAAATCTATTGGAGGCAGAAGCAGTCAAGGGTAGCCTAGGGTTAGGGTTAGGCTTAGGGTTAGGTTTAGGGTATGGCTTAGGGTACGGGTTCGGGGAGGGGTGCGGGTACGGCGTAGGGTATGGGTTAGGGTTAGGGTTAGGGTTAGTGTTAGGGTTAGGGCTCGGTTTAGGGTACAGGTTAGGATTAGGGTACATGTTAGGGTTAGGGTAGGGGTTACGGTTAGGGTACGCGTTAGGGTTAGGGTAGTTATTAAACCTATCCCACTCTCTAGATACCCCTTAGCACGTAAGGGAATATTATTTGGGGGTGCAGCCATATAGAAGAGTTTAGACACTAGGATAAGATAAGGAACACACCCATTATAAAGAAATCACATTAGGATTCTCTTTTTAAGCTGTTCCTTAAAACAGTAATGCTTAGGAAATCTATTGGAGGCAGAAGCAGTCAAGGGTAGCCTAGGGTTAGGGTTAGGCTTAGGGTTAGGCTTAGGGTACGGCTTAGGGTACGGGTTCGGGGAGGGGTGCGGGTACGGCGTAGGGTATGGGTTAGGGTTAGGGTTAGGGTTTGTGTTAGGGTTAGGGCTCGGTTTAGGGTACGGGTTAGGATTAGGGTACGTGTTAGGGTTAGGGTAGGGGTTAGGGTTAGGGTACGCGTTAGGGTTAGGGTAGTTATTAAACCTATCCCACTCTCTAGATACCCCTTAGCACGTAAAGGAATATTATTTGAGGGTCCAGCCATGGAGAAGAGTTTAGACACTAGGATAAGATAAGGAACACACCCATTATAAAGAAATCACATTAGGATTCTCTTTTTAAGCTGTTGCTTAAAACACTAGTGCTTAGGAAATCTATTGGAGGCAGAAGCAGTCAAGGGTAGCCTAGGGTTAGTGTTAGGCTTAGGGTTAGGCTTAGGGTACGGCTTAGGGTACGGGTTTGGGGAGAGGTTCAGGTACGGCGTAGAGTATGGGTTAGGGTTAGGGTTAGTGTTAGGGTTAGGGCTCGGTTTAGGGTACGGGTTAGGATTAGGGTACGTGTTAGTGTTAGAGTAGGGGTTAGGGTTAGAGTACGCATTAGGGTTAGGGTAGTTATTAAACCTAGCCCACTCTCTAGATACCCCTTAGCACGTAAGGCAATATTATTTGGGGGTGCAGCCATGGAGAAGAGTTTAGACACTAGGATAAGATAAGGAACACACCCATTATAAAGAAATCACATTAGGATTCTCTTTTTAAGCTGTTCCTTAAAACACTAGTGCTTAGGAAATCTATTGGAGGCAGAAGCAGTCAAGGGTAGCCTAGGGTTAGGGTTAGGCTTAGGGTTAGGCTTAGGGTATGGCTTAGGGTACGGATTCGGGGAGGGTTTCGGGTATGGCGTAGGGTATGGGTTAGGGTTTGGGTTAGGGTTAGTGTTAGGGTTACGGATCGGTTTAGGGTACGGGTTAGGATTAGGGTACGGGTTAGGGTTAGGGTAGGGGTTAGGGTTAGGGTACGCGTTAGGGTTAGGGTAGTTAGTAAACCTATTCCACTCTCTAGATACCCCTTAGCACGTAAAGGAATATTATTTGGGGGTCCAGCCATGGAGAAGAGTTTAGACACTAGGATAAGATAAGGAACACACCCATTATAAAGAAATCACATTAGGATTCTCTTTTTAAGCTGTTGCTTAAAACACTAGTGCTTAGGAAATCTCTTGGAGGCAGAAGCAGTCAAGGGTAGCCTAGGGTTAGTGTTAGGCTTAGGGTTAGGCTTAGGGTATGGCTTAGGGTACGGGTTCGGGGAGGGTTTCGGGTACGGCGTAGGGTATGGGTTAGGGTTAGGGTTAGGGTTAGTGTTAGGGTTAGGGCTCGGTTTAGGGTACGGGTTAGGATTAGGGTACGTGTTAGAGTTAGGGTAGGGGTTAGGGTTAGGGTACGCGTTAGGGTTAGGGTAGTTATTAAACCTATCCCACTCTCTACCTCCCCGTTAGCATGTAAAGGAATATTATTTGGGGGTCCAGCCATGGAGAAGAGTTTAGACACTAGGATAAGATAAGGAACACACCCATTATAAAGAAATCACATTAGGATTCTCTTTTTAAGCTGTTCCTTAAAAAACTACTGCTTAGGAAATCAATTGGAGGCAGAAGCAGTCAAGGGTAGCCTAGGGTTAGGGTTAGGCTTAGGGTTAGGTTTAGGGTATGGCTTAGGGTACGGGTTCGGGGAGGGGTGCGGGTACGGCATAGGGTGTGGGTTAGGGTTAGGGTTAGTGTTAGGGTTAGGGCTCGGTTTAGGGTACAGGTTAGGATTAGGGTACATGTTAGGGTTAGGGTAGGGGTTAGGGTTAGGGTACGCGTTAGGGTTAGGGTATTTATTAAACCTATCCCACTCTCTAGATACCCCTTAGCACGTAAGGGAATATTATTTGGGGGTGCAGCCATATAGAAGAGTTTAGACACTAGGATAAGATAAGGAACACACCCATTATAAAGAAATCACTTTAGGATTCTCTTTTTAAGCTGTTCCTTAAAACACTACTGCTTAGGAAATCAATTGGAGGCAGAAGCAGTCAAGGGTAGCCTAGGGTTAGGGTTAGGCTTAGGGTTAGGTTTAGGGTACGGCTTAGGGTACGGGTTCGGGGAGGGGTGCGGGTACTGCATAGGGTATGGGTTAGGGTTAGGGTTAGGGTTAGTGTTAGGGTTAGGGCTCGGTTTAGGGTACAGGTTAGGATTAGTGTACGTGTTAGGGTTAGGGTAGGGGTTAGGGTTAGGGTACGCGTTAGGGTTAGGGTAGTTATTAAACCTATCCCACTCTCTAGATACCCCTTAGCACGTAAGGGAATATTATTTGGGGGTGCAGCCATGGAGAAGAGTTTAGACACTAGGATAAGATAAGGAACACACACATTATAAAGAAATCACATTAGGATTCTCTTTTTAAGCTGTTCCTTAAAACAGTAGTGCTTAGGAAATCTATTGGAGGCAGAAGCAGTCAAGTGTAGCCTAGGGTTAGGGTTAGGCTTAGGGTTAGGCTTAGGGTACGGCTTAGGGTACGGGTTCGGGGAGGGGTGCGGGTACGGCGTAGGGTATGGGTTAGGGTTAGGGTTAGGGTTAGTGTTAGGGTTAGGGCTCGGTTTAGGGTACGGGTTAGGATTAGGGTACGTGTTAGGGTTAGGGTAGGGGTTAGGGTTAGGGTACGCGTTAGGGTTAGGGTAGTTATTAAACCTATCCCACTCTCTAGATACCCCTTAGCACGTAAAGGAATATTATTTGAGGGTCCAGCCATGGAGAAGAGTTTAGACACTAGGATAAGATAAGGAACACACCCATTATAAAGAAATCACATTAGGATTCTCTTTTTAAGCTGTTGCTTAAAACACTAGTGCTTAGGAAATCTATTGGAGGCAGAAGCAGTCAAGGGTAGCCTAGGGTTAGGGTTAGGCTTAGGGTTAGGTTTAGGGTATGGCTTGGGGTATGGGTTCGGGGAGGTGTTCGTGTACGGCGTAGGGTATGGGTTAGGGTTAGGGTTTGGGTTAGTGTTAGGGTTAGGGCTCGGTTTAGGGTACGGGTTAGGATTAGGGTACGTGTTAGGGTTAGGGTAGGGGTTAGGGTTAGGTTACGCATTAGGGCTAGGGTAGTTAGTAAACCTATCCCACTCTCTAGCTCCCCCTTAGCACGTAAAGGAATATTATTTGGGGGTCCAGCCATGGAGAAGAGTTTAGACACTAGGATAAGATAAGGAACACACCCATTATAAAGAAATCACTTTAGGATTCTCTTTTTAAGCTGTTCCTTAAAACACTACTGCTTAGGAAATCAATTGGAGGCAGAAGCAGTCAAGGGTAGCCTAGGGTTAGGGTTAGGCTTAGGGTTAGGTTTAGGGTATGGCTTAGGGTACGGGTTCGGGGAGGGGTGCGGGTACGGCATAGGGTATGGGTTAGGGTTAGGGTTAGGGTTAGTGTTAGGGTTAGGGCTCGGTTTAGGGTACAGGTTAGGATTAGTGTACGTGTTAGGGTTAGGGTAGGGGTTAGGGTTAGGGTACGCGTTAGGGTTAGGGTAGTTATTAAACCTATCCCACTCTCTAGATACCCCTTAGCACGTAAGGGAATATTATTTGGGGGTGCAGCCATGGAGAAGAGTTTAGACACTAGGATAAGATAAGGAACACACCCATTATAAAGAAATCACATTAGGATTCTCTTTTTAAGCTGTTCCTTAAAACAGTAGTGCTTAGGAAATCTATTGGAGGCAGAAGCAGTCAAGGGTAGCCTAGGGTTAGGGTTAGGCTTAGGGTTAGGCTTAGGGTACGGCTTAGGGTACGGGTTCGGGGAGGGGTGCGGGTACGGCGTAGGGTATGGGTTAGGGTTAGGGTTAGGGTTAGTGTTAGGGTTAGGGCTCGGTTTAGGGTACGGGTTAGGATTAGGGTACGTGTTAGGGTTAGGGTAGGGGTTAGGGTTAGGGTACGCATTAGGGTTAGCGTAGTTATTAAACCTATCCCACTCTCTAGATACCCCTTAGCACGTAAAGGAATATTATTTGAGGGTCCAGCCATGGAGAAGAGTTTAGACACTAGGATAAGATAAGGAACACACCCATTATAAAGAAATCACATTAGGATTCTCTTTTTAAGCTGTTCCTTAAAACACTAGTGCTTAGGAAATCTATTGGAGGCAGAAGCAGTCAAGGGTAGCGTAGGGTTAGGGTTAGGCTTAGGGTTAGGCTTAGGGTACGGCTTAGGGTACGTGTTCGGGGAGGGTTTCGGGTACGGCGTAGGGTATGGGTTAGGGTTAGGGTTAGGGTTAGTGTTAGGGTTAGGGCTCGGTTTAGGGTACGGTTAGGATTAGGGTACGTGTTAGGTTTAGGGTAGGGGTTAGGGTTAGGGTACGCGTTAGGGTTAGGGTAGTTAGTAAACCTATCCCACTGTCTAGATACCCCTTAGCACGTAAAGGAATATTATTTGGGGTTCCAGCAATGGAGAAGAATTTAGACACTAGGATAAGATAAGGAACACACCCATTATAAAGAAATCACATTAGGATTCTCTTTTTAAGCTGTTGCTTAAAACACTAGTGCTTAGGAAATCTCTTGGAGGCAGAAGCAGTCAAGGGTAGCCTAGGGTTAGTGTTAGGCTTAGGGTTAGGCTTAGGGTATGGCTTAGGGTACGGGTTCGGGGAGGGTTTCGGGTACGGCGTAGGGTATGGGTTAGGGTTAGGGTTAGGGTTAGTGTTAGGGTTAGGGCTCGGTTTAGGGTACGGGTTAGGATTAGGGTACGTGTTAGAGTTAGGGTAGGGGTTAGGGTTAGGGTACGCGTTAGGGTTAGGGTAGTTATTAAACCTATCCCACTCTCTAGATACCCCTTAGCACGTAAAGGAATATTATTTGGGGGTCCAGCCATGGAGAAGAGTTTAGACACTAGGATAAGATAAGGAACACACCCATTATAAAGAAATCACTTTAGGATTCTCTTTTTAAGCTGTTCTTAAAACACTAGTGCTTAGGAAATCTATTGGAGGCAGAAGCAGTCAAGGGTAGCCTAGGGTTAGGGTTAGGCTTAGGGTTAGGGTTAGGGTACGGCTTGGGGTATGGGTTCGGGGAGGTGTTCGTGTACGGCGTAGGGTATGGGTTAGGGTTAGGGTTTGGGTTAGTGTTAGGGTTAGGGCTCGGTTTACGGTACGGGTTAGGATTAGGGTACGTGTTAGGGTTAGGGTAGGGGTTAGGGTTAGGTTACGCGTTAGGGCTAGGGTAGTTAGTAAACCTATCCCACTCTCTACCTCCCCGTTAGCATGTAAAGGAATATTATTTGGGGGTCCAGCCATGGAGAAGAGTTTAGACACTAGGATAAGATAAGGAACACACCCATTATAAAGAAATCACATTAGGATTCTCTTTTTAAGCTGTTCCTTAAAAAACTACTGCTTAGGAAATCAATTGGAGGCAGAAGCAGTCAAGGGTAGCCTAGGGTTAGGGTTAGGCTTAGGGTTAGGTTTAGGGTATGGCTTAGGGTACGGGTTCGGGGAGGGGTGCGGGTACGGCATAGGGTATGGGTTAGGGTTAGGGTTAGTGTTAGGGTTAGGGCTCGGTTTAGGGTACAGGTTAGGATTAGGGTACATGTTAGGGTTAGGGTAGGGGTTAGGGTTAGGGTACGCGTTAGGGTTAGGGTAGTTATTAAACCTATCCCACTCTCTAGATACCCCTTAGCACGTAAGGGAATATTATTTGGGGGTGCAGCCATATAGAAGAGTTTAGACACTAGGATAAGATAAGGAACACACCCATTATAAAGAAATCACTTTAGGATTCTCTTTTTAAGCTGTTCCTTAAAACACTACTGCTTAGGAAATCAATTGGAGGCAGAAGCAGTCAAGGGTAGCCTAGGGTTAGGGTTAGGCTGAGGTTTAGGCTTAGGGTACGGCTTAGGGTACGGGTTCGGGGAGGGTTTCGGGTACGGCGTAGGTTATGGGTTAGGGTTAGGGTTAGGGTTAGTGTTAGGGTTAGGGCTCGGTTTAGGGTACGGTTAGGATTAGGGTACGTGTTAGGTTTAGGGTAGGGGTTAGGGTTAGGGTACGCGTTAGGGTTAGGGTAGTTAGTAAACCTATCCCACTCTCTAGATACCCCTTAGCACGTAAAGGAATATTATTTGGGGTTCCAGCAATGGAGAAGAATTTAGACACTAGGATAAGATAAGGAACACACCCATTATAAAGAAATCACATTAGGATTCTCTTTTTAAGCTGTTGCTTAAAACACTAGTGCTTAGGAAATCTATTGGAGGCAGAAGCAGTCAAGGGTAGCCTAGGGTTAGTGTTAGGCTTAGGGTTAGGCTTAGGGTATGGCTTAGGGTACGGGTTCGGGGAGGGTTTCGGGTACGGCGTAGGGTATGGGTTAGGGTTAGGGTTAGGGTTAGTGTTAGGGTTAGGGCTCGGTTTAGGGTACGGGTTAGGATTAGGGTACGTGTTAGAGTTAGGGTAGGGGTTAGGGTTAGGGTACGCGTTAGGGTTAGGGTAGTTATTAAACCTATCCCACTCTCTAGATACCCCTTAGCACGTAAAGGAATATTATTTGGGGGTCCAGCCATGGAGAAGAGTTTAGACACTAGGATAAGATAAGGAACACACCCATTATAAAGAAATCACTTTAGGATTCTCTTTTTAAGCTGTTCTTAAAACACTAGTGCTTAGGAAATCTATTGGAGGCAGAAGCAGTCAAGGGTAGCCTAGGGTTAGGGTTAGGCTTAGGGTTAGGGTTAGGGTACGGCTTGGGGTATGGGTTCAGGGAGGTGTTCGTGTACGGCGTAGGGTATGGGTTAGGGTTAGGGTTTGGGTTAGTGTTAGGGTTAGGGCTCGGTTTAGGGTACGGGTTAGGATTAGGGTACGTGTTAGGGTTAGGGTAGGGGTTAGGGTTAGGTTACGCG
This sequence comes from Balaenoptera borealis, assembly GCF_965194805.1. Lineage (NCBI taxonomy): Eukaryota > Metazoa > Chordata > Mammalia > Artiodactyla > Balaenopteridae > Balaenoptera > Balaenoptera borealis. The sequence continues at coordinate 263,806 of NW_028123730.1, read as the reverse complement.
TTAGGGCTAGGGTAGTTAGTAAACCTATCCCACTCTCTACCTCCCCGTTAGCATGTAAAGGAATATTATTTGGGGGTCCAGCCATGGAGAAGAGTTTAGACACTAGGATAAGATAAGGAACACACCCATTATAAAGAAATCACATTAGGATTCTCTTTTTAAGTTGTTCCTTAAAAAACTACTGCTTAGGAAATCAATTGGAGGCAGAAGCAGTCAAGGGTAGCCTAGGGTTAGGGTTAGGCTTAGGGTTAGGTTTAGGGTATGGCTTAGGGTACGGGTTCGGGGAGGGGTGCGGGTACGGCATAGGGTATGGGTTAGGGTTAGGGTTAGTGTTAGGGTTAGGGCTCGGTTTAGGGTACAGGTTAGGATTCGGGTACATGTTAGGGTTAGGGTAGGGGTTAGGGTTAGGGTACGCGTTAGGGTTAGGGTAGTTATTAAACCTATCCCACTCTCTAGATACCCCTTAGCACGTAAGGGAATATTATTTGGGGGTGCAGCCATATAGAAGAGTTTAGACACTAGGATAAGATAAGGAACACACCCATTATAAAGAAATCACTTTAGGATTCTCTTTTTAAGCTGTTCCTTAAAACACTACTGCTTAGGAAATCAATTGGAGGCAGAAGCAGTCAAGGGTAGCCTAGGGTTAGGGTTAGGCTTAGGGTTAGGTTTAGGGTATGGCTTAGGGTACGGGTTCGGGGAGGGGTGCGGGTACGGCATAGGGTATGGGTTAGGGTTAGGGTTAGGGTTAGTGTTAGGGTTAGGGCTCGGTTTAGGGTACAGGTTAGGATTAGTGTACGTGTTAGGGTTAGGGTAGGGGTTAGGGTTAGGGTACGCGTTAGGGTTAGGGTAGTTATTAAACCTATCCCACTCTCTAGATACCCCTTAGCACGTAAGGGAATATTATTTGGGGGTGCAGCCATGGAGAAGAGTTTAGACACTAGGATAAGATAAGGAACACACACATTATAAAGAAATCACATTAGGATTCTCTTTTTAAGCTGTTCCTTAAAACAGTAGTGCTTAGGAAATCTATTGGAGGCAGAAGCAGTCAAGTGTAGCCTAGGGTTAGGGTTAGGCTTAGGGTTAGGCTTAGGGTACGGCTTAGGGTACGGGTTCGGGGAGGGGTGCGGGTACGGCGTAGGGTATGGGTTAGGGTTAGGGTTAGGGTTAGTGTTAGGGTTAGGGCTCGGTTTAGGGTACGGGTTAGGATTAGGGTACGTGTTAGGGTTAGGGTAGGGGTTAGGGTTAGGGTACGCGTTAGGGTTAGGGTAGTTATTAAACCTATCCCACTCTCTAGATACCCCTTAGCACGTAAAGGAATATTATTTGAGGGTCCAGCCATGGAGAAGAGTTTAGACACTAGGATAAGATAAGGAACACACCCATTATAAAGAAATCACATTAGGATTCTCTTTTTAAGCTGTTGCTTAAAACACTAGTGCTTAGGAAATCTATTGGAGGCAGAAGCAGTCAAGGGTAGCCTAGGGTTAGGGTTAGGCTTAGGGTTAGGTTTAGGGTATGGCTTAGGGTACGGGTTCGGGGACGGGTGCGGGTACGGCGTAGGGTATGGGTTAGGGTTAGGGTTAGGGTTAATGTTAGGGTTAGGGCTCGGTTTAGGGTACAGGTTAGGATTAGGGTACGTGTTAGGGTTAGGGTAGGGGTTAGGGTTAGGGTACGCGTTAGGGTTAGGGTAGTTATTAAACCTATCCCACTCTCTAGATACCCCTTAGCACGTAAGGGAATATTATTTGGGGGTGCAGCCATGGAGAAGAGTTTAGACACTAGGATAAGATAAGGAACACACCCATTATAAAGAAATCACATTAGGATTCTCTTTTTAAGCTGTTCCTTAAAACAGTAGTGCTTAGGAAATCTATTGGAGGCAGAAGCAGTCAAGGGTAGCCTAGGGTTAGGGTTAGGCTTAGTGTTAGGCTTAGGGTACGGCTTAGGTTACGGGTTCGGGGAGGGGTGCGGGTACGGCGTAGGGTATGGGTTAGGGTTAGGGTTAGGGTTAGTGTTAGGGTTAGGGCTCGGTTTAGGGTACGGGTTAGGATTAGGGTACGTGTTAGGGTTAGGGTAGGGGTTAGGGTTAGGGTACGCGTTAGGGTTAGGGTAGTTATTAAACCTATCCCACTCTCTAGATACCCCTTAGCACGTAAAGGAATATTATTTGAGGGTCCAGCCATGGAGAAGAGTTTAGACACTAGGATAAGATAAGGAACACACCCATTATAAAGAAATCACATTAGGATTCTCTTTTTAAGCTGTTCCTTAAAACACTAGTGCTTAGGAAATCTATTGGAGGCAGAAGCAGTCAAGGGTAGCCTAGGGTTAGTGTTAGGCTTAGGGTTAGGCTTAGGGTACGGCTTAGGGTACGGGTTTGGGGAGAGGTTCAGGTACGGCGTAGAGTATGGGTTAGGGTTAGGGTTAGTGTTAGGGTTAGGGCTCGGTTTAGGGTACGGGTTAGGATTAGGGTACGTGTTAGTGTTAGAGTAGGGGTTAGGGTTAGAGTACGCATTAGGGTTAGGGTAGTTATTAAACCTAGCCCACTCTCTAGATACCCCTTAGCACGTAAGGCAATATTATTTGGGGGTGCAGCCATGGAGAAGAGTTTAGACACTAGGATAAGATAAGGAACACACCCATTATAAAGAAATCACATTAGGATTCTCTTTTTAAGCTGTTCCTTAAAACACTAGTGCTTAGGAAATCTATTGGAGGCAGAAGCAGTCAAGGGTAGCCTAGGGTTAGGGTTAGGCTTAGGGTTAGGCTTAGGGTATGGCTTAGGGTACGGATTCGGGGAGGGTTTCGGGTATGGCGTAGGGTATGGGTTAGGGTTTGGGTTAGGGTTAGTGTTAGGGTTACGGATCGGTTTAGGGTACGGGTTAGGATTAGGGTACGGGTTAGGGTTAGGGTAGGGGTTAGGGTTAGGGTACGCGTTAGGGTTAGGGTAGTTAGTAAACCTATTCCACTCTCTAGATACCCCTTAGCACGTAAAGGAATATTATTTGGGGGTCCAGCCATGGAGAAGAGTTTAGACACTAGGATAAGATAAGGAACACACCCATTATAAAGAAATCACATTAGGATTCTCTTTTTAAGCTGTTGCTTAAAACACTAGTGCTTAGGAAATCTCTTGGAGGCAGAAGCAGTCAAGGGTAGCCTAGGGTTAGTGTTAGGCTTAGGGTTAGGCTTAGGGTATGGCTTAGGGTACGGGTTCGGGGAGGGTTTCGGGTACGGCGTAGGGTATGGGTTAGGGTTAGGGTTAGGGTTAGTGTTAGGGTTAGGGCTCGGTTTAGGGTACGGGTTAGGATTAGGGTACGTGTTAGAGTTAGGGTAGGGGTTAGGGTTAGGGTACGCGTTAGGGTTAGGGTAGTTATTAAACCTATCCCACTCTCTACCTCCCCGTTAGCATGTAAAGGAATATTATTTGGGGGTCCAGCCATGGAGAAGAGTTTAGACACTAGGATAAGATAAGGAACACACCCATTATAAAGAAATCACATTAGGATTCTCTTTTTAAGCTGTTCCTTAAAAAACTACTGCTTAGGAAATCAATTGGAGGCAGAAGCAGTCAAGGGTAGCCTAGGGTTAGGGTTAGGCTTAGGGTTAGGTTTAGGGTATGGCTTAGGGTACGGGTTCGGGGAGGGGTGCGGGTACGGCATAGGGTGTGGGTTAGGGTTAGGGTTAGTGTTAGGGTTAGGGCTCGGTTTAGGGTACAGGTTAGGATTAGGGTACATGTTAGGGTTAGGGTAGGGGTTAGGGTTAGGGTACGCGTTAGGGTTAGGGTATTTATTAAACCTATCCCACTCTCTAGATACCCCTTAGCACGTAAGGGAATATTATTTGGGGGTGCAGCCATATAGAAGAGTTTAGACACTAGGATAAGATAAGGAACACACCCATTATAAAGAAATCACTTTAGGATTCTCTTTTTAAGCTGTTCCTTAAAACACTACTGCTTAGGAAATCAATTGGAGGCAGAAGCAGTCAAGGGTAGCCTAGGGTTAGGGTTAGGCTTAGGGTTAGGTTTAGGGTACGGCTTAGGGTACGGGTTCGGGGAGGGGTGCGGGTACTGCATAGGGTATGGGTTAGGGTTAGGGTTAGGGTTAGTGTTAGGGTTAGGGCTCGGTTTAGGGTACAGGTTAGGATTAGTGTACGTGTTAGGGTTAGGGTAGGGGTTAGGGTTAGGGTACGCGTTAGGGTTAGGGTAGTTATTAAACCTATCCCACTCTCTAGATACCCCTTAGCACGTAAGGGAATATTATTTGGGGGTGCAGCCATGGAGAAGAGTTTAGACACTAGGATAAGATAAGGAACACACACATTATAAAGAAATCACATTAGGATTCTCTTTTTAAGCTGTTCCTTAAAACAGTAGTGCTTAGGAAATCTATTGGAGGCAGAAGCAGTCAAGTGTAGCCTAGGGTTAGGGTTAGGCTTAGGGTTAGGCTTAGGGTACGGCTTAGGGTACGGGTTCGGGGAGGGGTGCGGGTACGGCGTAGGGTATGGGTTAGGGTTAGGGTTAGGGTTAGTGTTAGGGTTAGGGCTCGGTTTAGGGTACGGGTTAGGATTAGGGTACGTGTTAGGGTTAGGGTAGGGGTTAGGGTTAGGGTACGCGTTAGGGTTAGGGTAGTTATTAAACCTATCCCACTCTCTAGATACCCCTTAGCACGTAAAGGAATATTATTTGAGGGTCCAGCCATGGAGAAGAGTTTAGACACTAGGATAAGATAAGGAACACACCCATTATAAAGAAATCACATTAGGATTCTCTTTTTAAGCTGTTGCTTAAAACACTAGTGCTTAGGAAATCTATTGGAGGCAGAAGCAGTCAAGGGTAGCCTAGGGTTAGGGTTAGGCTTAGGGTTAGGTTTAGGGTATGGCTTGGGGTATGGGTTCGGGGAGGTGTTCGTGTACGGCGTAGGGTATGGGTTAGGGTTAGGGTTTGGGTTAGTGTTAGGGTTAGGGCTCGGTTTAGGGTACGGGTTAGGATTAGGGTACGTGTTAGGGTTAGGGTAGGGGTTAGGGTTAGGTTACGCATTAGGGCTAGGGTAGTTAGTAAACCTATCCCACTCTCTAGCTCCCCCTTAGCACGTAAAGGAATATTATTTGGGGGTCCAGCCATGGAGAAGAGTTTAGACACTAGGATAAGATAAGGAACACACCCATTATAAAGAAATCACTTTAGGATTCTCTTTTTAAGCTGTTCCTTAAAACACTACTGCTTAGGAAATCAATTGGAGGCAGAAGCAGTCAAGGGTAGCCTAGGGTTAGGGTTAGGCTTAGGGTTAGGTTTAGGGTATGGCTTAGGGTACGGGTTCGGGGAGGGGTGCGGGTACGGCATAGGGTATGGGTTAGGGTTAGGGTTAGGGTTAGTGTTAGGGTTAGGGCTCGGTTTAGGGTACAGGTTAGGATTAGTGTACGTGTTAGGGTTAGGGTAGGGGTTAGGGTTAGGGTACGCGTTAGGGTTAGGGTAGTTATTAAACCTATCCCACTCTCTAGATACCCCTTAGCACGTAAGGGAATATTATTTGGGGGTGCAGCCATGGAGAAGAGTTTAGACACTAGGATAAGATAAGGAACACACCCATTATAAAGAAATCACATTAGGATTCTCTTTTTAAGCTGTTCCTTAAAACAGTAGTGCTTAGGAAATCTATTGGAGGCAGAAGCAGTCAAGGGTAGCCTAGGGTTAGGGTTAGGCTTAGGGTTAGGCTTAGGGTACGGCTTAGGGTACGGGTTCGGGGAGGGGTGCGGGTACGGCGTAGGGTATGGGTTAGGGTTAGGGTTAGGGTTAGTGTTAGGGTTAGGGCTCGGTTTAGGGTACGGGTTAGGATTAGGGTACGTGTTAGGGTTAGGGTAGGGGTTAGGGTTAGGGTACGCATTAGGGTTAGCGTAGTTATTAAACCTATCCCACTCTCTAGATACCCCTTAGCACGTAAAGGAATATTATTTGAGGGTCCAGCCATGGAGAAGAGTTTAGACACTAGGATAAGATAAGGAACACACCCATTATAAAGAAATCACATTAGGATTCTCTTTTTAAGCTGTTCCTTAAAACACTAGTGCTTAGGAAATCTATTGGAGGCAGAAGCAGTCAAGGGTAGCGTAGGGTTAGGGTTAGGCTTAGGGTTAGGCTTAGGGTACGGCTTAGGGTACGTGTTCGGGGAGGGTTTCGGGTACGGCGTAGGGTATGGGTTAGGGTTAGGGTTAGGGTTAGTGTTAGGGTTAGGGCTCGGTTTAGGGTACGGTTAGGATTAGGGTACGTGTTAGGTTTAGGGTAGGGGTTAGGGTTAGGGTACGCGTTAGGGTTAGGGTAGTTAGTAAACCTATCCCACTGTCTAGATACCCCTTAGCACGTAAAGGAATATTATTTGGGGTTCCAGCAATGGAGAAGAATTTAGACACTAGGATAAGATAAGGAACACACCCATTATAAAGAAATCACATTAGGATTCTCTTTTTAAGCTGTTGCTTAAAACACTAGTGCTTAGGAAATCTCTTGGAGGCAGAAGCAGTCAAGGGTAGCCTAGGGTTAGTGTTAGGCTTAGGGTTAGGCTTAGGGTATGGCTTAGGGTACGGGTTCGGGGAGGGTTTCGGGTACGGCGTAGGGTATGGGTTAGGGTTAGGGTTAGGGTTAGTGTTAGGGTTAGGGCTCGGTTTAGGGTACGGGTTAGGATTAGGGTACGTGTTAGAGTTAGGGTAGGGGTTAGGGTTAGGGTACGCGTTAGGGTTAGGGTAGTTATTAAACCTATCCCACTCTCTAGATACCCCTTAGCACGTAAAGGAATATTATTTGGGGGTCCAGCCATGGAGAAGAGTTTAGACACTAGGATAAGATAAGGAACACACCCATTATAAAGAAATCACTTTAGGATTCTCTTTTTAAGCTGTTCTTAAAACACTAGTGCTTAGGAAATCTATTGGAGGCAGAAGCAGTCAAGGGTAGCCTAGGGTTAGGGTTAGGCTTAGGGTTAGGGTTAGGGTACGGCTTGGGGTATGGGTTCGGGGAGGTGTTCGTGTACGGCGTAGGGTATGGGTTAGGGTTAGGGTTTGGGTTAGTGTTAGGGTTAGGGCTCGGTTTACGGTACGGGTTAGGATTAGGGTACGTGTTAGGGTTAGGGTAGGGGTTAGGGTTAGGTTACGCGTTAGGGCTAGGGTAGTTAGTAAACCTATCCCACTCTCTACCTCCCCGTTAGCATGTAAAGGAATATTATTTGGGGGTCCAGCCATGGAGAAGAGTTTAGACACTAGGATAAGATAAGGAACACACCCATTATAAAGAAATCACATTAGGATTCTCTTTTTAAGCTGTTCCTTAAAAAACTACTGCTTAGGAAATCAATTGGAGGCAGAAGCAGTCAAGGGTAGCCTAGGGTTAGGGTTAGGCTTAGGGTTAGGTTTAGGGTATGGCTTAGGGTACGGGTTCGGGGAGGGGTGCGGGTACGGCATAGGGTATGGGTTAGGGTTAGGGTTAGTGTTAGGGTTAGGGCTCGGTTTAGGGTACAGGTTAGGATTAGGGTACATGTTAGGGTTAGGGTAGGGGTTAGGGTTAGGGTACGCGTTAGGGTTAGGGTAGTTATTAAACCTATCCCACTCTCTAGATACCCCTTAGCACGTAAGGGAATATTATTTGGGGGTGCAGCCATATAGAAGAGTTTAGACACTAGGATAAGATAAGGAACACACCCATTATAAAGAAATCACTTTAGGATTCTCTTTTTAAGCTGTTCCTTAAAACACTACTGCTTAGGAAATCAATTGGAGGCAGAAGCAGTCAAGGGTAGCCTAGGGTTAGGGTTAGGCTGAGGTTTAGGCTTAGGGTACGGCTTAGGGTACGGGTTCGGGGAGGGTTTCGGGTACGGCGTAGGTTATGGGTTAGGGTTAGGGTTAGGGTTAGTGTTAGGGTTAGGGCTCGGTTTAGGGTACGGTTAGGATTAGGGTACGTGTTAGGTTTAGGGTAGGGGTTAGGGTTAGGGTACGCGTTAGGGTTAGGGTAGTTAGTAAACCTATCCCACTCTCTAGATACCCCTTAGCACGTAAAGGAATATTATTTGGGGTTCCAGCAATGGAGAAGAATTTAGACACTAGGATAAGATAAGGAACACACCCATTATAAAGAAATCACATTAGGATTCTCTTTTTAAGCTGTTGCTTAAAACACTAGTGCTTAGGAAATCTATTGGAGGCAGAAGCAGTCAAGGGTAGCCTAGGGTTAGTGTTAGGCTTAGGGTTAGGCTTAGGGTATGGCTTAGGGTACGGGTTCGGGGAGGGTTTCGGGTACGGCGTAGGGTATGGGTTAGGGTTAGGGTTAGGGTTAGTGTTAGGGTTAGGGCTCGGTTTAGGGTACGGGTTAGGATTAGGGTACGTGTTAGAGTTAGGGTAGGGGTTAGGGTTAGGGTACGCGTTAGGGTTAGGGTAGTTATTAAACCTATCCCACTCTCTAGATACCCCTTAGCACGTAAAGGAATATTATTTGGGGGTCCAGCCATGGAGAAGAGTTTAGACACTAGGATAAGATAAGGAACACACCCATTATAAAGAAATCACTTTAGGATTCTCTTTTTAAGCTGTTCTTAAAACACTAGTGCTTAGGAAATCTATTGGAGGCAGAAGCAGTCAAGGGTAGCCTAGGGTTAGGGTTAGGCTTAGGGTTAGGGTTAGGGTACGGCTTGGGGTATGGGTTCAGGGAGGTGTTCGTGTACGGCGTAGGGTATGGGTTAGGGTTAGGGTTTGGGTTAGTGTTAGGGTTAGGGCTCGGTTTAGGGTACGGGTTAGGATTAGGGTACGTGTTAGGGTTAGGGTAGGGGTTAGGGTTAGGTTACGCGTTAGGGCTAGGGTAGTTAGTAAACCTATCCCACTCTCTACCTCCCCGTTAGCATGTAAAGGAATATTATTTGGGGGTCCAGCCATGGAGAAGAGTTTAGACACTAGGATAAGATAAGGAACACACCCATTATAAAGAAATCACATTAGGATTCTCTTTTTAAGTTGTTCCTTAAAAAACTACTGCTTAGGAAATCAATTGGAGGCAGAAGCAGTCAAGGGTAGCCTAGGGTTAGGGTTAGGCTTAGGGTTAGGTTTAGGGTATGGCTTAGGGTACGGGTTCGGGGAGGGGTGCGGGTACGGCATAGGGTATGGGTTAGGGTTAGGGTTAGTGTTAGGGTTAGGGCTCGGTTTAGGGTACAGGTTAGGATTCGGGTACATGTTAGGGTTAGGGTAGGGGTTAGGGTTAGGGTACGCGTTAGGGTTAGGGTAGTTATTAAACCTATCCCACTCTCTAGATACCCCTTAGCACGTAAGGGAATATTATTTGGGGGTGCAGCCATATAGAAGAGTTTAGACACTAGGATAAGATAAGGAACACACCCATTATAAAGAAATCACTTTAGGATTCTCTTTTTAAGCTGTTCCTTAAAACACTACTGCTTAGGAAATCAATTGGAGGCAGAAGCAGTCAAGGGTAGCCTAGGGTTAGGGTTAGGCTTAGGGTTAGGTTTAGGGTATGGCTTAGGGTACGGGTTCGGGGAGGGGTGCGGGTACGGCATAGGGTATGGGTTAGGGTTAGGGTTAGGGTTAGTGTTAGGGTTAGGGCTCGGTTTAGGGTACAGGTTAGGATTAGTGTACGTGTTAGGGTTAGGGTAGGGGTTAGGGTTAGGGTACGCGTTAGGGTTAGGGTAGTTATTAAACCTATCCCACTCTCTAGATACCCCTTAGCACGTAAGGGAATATTATTTGGGGGTGCAGCCATGGAGAAGAGTTTAGACACTAGGATAAGATAAGGAACACACACATTATAAAGAAATCACATTAGGATTCTCTTTTTAAGCTGTTCCTTAAAACAGTAGTGCTTAGGAAATCTATTGGAGGCAGAAGCAGTCAAGTGTAGCCTAGGGTTAGGGTTAGGCTTAGGGTTAGGCTTAGGGTACGGCTTAGGGTACGGGTTCGGGGAGGGGTGCGGGTACGGCGTAGGGTATGGGTTAGGGTTAGGGTTAGGGTTAGTGTTAGGGTTAGGGCTCGGTTTAGGGTACGGGTTAGGATTAGGGTACGTGTTAGGGTTAGGGTAGGGGTTAGGGTTAGGGTACGCGTTAGGGTTAGGGTAGTTATTAAACCTATCCCACTCTCTAGATACCCCTTAGCACGTAAAGGAATATTATTTGAGGGTCCAGCCATGGAGAAGAGTTTAGACACTAGGATAAGATAAGGAACACACCCATTATAAAGAAATCACATTAGGATTCTCTTTTTAAGCTGTTGCTTAAAACACTAGTGCTTAGGAAATCTATTGGAGGCAGAAGCAGTCAAGGGTAGCCTAGGGTTAGGGTTAGGCTTAGGGTTAGGTTTAGGGTATGGCTTAGGGTACGGGTTCGGGGACGGGTGCGGGTACGGCGTAGGGTATGGGTTAGGGTTAGGGTTAGGGTTAATGTTAGGGTTAGGGCTCGGTTTAGGGTACAGGTTAGGATTAGGGTACGTGTTAGGGTTAGGGTAGGGGTTAGGGTTAGGGTACGCGTTAGGGTTAGGGTAGTTATTAAACCTATCCCACTCTCTAGATACCCCTTAGCACGTAAGGGAATATTATTTGGGGGTGCAGCCATGGAGAAGAGTTTAGACACTAGGATAAGATAAGGAACACACCCATTATAAAGAAATCACATTAGGATTCTCTTTTTAAGCTGTTCCTTAAAACAGTAGTGCTTAGGAAATCTATTGGAGGCAGAAGCAGTCAAGGGTAGCCTAGGGTTAGGGTTAGGCTTAGTGTTAGGCTTAGGGTACGGCTTAGGTTACGGGTTCGGGGAGGGGTGCGGGTACGGCGTAGGGTATGGGTTAGGGTTAGGGTTAGGGTTAGTGTTAGGGTTAGGGCTCGGTTTAGGGTACGGGTTAGGATTAGGGTACGTGTTAGGGTTAGGGTAGGGGTTAGGGTTAGGGTACGCGTTAGGGTTAGGGTAGTTATTAAACCTATCCCACTCTCTAGATACCCCTTAGCACGTAAAGGAATATTATTTGAGGGTCCAGCCATGGAGAAGAGTTTAGACACTAGGATAAGATAAGGAACACACCCATTATAAAGAAATCACATTAGGATTCTCTTTTTAAGCTGTTCCTTAAAACACTAGTGCTTAGGAAATCTATTGGAGGCAGAAGCAGTCAAGGGTAGCGTAGGGTTAGGGTTAGGCTGAGGTTTAGGCTTAGGGTACGGCTTAGGGTACGGGTTCGGGGAGGGTTTCGGGTACGGCGTAGGTTATGGGTTAGGGTTAGGGTTAGGGTTAGTGTTAGGGTTAGGGCTCGGTTTAGGGTACGGTTAGGATTAGGGTACGTGTTAGGTTTAGGGTAGGGGTTAGGGTTAGGGTACGCGTTAGGGTTAGGGTAGTTAGTAAACCTATCCCACTCTCTAGATACCCCTTAGCACGTAAAGGAATATTATTTGGGGTTCCAGCCATGGAAAAGAATTTAGACACTAGGATAAGATAAGGAACACACCCATTATAAAGAAATCACTTTAGGATTCTCTTTTTAAGCTGTTCTTAAAACACTAGTGCTTAGGAAATCTATTGGAGGCAGAAGCAGTCAAGGGTAGCCTAGGGTTAGGGTTAGGCTTAGGGTTAGGGTTAGGGTACGGCTTGGGGTATGGGTTCGGGGAGGTGTTCGTGTACGGCGTAGGGTATGGGTTAGGGTTAGGGTTTGGGTTAGTGTTAGGGTTAGGGCTCGGTTTAGGGTACGGGTTAGGATTAGGGTACGTGTTAGGGTTAGGGTAGGGGTTAGGGTTAGGTTACGCATTAGGGCTAGGGTAGTTAGTAAACCTATCCCACTCTCTAGCTCCCCCTTAGCACGTAAAGGAATATTATTTGGGGTTCCAGCAATGGAGAAGAATTTAGACACTAGGATAAGATAAGGAACACACCCATTATAAAGAAATCACATTAGGATTCTCTTTTTAAGCTGTTGCTTAAAACACTAGTGCTTAGGAAATCTATTGGAGGCAGAAGCAGTCAAGGGTAGCCTAGGGTTAGTGTTAGGCTTAGGGTTAGGCTTAGGGTACGTCTTAGGGTACGGGTTTGGGGAGGGGTTCAGGTACGGCGTAGGGTATGGGTTAGGGTTAGGGTTAGTGTTAGTGTTAGGGTTAGGGCTCGGTTTAGGGTACGGGTTAGGATTAGGGTACGTGTTAGTGTTAGAGTAGGGGTTAGGGTTAGAGTACGCATTAGGGTTAGGGTAGTTATTAAACCTATCCCACTCTCTAGATACCCCTTAGCACGTAAGGCAATATTATTTGGGGGTGCAGCCATGGAGAAGAGTTTAGACACTAGGATAAGATAAGGAACACACCCATTATAAAGAAATCACATTAGGATTCTCTTTTTAAGCTGTTCCTTAAAACACTAGTGCTTAGGAAATCTATTGGAGGCAGAAGCAGTCAAGGGTAGCCTAGGGTTAGGGTTAGGCTTAGGGTTAGGTTTAGGGTTCGGCTTGGGGTATGGGTTCAGGGAGGTGTTCGTGTACGGCGTAGGGTATGGGTTAGGGTTAGGGTTAGGGTTAGTGTTAGGGTTAGGGCTCGGTTTAGGGTACAGGTTAGGATTAGGGTACGTGTTAGGGTTAGGGTAGGGGTTAGGGTTAGGGTACGCGTTAGGGTTAGGGTAGTTATTAAACCTATCCCACTCTCTAGATACCCCTTAGCACGTAAGGGAATATTATTTGGGGGTGCAGCCATGGAGAAGAGTTTAGACACTAGGATAAGATAAGGAACACACCCATTATAAAGAAATCACATTAGGATTCTCTTTTTAAGCTGTTCCTTAAAACAGTAGTGCTTAGGAAATCTATTGGAGGCAGAAGCAGTCAAGGGTAGCCTAGGGTTAGGGTTAGGCTTAGGGTTAGGCTTAGGGTATGGCTTAGGTTACGGGTTCGGGGAGGGGTGCGGGTACGGCGTAGGGTATGGGTTAGGGTTAGGGTTAGGGTTAGTGTTAGGGTTAGGGCTCGGTTTAGGGTACGGGTTAGGATTAGGGTACGTGTTAGGGTTAGGGTAGGGGTTAGGGTTAGGGTACGCGTTAGGGTTAGGGTAGTTATTAAACCTATCCCACTCTCTAGATACCCCTTAGCACGTAAAGGAATATTATTTGAGGGTCCAGCCATGGAGAAGAGTTTAGACACTAGGATAAGATAAGGAACACACCCATTATAAAGAAATCACATTAGGATTCTCTTTTTAAGCTGTTCCTTAAAACACTAGTGCTTAGGAAATCTATTGGAGGCAGAAGCAGTCAAGGGTAGCGTAGGGTTAGGGTTAGGCTTAGGGTTAGGCTTAGGGTACGGCTTAGGGTACGGGTTCGGGGAGGGTTTCGGGTACGGCGTAGGGTATGGGTTAGGGTTAGGGTTAGGGTTAGTGTTAGGGTTAGGGCTCGGTTTAGGGTACGGTTAGGATTAGGGTACGTGTTAGGTTTAGGGTAGGGGTTAGGGTTAGGGTACGCGTTAGGGTTAGGGTAGTTAGTAAACCTATCCCACTCTCTAGATACCCCTTAGCACGTAAAGGAATATTACTTGGGGTTCCAGCAATGGAGAAGAATTTAGACACTAGGATAAGATAAGGAACACACCCATTATAAAGAAATCACATTAGGATTCTCTTTTTAAGCTGTTGCTTAAAACACTAGTGCTTAGGAAATCTATTGGAGGCAGAAGCAGTCAAGGGTAGCCTAGGGTTAGTGTTAGGCTTAGGGTTAGGATTAGGGTACGGCTTAGGGTACGGGTTTGGGGAGGGGTTCAGGTACGGCGTAGGGTATGGGTTAGGGTTAGGGTTAGTGTTAGTGTTAGGGGTAGCGCTCGGTTTAGGGTACGGGTTAGGATTAGGGTACGTGTTAGTGTTAGGGTAGGGGTTAGGGTTAGAGTACGCATTAGGGTTAGGGTAGTTATTAAACCTATCCCACTCTCTAGATACCCCTTAGCACGTAAGGCAATATTATTTGGGGGTGCAGCCATGGAGAAGAGTTTAGACACTAGGATAAGATAAGGAACACACCCATTATAAAGAAATCACATTAGGATTCTCTTTTTAAGCTGTTCCTTAAAACACTAGTGCTTAGGAAATCTATTGGAGGCAGAAGCAGTCAAGGGTAGCCTAGGGTTAGGGTTAGGCTTAGGGTTAGGTTTAGGGTACGGCTTGGGGTATGGGTTCGGGGAGGTGTTCGTGTACGGCGTAGGGTATGGGTTAGGGTTAGGGTTTGGGTTAGTGTTAGGGTTAGGGCTCGGTTTAGGGTACGGGTTAGGATTAGGGTACGTGTTAGGGTTAGGGTAGGGGTTAGGGTTAGGTTACGCGTTAGGGCTAGGGTAGTTAGTAAACCTATCCCACTCTCTAGCTCCCCCTTAGCACGTAAAGGAATATTATTTGGGGGTCCAGCCATGGAGAAGAGTTTAGACACTAGGATAAGATAAGGAACACACCCATTATAAAGAAATCACTTTAGGATTCTCTTTTTAAGCTGTTCCTTAAAACACTACTGCTTAGGAAATCAATTGGAGGCAGAAGCAGTCAAGGGTAGCCTAGGGTTAGGGTTAGGCTTAGGGTTAGGCTTAGGGTACGGCTTAGGGTACGGGTTCGGGGAGGGGTGCGGGTACGGCGTAGGGTATGGGTTAGGGTTAGGGTTAGGGTTAGTGTTAGGGTTAGGGCTCGGTTTAGGGTACGGGTTAGGATTAGGGTACGTGTTAGGGTTAGGGTAGGGGTTAGGGTTAGGGTACGCGTTAGGGTTAGGGTAGTTATTAAACCTATCCCACTCTCTAGATACCCCTTAGCACGTAAAGGAATATTATTTGAGGGTCCAGCCATGGAGAAGAGTTTAGACACTAGGATAAGATAAGGAACACACCCATTATAAAGAAATCACATTAGGATTCTCTTTTTAAGCTGTTCCTTAAAACACTAGTGCTTAGGAAATCTATTGGAGGCAGAAGCAGTCAAGGGTAGCGTAGGGTTAGGGTTAGGCTTAGGGTTAGGCTTAGGGTACGGCTTAGGGTACGTGTTCGGGGAGGGTTTCGGGTACGGCGTAGGGTATGGGTTAGGGTTAGGGTTTGGGTTAGTGTTAGGGTTAGGGCTCGGTTTAGGGTACGGTTAGGATTAGGGTACGTGTTAGGTTTAGGGTAGGGGTTAGGGTTAGGGTACGCGTTAGGGTTAGGGTAGTTAGTAAACCTATCCCACTCTCTAGATACCCCTTAGCACGTAAAGGAATATTATTTGGGGTTCCAGCCATGGAAAAGAATTTAGACACTAGGATAAGATAAGGAACACACCCATTATAAAGAAATCACTTTAGGATTCTCTTTTTAAGCTGTTCTTAAAACACTAGTGCTTAGGAAATCTATTGGAGGCAGAAGCAGTCAAGGGTAGCCTAGGGTTAGGGTTAGGCTTAGGGTTAGGGTTAGGGTACGGCTTGGGGTATGGGTTCGGGGAGGTGTTCGTGTACGGCGTAGGGTATGGGTTAGGGTTAGGGTTTGGGTTAGTGTTAGGGTTAGGGCTCGGTTTAGGGTACGGGTTAGGATTAGGGTACGTGTTAGGGTTAGGGTAGGGGTTAGGGTTAGGTTACGCATTAGGGCTAGGGTAGTTAGTAAACCTATCCCACTCTCTAGCTCCCCCTTAGCACGTAAAGGAATATTATTTGGGGTTCCAGCAATGGAGAAGAATTTAGACACTAGGATAAGATAAGGAACACACCCATTATAAAGAAATCACATTAGGATTCTCTTTTTAAGCTGTTGCTTAAAACACTAGTGCTTAGGAAATCTATTGGAGGCAGAAGCAGTCAAGGGTAGCCTAGGGTTAGTGTTAGGCTTAGGGTTAGGCTTAGGGTACGTCTTAGGGTACGGGTTTGGGGAGGGGTTCAGGTACGGCGTAGGGTATGGGTTAGGGTTAGGGTTAGTGTTAGTGTTAGGGTTAGGGCTCGGTTTAGGGTACGGGTTAGGATTAGGGTACGTGTTAGTGTTAGAGTAGGGGTTAGGGTTAGAGTACGCATTAGGGTTAGGGTAGTTATTAAACCTATCCCACTCTCTAGATACCCCTTAGCACGTAAGGCAATATTATTTGGGGGTGCAGCCATGGAGAAGAGTTTAGACACTAGGATAAGATAAGGAACACACCCATTATAAAGAAATCACATTAGGATTCTATTTTTAAGCTGTTCCTTAAAACACTAGTGCTTAGGAAATCTATTGGAGGCAGAAGCAGTCAAGGGTAGCCTAGGGTTAGGGTTAGGCTTAGGGTTAGGTTTAGGGTACGGCTTGGGGTATGGGTTCAGGGAGGTGTTCGTGTACGGCGTAGGGTATGGGTTAGGGTTAGGGTTTGGGTTAGTGTTAGGGTTAGGGCTCGGTTTAGGGTACGGGTTAGGATTAGGGTACGTGTTAGGGTTAGGGTAGGGGTTAGGGTTAGGTTACGCGTTAGGGCTAGGGTAGTTAGTAAACCTATCCCACTCTCTAGCTCCCCCTTAGCACGTAAAGGAATATTATTTGGGGGTCCAGCCATGGAGAAGAGTTTAGACACTAGGATAAGATAAGGAACACACCCATTATAAAGAAATCACTTTAGGATTCTCTTTTTAAGCTGTTCCTTAAAACACTACTACTTAGGAAATCAATTGGAGGCAGAAGCAGTCAAGGGTAGCCTAGGGTTAGGGTTAGGCTTAGGGTTAGGTTTAGGGTATGGCTTAGGGTACGGGTTCGGGGAGGGGTGCGGGTACGGCGTAGGGTATGGGTTAGGATTAGGGTTAGGGTTAGTGTTAGGGTTAGGGCTCGGTTTAGGGTACAGGTTAGGATTAGGGTACGTGTTAGGGTTAGGGTAGGGGTTAGGGTTAGGGTACGCGTTAGGGTTAGGGTAGTTATTAAACCTATCCCACTCTCTAGATACCCCTTAGCACGTAAGGGAATATTATTTGGGGGTGCAGCCATGGAGAAGAGTTTAGACACTAGGATAAGATAAGGAACACACCCATTATAAAGAAATCACATTAGGATTCTCTTTTTAAGCTGTTCCTTAAAACAGTAGTGCTTAGGAAATCTATTGGAGGCAGAAGCAGTCAAGGGTAGCCTAGGGTTAGGGTTAGGCTTAGGGTTAGGCTTAGGGTACGGCTTAGGGTACGGGTTCGGGGAGGGGTGCGGGTACGGCGTAGGGTATGGGTTAGGGTTAGGGTTAGGGTTAGTGTTAGGGTTAGGGCTCGGTTTAGGGTACGGGTTAGGATTAGGGTACGTGTTAGGGTTAGGGTAGGGGTTAGGGTTAGGGTACGCGTTAGGGTTAGGGTAGTTATTAAACCTATCCCACTCTCTAGATACCCCTTAGCACGTAAAGGAATATTATTTGAGGGTCCAGCCATGGAGAAGAGTTTAGACACTAGGATAAGATAAGGAACACACCCATTATAAAGAAATCACATTAGGATTCTCTTTTTAAGCTGTTCCTTAAAACACTAGTGCTTAGGAAATCTATTGGAGGCAGAAGCAGTCAAGGGTAGCGTAGGGTTAGGGTTAGGCTTAGGGTTAGGCTTAGGGTACGGCTTAGGGTACGGGTTCGGGGAGGGTTTCGGGTACGGCGTAGGGTATGGGTTAGGGTTAGGGTTAGGGTTAGTGTTAGGGTTAGGGCTCGGTTTAGGGTACGGTTAGGATTAGGGTACGTGTTAGGTTTAGGGTAGGGGTTAGGGTTAGGGTACGCGTTAGGGTTAGGGTAGTTAGTAAACCTATCCCACTCTCTAGATACCCCTTAGCACGTAAAGGAATATTACTTGGGGTTCCAGCAATGGAGAAGAATTTAGACACTAGGATAAGATAAGGAACACACCCATTATAAAGAAATCACATTAGGATTCTCTTTTTAAGCTGTTGCTTAAAACACTAGTGCTTAGGAAATCTATTGGAGGCAGAAGCAGTCAAGGGTAGCCTAGGGTTAGTGTTAGGCTTAGGGTTAGGCTTAGGGTACGGCTTAGGGTACGGGTTTGGGGAGGGTTTCAGGTACGGCGTAGGGTATGGGTTAGGGTTAGGGTTAGTGTTAGTGCTAGGGGTAGCGCTCGGTTTAGGGTACGGGTTAGGATTAGGGTACGTGTTAGTGTTAGGGTAGGGGTTAGGGTTAGAGTACGCATTAGGGTTAGGGTAGTTATTAAACCTATCCCACTCTCTAGATACCCCTTAGCACGTAAGGCAATATTATTTGGGGGTGCAGCCATGGAGAAGAGTTTAGACACTAGGATAAGATAAGGAACACACCCATTATAAAGAAATCACATTAGGATTCTCTTTTTAAGCTGTTCCTTAAAACACTAGTGCTTAGGAAATCTATTGGAGGCAGAAGCAGTCAAGGGTAGCCTAGGGTTAGGGTTAGGCTTAGGGTTAGGTTTAGGGTATGGCTTGGGGTATGGGTTCGGGGAGGTGTTCGTGTACGGCGTAGGGTATGGGTTAGGGTTAGGGTTTGGGTTAGTGTTAGGGTTAGGGCTCGGTTTAGGATACGGGTTAGGATTAGGGTACGTGTTAGGGTTAGGGTAGGGGTTAGGGTTAGGTTACGCATTAGGGCTAGGGTAGTTAGTAAACCTATCCCACTCTCTAGCTCCCCCTTAGCACGTAAAGGAATATTATTTGGGGGTCCAGCCATGGAGAAGAGTTTAGACACTAGGATAAGATAAGGAACACACCCATTATAAAGAAATCACTTTAGGATTCTCTTTTTAAGCTGTTCCTTAAAACACTACTGCTTAGGAAATCAATTGGAGGCAGAAGCAGTCAAGGGTAGCCTAGGGTTAGGGTTAGGCTTAGGGTTAGGTTTAGGGTATGGCTTAGGGTACGGGTTCGAGGAGGGGTGCGGGTACGGCATAGGGTATGGGTTAGGGTTAGGGTTAGGGTTAGTGTTAGGGTTAGGGCTCGGTTTAGGGTACAGGTTAGGATTAGTGTACGTGTTAGGGTTAGGGTAGGGGTTAGGGTTAGGGTACGCGTTAGGGTTAGGGTAGTTATTAAACCTATCCCACTCTCTAGATACCCCTTAGCACGTAAGGGAATATTATTTGGGGGTGCAGCCATGGAGAAGAGTTTAGACACGAGGATAAGATAAGGAACACACCCATTATAAAGAAATCACATTAGGATTCTCTTTTTAAGCTGTTCCTTAAAACAGTAGTGCTTAGGAAATCTATTGGAGGCAGAAGCAGTCAAGGGTAGCCTAGGGTTAAGGTTAGGCTTAGGGTTAGGCTTAGGGTACGGCTTAGGGTACGGGTTCGGGGAGGGGTGCGGGTACGGCGTAGGGTATGGGTTAGGGTTAGGGTTAGGGTTAGTGTTAGGGTTAGGGCTCGGTTTAGGGTACGGGTTAGGATTAGGGTACGTGTTAGGGTTAGGGTAGGGGTTAGGGTTAGGGTACGCATTAGGGTTAGGGTAGTTATTAAACCTATCCCACTCTCTAGATACCCCTTAGCACGTAAAGGAATATTATTTGAGGGTCCAGCCATGGAGAAGAGTTTAGACACTAGGATAAGATAAGGAACACACCCATTATAAAGAAATCACATTAGGATTCTCTTTTTAAGCTGTTCCTTAAAACACTAGTGCTTAGGAAATCTATTGGAGGCAGAAGCAGTCAAGGGTAGCGTAGGGTTAGGGTTAGGCTTAGGGTTAGGCTTAGGGTACGGCTTAGGGTACGTGTTCGGGGAGGGTTTTGGGTACGGCGTAGGGTATGGGTTAGGGTTAGGGTTAGGGTTAGTGTTAGGGTTAGGGCTCGGTTTAGGGTACGGTTAGGATTAGGGTACGTGTTAGGTTTAGGGTAGGGGTTAGGGTTAGGGTACGCGTTAGGGTTACGGTAGTTAGTAAACCTATCCCACTGTCTAGATACCCCTTAGCACGTAAAGGAATATTATTTGGGGTTCCAGCAATGGAGAAGAATTTAGACACTAGGATAAGATAAGGAACACACCCATTATAAAGAAATCACATTAGGATTCTCTTTTTAAGCTGTTGCTTAAAACACTAGTGCTTAGGAAATCTATTGGAGGCAGAAGCAGTCAAGGGTAGCCTAGGGTTAGTGTTAGGCTTAGGGTTAGGCTTAGGGTACGGCTTAGGGTACGGGTTTGGGGAGGGGTTCAGGTACGGCGTAGGGTATGGGTTAGGGTTAGGGTTAGTGTTAGTGTTAGGGTTAGGGCTCGGTTTAGGGTACGGGTTAGGATTAGGGTACGTGTTAGTGTTAGAGTAGGGGTTAGGGTTAGAGTACGCATTAGGGTTAGGGTAGTTATTAAACCTATCCCACTCTCTAGATACCCCTTAGCACGTAAGGCAATATTATTTGGGGGTGCAGCCATGGAGAAGAGTTTAGACACTAGGATAAGATAAGGAACACACCCATTATAAAGAAATCACATTAGGATTCTCTTTTTAAGCTGTTCCTTAAAACAGTAGTGCTTAGGAAATCTATTGGAGGCAGAAGCAGTCAAGGGTAGCCTAGGGTTAGGGTTAGGCTTAGGGTTAGGCTTAGGGTACGGCTTAGGGTACGGGTTCGGGGAGGGGTGCGGGTACGGCGTAGGGTATGGGTTAGGGTTAGGGTTAGTGTTAGTGTTAGGGTTAGGGCTCGGTTTAGGGTACGGGTTAGGATTAGGGTACGTGTTAGGGTTAGGGTAGGGGTTAGGGTTAGGGTACGCGTTAGGGTTAGGGTAGTTATTAAACCTATCCCACTCTCTAGATACCCCTTAGCACGTAAAGGAATATTATTTGAGGGTCCAGCCATGGAGAAGAGTTTAGACACTAGGATAAGATAAGGAACACACCCATTATAAAGAAATCACATTAGGATTCTCTTTTTAAGCTGTTCCTTAAAACACTAGTGCTTAGGAAATCTATTGGAGGCAGAAGCAGTCAAGGGTAGCGTAGGGTTAGGGTTAGGCTTAGGGTTAGGCTTAGGGTACGGCTTAGGGTACGTGTTCGGGGAGGGTTTCGGGTACGGCGTAGGGTATGGGTTAGGGTTAGGGTTTGGGTTAGTGTTAGGGTTAGGGCTCGGTTTAGGGTACGGTTAGGATTAGGGTACGTGTTAGGTTTAGGGTAGGGGTTAGGGTTAGGGTACGCGTTAGGGTTAGGGTAGTTAGTAAACCTATCCCACTCTCTAGATACCCCTTAGCACGTAAAGGAATATTATTTGGGGTTCCAGCCATGGAAAAGAATTTAGACACTAGGATAAGATAAGGAACACACCCATTATAAAGAAATCACTTTAGGATTCTCTTTTTAAGCTGTTCTTAAAACACTAGTGCTTAGGAAATCTATTGGAGGCAGAAGCAGTCAAGGGTAGCCTAGGGTTAGGGTTAGGCTTAGGGTTAGGGTTAGGGTACGGCTTGGGGTATGGGTTCGGGGAGGTGTTCGTGTACGGCGTAGGGTATGGGTTAGGGTTAGGGTTTGGGTTAGTGTTAGGGTTAGGGCTCGGTTTAGGGTACGGGTTAGGATTAGGGTACGTGTTAGGGTTAGGGTAGGGGTTAGGGTTAGGTTACGCATTAGGGCTAGGGTAGTTAGTAAACCTATCCCACTCTCTAGCTCCCCCTTAGCACGTAAAGGAATATTATTTGGGGTTCCAGCAATGGAGAAGAATTTAGACACTAGGATAAGATAAGGAACACACCCATTATAAAGAAATCACATTAGGATTCTCTTTTTAAGCTGTTGCTTAAAACACTAGTGCTTAGGAAATCTATTGGAGGCAGAAGCAGTCAAGGGTAGCCTAGGGTTAGTGTTAGGCTTAGGGTTAGGCTTAGGGTACGTCTTAGGGTACGGGTTTGGGGAGGGGTTCAGGTACGGCGTAGGGTATGGGTTAGGGTTAGGGTTAGTGTTAGTGTTAGGGTTAGGGCTCGGTTTAGGGTACGGGTTAGGATTAGGGTACGTGTTAGTGTTAGAGTAGGGGTTAGGGTTAGAGTACGCATTAGGGTTAGGGTAGTTATTAAACCTATCCCACTCTCTAGATACCCCTTAGCACGTAAGGCAATATTATTTGGGGGTGCAGCCATGGAGAAGAGTTTAGACACTAGGATAAGATAAGGAACACACCCATTATAAAGAAATCACATTAGGATTCTCTTTTTAAGCTGTTCCTTAAAACACTAGTGCTTAGGAAATCTATTGGAGGCAGAAGCAGTCAAGGGTAGCCTAGGGTTAGGGTTAGGCTTAGGGTTAGGTTTAGGGTTCGGCTTGGGGTATGGGTTCAGGGAGGTGTTCGTGTACGGCGTAGGGTATGGGTTAGGGTTAGGGTTAGGGTTAGTGTTAGGGTTAGGGCTCGGTTTAGGGTACAGGTTAGGATTAGGGTACGTGTTAGGGTTAGGGTAGGGGTTAGGGTTAGGGTACGCGTTAGGGTTAGGGTAGTTATTAAACCTATCCCACTCTCTAGATACCCCTTAGCACGTAAGGGAATATTATTTGGGGGTGCAGCCATGGAGAAGAGTTTAGACACTAGGATAAGATAAGGAACACACCCATTATAAAGAAATCACATTAGGATTCTCTTTTTAAGCTGTTCCTTAAAACAGTAGTGCTTAGGAAATCTATTGGAGGCAGAAGCAGTCAAGGGTAGCCTAGGGTTAGGGTTAGGCTTAGGGTTAGGCTTAGGGTATGGCTTAGGTTACGGGTTCGGGGAGGGGTGCGGGTACGGCGTAGGGTATGGGTTAGGGTTAGGGTTAGGGTTAGTGTTAGGGTTAGGGCTCGGTTTAGGGTACGGGTTAGGATTAGGGTACGTGTTAGGGTTAGGGTAGGGGTTAGGGTTAGGGTACGCGTTAGGGTTAGGGTAGTTATTAAACCTATCCCACTCTCTAGATACCCCTTAGCACGTAAAGGAATATTATTTGAGGGTCCAGCCATGGAGAAGAGTTTAGACACTAGGATAAGATAAGGAACACACCCATTATAAAGAAATCACATTAGGATTCTCTTTTTAAGCTGTTCCTTAAAACACTAGTGCTTAGGAAATCTATTGGAGGCAGAAGCAGTCAAGGGTAGCGTAGGGTTAGGGTTAGGCTTAGGGTTAGGCTTAGGGTACGGCTTAGGGTACGGGTTCGGGGAGGGTTTCGGGTACGGCGTAGGGTATGGGTTAGGGTTAGGGTTAGGGTTAGTGTTAGGGTTAGGGCTCGGTTTAGGGTACGGTTAGGATTAGGGTACGTGTTAGGTTTAGGGTAGGGGTTAGGGTTAGGGTACGCGTTAGGGTTAGGGTAGTTAGTAAACCTATCCCACTCTCTAGATACCCCTTAGCACGTAAAGGAATATTACTTGGGGTTCCAGCAATGGAGAAGAATTTAGACACTAGGATAAGATAAGGAACACACCCATTATAAAGAAATCACATTAGGATTCTCTTTTTAAGCTGTTGCTTAAAACACTAGTGCTTAGGAAATCTATTGGAGGCAGAAGCAGTCAAGGGTAGCCTAGGGTTAGTGTTAGGCTTAGGGTTAGGATTAGGGTACGGCTTAGGGTACGGGTTTGGGGAGGGGTTCAGGTACGGCGTAGGGTATGGGTTAGGGTTAGGGTTAGTGTTAGTGTTAGGGGTAGCGCTCGGTTTAGGGTACGGGTTAGGATTAGGGTACGTGTTAGTGTTAGGGTAGGGGTTAGGGTTAGAGTACGCATTAGGGTTAGGGTAGTTATTAAACCTATCCCACTCTCTAGATACCCCTTAGCACGTAAGGCAATATTATTTGGGGGTGCAGCCATGGAGAAGAGTTTAGACACTAGGATAAGATAAGGAACACACCCATTATAAAGAAATCACATTAGGATTCTCTTTTTAAGCTGTTCCTTAAAACACTAGTGCTTAGGAAATCTATTGGAGGCAGAAGCAGTCAAGGGTAGCCTAGGGTTAGGGTTAGGCTTAGGGTTAGGTTTAGGGTACGGCTTGGGGTATGGGTTCGGGGAGGTGTTCGTGTACGGCGTAGGGTATGGGTTAGGGTTAGGGTTTGGGTTAGTGTTAGGGTTAGGGCTCGGTTTAGGGTACGGGTTAGGATTAGGGTACGTGTTAGGGTTAGGGTAGGGGTTAGGGTTAGGTTACGCGTTAGGGCTAGGGTAGTTAGTAAACCTATCCCACTCTCTAGCTCCCCCTTAGCACGTAAAGGAATATTATTTGGGGGTCCAGCCATGGAGAAGAGTTTAGACACTAGGATAAGATAAGGAACACACCCATTATAAAGAAATCACTTTAGGATTCTCTTTTTAAGCTGTTCCTTAAAACACTACTGCTTAGGAAATCAATTGGAGGCAGAAGCAGTCAAGGGTAGCCTAGGGTTAGGGTTAGGCTTAGGGTTAGGCTTAGGGTACGGCTTAGGGTACGGGTTCGGGGAGGGGTGCGGGTACGGCGTAGGGTATGGGTTAGGGTTAGGGTTAGGGTTAGTGTTAGGGTTAGGGCTCGGTTTAGGGTACGGGTTAGGATTAGGGTACGTGTTAGGGTTAGGGTAGGGGTTAGGGTTAGGGTACGCGTTAGGGTTAGGGTAGTTATTAAACCTATCCCACTCTCTAGATACCCCTTAGCACGTAAAGGAATATTATTTGAGGGTCCAGCCATGGAGAAGAGTTTAGACACTAGGATAAGATAAGGAACACACCCATTATAAAGAAATCACATTAGGATTCTCTTTTTAAGCTGTTCCTTAAAACACTAGTGCTTAGGAAATCTATTGGAGGCAGAAGCAGTCAAGGGTAGCGTAGGGTTAGGGTTAGGCTTAGGGTTAGGCTTAGGGTACGGCTTAGGGTACGTGTTCGGGGAGGGTTTCGGGTACGGCGTAGGGTATGGGTTAGGGTTAGGGTTTGGGTTAGTGTTAGGGTTAGGGCTCGGTTTAGGGTACGGTTAGGATTAGGGTACGTGTTAGGTTTAGGGTAGGGGTTAGGGTTAGGGTACGCGTTAGGGTTAGGGTAGTTAGTAAACCTATCCCACTCTCTAGATACCCCTTAGCACGTAAAGGAATATTATTTGGGGTTCCAGCCATGGAAAAGAATTTAGACACTAGGATAAGATAAGGAACACACCCATTATAAAGAAATCACTTTAGGATTCTCTTTTTAAGCTGTTCTTAAAACACTAGTGCTTAGGAAATCTATTGGAGGCAGAAGCAGTCAAGGGTAGCCTAGGGTTAGGGTTAGGCTTAGGGTTAGGGTTAGGGTACGGCTTGGGGTATGGGTTCGGGGAGGTGTTCGTGTACGGCGTAGGGTATGGGTTAGGGTTAGGGTTTGGGTTAGTGTTAGGGTTAGGGCTCGGTTTAGGGTACGGGTTAGGATTAGGGTACGTGTTAGGGTTAGGGTAGGGGTTAGGGTTAGGTTACGCATTAGGGCTAGGGTAGTTAGTAAACCTATCCCACTCTCTAGCTCCCCCTTAGCACGTAAAGGAATATTATTTGGGGTTCCAGCAATGGAGAAGAATTTAGACACTAGGATAAGATAAGGAACACACCCATTATAAAGAAATCACATTAGGATTCTCTTTTTAAGCTGTTGCTTAAAACACTAGTGCTTAGGAAATCTATTGGAGGCAGAAGCAGTCAAGGGTAGCCTAGGGTTAGTGTTAGGCTTAGGGTTAGGCTTAGGGTACGTCTTAGGGTACGGGTTTGGGGAGGGGTTCAGGTACGGCGTAGGGTATGGGTTAGGGTTAGGGTTAGTGTTAGTGTTAGGGTTAGGGCTCGGTTTAGGGTACGGGTTAGGATTAGGGTACGTGTTAGTGTTAGAGTAGGGGTTAGGGTTAGAGTACGCATTAGGGTTAGGGTAGTTATTAAACCTATCCCACTCTCTAGATACCCCTTAGCACGTAAGGCAATATTATTTGGGGGTGCAGCCATGGAGAAGAGTTTAGACACTAGGATAAGATAAGGAACACACCCATTATAAAGAAATCACATTAGGATTCTATTTTTAAGCTGTTCCTTAAAACACTAGTGCTTAGGAAATCTATTGGAGGCAGAAGCAGTCAAGGGTAGCCTAGGGTTAGGGTTAGGCTTAGGGTTAGGTTTAGGGTACGGCTTGGGGTATGGGTTCAGGGAGGTGTTCGTGTACGGCGTAGGGTATGGGTTAGGGTTAGGGTTTGGGTTAGTGTTAGGGTTAGGGCTCGGTTTAGGGTACGGGTTAGGATTAGGGTACGTGTTAGGGTTAGGGTAGGGGTTAGGGTTAGGTTACGCGTTAGGGCTAGGGTAGTTAGTAAACCTATCCCACTCTCTAGCTCCCCCTTAGCACGTAAAGGAATATTATTTGGGGGTCCAGCCATGGAGAAGAGTTTAGACACTAGGATAAGATAAGGAACACACCCATTATAAAGAAATCACTTTAGGATTCTCTTTTTAAGCTGTTCCTTAAAACACTACTACTTAGGAAATCAATTGGAGGCAGAAGCAGTCAAGGGTAGCCTAGGGTTAGGGTTAGGCTTAGGGTTAGGTTTAGGGTATGGCTTAGGGTACGGGTTCGGGGAGGGGTGCGGGTACGGCGTAGGGTATGGGTTAGGATTAGGGTTAGGGTTAGTGTTAGGGTTAGGGCTCGGTTTAGGGTACAGGTTAGGATTAGGGTACGTGTTAGGGTTAGGGTAGGGGTTAGGGTTAGGGTACGCGTTAGGGTTAGGGTAGTTATTAAACCTATCCCACTCTCTAGATACCCCTTAGCACGTAAGGGAATATTATTTGGGGGTGCAGCCATGGAGAAGAGTTTAGACACTAGGATAAGATAAGGAACACACCCATTATAAAGAAATCACATTAGGATTCTCTTTTTAAGCTGTTCCTTAAAACACTAGTGCTTAGGAAATCTATTGGAGGCAGAAGCAGTCAAGGGTAGCCTAGGGTTAGGGTTAGGCTTAGGGTTAGGCTTAGGGTACGGCTTAGGGTACGGGTTCGGGGAGGGGTGCGGGTACGGCGTAGGGTATGGGTTAGGGTTAGGGTTAGGGTTAGTGTTAGGGTTAGGGCTCGGTTTAGGGTACGGGTTAGGATTAGGGTACGTGTTAGGGTTAGGGTAGGGGTTAGGGTTAGGGTACGCGTTAGGGTTAGGGTAGTTATTAAACCTATCCCACTCTCTAGATACCCCTTAGCACGTAAAGGAATATTATTTGAGGGTCCAGCCATGGAGAAGAGTTTAGACACTAGGATAAGATAAGGAACACACCCATTATAAAGAAATCACATTAGGATTCTCTTTTTAAGCTGTTCCTTAAAACACTAGTGCTTAGGAAATCTATTGGAGGCAGAAGCAGTCAAGGGTAGCGTAGGGTTAGGGTTAGGCTTAGGGTTAGGCTTAGGGTACGGCTTAGGGTACGGGTTCGGGGAGGGTTTCGGGTACGGCGTAGGGTATGGGTTAGGGTTAGGGTTAGGGTTAGTGTTAGGGTTAGGGCTCGGTTTAGGGTACGGTTAGGATTAGGGTACGTGTTAGGTTTAGGGTAGGGGTTAGGGTTAGGGTACGCGTTAGGGTTAGGGTAGTTAGTAAACCTATCCCACTCTCTAGATACCCCTTAGCACGTAAAGGAATATTACTTGGGGTTCCAGCAATGGAGAAGAATTTAGACACTAGGATAAGATAAGGAACACACCCATTATAAAGAAATCACATTAGGATTCTCTTTTTAAGCTGTTGCTTAAAACACTAGTGCTTAGGAAATCTATTGGAGGCAGAAGCAGTCAAGGGTAGCCTAGGGTTAGTGTTAGGCTTAGGGTTAGGCTTAGGGTACGGCTTAGGGTACGGGTTTGGGGAGGGGTTCAGGTACGGCGTAGGGTATGGGTTAGGGTTAGGGTTAGTGTTAGTGTTAGGGGTAGCGCTCGGTTTAGGGTACGGGTTAGGATTAGGGTACGTGTTAGTGTTAGGGTAGGGGTTAGGGTTAGAGTACGCATTAGGGTTAGGGTAGTTATTAAACCTATCCCACTCTCTAGATACCCCTTAGCACGTAAGGCAATATTATTTGGGGGTGCAGCCATGGAGAAGAGTTTAGACACTAGGATAAGATAAGGAACACACCCATTATAAAGAAATCACATTAGGATT
Organism: Balaenoptera borealis; assembly: GCF_965194805.1. Lineage (NCBI taxonomy): Eukaryota > Metazoa > Chordata > Mammalia > Artiodactyla > Balaenopteridae > Balaenoptera > Balaenoptera borealis. The sequence goes on along the minus strand of NW_028123730.1, from coordinate 235,849 downwards.
CTCTTTTTAAGCTGTTCCTTAAAACACTAGTGCTTAGGAAATCTATTGGAGGCAGAAGCAGTCAAGGGTAGCCTAGGGTTAGGGTTAGGCTTAGGGTTAGGTTTAGGGTATGGCTTGGGGTATGGGTTCGGGGAGGTGTTCGTGTACGGCGTAGGGTATGGGTTAGGGTTAGGGTTTGGGTTAGTGTTAGGGTTAGGGCTCGGTTTAGGATACGGGTTAGGATTAGGGTACGTGTTAGGGTTAGGGTAGGGGTTAGGGTTAGGTTACGCATTAGGGCTAGGGTAGTTAGTAAACCTATCCCACTCTCTAGCTCCCCCTTAGCACGTAAAGGAATATTATTTGGGGGTCCAGCCATGGAGAAGAGTTTAGACACTAGGATAAGATAAGGAACACACCCATTATAAAGAAATCACTTTAGGATTCTCTTTTTAAGCTGTTCCTTAAAACACTACTGCTTAGGAAATCAATTGGAGGCAGAAGCAGTCAAGGGTAGCCTAGGGTTAGGGTTAGGCTTAGGGTTAGGTTTAGGGTATGGCTTAGGGTACGGGTTCGAGGAGGGGTGCGGGTACGGCATAGGGTATGGGTTAGGGTTAGGGTTAGGGTTAGTGTTAGGGTTAGGGCTCGGTTTAGGGTACAGGTTAGGATTAGTGTACGTGTTAGGGTTAGGGTAGGGGTTAGGGTTAGGGTACGCGTTAGGGTTAGGGTAGTTATTAAACCTATCCCACTCTCTAGATACCCCTTAGCACGTAAGGGAATATTATTTGGGGGTGCAGCCATGGAGAAGAGTTTAGACACGAGGATAAGATAAGGAACACACCCATTATAAAGAAATCACATTAGGATTCTCTTTTTAAGCTGTTCCTTAAAACAGTAGTGCTTAGGAAATCTATTGGAGGCAGAAGCAGTCAAGGGTAGCCTAGGGTTAAGGTTAGGCTTAGGGTTAGGCTTAGGGTACGGCTTAGGGTACGGGTTCGGGGAGGGGTGCGGGTACGGCGTAGGGTATGGGTTAGGGTTAGGGTTAGGGTTAGTGTTAGGGTTAGGGCTCGGTTTAGGGTACGGGTTAGGATTAGGGTACGTGTTAGGGTTAGGGTAGGGGTTAGGGTTAGGGTACGCATTAGGGTTAGGGTAGTTATTAAACCTATCCCACTCTCTAGATACCCCTTAGCACGTAAAGGAATATTATTTGAGGGTCCAGCCATGGAGAAGAGTTTAGACACTAGGATAAGATAAGGAACACACCCATTATAAAGAAATCACATTAGGATTCTCTTTTTAAGCTGTTCCTTAAAACACTAGTGCTTAGGAAATCTATTGGAGGCAGAAGCAGTCAAGGGTAGCGTAGGGTTAGGGTTAGGCTTAGGGTTAGGCTTAGGGTACGGCTTAGGGTACGTGTTCGGGGAGGGTTTTGGGTACGGCGTAGGGTATGGGTTAGGGTTAGGGTTAGGGTTAGTGTTAGGGTTAGGGCTCGGTTTAGGGTACGGTTAGGATTAGGGTACGTGTTAGGTTTAGGGTAGGGGTTAGGGTTAGGGTACGCGTTAGGGTTACGGTAGTTAGTAAACCTATCCCACTGTCTAGATACCCCTTAGCACGTAAAGGAATATTATTTGGGGTTCCAGCAATGGAGAAGAATTTAGACACTAGGATAAGATAAGGAACACACCCATTATAAAGAAATCACATTAGGATTCTCTTTTTAAGCTGTTGCTTAAAACACTAGTGCTTAGGAAATCTATTGGAGGCAGAAGCAGTCAAGGGTAGCCTAGGGTTAGTGTTAGGCTTAGGGTTAGGCTTAGGGTACGGCTTAGGGTACGGGTTTGGGGAGGGGTTCAGGTACGGCGTAGGGTATGGGTTAGGGTTAGGGTTAGTGTTAGTGTTAGGGTTAGGGCTCGGTTTAGGGTACGGGTTAGGATTAGGGTACGTGTTAGTGTTAGAGTAGGGGTTAGGGTTAGAGTACGCATTAGGGTTAGGGTAGTTATTAAACCTATCCCACTCTCTAGATACCCCTTAGCACGTAAGGCAATATTATTTGGGGGTGCAGCCATGGAGAAGAGTTTAGACACTAGGATAAGATAAGGAACACACCCATTATAAAGAAATCACATTAGGATTCTCTTTTTAAGCTGTTCCTTAAAACAGTAGTGCTTAGGAAATCTATTGGAGGCAGAAGCAGTCAAGGGTAGCCTAGGGTTAGGGTTAGGCTTAGGGTTAGGCTTAGGGTACGGCTTAGGGTACGGGTTCGGGGAGGGGTGCGGGTACGGCGTAGGGTATGGGTTAGGGTTAGGGTTAGTGTTAGTGTTAGGGTTAGGGCTCGGTTTAGGGTACGGGTTAGGATTAGGGTACGTGTTAGGGTTAGGGTAGGGGTTAGGGTTAGGGTACGCGTTAGGGTTAGGGTAGTTATTAAACCTATCCCACTCTCTAGATACCCCTTAGCACGTAAAGGAATATTATTTGAGGGTCCAGCCATGGAGAAGAGTTTAGACACTAGGATAAGATAAGGAACACACCCATTATAAAGAAATCACATTAGGATTCTCTTTTTAAGCTGTTCCTTAAAACACTAGTGCTTAGGAAATCTATTGGAGGCAGAAGCAGTCAAGGGTAGCGTAGGGTTAGGGTTAGGCTTAGGGTTAGGCTTAGGGTACGGCTTAGGGTACGTGTTCGGGGAGGGTTTCGGGTACGGCGTAGGGTATGGGTTAGGGTTAGGGTTTGGGTTAGTGTTAGGGTTAGGGCTCGGTTTAGGGTACGGTTAGGATTAGGGTACGTGTTAGGTTTAGGGTAGGGGTTAGGGTTAGGGTACGCGTTAGGGTTAGGGTAGTTAGTAAACCTATCCCACTCTCTAGATACCCCTTAGCACGTAAAGGAATATTATTTGGGGTTCCAGCCATGGAAAAGAATTTAGACACTAGGATAAGATAAGGAACACACCCATTATAAAGAAATCACTTTAGGATTCTCTTTTTAAGCTGTTCTTAAAACACTAGTGCTTAGGAAATCTATTGGAGGCAGAAGCAGTCAAGGGTAGCCTAGGGTTAGGGTTAGGCTTAGGGTTAGGGTTAGGGTACGGCTTGGGGTATGGGTTCGGGGAGGTGTTCGTGTACGGCGTAGGGTATGGGTTAGGGTTAGGGTTTGGGTTAGTGTTAGGGTTAGGGCTCGGTTTAGGGTACGGGTTAGGATTAGGGTACGTGTTAGGGTTAGGGTAGGGGTTAGGGTTAGGTTACGCATTAGGGCTAGGGTAGTTAGTAAACCTATCCCACTCTCTAGCTCCCCCTTAGCACGTAAAGGAATATTATTTGGGGTTCCAGCAATGGAGAAGAATTTAGACACTAGGATAAGATAAGGAACACACCCATTATAAAGAAATCACATTAGGATTCTCTTTTTAAGCTGTTGCTTAAAACACTAGTGCTTAGGAAATCTATTGGAGGCAGAAGCAGTCAAGGGTAGCCTAGGGTTAGTGTTAGGCTTAGGGTTAGCCTTAGGGTACGTCTTAGGGTACGGGTTTGGGGAGGGGTTCAGGTACGGCGTAGGGTATGGGTTAGGGTTAGGGTTAGTGTTAGTGTTAGGGTTAGGGCTCGGTTTAGGGTACGGGTTAGGATTAGGGTACGTGTTAGTGTTAGAGTAGGGGTTAGGGTTAGAGTACGCATTAGGGTTAGGGTAGTTATTAAACCTATCCCACTCTCTAGATACCCCTTAGCACGTAAGGCAATATTATTTGGGGGTGCAGCCATGGAGAAGAGTTTAGACACTAGGATAAGATAAGGAACACACCCATTATAAAGAAATCACATTAGGATTCTCTTTTTAAGCTGTTCCTTAAAACACTAGTGCTTAGGAAATCTATTGGAGGCAGAAGCAGTCAAGGGTAGCCTAGGGTTAGGGTTAGGCTTAGGGTTAGGTTTAGGGTACGGCTTGGGGTATGGGTTCAGGGAGGTGTTCGTGTACGGCGTAGGGTATGGGTTAGGGTTAGGGTTAGGGTTAGTGTTAGGGGTAGGGCTCGGTTTAGGGTACAGGTTAGGATTAGGGTACGTGTTAGGGTTAGGGTAGGGGTTAGGGTTAGGGTACGCGTTAGGGTTAGGGTAGTTATTAAACCTATCCCACTCTCTAGATACCCCTTAGCACGTAAGGGAATATTATTTGGGGGTGCAGCCATGGAGAAGAGTTTAGACACTAGGATAAGATAAGGAACACACCCATTATAAAGAAATCACATTAGGATTCTCTTTTTAAGCTGTTCCTTAAAACAGTAGTGCTTAGGAAATCTATTGGAGGCAGAAGCAGTCAAGGGTAGCCTAGGGTTAGGGTTAGGCTTAGGGTTAGGCTTAGGGTACGGCTTAGGTTACGGGTTCGGGGAGGGGTGCGGGTACGGCGTAGGGTATGGGTTAGGGTTAGGGTTAGGGTTAGTGTTAGGGTTAGGGCTCGGTTTAGGGTACGGGTTAGGATTAGGGTACGTGTTAGGGTTAGGGTAGGGGTTAGGGTTAGGGTACGCGTTAGGGTTAGGGTAGTTATTAAACCTATCCCACTCTCTAGATACCCCTTAGCACGTAAAGGAATATTATTTGAGGGTCCAGCCATGGAGAAGAGTTTAGACACTAGGATAAGATAAGGAACACACCCATTATAAAGAAATCACATTAGGATTCTCTTTTTAAGCTGTTCCTTAAAACACTAGTGCTTAGGAAATCTATTGGAGGCAGAAGCAGTCAAGGGTAGCGTAGGGTTAGGGTTAGGCTTAGGGTTAGGCTTAGGGTACGGCTTAGGGTACGGGTTCGGGGAGGGTTTCGGGTACGGCGTAGGGTATGGGTTAGGGTTAGGGTTAGGGTTAGTGTTAGGGTTAGGGCTCGGTTTAGGGTACGGTTAGGATTAGGGTACGTGTTAGGTTTAGGGTAGGGGTTAGGGTTAGGGTACGCGTTAGGGTTAGGGTAGTTAGTAAACCTATCCCACTCTCTAGATACCCCTTAGCACGTAAAGGAATATTACTTGGGGTTCCAGCAATGGAGAAGAATTTAGACACTAGGATAAGATAAGGAACACACCCATTATAAAGAAATCACATTAGGATTCTCTTTTTAAGCTGTTGCTTAAAACACTAGTGCTTAGGAAATCTATTGGAGGCAGAAGCAGTCAAGGGTAGCCTAGGGTTAGTGTTAGGCTTAGGGTTAGGCTTAGGGTACGGCTTAGGGTACGGGTTTGGGGAGGGGTTCAGGTACGGCGTAGGGTATGGGTTAGGGTTAGGGTTAGTGTTAGTGTTAGGGGTAGCGCTCGGTTTAGGGTACGGGTTAGGATTAGGGTACGTGTTAGTGTTAGGGTAGGGGTTAGGGTTAGAGTACGCATTAGGGTTAGGGTAGTTATTAAACCTATCCCACTCTCTAGATACCCCTTAGCACGTAAGGCAATATTATTTGGGGGTGCAGCCATGGAGAAGAGTTTAGACACTAGGATAAGATAAGGAACACACCCATTATAAAGAAATCACATTAGGATTCTCTTTTTAAGCTGTTCCTTAAAACACTAGTGCTTAGGAAATCTATTGGAGGCAGAAGCAGTCAAGGGTAGCCTAGGGTTAGGGTTAGGCTTAGGGTTAGGTTTAGGGTACGGCTTGGGGTATGGGTTCGGGGAGGTGTTCGTGTACGGCGTAGGGTATGGGTTAGGGTTAGGGTTTGGGTTAGTGTTAGGGTTAGGGCTCGGTTTAGGGTACGGGTTAGGATTAGGGTACGTGTTAGGGTTAGGGTAGGGGTTAGGGTTAGGTTACGCGTTAGGGCTAGGGTAGTTAGTAAACCTATCCCACTCTCTAGCTCCCCCTTAGCACGTAAAGGAATATTATTTGGGGGTCCAGCCATGGAGAAGAGTTTAGACACTAGGATAAGATAAGGAACACACCCATTATAAAGAAATCACTTTAGGATTCTCTTTTTAAGCTGTTCCTTAAAACACTACTGCTTAGGAAATCAATTGGAGGCAGAAGCAGTCAAGGGTAGCCTAGGGTTAGGGTTAGGCTTAGGGTTAGGCTTAGGGTACGGCTTAGGGTACGGGTTCGGGGAGGGGTGCGGGTACGGCGTAGGGTATGGGTTAGGGTTAGGGTTAGGGTTAGTGTTAGGGTTAGGGCTCGGTTTAGGGTACGGGTTAGGATTAGGGTACGTGTTAGGGTTAGGGTAGGGGTTAGGGTTAGGGTACGCGTTAGGGTTAGGGTAGTTATTAAACCTATCCCACTCTCTAGATACCCCTTAGCACGTAAAGGAATATTATTTGAGGGTCCAGCCATGGAGAAGAGTTTAGACACTAGGATAAGATAAGGAACACACCCATTATAAAGAAATCACATTAGGATTCTCTTTTTAAGCTGTTCCTTAAAACACTAGTGCTTAGGAAATCTATTGGAGGCAGAAGCAGTCAAGGGTAGCGTAGGGTTAGGGTTAGGCTTAGGGTTAGGCTTAGGGTACGGCTTAGGGTACGTGTTCGGGGAGGGTTTCGGGTACGGCGTAGGGTATGGGTTAGGGTTAGGGTTTGGGTTAGTGTTAGGGTTAGGGCTCGGTTTAGGGTACGGTTAGGATTAGGGTACGTGTTAGGTTTAGGGTAGGGGTTAGGGTTAGGGTACGCGTTAGGGTTAGGGTAGTTAGTAAACCTATCCCACTCTCTAGATACCCCTTAGCACGTAAAGGAATATTATTTGGGGTTCCAGCCATGGAAAAGAATTTAGACACTAGGATAAGATAAGGAACACACCCATTATAAAGAAATCACTTTAGGATTCTCTTTTTAAGCTGTTCTTAAAACACTAGTGCTTAGGAAATCTATTGGAGGCAGAAGCAGTCAAGGGTAGCCTAGGGTTAGGGTTAGGCTTAGGGTTAGGGTTAGGGTACGGCTTGGGGTATGGGTTCGGGGAGGTGTTCGTGTACGGCGTAGGGTATGGGTTAGGGTTAGGGTTTGGGTTAGTGTTAGGGTTAGGGCTCGGTTTAGGGTACGGGTTAGGATTAGGGTACGTGTTAGGGTTAGGGTAGGGGTTAGGGTTAGGTTACGCATTAGGGCTAGGGTAGTTAGTAAACCTATCCCACTCTCTAGCTCCCCCTTAGCACGTAAAGGAATATTATTTGGGGTTCCAGCAATGGAGAAGAATTTAGACACTAGGATAAGATAAGGAACACACCCATTATAAAGAAATCACATTAGGATTCTCTTTTTAAGCTGTTGCTTAAAACACTAGTGCTTAGGAAATCTATTGGAGGCAGAAGCAGTCAAGGGTAGCCTAGGGTTAGTGTTAGGCTTAGGGTTAGGCTTAGGGTACGTCTTAGGGTACGGGTTTGGGGAGGGGTTCAGGTACGGCGTAGGGTATGGGTTAGGGTTAGGGTTAGTGTTAGTGTTAGGGTTAGGGCTCGGTTTAGGGTACGGGTTAGGATTAGGGTACGTGTTAGTGTTAGAGTAGGGGTTAGGGTTAGAGTACGCATTAGGGTTAGGGTAGTTATTAAACCTATCCCACTCTCTAGATACCCCTTAGCACGTAAGGCAATATTATTTGGGGGTGCAGCCATGGAGAAGAGTTTAGACACTAGGATAAGATAAGGAACACACCCATTATAAAGAAATCACATTAGGATTCTATTTTTAAGCTGTTCCTTAAAACACTAGTGCTTAGGAAATCTATTGGAGGCAGAAGCAGTCAAGGGTAGCCTAGGGTTAGGGTTAGGCTTAGGGTTAGGTTTAGGGTACGGCTTGGGGTATGGGTTCAGGGAGGTGTTCGTGTACGGCGTAGGGTATGGGTTAGGGTTAGGGTTTGGGTTAGTGTTAGGGTTAGGGCTCGGTTTAGGGTACGGGTTAGGATTAGGGTACGTGTTAGGGTTAGGGTAGGGGTTAGGGTTAGGTTACGCGTTAGGGCTAGGGTAGTTAGTAAACCTATCCCACTCTCTAGCTCCCCCTTAGCACGTAAAGGAATATTATTTGGGGGTCCAGCCATGGAGAAGAGTTTAGACACTAGGATAAGATAAGGAACACACCCATTATAAAGAAATCACTTTAGGATTCTCTTTTTAAGCTGTTCCTTAAAACACTACTACTTAGGAAATCAATTGGAGGCAGAAGCAGTCAAGGGTAGCCTAGGGTTAGGGTTAGGCTTAGGGTTAGGTTTAGGGTATGGCTTAGGGTACGGGTTCGGGGAGGGGTGCGGGTACGGCGTAGGGTATGGGTTAGGGTTAGGGTTAGGGTTAGTGTTAGGGTTAGGGCTCGGTTTAGGGTACAGGTTAGGATTAGGGTACGTGTTAGGGTTAGGGTAGGGGTTAGGGTTAGGGTACGCGTTAGGGTTAGGGTAGTTATTAAACCTATCCCACTCTCTAGATACCCCTTAGCACGTAAGGGAATATTATTTGGGGGTGCAGCCATGGAGAAGAGTTTAGACACTAGGATAAGATAAGGAACACACCCATTATAAAGAAATCACATTAGGATTCTCTTTTTAAGCTGTTCCTTAAAACAGTAGTGCTTAGGAAATCTATTGGAGGCAGAAGCAGTCAAGGGTAGCCTAGGGTTAGGGTTAGGCTTAGGGTTAGGCTTAGGGTACGGCTTAGGTTACGGGTTCGGGGAGGGGTGCGGGTACGGCGTAGGGTATGGGTTAGGGTTAGGGTTAGGGTTAGTGTTAGGGTTAGGGCTCGGTTTAGGGTACGGGTTAGGATTAGGGTACGTGTTAGGGTTAGGGTAGGGGTTAGGGTTAGGGTACGCGTTAGGGTTAGGGTAGTTATTAAACCTATCCCACTCTCTAGATACCCCTTAGCACGTAAAGGAATATTATTTGAGGGTCCAGCCATGGAGAAGAGTTTAGACACTAGGTTAAGATAAGGAACACACCCATTATAAAGAAATCACATTAGGATTCTCTTTTTAAGCTGTTGCTTAAAACACTAGTGCTTAGGAAATCTATTGGAGGCAGAAGCAGTCAAGGGTAGCCTAGGGTTAGTGTTAGGCTTAGGGTTAGGCTTAGGGTACGGCTTAGGGTACGGGTTTGGGGAGGGGTTCAGGTACGGCGTAGGGTATGGGTTAGGGTTAGGGTTAGTGTTAGTGTTAGGGGTAGCGCTCGGTTTAGGGTACGGGTTAGGATTAGGGTACGTGTTAGTGTTAGGGTAGGGGTTAGGGTTAGAGTACGCATTAGGGTTAGGGTAGTTATTAAACCTATCCCACTCTCTAGATACCCCTTAGCACGTAAGGCAATATTATTTGGGGGTGCAGCCATGGAGAAGAGTTTAGACACTAGGATAAGATAAGGAACACACCCATTATAAAGAAATCACATTAGGATTCTCTTTTTAAGCTGTTCCTTAAAACACTAGTGCTTAGGAAATCTATTGGAGGCAGAAGCAGTCAAGGGTAGCCTAGGGTTAGGGTTAGGCTTAGGGTTAGGTTTAGGGTACGGCTTGGGGTATGGGTTCGGGGAGGTGTTCGTGTACGGCGTAGGGTATGGGTTAGGGTTAGGGTTTGGGTTAGTGTTAGGGTTAGGGCTCGGTTTAGGGTACGGGTTAGGATTAGGGTACGTGTTAGGGTTAGGGTAGGGGTTAGGGTTAGGTTACGCGTTAGGGCTAGGGTAGTTAGTAAACCTATCCCACTCTCTAGCTCCCCCTTAGCACGTAAAGGAATATTATTTGGGGGTCCAGCCATGGAGAAGAGTTTAGACACTAGGATAAGATAAGGAACACACCCATTATAAAGAAATCACTTTAGGATTCTCTTTTTAAGCTGTTCCTTAAAACACTACTGCTTAGGAAATCAATTGGAGGCAGAAGCAGTCAAGGGTAGCCTAGGGTTAGGGTTAGGCTTAGGGTTAGGCTTAGGGTACGGCTTAGGGTACGGGTTCGGGGAGGGGTGCGGGTACGGCGTAGGGTATGGGTTAGGGTTAGGGTTAGGGTTAGTGTTAGGGTTAGGGCTCGGTTTAGGGTACGGGTTAGGATTAGGGTACGTGTTAGGGTTAGGGTAGGGGTTAGGGTTAGGGTACGCGTTAGGGTTAGGGTAGTTATTAAACCTATCCCACTCTCTAGATACCCCTTAGCACGTAAAGGAATATTATTTGAGGGTCCAGCCATGGAGAAGAGTTTAGACACTAGGATAAGATAAGGAACACACCCATTATAAAGAAATCACATTAGGATTCTCTTTTTAAGCTGTTCCTTAAAACACTAGTGCTTAGGAAATCTATTGGAGGCAGAAGCAGTCAAGGGTAGCGTAGGGTTAGGGTTAGGCTTAGGGTTAGGCTTAGGGTACGGCTTAGGGTACGTGTTCGGGGAGGGTTTCGGGTACGGCGTAGGGTATGGGTTAGGGTTAGGGTTTGGGTTAGTGTTAGGGTTAGGGCTCGGTTTAGGGTACGGTTAGGATTAGGGTACGTGTTAGGTTTAGGGTAGGGGTTAGGGTTAGGGTACGCGTTAGGGTTAGGGTAGTTAGTAAACCTATCCCACTCTCTAGATACCCCTTAGCACGTAAAGGAATATTATTTGGGGTTCCAGCCATGGAAAAGAATTTAGACACTAGGATAAGATAAGGAACACACCCATTATAAAGAAATCACTTTAGGATTCTCTTTTTAAGCTGTTCTTAAAACACTAGTGCTTAGGAAATCTATTGGAGGCAGAAGCAGTCAAGGGTAGCCTAGGGTTAGGGTTAGGCTTAGGGTTAGGGTTAGGGTACGGCTTGGGGTATGGGTTCGGGGAGGTGTTCGTGTACGGCGTAGGGTATGGGTTAGGGTTAGGGTTTGGGTTAGTGTTAGGGTTAGGGCTCGGTTTAGGGTACGGGTTAGGATTAGGGTACGTGTTAGGGTTAGGGTAGGGGTTAGGGTTAGGTTACGCATTAGGGCTAGGGTAGTTAGTAAACCTATCCCACTCTCTAGCTCCCCCTTAGCACGTAAAGGAATATTATTTGGGGTTCCAGCAATGGAGAAGAATTTAGACACTAGGATAAGATAAGGAACACACCCATTATAAAGAAATCACATTAGGATTCTCTTTTTAAGCTGTTGCTTAAAACACTAGTGCTTAGGAAATCTATTGGAGGCAGAAGCAGTCAAGGGTAGCCTAGGGTTAGTGTTAGGCTTAGGGTTAGGCTTAGGGTACGTCTTAGGGTACGGGTTTGGGGAGGGGTTCAGGTACGGCGTAGGGTATGGGTTAGGGTTAGGGTTAGTGTTAGTGTTAGGGTTAGGGCTCGGTTTAGGGTACGGGTTAGGATTAGGGTACGTGTTAGTGTTAGAGTAGGGGTTAGGGTTAGAGTACGCATTAGGGTTAGGGTAGTTATTAAACCTATCCCACTCTCTAGATACCCCTTAGCACGTAAGGCAATATTATTTGGGGGTGCAGCCATGGAGAAGAGTTTAGACACTAGGATAAGATAAGGAACACACCCATTATAAAGAAATCACATTAGGATTCTATTTTTAAGCTGTTCCTTAAAACACTAGTGCTTAGGAAATCTATTGGAGGCAGAAGCAGTCAAGGGTAGCCTAGGGTTAGGGTTAGGCTTAGGGTTAGGTTTAGGGTACGGCTTGGGGTATGGGTTCAGGGAGGTGTTCGTGTACGGCGTAGGGTATGGGTTAGGGTTAGGGTTTGGGTTAGTGTTAGGGTTAGGGCTCGGTTTAGGGTACGGGTTAGGATTAGGGTACGTGTTAGGGTTAGGGTAGGGGTTAGGGTTAGGTTACGCGTTAGGGCTAGGGTAGTTAGTAAACCTATCCCACTCTCTAGCTCCCCCTTAGCACGTAAAGGAATATTATTTGGGGGTCCAGCCATGGAGAAGAGTTTAGACACTAGGATAAGATAAGGAACACACCCATTATAAAGAAATCACTTTAGGATTCTCTTTTTAAGCTGTTCCTTAAAACACTACTACTTAGGAAATCAATTGGAGGCAGAAGCAGTCAAGGGTAGCCTAGGGTTAGGGTTAGGCTTAGGGTTAGGTTTAGGGTATGGCTTAGGGTACGGGTTCGGGGAGGGGTGCGGGTACGGCGTAGGGTATGGGTTAGGATTAGGGTTAGGGTTAGTGTTAGGGTTAGGGCTCGGTTTAGGGTACAGGTTAGGATTAGGGTACGTGTTAGGGTTAGGGTAGGGGTTAGGGTTAGGGTACGCGTTAGGGTTAGGGTAGTTATTAAACCTATCCCACTCTCTAGATACCCCTTAGCACGTAAAGGAATATTATTTGAGGGTCCAGCCATGGAGAAGAGTTTAGACACTAGGATAAGATAAGGAACACACCCATTATAAAGAAATCACATTAGGATTCTCTTTTTAAGCTGTTCCTTAAAACACTAGTGCTTAGGAAATCTATTGGAGGCAGAAGCAGTCAAGGGTAGCGTAGGGTTAGGGTTAGGCTTAGGGTTAGGCTTAGGGTACGGCTTAGGGTACGGGTTCGGGGAGGGTTTCGGGTACGGCGTAGGGTATGGGTTAGGGTTAGGGTTAGGGTTAGTGTTAGGGTTAGGGCTCGGTTTAGGGTACGGTTAGGATTAGGGTACGTGTTAGGTTTAGGGTAGGGGTTAGGGTTAGGGTACGCGTTAGGGTTAGGGTAGTTAGTAAACCTATCCCACTCTCTAGATACCCCTTAGCACGTAAAGGAATATTACTTGGGGTTCCAGCAATGGAGAAGAATTTAGACACTAGGATAAGATAAGGAACACACCCATTATAAAGAAATCACATTAGGATTCTCTTTTTAAGCTGTTGCTTAAAACACTAGTGCTTAGGAAATCTATTGGAGGCAGAAGCAGTCAAGGGTAGCCTAGGGTTAGTGTTAGGCTTAGGGTTAGGCTTAGGGTACGGCTTAGGGTACGGGTTTGGGGAGGGGTTCAGGTACGGCGTAGGGTATGGGTTAGGGTTAGGGTTAGTGTTAGTGTTAGGGGTAGCGCTCGGTTTAGGGTACGGGTTAGGATTAGGGTACGTGTTAGTGTTAGGGTAGGGGTTAGGGTTAGAGTACGCATTAGGGTTAGGGTAGTTATTAAACCTATCCCACTCTCTAGATACCCCTTAGCACGTAAGGCAATATTATTTGGGGGTGCAGCCATGGAGAAGAGTTTAGACACTAGGATAAGATAAGGAACACACCCATTATAAAGAAATCACATTAGGATTCTCTTTTTAAGCTGTTCCTTAAAACACTAGTGCTTAGGAAATCTATTGGAGGCAGAAGCAGTCAAGGGTAGCCTAGGGTTAGGGTTAGGCTTAGGGTTAGGTTTAGGGTATGGCTTGGGGTATGGGTTCGGGGAGGTGTTCGTGTACGGCGTAGGGTATGGGTTAGGGTTAGGGTTTGGGTTAGTGTTAGGGTTAGGGCTCGGTTTAGGATACGGGTTAGGATTAGGGTACGTGTTAGGGTTAGGGTAGGGGTTAGGGTTAGGTTACGCATTAGGGCTAGGGTAGTTAGTAAACCTATCCCACTCTCTAGCTCCCCCTTAGCACGTAAAGGAATATTATTTGGGGGTCCAGCCATGGAGAAGAGTTTAGACACTAGGATAAGATAAGGAACACACCCATTATAAAGAAATCACTTTAGGATTCTCTTTTTAAGCTGTTCCTTAAAACACTACTGCTTAGGAAATCAATTGGAGGCAGAAGCAGTCAAGGGTAGCCTAGGGTTAGGGTTAGGCTTAGGGTTAGGTTTAGGGTATGGCTTAGGGTACGGGTTCGAGGAGGGGTGCGGGTACGGCATAGGGTATGGGTTAGGGTTAGGGTTAGGGTTAGTGTTAGGGTTAGGGCTCGGTTTAGGGTACAGGTTAGGATTAGTGTACGTGTTAGGGTTAGGGTAGGGGTTAGGGTTAGGGTACGCGTTAGGGTTAGGGTAGTTATTAAACCTATCCCACTCTCTAGATACCCCTTAGCACGTAAGGGAATATTATTTGGGGGTGCAGCCATGGAGAAGAGTTTAGACACGAGGATAAGATAAGGAACACACCCATTATAAAGAAATCACATTAGGATTCTCTTTTTAAGCTGTTCCTTAAAACAGTAGTGCTTAGGAAATCTATTGGAGGCAGAAGCAGTCAAGGGTAGCCTAGGGTTAAGGTTAGGCTTAGGGTTAGGCTTAGGGTACGGCTTAGGGTACGGGTTCGGGGAGGGGTGCGGGTACGGCGTAGGGTATGGGTTAGGGTTAGGGTTAGGGTTAGTGTTAGGGTTAGGGCTCGGTTTAGGGTACGGGTTAGGATTAGGGTACGTGTTAGGGTTAGGGTAGGGGTTAGGGTTAGGGTACGCATTAGGGTTAGGGTAGTTATTAAACCTATCCCACTCTCTAGATACCCCTTAGCACGTAAAGGAATATTATTTGAGGGTCCAGCCATGGAGAAGAGTTTAGACACTAGGATAAGATAAGGAACACACCCATTATAAAGAAATCACATTAGGATTCTCTTTTTAAGCTGTTCCTTAAAACACTAGTGCTTAGGAAATCTATTGGAGGCAGAAGCAGTCAAGGGTAGCGTAGGGTTAGGGTTAGGCTTAGGGTTAGGCTTAGGGTACGGCTTAGGGTACGTGTTCGGGGAGGGTTTTGGGTACGGCGTAGGGTATGGGTTAGGGTTAGGGTTAGGGTTAGTGTTAGGGTTAGGGCTCGGTTTAGGGTACGGTTAGGATTAGGGTACGTGTTAGGTTTAGGGTAGGGGTTAGGGTTAGGGTACGCGTTAGGGTTACGGTAGTTAGTAAACCTATCCCACTGTCTAGATACCCCTTAGCACGTAAAGGAATATTATTTGGGGTTCCAGCAATGGAGAAGAATTTAGACACTAGGATAAGATAAGGAACACACCCATTATAAAGAAATCACATTAGGATTCTCTTTTTAAGCTGTTGCTTAAAACACTAGTGCTTAGGAAATCTATTGGAGGCAGAAGCAGTCAAGGGTAGCCTAGGGTTAGTGTTAGGCTTAGGGTTAGGCTTAGGGTACGGCTTAGGGTACGGGTTTGGGGAGGGGTTCAGGTACGGCGTAGGGTATGGGTTAGGGTTAGGGTTAGTGTTAGTGTTAGGGTTAGGGCTCGGTTTAGGGTACGGGTTAGGATTAGGGTACGTGTTAGTGTTAGAGTAGGGGTTAGGGTTAGAGTACGCATTAGGGTTAGGGTAGTTATTAAACCTATCCCACTCTCTAGATACCCCTTAGCACGTAAGGCAATATTATTTGGGGGTGCAGCCATGGAGAAGAGTTTAGACACTAGGATAAGATAAGGAACACACCCATTATAAAGAAATCACATTAGGATTCTCTTTTTAAGCTGTTCCTTAAAACAGTAGTGCTTAGGAAATCTATTGGAGGCAGAAGCAGTCAAGGGTAGCCTAGGGTTAGGGTTAGGCTTAGGGTTAGGCTTAGGGTACGGCTTAGGGTACGGGTTCGGGGAGGGGTGCGGGTACGGCGTAGGGTATGGGTTAGGGTTAGGGTTAGTGTTAGTGTTAGGGTTAGGGCTCGGTTTAGGGTACGGGTTAGGATTAGGGTACGTGTTAGGGTTAGGGTAGGGGTTAGGGTTAGGGTACGCGTTAGGGTTAGGGTAGTTATTAAACCTATCCCACTCTCTAGATACCCCTTAGCACGTAAAGGAATATTATTTGAGGGTCCAGCCATGGAGAAGAGTTTAGACACTAGGATAAGATAAGGAACACACCCATTATAAAGAAATCACATTAGGATTCTCTTTTTAAGCTGTTCCTTAAAACACTAGTGCTTAGGAAATCTATTGGAGGCAGAAGCAGTCAAGGGTAGCGTAGGGTTAGGGTTAGGCTTAGGGTTAGGCTTAGGGTACGGCTTAGGGTACGTGTTCGGGGAGGGTTTCGGGTACGGCGTAGGGTATGGGTTAGGGTTAGGGTTTGGGTTAGTGTTAGGGTTAGGGCTCGGTTTAGGGTACGGTTAGGATTAGGGTACGTGTTAGGTTTAGGGTAGGGGTTAGGGTTAGGGTACGCGTTAGGGTTAGGGTAGTTAGTAAACCTATCCCACTCTCTAGATACCCCTTAGCACGTAAAGGAATATTATTTGGGGTTCCAGCCATGGAAAAGAATTTAGACACTAGGATAAGATAAGGAACACACCCATTATAAAGAAATCACTTTAGGATTCTCTTTTTAAGCTGTTCTTAAAACACTAGTGCTTAGGAAATCTATTGGAGGCAGAAGCAGTCAAGGGTAGCCTAGGGTTAGGGTTAGGCTTAGGGTTAGGGTTAGGGTACGGCTTGGGGTATGGGTTCGGGGAGGTGTTCGTGTACGGCGTAGGGTATGGGTTAGGGTTAGGGTTTGGGTTAGTGTTAGGGTTAGGGCTCGGTTTAGGGTACGGGTTAGGATTAGGGTACGTGTTAGGGTTAGGGTAGGGGTTAGGGTTAGGTTACGCATTAGGGCTAGGGTAGTTAGTAAACCTATCCCACTCTCTAGCTCCCCCTTAGCACGTAAAGGAATATTATTTGGGGTTCCAGCAATGGAGAAGAATTTAGACACTAGGATAAGATAAGGAACACACCCATTATAAAGAAATCACATTAGGATTCTCTTTTTAAGCTGTTGCTTAAAACACTAGTGCTTAGGAAATCTATTGGAGGCAGAAGCAGTCAAGGGTAGCCTAGGGTTAGTGTTAGGCTTAGGGTTAGCCTTAGGGTACGTCTTAGGGTACGGGTTTGGGGAGGGGTTCAGGTACGGCGTAGGGTATGGGTTAGGGTTAGGGTTAGTGTTAGTGTTAGGGTTAGGGCTCGGTTTAGGGTACGGGTTAGGATTAGGGTACGTTTTAGTGTTAGAGTAGGGGTTAGGGTTAGAGTACGCATTAGGGTTAGGGTAGTTATTAAACCTATCCCACTCTCTAGATACCCCTTAGCACGTAAGGCAATATTATTTGGGGGTGCAGCCATGGAGAAGAGTTTAGACACTAGGATAAGATAAGGAACACACCCATTATAAAGAAATCACATTAGGATTCTCTTTTTAAGCTGTTCCTTAAAACACTAGTGCTTAGGAAATCTATTGGAGGCAGAAGCAGTCAAGGGTAGCCTAGGGTTAGGGTTAGGCTTAGGGTTAGGTTTAGGGTACGGCTTGGGGTATGGGTTCAGGGAGGTGTTCGTGTACGGCGTAGGGTATGGGTTAGGGTTAGGGTTAGGGTTAGTGTTAGGGGTAGGGCTCGGTTTAGGGTACAGGTTAGGATTAGGGTACGTGTTAGGGTTAGGGTAGGGGTTAGGGTTAGGGTACGCGTTAGGGTTAGGGTAGTTATTAAACCTATCCCACTCTCTAGATACCCCTTAGCACGTAAGGGAATATTATTTGGGGGTGCAGCCATGGAGAAGAGTTTAGACACTAGGATAAGATAAGGAACACACCCATTATAAAGAAATCACATTAGGATTCTCTTTTTAAGCTGTTCCTTAAAACAGTAGTGCTTAGGAAATCTATTGGAGGCAGAAGCAGTCAAGGGTAGCCTAGGGTTAGGGTTAGGCTTAGGGTTAGGCTTAGGGTACGGCTTAGGTTACGGGTTCGGGGAGGGGTGCGGGTACGGCGTAGGGTATGGGTTAGGGTTAGGGTTAGGGTTAGTGTTAGGGTTAGGGCTCGGTTTAGGGTACGGGTTAGGATTAGGGTACGTGTTAGGGTTAGGGTAGGGGTTAGGGTTAGGGTACGCGTTAGGGTTAGGGTAGTTATTAAACCTATCCCACTCTCTAGATACCCCTTAGCACGTAAAGGAATATTATTTGAGGGTCCAGCCATGGAGAAGAGTTTAGACACTAGGATAAGATAAGGAACACACCCATTATAAAGAAATCACATTAGGATTCTCTTTTTAAGCTGTTCCTTAAAACACTAGTGCTTAGGAAATCTATTGGAGGCAGAAGCAGTCAAGGGTAGCGTAGGGTTAGGGTTAGGCTTAGGGTTAGGCTTAGGGTACGGCTTAGGGTACGGGTTCGGGGAGGGTTTCGGGTACGGCGTAGGGTATGGGTTAGGGTTAGGGTTAGGGTTAGTGTTAGGGTTAGGGCTCGGTTTAGGGTACGGTTAGGATTAGGGTACGTGTTAGGTTTAGGGTAGGGGTTAGGGTTAGGGTACGCGTTAGGGTTAGGGTAGTTAGTAAACCTATCCCACTCTCTAGATACCCCTTAGCACGTAAAGGAATATTACTTGGGGTTCCAGCAATGGAGAAGAATTTAGACACTAGGATAAGATAAGGAACACACCCATTATAAAGAAATCACATTAGGATTCTCTTTTTAAGCTGTTGCTTAAAACACTAGTGCTTAGGAAATCTATTGGAGGCAGAAGCAGTCAAGGGTAGCCTAGGGTTAGTGTTAGGCTTAGGGTTAGGCTTAGGGTACGGCTTAGGGTACGGGTTTGGGGAGGGGTTCAGGTACGGCGTAGGGTATGGGTTAGGGTTAGGGTTAGTGTTAGTGTTAGGGGTAGCGCTCGGTTTAGGGTACGGGTTAGGATTAGGGTACGTGTTAGTGTTAGGGTAGGGGTTAGGGTTAGAGTACGCATTAGGGTTAGGGTAGTTATTAAACCTATCCCACTCTCTAGATACCCCTTAGCACGTAAGGCAATATTATTTGGGGGTGCAGCCATGGAGAAGAGTTTAGACACTAGGATAAGATAAGGAACACACCCATTATAAAGAAATCACATTAGGATTCTCTTTTTAAGCTGTTCCTTAAAACACTAGTGCTTAGGAAATCTATTGGAGGCAGAAGCAGTCAAGGGTAGCCTAGGGTTAGGGTTAGGCTTAGGGTTAGGTTTAGGGTACGGCTTGGGGTATGGGTTCGGGGAGGTGTTCGTGTACGGCGTAGGGTATGGGTTAGGGTTAGGGTTTGGGTTAGTGTTAGGGTTAGGGCTCGGTTTAGGGTACGGGTTAGGATTAGGGTACGTGTTAGGGTTAGGGTAGGGGTTAGGTTTAGGTTACGCGTTAGGGCTAGGGTAGTTAGTAAACCTATCCCACTCTCTAGCTCCCCCTTAGCACGTAAAGGAATATTATTTGGGGGTCCAGCCATGGAGAAGAGTTTAGACACTAGGATAAGATAAGGAACACACCCATTATAAAGAAATCACTTTAGGATTCTCTTTTTAAGCTGTTCCTTAAAACACTACTGCTTAGGAAATCAATTGGAGGCAGAAGCAGTCAAGGGTAGCCTAGGGTTAGGGTTAGGCTTAGGGTTAGGCTTAGGGTACGGCTTAGGGTACGGGTTCGGGGAGGGGTGCGGGTACGGCGTAGGGTATGGGTTAGGGTTAGGGTTAGGGTTAGTGTTAGGGTTAGGGCTCGGTTTAGGGTACGGGTTAGGATTAGGGTACGTGTTAGGGTTAGGGTAGGGGTTAGGGTTAGGGTACGCGTTAGGGTTAGGGTAGTTATTAAACCTATCCCACTCTCTAGATACCCCTTAGCACGTAAAGGAATATTATTTGAGGGTCCAGCCATGGAGAAGAGTTTAGACACTAGGATAAGATAAGGAACACACCCATTATAAAGAAATCACATTAGGATTCTCTTTTTAAGCTGTTCCTTAAAACACTAGTGCTTAGGAAATCTATTGGAGGCAGAAGCAGTCAAGGGTAGCGTAGGGTTAGGGTTAGGCTTAGGGTTAGGCTTAGGGTACGGCTTAGGGTACGTGTTCGGGGAGGGTTTCGGGTACGGCGTAGGGTATGGGTTAGGGTTAGGGTTTGGGTTAGTGTTAGGGTTAGGGCTCGGTTTAGGGTACGGTTAGGATTAGGGTACGTGTTAGGTTTAGGGTAGGGGTTAGGGTTAGGGTACGCGTTAGGGTTAGGGTAGTTAGTAAACCTATCCCACTCTCTAGATACCCCTTAGCACGTAAAGGAATATTATTTGGGGTTCCAGCCATGGAAAAGAATTTAGACACTAGGATAAGATAAGGAACACACCCATTATAAAGAAATCACTTTAGGATTCTCTTTTTAAGCTGTTCTTAAAACACTAGTGCTTAGGAAATCTATTGGAGGCAGAAGCAGTCAAGGGTAGCCTAGGGTTAGGGTTAGGCTTAGGGTTAGGGTTAGGGTACGGCTTGGGGTATGGGTTCGGGGAGGTGTTCGTGTACGGCGTAGGGTATGGGTTAGGGTTAGGGTTTGGGTTAGTGTTAGGGTTAGGGCTCGGTTTAGGGTACGGGTTAGGATTAGGGTACGTGTTAGGGTTAGGGTAGGGGTTAGGGTTAGGTTACGCATTAGGGCTAGGGTAGTTAGTAAACCTATCCCACTCTCTAGCTCCCCCTTAGCACGTAAAGGAATATTATTTGGGGTTCCAGCAATGGAGAAGAATTTAGACACTAGGATAAGATAAGGAACACACCCATTATAAAGAAATCACATTAGGATTCTCTTTTTAAGCTGTTGCTTAAAACACTAGTGCTTAGGAAATCTATTGGAGGCAGAAGCAGTCAAGGGTAGCCTAGGGTTAGTGTTAGGCTTAGGGTTAGGCTTAGGGTACGTCTTAGGGTACGGGTTTGGGGAGGGGTTCAGGTACGGCGTAGGGTATGGGTTAGGGTTAGGGTTAGTGTTAGTGTTAGGGTTAGGGCTCGGTTTAGGGTACGGGTTAGGATTAGGGTACGTGTTAGTGTTAGAGTAGGGGTTAGGGTTAGAGTACGCATTAGGGTTAGGGTAGTTATTAAACCTATCCCACTCTCTAGATACCCCTTAGCACGTAAGGCAATATTATTTGGGGGTGCAGCCATGGAGAAGAGTGTAGACACTAGGATAAGATAAGGAACACACCCATTATAAAGAAATCACATTAGGATTCTATTTTTAAGCTGTTCCTTAAAACACTAGTGCTTAGGAAATCTATTGGAGGCAGAAGCAGTCAAGGGTAGCCTAGGGTTAGGGTTAGGCTTAGGGTTAGGTTTAGGGTACGGCTTGGGGTATGGGTTCAGGGAGGTGTTCGTGTACGGCGTAGGGTATGGGTTAGGGTTAGGGTTTGGGTTAGTGTTAGGGTTAGGGCTCGGTTTAGGGTACGGGTTAGGATTAGGGTACGTGTTAGGGTTAGGGTAGGGGTTAGGGTTAGGTTACGCGTTAGGGCTAGGGTAGTTAGTAAACCTATCCCACTCTCTAGCTCCCCCTTAGCACGTAAAGGAATATTATTTGGGGGTCCAGCCATGGAGAAGAGTTTAGACACTAGGATAAGATAAGGAACACACCCATTATAAAGAAATCACTTTAGGATTCTCTTTTTAAGCTGTTCCTTAAAACACTACTACTTAGGAAATCAATTGGAGGCAGAAGCAGTCAAGGGTAGCCTAGGGTTAGGGTTAGGCTTAGGGTTAGGTTTAGGGTATGGCTTAGGGTACGGGTTCGGGGAGGGGTGCGGGTACGGCGTAGGGTATGGGTTAGGGTTAGGGTTAGGGTTAGTGTTAGGGTTAGGGCTCGGTTTAGGGTACAGGTTAGGATTAGGGTACGTGTTAGGGTTAGGGTAGGGGTTAGGGTTAGGGTACGCGTTAGGGTTAGGGTAGTTATTAAACCTATCCCACTCTCTAGATACCCCTTAGCACGTAAGGGAATATTATTTGGGGGTGCAGCCATGGAGAAGAGTTTAGACACTAGGATAAGATAAGGAACACACCCATTATAAAGAAATCACATTAGGATTCTCTTTTTAAGCTGTTCCTTAAAACAGTAGTGCTTAGGAAATCTATTGGAGGCAGAAGCAGTCAAGGGTAGCCTAGGGTTAGGGTTAGGCTTAGGGTTAGGCTTAGGGTACGGCTTAGGGTACGGGTTCGGGGAGGGGTGCGGGTACGGCGTAGGGTATGGGTTAGGGTTAGGGTTAGGGTTAGTGTTAGGGTTAGGGCTCGGTTTAGGGTACGGGTTAGGATTAGGGTACGTGTTAGGGTTAGGGTAGGGGTTAGGGTTAGGGTACGCGTTAGGGTTAGGGTAGTTATTAAACCTATCCCACTCTCTAGATACCCCTTAGCACGTAAAGGAATATTATTTGAGGGTCCAGCCATGGAGAAGAGTTTAGACACTAGGATAAGATAAGGAACACACCCATTATAAAGAAATCACATTAGGATTCTCTTTTTAAGCTGTTGCTTAAAACACTAGTGCTTAGGAAATCTATTGGAGGCAGAAGCAGTCAAGGGTAGCCTAGGGTTAGGGTTAGGCTTAGGGTTAGGCTTAGGGTACGGCTTAGGGTACGGGTTTGGGGAGGGGTTCAGGTACGGCGTAGGGTATGGGTTAGGGTTAGGGTTAGTGTTAGTGTTAGGGGTAGCGCTCGGTTTAGGGTACGGGTTAGGATTAGGGTACGTGTTAGTGTTAGGGTAGGGGTTAGGGTTAGAGTACGCATTAGGGTTAGGGTAGTTATTAAACCTATCCCACTCTCTAGATACCCCTTAGCACGTAAGGCAATATTATTTGGGGGTGCAGCCATGGAGAAGAGTTTAGACACTAGGATAAGATAAGGAACACACCCATTATAAAGAAATCACATTAGGATTCTCTTTTTAAGCTGTTCCTTAAAACACTAGTGCTTAGGAAATCTATTGGAGGCAGAAGCAGTCAAGGGTAGCCTAGGGTTAGGGTTAGGCTTAGGGTTAGGTTTAGGGTATGGCTTGGGGTATGGGTTCGGGGAGGTGTTCGTGTACGGCGTAGGGTATGGGTTAGGGTTAGGGTTTGGGTTAGTGTTAGGGTTAGGGCTCGGTTTAGGATACGGGTTAGGATTAGGGTACGTGTTAGGGTTAGGGTAGGGGTTAGGGTTAGGTTACGCATTAGGGCTAGGGTAGTTAGTAAACCTATCCCACTCTCTAGCTCCCCCTTAGCACGTAAAGGAATATTATTTGGGGGTCCAGCCATGGAGAAGAGTTTAGACACTAGGATAAAATAAGGAACACACCCATTATAAAGAAATCACTTTAGGATTCTCTTTTTAAGCTGTTCCTTAAAACACTACTGCTTAGGAAATCAATTGGAGGCAGAAGCAGTCAAGGGTAGCCTAGGGTTAGGGTTAGGCTTAGGGTTAGGTTTAGGGTATGGCTTAGGGTACGGGTTCGAGGAGGGGTGCGGGTACGGCATAGGGTATGGGTTAGGGTTAGGGTTAGGGTTAGTGTTAGGGTTAGGGCTCGGTTTAGGGTACAGGTTAGGATTAGTGTACGTGTTAGGGTTAGGGTAGGGGTTAGGGTTAGGGTACGCGTTAGGGTTAGGGTAGTTATTAAACCTATCCCACTCTCTAGATACCCCTTAGCACGTAAGGGAATATTATTTGGGGGTGCAGCCATGGAGAAGAGTTTAGACACGAGGATAAGATAAGGAACACACCCATTATAAAGAAATCACATTAGGATTCTCTTTTTAAGCTGTTCCTTAAAACAGTAGTGCTTAGGAAATCTATTGGAGGCAGAAGCAGTCAAGGGTAGCCTAGGGTTAAGGTTAGGCTTAGGGTTAGGCTTAGGGTACGGCTTAGGGTACGGGTTCGGGGAGGGGTGCGGGTACGGCGTAGGGTATGGGTTAGGGTTAGGGTTAGGGTTAGTGTTAGGGTTAGGGCTCGGTTTAGGGTACGGGTTAGGATTAGGGTACGTGTTAGGGTTAGGGTAGGGGTTAGGGTTAGGGTACGCATTAGGGTTAGGGTAGTTATTAAACCTATCCCACTCTCTAGATACCCCTTAGCACGTAAAGGAATATTATTTGAGGGTCCAGCCATGGAGAAGAGTTTAGACACTAGGATAAGATAAGGAACACACCCATTATAAAGAAATCACATTAGGATTCTCTTTTTAAGCTGTTCCTTAAAACACTAGTGCTTAGGAAATCTATTGGAGGCAGAAGCAGTCAAGGGTAGCGTAGGGTTAGGGTTAGGCTTAGGGTTAGGCTTAGGGTACGGCTTAGGGTACGTGTTCGGGGAGGGTTTTGGGTACGGCGTAGGGTATGGGTTAGGGTTAGGGTTAGGGTTAGTGTTAGGGTTAGGGCTCGGTTTAGGGTACGGTTAGGATTAGGGTACGTGTTAGGTTTAGGGTAGGGGTTAGGGTTAGGGTACGCGTTAGGGTTACGGTAGTTAGTAAACCTATCCCACTGTCTAGATACCCCTTAGCACGTAAAGGAATATTATTTGGGGTTCCAGCAATGGAGAAGAATTTAGACACTAGGATAAGATAAGGAACACACCCATTATAAAGAAATCACATTAGGATTCTCTTTTTAAGCTGTTGCTTAAAACACTAGTGCTTAGGAAATCTATTGGAGGCAGAAGCAGTCAAGGGTAGCCTAGGGTTAGTGTTAGGCTTAGGGTTAGGCTTAGGGTACGGCTTAGGGTACGGGTTTGGGGAGGGGTTCAGGTACGGCGTAGGGTATGGGTTAGGGTTAGGGTTAGTGTTAGTGTTAGGGTTAGGGCTCGGTTTAGGGTACGGGTTAGGATTAGGGTACGTGTTAGTGTTAGAGTAGGGGTTAGGGTTAGAGTACGCATTAGGGTTAGGGTAGTTATTAAACCTATCCCACTCTCTAGATACCCCTTAGCACGTAAGGCAATATTATTTGGGGGTGCAGCCATGGAGAAGAGTTTAGACACTAGGATAAGATAAGGAACACACCCATTATAAAGAAATCACATTAGGATTCTCTTTTTAAGCTGTTCCTTAAAACAGTAGTGCTTAGGAAATCTATTGGAGGCAGAAGCAGTCAAGGGTAGCCTAGGGTTAGGGTTAGGCTTAGGGTTAGGCTTAGGGTACGGCTTAGGGTACGGGTTCGGGGAGGGGTGCGGGTACGGCGTAGGGTATGGGTTAGGGTTAGGGTTAGTGTTAGTGTTAGGGTTAGGGCTCGGTTTAGGGTACGGGTTAGGATTAGGGTACGTGTTAGGGTTAGGGTAGGGGTTAGGGTTAGGGTACGCGTTAGGGTTAGGGTAGTTATTAAACCTATCCCACTCTCTAGATACCCCTTAGCACGTAAAGGAATATTATTTGAGGGTCCAGCCATGGAGAAGAGTTTAGACACTAGGATAAGATAAGGAACACACCCATTATAAAGAAATCACATTAGGATTCTCTTTTTAAGCTGTTCCTTAAAACACTAGTGCTTAGGAAATCTATTGGAGGCAGAAGCAGTCAAGGGTAGCGTAGGGTTAGGGTTAGGCTTAGGGTTAGGCTTAGGGTACGGCTTAGGGTACGTGTTCGGGGAGGGTTTCGGGTACGGCGTAGGGTATGGGTTAGGGTTAGGGTTTGGGTTAGTGTTAGGGTTAGGGCTCGGTTTAGGGTACGGTTAGGATTAGGGTACGTGTTAGGTTTAGGGTAGGGGTTAGGGTTAGGGTACGCGTTAGGGTTAGGGTAGTTAGTAAACCTATCCCACTCTCTAGATACCCCTTAGCACGTAAAGGAATATTATTTGGGGTTCCAGCCATGGAAAAGAATTTAGACACTAGGATAAGATAAGGAACACACCCATTATAAAGAAATCACTTTAGGATTCTCTTTTTAAGCTGTTCTTAAAACACTAGTGCTTAGGAAATCTATTGGAGGCAGAAGCAGTCAAGGGTAGCCTAGGGTTAGGGTTAGGCTTAGGGTTAGGGTTAGGGTACGGCTTGGGGTATGGGTTCGGGGAGGTGTTCGTGTACGGCGTAGGGTATGGGTTAGGGTTAGGGTTTGGGTTAGTGTTAGGGTTAGGGCTCGGTTTAGGGTACGGGTTAGGATTAGGGTACGTGTTAGGGTTAGGGTAGGGGTTAGGGTTAGGTTACGCATTAGGGCTAGGGTAGTTAGTAAACCTATCCCACTCTCTAGCTCCCCCTTAGCACGTAAAGGAATATTATTTGGGGTTCCAGCAATGGAGAAGAATTTAGACACTAGGATAAGATAAGGAACACACCCATTATAAAGAAATCACATTAGGATTCTCTTTTTAAGCTGTTGCTTAAAACACTAGTGCTTAGGAAATCTATTGGAGGCAGAAGCAGTCAAGGGTAGCCTAGGGTTAGTGTTAGGCTTAGGGTTAGCCTTAGGGTACGTCTTAGGGTACGGGTTTGGGGAGGGGTTCAGGTACGGCGTAGGGTATGGGTTAGGGTTAGGGTTAGTGTTAGTGTTAGGGTTAGGGCTCGGTTTAGGGTACGGGTTAGGATTAGGGTACGTGTTAGTGTTAGAGTAGGGGTTAGGGTTAGAGTACGCATTAGGGTTAGGGTAGTTATTAAACCTATCCCACTCTCTAGATACCCCTTAGCACGTAAGGCAATATTATTTGGGGGTGCAGCCATGGAGAAGAGTTTAGACACTAGGATAAGATAAGGAACACACCCATTATAAAGAAATCACATTAGGATTCTCTTTTTAAGCTGTTCCTTAAAACACTAGTGCTTAGGAAATCTATTGGAGGCAGAAGCAGTCAAGGGTAGCCTAGGGTTAGGGTTAGGCTTAGGGTTAGGTTTAGGGTACGGCTTGGGGTATGGGTTCAGGGAGGTGTTCGTGTACGGCGTAGGGTATGGGTTAGGGTTAGGGTTAGGGTTAGTGTTAGGGGTAGGGCTCGGTTTAGGGTACAGGTTAGGATTAGGGTACGTGTTAGGGTTAGGGTAGGGGTTAGGGTTAGGGTACGCGTTAGGGTTAGGGTAGTTATTAAACCTATCCCACTCTCTAGATACCCCTTAGCACGTAAGGGAATATTATTTGGGGGTGCAGCCATGGAGAAGAGTTTAGACACTAGGATAAGATAAGGAACACACCCATTATAAAGAAATCACATTAGGATTCTCTTTTTAAGCTGTTCCTTAAAACAGTAGTGCTTAGGAAATCTATTGGAGGCAGAAGCAGTCAAGGGTAGCCTAGGGTTAGGGTTAGGCTTAGGGTTAGGCTTAGGGTACGGCTTAGGTTACGGGTTCGGGGAGGGGTGCGGGTACGGCGTAGGGTATGGGTTAGGGTTAGGGTTAGGGTTAGTGTTAGGGTTAGGGCTCGGTTTAGGGTACGGGTTAGGATTAGGGTACGTGTTAGGGTTAGGGTAGGGGTTAGGGTTAGGGTACGCGTTAGGGTTAGGGTAGTTATTAAACCTATCCCACTCTCTAGATACCCCTTAGCACGTAAAGGAATATTATTTGAGGGTCCAGCCATGGAGAAGAGTTTAGACACTAGGATAAGATAAGGAACACACCCATTATAAAGAAATCACATTAGGATTCTCTTTTTAAGCTGTTCCTTAAAACACTAGTGCTTAGGAAATCTATTGGAGGCAGAAGCAGTCAAGGGTAGCGTAGGGTTAGGGTTAGGCTTAGGGTTAGGCTTAGGGTACGGCTTAGGGTACGGGTTCGGGGAGGGTTTCGGGTACGGCGTAGGGTATGGGTTAGGGTTAGGGTTAGGGTTAGTGTTAGGGTTAGGGCTCGGTTTAGGGTACGGTTAGGATTAGGGTACGTGTTAGGTTTAGGGTAGGGGTTAGGGTTAGGGTACGCGTTAGGGTTAGGGTAGTTAGTAAACCTATCCCACTCTCTAGATACCCCTTAGCACGTAAAGGAATATTACTTGGGGTTCCAGCAATGGAGAAGAATTTAGACACTAGGATAAGATAAGGAACACACCCATTATAAAGAAATCACATTAGGATTCTCTTTTTAAGCTGTTGCTTAAAACACTAGTGCTTAGGAAATCTATTGGAGGCAGAAGCAGTCAAGGGTAGCCTAGGGTTAGTGTTAGGCTTAGGGTTAGGCTTAGGGTACGGCTTAGGGTACGGGTTTGGGGAGGGGTTCAGGTACGGCGTAGGGTATGGGTTAGGGTTAGGGTTAGTGTTAGTGTTAGGGGTAGCGCTCGGTTTAGGGTACGGGTTAGGATTAGGGTACGTGTTAGTGTTAGGGTAGGGGTTAGGGTTAGAGTACGCATTAGGGTTAGGGTAGTTATTAAACCTATCCCACTCTCTAGATACCCCTTAGCACGTAAGGCAATATTATTTGGGGGTGCAGCCATGGAGAAGAGTTTAGACACTAGGATAAGATAAGGAACACACCCATTATAAAGAAATCACATTAGGATTCTCTTTTTAAGCTGTTCCTTAAAACACTAGTGCTTAGGAAATCTATTGGAGGCAGAAGCAGTCAAGGGTAGCCTAGGGTTAGGGTTAGGCTTAGGGTTAGGTTTAGGGTACGGCTTGGGGTATGGGTTCGGGGAGGTGTTCGTGTACGGCGTAGGGTATGGGTTAGGGTTAGGGTTTGGGTTAGTGTTAGGGTTAGGGCTCGGTTTAGGGTACGGGTTAGGATTAGGGTACGTGTTAGGGTTAGGGTAGGGGTTAGGGTTAGGTTACGCGTTAGGGCTAGGGTAGTTAGTAAACCTATCCCACTCTCTAGCTCCCCCTTAGCACGTAAAGGAATATTATTTGGGGGTCCAGCCATGGAGAAGAGTTTAGACACTAGGATAAGATAAGGAACACACCCATTATAAAGAAATCACTTTAGGATTCTCTTTTTAAGCTGTTCCTTAAAACACTACTGCTTAGGAAATCAATTGGAGGCAGAAGCAGTCAAGGGTAGCCTAGGGTTAGGGTTAGGCTTAGGGTTAGGTTTAGGGTATGGCTTAGGGTACGGGTTCGGGGAGGGGTGCGGGTACGGCGTAGGGTATGGGTTAGGGTTAGGGTTAGGGTTAGTGTTAGGGTTAGGGCTCGGTTTAGGGTACAGGTTAGGATTAGGGTACGTGTTAGGGTTAGGGTAGGGGTTAGGGTTAGGGTACGCGTTAGGGTTAGGGTAGTTAGTAAACCTATCCCACTCTCTAGATACCCCTTAGCACGTAAGGGAATATTATTTGGGGGTGCAGCCATGGAGAAGAGTTTAGACACTAGGATAAGATAAGGAACACACCCATTATAAAGAAATCACATTAGGATTCTCTTTTTAAGCTGTTCCTTAAAACAGTAGTGCTTAGGAAATCTATTGGAGGCAGAAGCAGTCAAGGGTAGCCTAGGGTTAGGGTTAGGCTTAGGGTTAGGCTTAGGGTACGGCTTAGGTTACGGGTTCGGGGAGGGGTGCGGGTACGGCGTAGGGTATGGGTTAGGGTTAGGGTTTGGGTTAGTGTTAGGGTTAGGGCTCGGTTTAGGGTACGGGTTAGGATTAGGGTACGTGTTAGGGTTAGGATAGGGGTTAGGGTTAGGGTACGCATTAGGGCTAGGGTAGTTAGTAAACCTATCCCACTCTCTAGCTCCCCCTTAGCACGTAAAGGAATATTATTTGGGGGTCCAGCCATGGAGAAGAGTTTAGACACTAGGATAAGATAAGGAACACACCCATTATAAAGAAATCACTTTAGGATTCTCTTTTTAAGCTGTTCCTTAAAACACTACTGCTTAGGAAATCAATTGGAGGCAGAAGCAGTCAAGGGTAGCCTAGGGTTAGGGTTAGGCTTAGGGTTAGGTTTAGGGTATGGCTTAGGGTACGGGTTCGGGGAGGGGTGCGGGTACGGCGTAGGGTATGGGTTAGGGTTAGGGTTAGGGTTAGTGTTAGGGTTAGGGCTCGGTTTAGGGTACAGGTTAGGATTAGTGTACGTGTTAGGGTTAGGGTAGGGGTTAGGGTTAGGGTACGCGTTAGGGTTAGGGTAGTTATTAAACCTATCCCACTCTCTAGATACCCCTTAGCACGTAAGGGAATATTATTTGGGGGTGCAGCCATGGAGAAGAGTTTAGACACTAGGATAAGATAAGGAACACACCCATTATAAAGAAATCACATTAGGATTCTCTTTTTAAGCTGTTCCTTAAAACAGTAGTGCTTAGGAAATCTATTGGAGGCAGAAGCAGTCAAGGGTAGCCTAGGGTTAGGGTTAGGCTTAGGGTTAGGCTTAGGGTACGGGTTCGGGGAGGGGTGCGGGTACGGCGTAGGGTATGGGTTAGGGTTAGGGTTAGGGTTAGTTTTAGGGTTAGGGCTCGGTTTAGGGTACGGGTTAGGATTAGGGTACGTGTTAGGGTTAGGGTAGGGGTTAGGGTTAGGTTACGCGTTAGGGTTAGGGTAGTTATTAAACCTATCCCACTCTCTAGATACCCCTTAGCACGTAAAGGAATATTATTTGAGGTTCCAGCCATGGAGAAGAGTTTAAACACTAGGATAAGATAAGGAACACACCCATTATAAAGAAATCACATTAGGATTCTCTTTTTAAGCTGTTCCTTAAAACACTAGTGCTTAGGAAATCTATTGGAGGCAGAAGCAGTCAAGGGTAGCCTAGGGTTAGGGTTAGGCTTAGGGTTAGGTTTAGGGTACGGCTTAGGGTACGGGTTCGGGGAGGGTTTCGGGTACGGCGTAGGGTATGGGTTAGGGTTAGGGTTAGGGTTAGTGTTAGGGTTAGGGCTCGGTTTAGGGTACGGTTAGGATTAGGGTACGTGTTAGGTTTAGGGTAGGGGTTAGGGTTAGGGTACGCGTTAGGGTTAGGGTAGTTAGTAAACCTATCCCACTCTCTAGATACCCCTTAGCACGTAAAGGAATATTATTTGGGGTTCCAGCAATGGAGAAGAATTTAGACACTAGGATAAGATAAGGAACACACCCATTATAAAGAAATCACATTAGGATTCTCTTTTTAAGCTGTTGCTTAAAACACTAGTGCTTAGGAAATCTATTGGAGGCAGAAGCAGTCAAGGGTAGCCTAGGGTTAGTGTTAGGCTTAGGGTTAGGCTTAGGGTACGGCTTAGGGTACGGGTTTGGGGAGGGGTTCAGGTACGGCGTAGGGTATGGGTTAGGGTTAGGGTTAGTGTTAGTGTTAGGGTTAGGGCTCGGTTTAGGGTACGGGTTAGGATTAGGGTACGTGTTAGTGTTAGAGTAGGGGTTAGGGTTAGAGTACGCATTAGGGTTAGGGTAGTTATTAAACCTATCCCACTCTCTAGATACCCCTTAGCACGTAAGGCAATATTATTTGGGGGTGCAGCCATGGAGAAGAGTTTAGACACTAGGATAAGATAAGGAACACACCCATTATAAAGAAATCACATTAGGATTCTCTTTTTAAGCTGTTCCTTAAAACACTAGTGCTTAGGAAATCTATTGGAGGCAGAAGCAGTCAAGGGTAGCCTAGGGTTAGGGTTAGGCTTAGGGTTAGGTTTAGGGTACGGCTTGGGGTATGGGTTCGGGGAGGTGTTCGTGTACGGCGTAGGGTATGGGTTAGGGTTAGGGTTTGGGTTAGTGTTAGGGTTAGGGCTCGGTTTAGGGTACGGGTTAGGATTAGGGTACGTGTTAGGGTTAGGGTAGGTGTTAGGGTTAGGTTACGCATTAGGGCTAGGGTAGTTAGTAAACCTATCCCACTCTCTAGCTCCCCCTTAGCACGTAAAGGAATATTATTTGGGGGTCCAGCCATGGAGAAGAGTTTAGACACTAGGATAAGATAAGGAACACACCCATTATAAAGAAATCACTTTAGGATTCTCTTTTTAAGCTGTTCCTTAAAACACTACTGCTTAGGAAATCAATTGGAGGCAGAAGCAGTCAAGGGTAGCCTAGGGTTAGGGTTAGGCTTAGGGTTAGGTTTAGGGTATGGCTTAGGGTACGGGTTCGGGGAGGGGTGTGGGTACGGCATAGTGTATGGTTTAGGGTTAGGGTTAGGGTTAGTGTTAGGGTTAGGGCTCGGTTTAGGGTACAGGTTAGGATTAGTGTACGTGTTAGGGTTAGGTTAGGGGTTAGGGTTAGGGTACGCGTTAGGGTTAGGGTAGTTATTAAACCTATCCCACTCTCTAGATACCCCTGAGCACGTAAAGGAATATTATTTGAGGGTCCAGCCATGGAGAAGAGTTTAGACACTAGGATAAGATAAGGAACACACCCATTATAAAGAAATCACATTAGGATTCTCTTTTTAAGCTGTTCCTTAAAACACTAGTGCTTAGGAAATCTATTGGAGGCAGAAGCAGTCAAGGGTAGCGTAGGGTTAGGGTTAGGCTTAGGGTTAGGCTTAGGGTACGGCTTAGGGTACGTGTTCGGGGAGGGTTTCGGGTACGGCGTAGGGTATGGGTTAGGGTTAGGGTTTGGGTTAGTGTTAGGGTTAGGGCTCGGTTTAGGGTACGGTTAGGATTAGGGTACGTGTTAGGTTTAGGGTAGGGGTTAGGGTTAGGGTACGCGTTAGGGTTAGGGTAGTTAGTAAACCTATCCCACTCTCTAGATACCCCTTAGCACGTAAAGGAATATTATTTGGGGGTCCAACCATGGAGAAGAATTTAGACACTAGGATAAGATAAGGAACACACCCATTATAAAGAAATCACATTAGGATTCTCTTTTTAAGCTGTTGCTTAAAACACTAGTGCTTAGGAAATCTATTGGAGGCAGAAGCAGTCAAGGGTAGCCTAGGGTTAGTGTTAGGCTTAGGGTTAGGCTTAGGGTACGGCTTAGGGTACGGGTTTGGGGAGGGGTTCAGGTACGGCGTAGGGTATGGGTTAGGGTTAGGGTTAGTGTTAGTGTTAGGGGTAGGGCTCGGTTTAGGGTACGGGTTAGGATTAGGGTACGTGTTAGTGTTAGGGTAGGGGTTAGGGTTAGAGTACGCATTAGGGTTAGGGTAGTTATTAAACCTATCCCACTCTCTAGATACCCCTTAGCACGTAAGGCAATATTATTTGGGGGTGCAGCCATGGAGAAGAGTTTAGACACTAGGATAAGATAAGGAACACACCCATTATAAAGTAATCACATTAGGATTCTCTTTTTAAGCTGTTCCTTAAAACACTAGTGCTTAGGAAATCTATTGGAGGCAGAAGCAGTCAAGGGTAGCCTAGGGTTAGGGTTAGGCTTAGGGTTAGGTTTAGGGTACGGCTTGGGGTATGGGTTCGGGGAGGTGTTCGTGTACGGCGTAGGGTATGGGTTAGGGTTAGGGTTTGGGTTAGTGTTAGGGTTAGGGCTCGGTTTAGGGTACGGGTTAGGATTAGGGTACGTGTTAGGGTTAGGGTAGGGGTTAGGGTTAGGGTACGCGTTAGGGTTAGGGTAGTTATTAAACCTATCCCACTCTCTAGATACCCCTTAGCACGTAAGGGAATATTATTTGGGGGTGCAGCCATGGAGAAGAGTTTAGACACTAGGATAAGATAAGGAACACACCCATTATAAAGAAATCACATTAGGATTCTCTTTTTAAGCTGTTCCTTAAAACAGTAGTGCTTAGGAAATCTATTGGAGGCAGAAGCAGTCAAGGGTAGCCTAGGGTTAGGGTTAGGCTTAGGGTTAGGCTTAGGGTACGGCTTAGGTTACGGGTTCGGGGAGGGGTGCGGGTACGGCGTAGGGTATGGGTTAGGGTTAGGGTTTGGGTTAGTGTTAGGGTTAGGGCTCGGTTTAGGGTACGGGTTAGGATTAGGGTACGTGTTAGGGTTAGGGTAGGGGTTAGGGTTAGGTTACGCATTAGGGCTAGGGTAGTTAGTAAACCTATCCCACTCTGTAGCTCCCCCTTAGCACGTAAAGGAATATTATTTGGGGGTCCAGCCATGGAGAAGAGTTTAGACACTAGGATAAGATAAGGAACACACCCATTATAAAGAAATCACTTTAGGATTCTCTTTTTAAGCTGTTCCTTAAAACACTACTGCTTAGGAAATCAATTGGAGGCAGAAGCAGTCAAGGGTAGCCTAGGGTTAGGGTTAGGCTTAGGGTTAGGTTTAGGGTATGGCTTAGGGTATGGGTTCGGGGAGGGGTGCGGGTACGGCATAGGGTATGGGTTAGGGTTAGGATTAGGGTTAGTGTTAGGGTTAGGGCTCGGTTTAGGGTACAGGTTAGGATTAGTGTACGTGTTAGGGTTAGGGTAGGGGTTAGGGTTAGGGTACGCGTTAGGGTTAGGGTAGTTATTAAACCTATCCCACTCTCTAGATACCCCTTAGCACGTAAGGGAATATTATTTGGGGGTGCAGCCATGGAGAAGAGTTTAGACACTAGGATAAGATAAGGAACACACCCATTATAAAGAAATCACATTAGGATTCTCTTTTTAAGCTGTTCCTTAAAACAGTAGTGCCTAGGAAATCTATTGGAGGCAGAAGCAGTCAAGGGTAGCCTAGGGTTAGGGTTAGGCTTAGGGTTAGGCTTAGGGTACCGCTTAGGGTACGGGTTCGGGGAGGGGTGCGGGTACGGCGTAGGGTATGGGTTAGGGTTAGGGTTAGGGTTAGTGTTAGGGTTAGGGCTCGGTTTAGGGTACGGGTTAGGATTAGGGTACGTGTTAGGGTTAGGGTAGGGGTTAGGGTTAGGGTACGCGTTAGGGTTAGGGTAGTTATTAAACCTATCCCACTCTCTAGATACCCCTTAGCACGTAAAGGAATATTATTTGAGGTTCCAGCCATGGAGAAGAGTTTAAACACTAGGATAAGATAAGGAACACACCCATTATAAAGAAATCACATTAGGATTCTCTTTTTAAGCTGTTCCTTAAAACACTAGTGCTTAGGAAATCTATTGGAGGCAGAAGCAGTCAAGGGTAGCCTAGGGTTAGGGTTAGGCTTAGGGTTAGGTTTAGGGTATGGCTTAGGGTACGGGTTCGGGGAGGGGTGCGGGTACGGCGTAGGGTATGGGTTAGGGTTAGGGTTAGGGTTAGTGTTAGGGTTAGGGCTCGGTTTAGGGTACAGGTTAGGATTAGGGTACGTGTTAGGGTTAGGGTAGGGGTTAGGGTTAGGGTACGCGTTAGGATTAGGGTAGTTATTAAACCTATCCCACTCTCTAGATACCCCTTAGCACGTAAGGGAATATTATTTGGGGGTGCAGCCATGGAGAAGAGTTTAGACACTAGGATAAGATAAGGAACACACCCATTATAAAGAAATCACATTAGGATTCTCTTTTTAAGCTGTTCCTTAAAACAGTAGTGCTTAGGAAATCTATTGGAGGCAGAAGCAGTCAAGGGTAGCCTAGGGTTAGGGTTAGGCTTAGGGTTAGGCTTAGGGTACGGCTTAGGTTACGGGTTCAGGGAGGGGTGCGGGTACGGCGTAGGGTATGGGTTAGGGTTAGGGTTAGGGTTAGTGTTAGGGTTAGGGCTCGGTTTAGGGTACGGGTTAGGATTAGGGTACGTGTTAGGGTTAGGGTAGGGGTTAGGGTTAGGGTACGCGTTAGGGTTAGGGTAGTTATTAAACCTATCCCACTCTCTAGATACCCCTTAGCACGTAAAGGAATATTATTTGAGGGTCCAGCCATGGAGAAGAGTTTAGACACTAGGATAAGATAAGGAACACACCCATTATAAAGAAATCACATTAGGATTCTCTTTTTAAGCTGTTCCTTAAAACACTAGTGCTTAGGAAATCTATTGGAGGCAGAAGCAGTCAAGGGTAGCGTAGGGTTAGGGTTAGGCTTAGGGTTAGGCTTAGGGTACGGCTTAGGGTACGGGTTCGGGGAGGGTTTCGGGTACGGCGTAGGGTATGGGTTAGGGTTAGGGTTAGGGTTAGTGTTAGGGTTAGGGCTCGGTTTAGGGTACGGTTAGGATTAGGGTACGTGTTAGGTTTAGCGTAGGGGTTAGGGTTAGGGTACGCGTTAGGGTTAGGGTAGTTAGTAAACCTATCCCACTCTCTAGATACCCCTTAGCACGTAAAGGAATATTATTTGGGGTTCCAGCAATGGAGAAGAATTTAGACACTAGGATAAGATAAGGAACACACCCATTATAAAGAAATCACATTAGGATTCTCTTTTTAAGCTGTTGCTTAAAACACTAGTGCTTAGGAAATCTATTGGAGGCAGAAGCAGTCAAGGGTAGCCTAGGGTTAGTGTTAGGCTTAGGGTTAGGCTTAGGGTACGGCTTAGGGTACGGGTTTGGGGAGGGGTTCAGGTACGGCGTAGGGTATGGGTTAGGGTTAGGGTTAGTGTTAGTGTTAGGGTTAGGGCTCGGTTTAGGGTACGGGTTAGGATTAGGGTACGTGTTAGTGTTAGAGTAGGGGTTAGGGTTAGAGTACGCATTAGGGTTAGGGTAGTTATTAAACCTATCCCACTCTCTAGATACCCCTTAGCACGTAAGGCAATATTATTTGGGGGTGCAGCCATGGAGAAGAGTTTAGACACTAGGATAAGATAAGGAACACACCCATTATAAAGAAATCACATTAGGATTCTCTTTTTAAGCTGTTCCTTAAAACACTAGTGCTTAGGAAATCTATTGGAGGCAGAAGCAGTCAAGGGTAGCCTAGGGTTAGGGTTAGGCTTAGGGTTAGGTTTAGGGTACGGCTTGGGGTATGGGTTCGGGGAGGTGTTCGTGTACGGCGTAGGGTATGGGTTAGGGTTAGGGTTTGGGTTAGTGTTAGGGTTAGGGCTCGGTTTAGGGTACGGGTTAGGATTAGGGTACGTGTTAGGGTTAGGGTAGGTGTTAGGGTTAGGTTACGCATTAGGGCTAGGGTAGTTAGTAAACCTATCCCACTCTCTAGCTCCCCCTTAGCACGTAAAGGAATATTATTTGGGGGTCCAGCCATGGAGAAGAGTTTAGACACTAGGATAAGATAAGGAACACACCCATTATAAAGAAATCACTTTAGGATTCTCTTTTTAAGCTGTTCCTTAAAACACTACTGCTTAGGAAATCAATTGGAGGCAGAAGCAGTCAAGGGTAGCCTAGGGTTAGGGTTAGGCTTAGGGTTAGGTTTAGGGTATGGCTTAGGGTACGGGTTCGGGGAGGGGTGTGGGTACGGCATAGTGTATGGATTAGGGTTAGGGTTAGGGTTAGTGTTAGGGTTAGGGCTCGGTTTAGGGTACAGGTTAGGATTAGTGTACGTGTTAGGGTTAGGTTAGGGGTTAGGGTTAGGGTACGCGTTAGGGTTAGGGTAGTTATTAAACCTATCCCACTCTCTAGATACCCCTGAGCACGTAAAGGAATATTATTTGAGGGTCCAGCCATGGAGAAGAGTTTAGACACTAGGATAAGATAAGGAACACACCCATTATAAAGAAATCACATTAGGATTCTCTTTTTAAGCTGTTCCTTAAAACACTAGTGCTTAGGAAATCTATTGGAGGCAGAAGCAGTCAAGGGTAGCGTAGGGTTAGGGTTAGGCTTAGGGTTAGGCTTAGGGTACGGCTTAGGGTACGTGTTCGGGGAGGGTTTCGGGTACGGCGTAGGGTATGGGTTAGGGTTAGGGTTTGGGTTAGTGTTAGGGTTAGGGCTCGGTTTAGGGTACGGTTAGGATTAGGGTACGTGTTAGGTTTAGGGTAGGGGTTAGGGTTAGGGTACGCGTTAGGGTTAGGGTAGTTAGTAAACCTATCCCACTCTCTAGATACCCCTTAGCACGTAAAGGAATATTATTTGGGGGTCCAACCATGGAGAAGAATTTAGACACTAGGATAAGATAAGGAACACACCCATTATAAAGAAATCACATTAGGATTCTCTTTTTAAGCTGTTGCTTAAAACACTAGTGCTTAGGAAATCTATTGGAGGCAGAAGCAGTCAAGGGTAGCCTAGGGTTAGTGTTAGGCTTAGGGTTAGGCTTAGGGTACGGCTTAGGGTACGGGTTTGGGGAGGGGTTCAGGTACGGCGTAGGGTATGGGTTAGGGTTAGGGTTAGTGTTAGTGTTAGGGGTAGGGCTCGGTTTAGGGTACGGGTTAGGATTAGGGTACGTGTTAGTGTTAGGGTAGGGGTTAGGGTTAGAGTACGCATTAGGGTTAGGGTAGTTATTAAACCTATCCCACTCTCTAGATACCCCTTAGCACGTAAGGCAATATTATTTGGGGGTGCAGCCATGGAGAAGAGTTTAGACACTAGGATAAGATAAGGAACACACCCATTATAAAGTAATCACATTAGGATTCTCTTTTTAAGCTGTTCCTTAAAACACTAGTGCTTAGGAAATCTATTGGAGGCAGAAGCAGTCAAGGGTAGCCTAGGGTTAGGGTTAGGCTTAGGGTTAGGTTTAGGGTACGGCTTGGGGTATGGGTTCGGGGAGGTGTTCGTGTACGGCGTAGGGTATGGGTTAGGGTTAGGGTTTGGGTTAGTGTTAGGGTTAGGGCTCGGTTTAGGGTACGGGTTAGGATTAGGGTACGTGTTAGGGTTAGGGTAGGGGTTAGGGTTAGGGTACGCGTTAGGGTTAGGGTAGTTATTAAACCTATCCCACTCTCTAGATACCCCTTAGCACGTAAGGGAATATTATTTGGGGGTGCAGCCATGGAGAAGAGTTTAGACACTAGGATAAGATAAGGAACACACCCATTATAAAGAAATCACATTAGGATTCTCTTTTTAAGCTGTTCCTTAAAACAGTAGTGCTTAGGAAATCTA
Organism: Balaenoptera borealis; assembly: GCF_965194805.1. Lineage (NCBI taxonomy): Eukaryota > Metazoa > Chordata > Mammalia > Artiodactyla > Balaenopteridae > Balaenoptera > Balaenoptera borealis. Next base: position 197,859 of record NW_028123730.1, on the reverse strand, counting down.
TTGGAGGCAGAAGCAGTCAAGGGTAGCCTAGGGTTAGGGTTAGGCTTAGGGTTAGGCTTAGGGTACGGCTTAGGTTACGGGTTCGGGGAGGGGTGCGGGTACGGCGTAGGGTATGGGTTAGGGTTAGGGTTTGGGTTAGTGTTAGGGTTAGGGCTCGGTTTAGGGTACGGGTTAGGATTAGGGTACGTGTTAGGGTTAGGGTAGGGGTTAGGGTTAGGTTACGCATTAGGGCTAGGGTAGTTAGTAAACCTATCCCACTCTGTAGCTCCCCCTTAGCACGTAAAGGAATATTATTTGGGGGTCCAGCCATGGAGAAGAGTTTAGACACTAGGATAAGATAAGGAACACACCCATTATAAAGAAATCACTTTAGGATTCTCTTTTTAAGCTGTTCCTTAAAACACTACTGCTTAGGAAATCAATTGGAGGCAGAAGCAGTCAAGGGTAGCCTAGGGTTAGGGTTAGGCTTAGGGTTAGGTTTAGGGTATGGCTTAGGGTATGGGTTCGGGGAGGGGTGCGGGTACGGCATAGGGTATGGGTTAGGGTTAGGATTAGGGTTAGTGTTAGGGTTAGGGCTCGGTTTAGGGTACAGGTTAGGATTAGTGTACGTGTTAGGGTTAGGGTAGGGGTTAGGGTTAGGGTACGCGTTAGGGTTAGGGTAGTTATTAAACCTATCCCACTCTCTAGATACCCCTTAGCACGTAAGGGAATATTATTTGGGGGTGCAGCCATGGAGAAGAGTTTAGACACTAGGATAAGATAAGGAACACACCCATTATAAAGAAATCACATTAGGATTCTCTTTTTAAGCTGTTCCTTAAAACAGTAGTGCCTAGGAAATCTATTGGAGGCAGAAGCAGTCAAGGGTAGCCTAGGGTTAGGGTTAGGCTTAGGGTTAGGCTTAGGGTACCGCTTAGGGTACGGGTTCGGGGAGGGGTGCGGGTACGGCGTAGGGTATGGGTTAGGGTTAGGGTTAGGGTTAGTGTTAGGGTTAGGGCTCGGTTTAGGGTACGGGTTAGGATTAGGGTACGTGTTAGGGTTAGGGTAGGGGTTAGGGTTAGGGTACGCGTTAGGGTTAGGGTAGTTATTAAACCTATCCCACTCTCTAGATACCCCTTAGCACGTAAAGGAATATTATTTGAGGGTCCAGCCATGGAGAAGAGTTTAGACACTAGGATAAGATAAGGAACACACCCATTATAAAGAAATCACATTAGGATTCTCTTTTTAAGCTGTTCCTTAAAACACTAGTGCTTAGGAAATCTATTGGAGGCAGAAGCAGTCAAGGGTAGCGTAGGGTTAGGGTTAGGCTTAGGGTTAGGCTTAGGGTACGGCTTAGGGTACGTGTTCGGGGAGGGTTTCGGGTACGGCGTAGGGTATGGGTTAGGGTTAGGGTTTGGGTTAGTGTTAGGGTTAGGGCTCGGTTTAGGGTACGGTTAGCATTAGGGTACGTGTTAGGTTTAGGGTAGGGGTTAGGGTTAGGGTACGCGTTAGGGTTAGGGTAGTTAGTAAACCTATCCCACTCTCTAGATACCCCTTAGCACGTAAAGGAATATTATTTGGGGTTCCAGCCATGGAGAAGAATTTAGACACTAGGATAAGATAAGGAACACACCCATTATAAAGAAATCACATTAGGATTCTCTTTTTAAGCTGTTGCTTAAAACACTAGTGCTTAGGAAATCTATTGGAGGCAGAAGCAGTCAAGGGTAGCCTAGGGTTAGTGTTAGGCTTAGGGTTAGGCTTAGGGTACGGCTTAGGGTACGGGTTTGGGGAGGGGTTCAGGTACGGCGTAGGGTATGGGTTAGGGTTAGGGTTAGTGTTAGTGTTAGGGGTAGGGCTCGGTTTAGGGTACGGGTTAGGATTAGGGTACGTGTTAGTGTTAGGGTAGGGGTTAGGGTTAGAGTACGCATTAGGGTTAGGGTAGTTATTAAACCTATCCCACTCTCTAGATACCCCTTAGCACGTAAGGCAATATTATTTGGGGGTGCAGCCATGGAGAAGAGTTTAGACACTAGGATAAGATAAGGAACACACCCATTATAAAGAAATCACATTAGGATTCTCTTTTTAAGCTGTTCCTTAAAACACTAGTGCTTAGGAAATCTATTGGAGGCAGAAGCAGTCAAGGGTAGCGTAGGGTTAGGGTTAGGCTTAGGGTTAGGCTTCGGGTACGGCGTAGGGTACGGGTTCGGGGAGGGTTTCGGGTACGGCGTAGGGTATGGGTTAGGGTTAGGGTTAGGGTTAGTGTTAGGGTTAGGGCTCGGTTTAGGGTACGGTTAGGATTAGGGTACGTGTTAGGTTTAGGGTAGGGGTTAGGGTTAGGGTACGCGTTAGGGTTAGGGTAGTTAGTAAACCTATCCCACTCTCTAGATACCCCTTAGCACGTAAAGGAATATTATTTGGGGTTCCAGCAATGGAGAAGAATTTAGACACTAGGATAAGATAAGGAACACACCCATTATAAAGAAATCACATTAGGATTCTCTTTTTAAGCTGTTGCTTAAAACACTAGTGCTTAGGAAATCTATTGGAGGCAGAAGCAGTCAAGGGTAGCCTAGGGTTAGTGTTAGGCTTAGGGTTAGGCTTAGGGTACGGCTTAGGGTACGGGTTTGGGGAGGGGTTCAGGTACGGCGTAGGGTATGTGTTAGGGTTAGGGTTAGTGTTAGTGTTAGGGTTAGGGCTCGGTTTAGGGTACGGGTTAGGATTAGGGTACGTGTTAGTGTTAGAGTAGGGGTTAGGGTTAGAGTACGCATTAGGGTTAGGGTAGTTATTAAACCTATCCCACTCTCTAGATACCCCTTAGCACGTAAGGCAATATTATTTGGGGGTGCAGCCATGGAGAAGAGTTTAGACACTAGGATAAGATAAGGAACACACCCATTATAAAGAAATCACATTAGGATTCTCTTTTTAAGCTGTTCCTTAAAACACTAGTGCTTAGGAAATCTATTGGAGGCAGAAGCAGTCAAGGGTAGCCTAGGGTTAGGGTTAGGCTTAGGGTTAGGTTTAGGGTACGGCTTGGGGTATGGGTTCGGGGAGGTGTTCGTGTACGGCGTAGGGTATGGGTTAGGGTTAGGGTTTGGGTTAGTGTTAGGGTTAGGGCTCGGTTTAGGGTACGGGTTAGGATTAGGGTACGTGTTAGGGTTAGGGTAGGTGTTAGGGTTAGGTTACGCATTAGGGCTAGGGTAGTTAGTAAACCTATCCCACTCTCTAGCTCCCCCTTAGCACGTAAAGGAATATTATTTGGGGGTCCAACCATGGAGAAGAATTTAGACACTAGGATAAGATAAGGAACACACCCATTATAAAGAAATCACATTAGGATTCTCTTTTTAAGCTGTTGCTTAAAACACTAGTGCTTAGGAAATCTATTGGAGGCAGAAGCAGTCAAGGGTAGCCTAGGGTTAGTGTTAGGCTTAGGGTTAGGCTTAGGGTACGGCTTAGGGTACGGGTTTGGGGAGGGGTTCAGGTACGGCGTAGGGTATGGGTTAGGGTTAGGGTTAGTGTTAGTGTTAGGGGTAGGGCTCGGTTTAGGGTACGGGTTAGGATTAGGGTACGTGTTAGTGTTAGGGTAGGGGTTAGCGTTAGAGTACGCATTAGGGTTAGGGTAGTTATTAAACCTATCCCACTCTCTAGATACCCCTTAGCACGTAAGGCAATATTATTTGGGGGTGCAGCCATGGAGAAGAGTTTAGACACTAGGATAAGATAAGGAACACACCCATTATAAAGTAATCACATTAGGATTCTCTTTTTAAGCTGTTCCTTAAAACACTAGTGCTTAGGAAATCTATTGGAGGCAGAAGCAGTCAAGGGTAGCCTAGGGTTAGGGTTAGGCTTAGGGTTAGGTTTAGGGTACGGCTTGGGGTATGGGTTCGGGGAGGTGTTCGTGTACGGCGTAGGGTATGGGTTAGGGTTAGGGTTTGGGTTAGTGTTAGGGTTAGGGCTCGGTTTAGGGTACGGGTTAGGATTAGGGTACGTGTTAGGGTTAGGGTAGGGGTTAGGGTTAGGGTACGCGTTAGGGTTAGGGTAGTTATTAAACCTATCCCACTCTCTAGATACCCCTTAGCACGTAAGGGAATATTATTTGGGGGTGCAGCCATGGAGAAGAGTTTAGACACTAGGATAAGATAAGGAACACACCCATTATAAAGAAATCACATTAGGATTCTCTTTTTAAGCTGTTCCTTAAAACAGTAGTGCTTAGGAAATCTATTGGAGGCAGAAGCAGTCAAGGGTAGCCTAGGGTTAGGGTTAGGCTTAGGGTTAGGCTTAGGGTACGGCTTAGGTTACGGGTTCGGGGAGGGGTGCGGGTACGGCGTAGGGTATGGGTTAGGGTTAGGGTTTGGGTTAGTGTTAGGGTTAGGGCTCGGTTTAGGGTACGGGTTAGGATTAGGGTACGTGTTAGGGTTAGGGTAGGGGTTAGGGTTAGGTTACGCATTAGGGCTAGGGTAGTTAGTAAACCTATCCCACTCTGTAGCTCCCCCTTAGCACGTAAAGGAATATTATTTGGGGGTCCAGCCATGGAGAAGAGTTTAGACACTAGGATAAGATAAGGAACACACCCATTATAAAGAAATCACTTTAGGATTCTCTTTTTAAGCTGTTCCTTAAAACACTACTGCTTAGGAAATCAATTGGAGGCAGAAGCAGTCAAGGGTAGCCTAGGGTTAGGGTTAGGCTTAGGGTTAGGTTTAGGGTATGGCTTAGGGTATGGGTTCGGGGAGGGGTGCGGGTACGGCATAGGGTATGGGTTAGGGTTAGGATTAGGGTTAGTGTTAGGGTTAGGGCTCGGTTTAGGGTACAGGTTAGGATTAGTGTACGTGTTAGGGTTAGAGTAGGGGTTAGGGTTAGGGTACGCGTTAGGGTTAGGGTAGTTATTAAACCTATCCCACTCTCTAGATACCCCTTAGCACGTAAGGGAATATTATTTGGGGGTGCAGCCATGGAGAAGAGTTTAGACACTAGGATAAGATAAGGAACACACCCATTATAAAGAAATCACATTAGGATTCTCTTTTTAAGCTGTTCCTTAAAACAGTAGTGCCTAGGAAATCTATTGGAGGCAGAAGCAGTCAAGGGTAGCCTAGGGTTAGGGTTAGGCTTAGGGTTAGGCTTAGGGTACCGCTTAGGGTACGGGTTCGGGGAGGGGTGCGGGTACGGCGTAGGGTATGGGTTAGGGTTAGGGTTAGGGTTAGTGTTAGGGTTAGGGCTCGGTTTAGGGTACGGGTTAGGATTAGGGTACGTGTTAGGGTTAGGGTAGGGGTTAGGGTTAGGGTACGCGTTAGGGTTAGGGTAGTTATTAAACCTATCCCACTCTCTAGATACCCCTTAGCACGTAAAGGAATATTATTTGAGGGTCCAGCCATGGAGAAGAGTTTAGACACTAGGATAAGATAAGGAACACACCCATTATAAAGAAATCACATTAGGATTCTCTTTTTAAGCTGTTCCTTAAAACACTAGTGCTTAGGAAATCTATTGGAGGCAGAAGCAGTCAAGGGTAGCGTAGGGTTAGGGTTAGGCTTAGGGTTAGGCTTAGGGTACGGCTTAGGGTACGTGTTCGGGGAGGGTTTCGGGTACGGCGTAGGGTATGGGTTAGGGTTAGGGTTTGGGTTAGTGTTAGGGTTAGGGCTCGGTTTAGGGTACGGTTAGGATTAGGGTACGTGTTAGGTTTAGGGTAGGGGTTAGGGTTAGGGTACGCGTTAGGGTTAGGGTAGTTAGTAAACCTATCCCACTCTCTAGATACCCCTTAGCACGTAAAGGAATATTATTTGGGGTTCCAGCCATGGAGAAGAATTTAGACACTAGGATAAGATAAGGAACACACCCATTATAAAGAAATCACATTAGGATTCTCTTTTTAAGCTGTTGCTTAAAACACTAGTGCTTAGGAAATCTATTGGAGGCAGAAGCAGTCAAGGGTAGCCTAGGGTTAGTGTTAGGCTTAGGGTTAGGCTTAGGGTACGGCTTAGGGTACGGGTTTGGGGAGGGGTTCAGGTACGGCGTAGGGTATGGGTTAGGGTTAGGGTTAGTGTTAGTGTTAGGGTTAGGGCTCGGTTTAGGGTACGGGTTAGGATTAGGGTACGTGTTAGTGTTAGAGTAGGGGTTAGGGTTAGAGTACGCATTAGGGTTAGGGTAGTTATTAAACCTATCCCACTCTCTAGATACCCCTTAGCATGTAAGGCAATATTATTTGGGGGTGCAGCCATGGAGAAGAGTTTAGACACTAGGATAAGATAAGGAACACACCCATTATAAAGAAATCACATTAGGATTCTCTTTTTAAGCTGTTCCTTAAAACACTAGTGCTTAGGAAATCTATTGGAGGCAGAAGCAGTCAAGGGTAGCCTAGGGTTAGGGTTAGGCTTAGGGTTAGGTTTAGGGTACGGCTTGGGGTATGGGTTCGGGGAGGTGTTCGTGTACGGCGTAGGGTATGGGTTAGGGTTAGGGTTTGGGTTAGTGTTAGGGTTAGGGCTCGGTTTAGGGTACGGGTTAGGATTAGGGTACGTGTTAGGGTTAGGGTAGGTGTTAGGGTTAGGTTACGCATTAGGGCTAGGGTAGTTAGTAAACCTATCCCACTCTCTAGCTCCCCCTTAGCACGTAAAGGAATATTATTTGGGGGTCCAGCCATGGAGAAGAGTTTAGACACTAGGATAAGATAAGGAACACACCCATTATAAAGAAATCACTTTAGGATTCTCTTTTTAAGCTGTTCCTTAAAACACTACTGCTTAGGAAATCAATTGGAGGCAGAAGCAGTCAAGGGTAGCCTAGGGTTAGGGTTAGGCTTAGGGTTAGGTTTAGGGTATGGCTTAGGGTACGGGTTCGGGGAGGGGTGCGGGTACGGCATAGTGTATGGGTTAGGGTTAGGGTTAGGGTTAGTGTTAGGGTTAGGGCTCGGTTTAGGGTACAGGTTAGGATTAGTGTACGTGTTAGGGTTAGGTTAGGGGTTAGGGTTAGGGTACGCGTTAGGGTTAGGGTAGTTATTAAACCTATCCCACTCTCTAGATACCCCTGAGCACGTAAAGGAATATTATTTGAGGGTCCAGCCATGGAGAAGAGTTTAGACACTAGGATAAGATAAGGAACACACCCATTATAAAGAAATCACATTAGGATTCTCTTTTTAAGCTGTTCCTTAAAACACTAGTGCTTAGGAAATCTATTGGAGGCAGAAGCAGTCAAGGGTAGCGTAGGGTTAGGGTTAGGCTTAGGGTTAGGCTTAGGGTACGGCTTAGGGTACGTGTTCGGGGAGGGTTTCGGGTACGGCGTAGGGTATGGGTTAGGGTTAGGGTTTGGGTTAGTGTTAGGGTTAGGGCTCGGTTTAGGGTACGGTTAGGATTAGGGTACGTGTTAGGTTTAGGGTAGGGGTTAGGGTTAGGGTACGCGTTAGGGTTAGGGTAGTTAGTAAACCTATCCCACTCTCTAGATACCCCTTAGCACGTAAGGCAATATTATTTGGGGGTGCAGCCATGGAGAAGAGTTTAGACACTAGGATAAGATAAGGAACACACCCATTATAAAGAAATCACATTAGGATTCTCTTTTTAAGCTGTTCCTTAAAACACTAGTGCTTAGGAAATCTATTGGAGGCAGAAGCAGTCAAGGGTAGCCTAGGGTTAGGGTTAGGCTTAGGGTTAGGTTTAGGGTATGGCTTGGGGTATGGGTTCGGGGAGGTGTTCGTGTACGGCGTAGGGTATGGGTTAGGGTTAGGGTTTGGGTTAGTGTTAGGGTTAGGGCTCGGTTTAGGATACGGGTTAGGATTAGGGTACGTGTTAGGGTTAGGGTAGGGGTTAGGGTTAGGTTACGCATTAGGGCTAGGGTAGTTAGTAAACCTATCCCACTCTCTAGCTCCCCCTTAGCACGTAAAGGAATATTATTTGGGGGTCCAGCCATGGAGAAGAGTTTAGACACTAGGATAAGATAAGGAACACACCCATTATAAAGAAATCACTTTAGGATTCTCTTTTTAAGCTGTTCCTTAAAACACTACTGCTTAGGAAATCAATTGGAGGCAGAAGCAGTCAAGGGTAGCCTAGGGTTAGGGTTAGGCTTAGGGTTAGGTTTAGGGTATGGCTTAGGGTACGGGTTCGAGGAGGGGTGCGGGTACGGCATAGGGTATGGGTTAGGGTTAGGGTTAGGGTTAGTGTTAGGGTTAGGGCTCGGTTTAGGGTACAGGTTAGGATTAGTGTACGTGTTAGGGTTAGGGTAGGGGTTAGGGTTAGGGTACGCGTTAGGGTTAGGGTAGTTATTAAACCTATCCCACTCTCTAGATACCCCTTAGCACGTAAGGGAATATTATTTGGGGGTGCAGCCATGGAGAAGAGTTTAGACACGAGGATAAGATAAGGAACACACCCATTATAAAGAAATCACATTAGGATTCTCTTTTTAAGCTGTTCCTTAAAACAGTAGTGCTTAGGAAATCTATTGGAGGCAGAAGCAGTCAAGGGTAGCCTAGGGTTAAGGTTAGGCTTAGGGTTAGGCTTAGGGTACGGCTTAGGGTACGGGTTCGGGGAGGGGTGCGGGTACGGCGTAGGGTATGGGTTAGGGTTAGGGTTAGGGTTAGTGTTAGGGTTAGGGCTCGGTTTAGGGTACGGGTTAGGATTAGGGTACGTGTTAGGGTTAGGGTAGGGGTTAGGGTTAGGGTACGCATTAGGGTTAGGGTAGTTATTAAACCTATCCCACTCTCTAGATACCCCTTAGCACGTAAAGGAATATTATTTGAGGGTCCAGCCATGGAGAAGAGTTTAGACACTAGGATAAGATAAGGAACACACCCATTATAAAGAAATCACATTAGGATTCTCTTTTTAAGCTGTTCCTTAAAACACTAGTGCTTAGGAAATCTATTGGAGGCAGAAGCAGTCAAGGGTAGCGTAGGGTTAGGGTTAGGCTTAGGGTTAGGCTTAGGGTACGGCTTAGGGTACGTGTTCGGGGAGGGTTTTGGGTACGGCGTAGGGTATGGGTTAGGGTTAGGGTTAGGGTTAGTGTTAGGGTTAGGGCTCGGTTTAGGGTACGGTTAGGATTAGGGTACGTGTTAGGTTTAGGGTAGGGGTTAGGGTTAGGGTACGCGTTAGGGTTACGGTAGTTAGTAAACCTATCCCACTGTCTAGATACCCCTTAGCACGTAAAGGAATATTATTTGGGGTTCCAGCAATGGAGAAGAATTTAGACACTAGGATAAGATAAGGAACACACCCATTATAAAGAAATCACATTAGGATTCTCTTTTTAAGCTGTTGCTTAAAACACTAGTGCTTAGGAAATCTATTGGAGGCAGAAGCAGTCAAGGGTAGCCTAGGGTTAGTGTTAGGCTTAGGGTTAGGCTTAGGGTACGGCTTAGGGTACGGGTTTGGGGAGGGGTTCAGGTACGGCGTAGGGTATGGGTTAGGGTTAGGGTTAGTGTTAGTGTTAGGGTTAGGGCTCGGTTTAGGGTACGGGTTAGGATTAGGGTACGTGTTAGTGTTAGAGTAGGGGTTAGGGTTAGAGTACGCATTAGGGTTAGGGTAGTTATTAAACCTATCCCACTCTCTAGATACCCCTTAGCACGTAAGGCAATATTATTTGGGGGTGCAGCCATGGAGAAGAGTTTAGACACTAGGATAAGATAAGGAACACACCCATTATAAAGAAATCACATTAGGATTCTCTTTTTAAGCTGTTCCTTAAAACAGTAGTGCTTAGGAAATCTATTGGAGGCAGAAGCAGTCAAGGGTAGCCTAGGGTTAGGGTTAGGCTTAGGGTTAGGCTTAGGGTACGGCTTAGGGTACGGGTTCGGGGAGGGGTGCGGGTACGGCGTAGGGTATGGGTTAGGGTTAGGGTTAGTGTTAGTGTTAGGGTTAGGGCTCGGTTTAGGGTACGGGTTAGGATTAGGGTACGTGTTAGGGTTAGGGTAGGGGTTAGGGTTAGGGTACGCGTTAGGGTTAGGGTAGTTATTAAACCTATCCCACTCTCTAGATACCCCTTAGCACGTAAAGGAATATTATTTGAGGGTCCAGCCATGGAGAAGAGTTTAGACACTAGGATAAGATAAGGAACACACCCATTATAAAGAAATCACATTAGGATTCTCTTTTTAAGCTGTTCCTTAAAACACTAGTGCTTAGGAAATCTCTTGGAGGCAGAAGCAGTCAAGGGTAGCGTAGGGTTAGGGTTAGGCTTAGGGTTAGGCTTAGGGTACGGCTTAGGGTACGTGTTCGGGGAGGGTTTCGGGTACGGCGTAGGGTATGGGTTAGGGTTAGGGTTTGGGTTAGTGTTAGGGTTAGGGCTCGGTTTAGGGTACGGTTAGGATTAGGGTACGTGTTAGGTTTAGGGTAGGGGTTAGGGTTAGGGTACGCGTTAGGGTTAGGGTAGTTAGTAAACCTATCCCACTCTCTAGATACCCCTTAGCACGTAAAGGAATATTATTTGGGGTTCCAGCCATGGAAAAGAATTTAGACACTAGGATAAGATAAGGAACACACCCATTATAAAGAAATCACTTTAGGATTCTCTTTTTAAGCTGTTCTTAAAACACTAGTGCTTAGGAAATCTATTGGAGGCAGAAGCAGTCAAGGGTAGCCTAGGGTTAGGGTTAGGCTTAGGGTTAGGGTTAGGGTACGGCTTGGGGTATGGGTTCGGGGAGGTGTTCGTGTACGGCGTAGGGTATGGGTTAGGGTTAGGGTTTGGGTTAGTGTTAGGGTTAGGGCTCGGTTTAGGGTACGGGTTAGGATTAGGGTACGTGTTAGGGTTAGGGTAGGGGTTAGGGTTAGGTTACGCATTAGGGCTAGGGTAGTTAGTAAACCTATCCCACTCTCTAGCTCCCCCTTAGCACGTAAAGGAATATTATTTGGGGTTCCAGCAATGGAGAAGAATTTAGACACTAGGATAAGATAAGGAACACACCCATTATAAAGAAATCACATTAGGATTCTCTTTTTAAGCTGTTGCTTAAAACACTAGTGCTTAGGAAATCTATTGGAGGCAGAAGCAGTCAAGGGTAGCCTAGGGTTAGTGTTAGGCTTAGGGTTAGGCTTAGGGTACGTCTTAGGGTACGGGTTTGGGGAGGGGTTCAGGTACGGCGTAGGGTATGGGTTAGGGTTAGGGTTAGTGTTAGTGTTAGGGTTAGGGCTCGGTTTAGGGTACGGGTTAGGATTAGGGTACGTGTTAGTGTTAGAGTAGGGGTTAGGGTTAGAGTACGCATTAGGGTTAGGGTAGTTATTAAACCTATCCCACTCTCTAGATACCCCTTAGCACGTAAGGCAATATTATTTGGGGGTGCAGCCATGGAGAAGAGTTTAGACACTAGGATAAGATAAGGAACACACCCATTATAAAGAAATCACATTAGGATTCTCTTTTTAAGCTGTTCCTTAAAACACTAGTGCTTAGGAAATCTATTGGAGGCAGAAGCAGTCAAGGGTAGCCTAGGGTTAGGGTTAGGCTTAGGGTTAGGTTTAGGGTTCGGCTTGGGGTATGGGTTCAGGGAGGTGTTCGTGTACGGCGTAGGGTATGGGTTAGGGTTAGGGTTAGGGTTAGTGTTAGGGTTAGGGCTCGGTTTAGGGTACAGGTTAGGATTAGGGTACGTGTTAGGGTTAGGGTAGGGGTTAGGGTTAGGGTACGCGTTAGGGTTAGGGTAGTTATTAAACCTATCCCACTCTCTAGATACCCCTTAGCACGTAAGGGAATATTATTTGGGGGTGCAGCCATGGAGAAGAGTTTAGACACTAGGATAAGATAAGGAACACACCCATTATAAAGAAATCACATTAGGATTCTCTTTTTAAGCTGTTCCTTAAAACAGTAGTGCTTAGGAAATCTATTGGAGGCAGAAGCAGTCAAGGGTAGCCTAGGGTTAGGGTTAGGCTTAGGGTTAGGCTTAGGGTATGGCTTAGGTTACGGGTTCGGGGAGGGGTGCGGGTACGGCGTAGGGTATGGGTTAGGGTTAGGGTTAGGGTTAGTGTTAGGGTTAGGGCTCGGTTTAGGGTACGGGTTAGGATTAGGGTACGTGTTAGGGTTAGGGTAGGGGTTAGGGTTAGGGTACGCGTTAGGGTTAGGGTAGTTATTAAACCTATCCCACTCTCTAGATACCCCTTAGCACGTAAAGGAATATTATTTGAGGGTCCAGCCATGGAGAAGAGTTTAGACACTAGGATAAGATAAGGAACACACCCATTATAAAGAAATCACATTAGGATTCTCTTTTTAAGCTGTTCCTTAAAACACTAGTGCTTAGGAAATCTATTGGAGGCAGAAGCAGTCAAGGGTAGCGTAGGGTTAGGGTTAGGCTTAGGGTTAGGCTTAGGGTACGGCTTAGGGTACGGGTTCGGGGAGGGTTTCGGGTACGGCGTAGGGTATGGGTTAGGGTTAGGGTTAGGGTTAGTGTTAGGGTTAGGGCTCGGTTTAGGGTACGGTTAGGATTAGGGTACGTGTTAGGTTTAGGGTAGGGGTTAGGGTTAGGGTACGCGTTAGGGTTAGGGTAGTTAGTAAACCTATCCCACTCTCTAGATACCCCTTAGCACGTAAAGGAATATTACTTGGGGTTCCAGCAATGGAGAAGAATTTAGACACTAGGATAAGATAAGGAACACACCCATTATAAAGAAATCACATTAGGATTCTCTTTTTAAGCTGTTGCTTAAAACACTAGTGCTTAGGAAATCTATTGGAGGCAGAAGCAGTCAAGGGTAGCCTAGGGTTAGTGTTAGGCTTAGGGTTAGGATTAGGGTACGGCTTAGGGTACGGGTTTGGGGAGGGGTTCAGGTACGGCGTAGGGTATGGGTTAGGGTTAGGGTTAGTGTTAGTGTTAGGGGTAGCGCTCGGTTTAGGGTACGGGTTAGGATTAGGGTACGTGTTAGTGTTAGGGTAGGGGTTAGGGTTAGAGTACGCATTAGGGTTAGGGTAGTTATTAAACCTATCCCACTCTCTAGATACCCCTTAGCACGTAAGGCAATATTATTTGGGGGTGCAGCCATGGAGAAGAGTTTAGACACTAGGATAAGATAAGGAACACACCCATTATAAAGAAATCACATTAGGATTCTCTTTTTAAGCTGTTCCTTAAAACACTAGTGCTTAGGAAATCTATTGGAGGCAGAAGCAGTCAAGGGTAGCCTAGGGTTAGGGTTAGGCTTAGGGTTAGGTTTAGGGTACGGCTTGGGGTATGGGTTCGGGGAGGTGTTCGTGTACGGCGTAGGGTATGGGTTAGGGTTAGGGTTTGGGTTAGTGTTAGGGTTAGGGCTCGGTTTAGGGTACGGGTTAGGATTAGGGTACGTGTTAGGGTTAGGGTAGGGGTTAGGGTTAGGTTACGCGTTAGGGCTAGGGTAGTTAGTAAACCTATCCCACTCTCTAGCTCCCCCTTAGCACGTAAAGGAATATTATTTGGGGGTCCAGCCATGGAGAAGAGTTTAGACACTAGGATAAGATAAGGAACACACCCATTATAAAGAAATCACTTTAGGATTCTCTTTTTAAGCTGTTCCTTAAAACACTACTGCTTAGGAAATCAATTGGAGGCAGAAGCAGTCAAGGGTAGCCTAGGGTTAGGGTTAGGCTTAGGGTTAGGCTTAGGGTACGGCTTAGGGTACGGGTTCGGGGAGGGGTGCGGGTACGGCGTAGGGTATGGGTTAGGGTTAGGGTTAGGGTTAGTGTTAGGGTTAGGGCTCGGTTTAGGGTACGGGTTAGGATTAGGGTACGTGTTAGGGTTAGGGTAGGGGTTAGGGTTAGGGTACGCGTTAGGGTTAGGGTAGTTATTAAACCTATCCCACTCTCTAGATACCCCTTAGCACGTAAAGGAATATTATTTGAGGGTCCAGCCATGGAGAAGAGTTTAGACACTAGGATAAGATAAGGAACACACCCATTATAAAGAAATCACATTAGGATTCTCTTTTTAAGCTGTTCCTTAAAACACTAGTGCTTAGGAAATCTATTGGAGGCAGAAGCAGTCAAGGGTAGCGTAGGGTTAGGGTTAGGCTTAGGGTTAGGCTTAGGGTACGGCTTAGGGTACGTGTTCGGGGAGGGTTTCGGGTACGGCGTAGGGTATGGGTTAGGGTTAGGGTTTGGGTTAGTGTTAGGGTTAGGGCTCGGTTTAGGGTACGGTTAGGATTAGGGTACGTGTTAGGTTTAGGGTAGGGGTTAGGGTTAGGGTACGCGTTAGGGTTAGGGTAGTTAGTAAACCTATCCCACTCTCTAGATACCCCTTAGCACGTAAAGGAATATTATTTGGGGTTCCAGCCATGGAAAAGAATTTAGACACTAGGATAAGATAAGGAACACACCCATTATAAAGAAATCACTTTAGGATTCTCTTTTTAAGCTGTTCTTAAAACACTAGTGCTTAGGAAATCTATTGGAGGCAGAAGCAGTCAAGGGTAGCCTAGGGTTAGGGTTAGGCTTAGGGTTAGGGTTAGGGTACGGCTTGGGGTATGGGTTCGGGGAGGTGTTCGTGTGCGGCGTAGGGTATGGGTTAGGGTTAGGGTTTGGGTTAGTGTTAGGGTTAGGGCTCGGTTTAGGGTACGGGTTAGGATTAGGGTACGTGTTAGGGTTAGGGTAGGGGTTAGGGTTAGGTTACGCATTAGGGCTAGGGTAGTTAGTAAACCTATCCCACTCTCTAGCTCCCCCTTAGCACGTAAAGGAATATTATTTGGGGTTCCAGCAATGGAGAAGAATTTAGACACTAGGATAAGATAAGGAACACACCCATTATAAAGAAATCACATTAGGATTCTCTTTTTAAGCTGTTGCTTAAAACACTAGTGCTTAGGAAATCTATTGGAGGCAGAAGCAGTCAAGGGTAGCCTAGGGTTAGTGTTAGGCTTAGGGTTAGGCTTAGGGTACGTCTTAGGGTACGGGTTTGGGGAGGGGTTCAGGTACGGCGTAGGGTATGGGTTAGGGTTAGGGTTAGTGTTAGTGTTAGGGTTAGGGCTCGGTTTAGGGTACGGGTTAGGATTAGGGTACGTGTTAGTGTTAGAGTAGGGGTTAGGGTTAGAGTACGCATTAGGGTTAGGGTAGTTATTAAACCTATCCCACTCTCTAGATACCCCTTAGCACGTAAGGCAATATTATTTGGGGGTGCAGCCATGGAGAAGAGTTTAGACACTAGGATAAGATAAGGAACACACCCATTATAAAGAAATCACATTAGGATTCTATTTTTAAGCTGTTCCTTAAAACACTAGTGCTTAGGAAATCTATTGGAGGCAGAAGCAGTCAAGGGTAGCCTAGGGTTAGGGTTAGGCTTAGGGTTAGGTTTAGGGTACGGCTTGGGGTATGGGTTCAGGGAGGTGTTCGTGTACGGCGTAGGGTATGGGTTAGGGTTAGGGTTTGGGTTAGTGTTAGGGTTAGGGCTCGGTTTAGGGTACGGGTTAGGATTAGGGTACGTGTTAGGGTTAGGGTAGGGGTTAGGGTTAGGTTACGCGTTAGGGCTAGGGTAGTTAGTAAACCTATCCCACTCTCTAGCTCCCCCTTAGCACGTAAAGGAATATTATTTGGGGGTCCAGCCATGGAGAAGAGTTTAGACACTAGGATAAGATAAGGAACACACCCATTATAAAGAAATCACTTTAGGATTCTCTTTTTAAGCTGTTCCTTAAAACACTACTACTTAGGAAATCAATTGGAGGCAGAAGCAGTCAAGGGTAGCCTAGGGTTAGGGTTAGGCTTAGGGTTAGGTTTAGGGTATGGCTTAGGGTACGGGTTCGGGGAGGGGTGCGGGTACGGCGTAGGGTATGGGTTAGGATTAGGGTTAGGGTTAGTGTTAGGGTTAGGGCTCGGTTTAGGGTACAGGTTAGGATTAGGGTACGTGTTAGGGTTAGGGTAGGGGTTAGGGTTAGGGTACGCGTTAGGGTTAGGGTAGTTATTAAACCTATCCCACTCTCTAGATACCCCTTAGCACGTAAGGGAATATTATTTGGGGGTGCAGCCATGGAGAAGAGTTTAGACACTAGGATAAGATAAGGAACACACCCATTATAAAGAAATCACATTAGGATTCTCTTTTTAAGCTGTTCCTTAAAACAGTAGTGCTTAGGAAATCTATTGGAGGCAGAAGCAGTCAAGGGTAGCCTAGGGTTAGGGTTAGGCTTAGGGTTAGGCTTAGGGTACGGCTTAGGGTACGGGTTCGGGGAGGGGTGCGGGTACGGCGTAGGGTATGGGTTAGGGTTAGGGTTAGGGTTAGTGTTAGGGTTAGGGCTCGGTTTAGGGTACGGGTTAGGATTAGGGTACGTGTTAGGGTTAGGGTAGGGGTTAGGGTTAGGGTACGCGTTAGGGTTAGGGTAGTTATTAAACCTATCCCACTCTCTAGATACCCCTTAGCACGTAAAGGAATATTATTTGAGGGTCCAGCCATGGAGAAGAGTTTAGACACTAGGATAAGATAAGGAACACACCCATTATAAAGAAATCACATTAGGATTCTCTTTTTAAGCTGTTCCTTAAAACACTAGTGCTTAGGAAATCTATTGGAGGCAGAAGCAGTCAAGGGTAGCGTAGGGTTAGGGTTAGGCTTAGGGTTAGGCTTAGGGTACGGCTTAGGGTACGGGTTCGGGGAGGGTTTCGGGTACGGCGTAGGGTATGGGTTAGGGTTAGGGTTAGGGTTAGTGTTAGGGTTAGGGCTCGGTTTAGGGTACGGTTAGGATTAGGGTACGTGTTAGGTTTAGGGTAGGGGTTAGGGTTAGGGTACGCGTTAGGGTTAGGGTAGTTAGTAAACCTATCCCACTCTCTAGATACCCCTTAGCACGTAAAGGAATATTACTTGGGGTTCCAGCAATGGAGAAGAATTTAGACACTAGGATAAGATAAGGAACACACCCATTATAAAGAAATCACATTAGGATTCTCTTTTTAAGCTGTTGCTTAAAACACTAGTGCTTAGGAAATCTATTGGAGGCAGAAGCAGTCAAGGGTAGCCTAGGGTTAGTGTTAGGCTTAGGGTTAGGCTTAGGGTACGGCTTAGGGTACGGGTTTGGGGAGGGGTTCAGGTACGGCGTAGGGTATGGGTTAGGGTTAGGGTTAGTGTTAGTGTTAGGGGTAGCGCTCGGTTTAGGGTACGGGTTAGGATTAGGGTACGTGTTAGTGTTAGGGTAGGGGTTAGGGTTAGAGTACGCATTAGGGTTAGGGTAGTTATTAAACCTATCCCACTCTCTAGATACCCCTTAGCACGTAAGGCAATATTATTTGGGGGTGCAGCCATGGAGAAGAGTTTAGACACTAGGATAAGATAAGGAACACACCCATTATAAAGAAATCACATTAGGATTCTCTTTTTAAGCTGTTCCTTAAAACACTAGTGCTTAGGAAATCTATTGGAGGCAGAAGCAGTCAAGGGTAGCCTAGGGTTAGGGTTAGGCTTAGGGTTAGGTTTAGGGTATGGCTTGGGGTATGGGTTCGGGGAGGTGTTCGTGTACGGCGTAGGGTATGGGTTAGGGTTAGGGTTTGGGTTAGTGTTAGGGTTAGGGCTCGGTTTAGGATACGGGTTAGGATTAGGGTACGTGTTAGGGTTAGGGTAGGGGTTAGGGTTAGGTTACGCATTAGGGCTAGGGTAGTTAGTAAACCTATCCCACTCTCTAGCTCCCCCTTAGCACGTAAAGGAATATTATTTGGGGGTCCAGCCATGGAGAAGAGTTTAGACACTAGGATAAGATAAGGAACACACCCATTATAAAGAAATCACTTTAGGATTCTCTTTTTAAGCTGTTCCTTAAAACACTACTGCTTAGGAAATCAATTGGAGGCAGAAGCAGTCAAGGGTAGCCTAGGGTTAGGGTTAGGCTTAGGGTTAGGTTTAGGGTATGGCTTAGGGTACGGGTTCGAGGAGGGGTGCGGGTACGGCATAGGGTATGGGTTAGGGTTAGGGTTAGGGTTAGTGTTAGGGTTAGGGCTCGGTTTAGGGTACAGGTTAGGATTAGTGTACGTGTTAGGGTTAGGGTAGGGGTTAGGGTTAGGGTACGCGTTAGGGTTAGGGTAGTTATTAAACCTATCCCACTCTCTAGATACCCCTTAGCACGTAAGGGAATATTATTTGGGGGTGCAGCCATGGAGAAGAGTTTAGACACGAGGATAAGATAAGGAACACACCCATTATAAAGAAATCACATTAGGATTCTCTTTTTAAGCTGTTCCTTAAAACAGTAGTGCTTAGGAAATCTATTGGAGGCAGAAGCAGTCAAGGGTAGCCTAGGGTTAAGGTTAGGCTTAGGGTTAGGCTTAGGGTACGGCTTAGGGTACGGGTTCGGGGAGGGGTGCGGGTACGGCGTAGGGTATGGGTTAGGGTTAGGGTTAGGGTTAGTGTTAGGGTTAGGGCTCGGTTTAGGGTACGGGTTAGGATTAGGGTACGTGTTAGGGTTAGGGTAGGGGTTAGGGTTAGGGTACGCATTAGGGTTAGGGTAGTTATTAAACCTATCCCACTCTCTAGATACCCCTTAGCACGTAAAGGAATATTATTTGAGGGTCCAGCCATGGAGAAGAGTTTAGACACTAGGATAAGATAAGGAACACACCCATTATAAAGAAATCACATTAGGATTCTCTTTTTAAGCTGTTCCTTAAAACACTAGTGCTTAGGAAATCTATTGGAGGCAGAAGCAGTCAAGGGTAGCGTAGGGTTAGGGTTAGGCTTAGGGTTAGGCTTAGGGTACGGCTTAGGGTACGTGTTCGGGGAGGGTTTTGGGTACGGCGTAGGGTATGGGTTAGGGTTAGGGTTAGGGTTAGTGTTAGGGTTAGGGCTCGGTTTAGGGTACGGTTAGGATTAGGGTACGTGTTAGGTTTAGGGTAGGGGTTAGGGTTAGGGTACGCGTTAGGGTTACGGTAGTTAGTAAACCTATCCCACTGTCTAGATACCCCTTAGCACGTAAAGGAATATTATTTGGGGTTCCAGCAATGGAGAAGAATTTAGACACTAGGATAAGATAAGGAACACACCCATTATAAAGAAATCACATTAGGATTCTCTTTTTAAGCTGTTGCTTAAAACACTAGTGCTTAGGAAATCTATTGGAGGCAGAAGCAGTCAAGGGTAGCCTAGGGTTAGTGTTAGGCTTAGGGTTAGGCTTAGGGTACGGCTTAGGGTACGGGTTTGGGGAGGGGTTCAGGTACGGCGTAGGGTATGGGTTAGGGTTAGGGTTAGTGTTAGTGTTAGGGTTAGGGCTCGGTTTAGGGTACGGGTTAGGATTAGGGTACGTGTTAGTGTTAGAGTAGGGGTTAGGGTTAGAGTACGCATTAGGGTTAGGGTAGTTATTAAACCTATCCCACTCTCTAGATACCCCTTAGCACGTAAGGCAATATTATTTGGGGGTGCAGCCATGGAGAAGAGTTTAGACACTAGGATAAGATAAGGAACACACCCATTATAAAGAAATCACATTAGGATTCTCTTTTTAAGCTGTTCCTTAAAACAGTAGTGCTTAGGAAATCTATTGGAGGCAGAAGCAGTCAAGGGTAGCCTAGGGTTAGGGTTAGGCTTAGGGTTAGGCTTAGGGTACGGCTTAGGGTACGGGTTCGGGGAGGGGTGCGGGTACGGCGTAGGGTATGGGTTAGGGTTAGGGTTAGTGTTAGTGTTAGGGTTAGGGCTCGGTTTAGGGTACGGGTTAGGATTAGGGTACGTGTTAGGGTTAGGGTAGGGGTTAGGGTTAGGGTACGCGTTAGGGTTAGGGTAGTTATTAAACCTATCCCACTCTCTAGATACCCCTTAGCACGTAAAGGAATATTATTTGAGGGTCCAGCCATGGAGAAGAGTTTAGACACTAGGATAAGATAAGGAACACACCCATTATAAAGAAATCACATTAGGATTCTCTTTTTAAGCTGTTCCTTAAAACACTAGTGCTTAGGAAATCTATTGGAGGCAGAAGCAGTCAAGGGTAGCGTAGGGTTAGGGTTAGGCTTAGGGTTAGGCTTAGGGTACGGCTTAGGGTACGTGTTCGGGGAGGGTTTCGGGTACGGCGTAGGGTATGGGTTAGGGTTAGGGTTTGGGTTAGTGTTAGGGTTAGGGCTCGGTTTAGGGTACGGTTAGGATTAGGGTACGTGTTAGGTTTAGGGTAGGGGTTAGGGTTAGGGTACGCGTTAGGGTTAGGGTAGTTAGTAAACCTATCCCACTCTCTAGATACCCCTTAGCACGTAAAGGAATATTATTTGGGGTTCCAGCCATGGAAAAGAATTTAGACACTAGGATAAGATAAGGAACACACCCATTATAAAGAAATCACTTTAGGATTCTCTTTTTAAGCTGTTCTTAAAACACTAGTGCTTAGGAAATCTATTGGAGGCAGAAGCAGTCAAGGGTAGCCTAGGGTTAGGGTTAGGCTTAGGGTTAGGGTTAGGGTACGGCTTGGGGTATGGGTTCGGGGAGGTGTTCGTGTACGGCGTAGGGTATGGGTTAGGGTTAGGGTTTGGGTTAGTGTTAGGGTTAGGGCTCGGTTTAGGGTACGGGTTAGGATTAGGGTACGTGTTAGGGTTAGGGTAGGGGTTAGGGTTAGGTTACGCATTAGGGCTAGGGTAGTTAGTAAACCTATCCCACTCTCTAGCTCCCCCTTAGCACGTAAAGGAATATTATTTGGGGTTCCAGCAATGGAGAAGAATTTAGACACTAGGATAAGATAAGGAACACACCCATTATAAAGAAATCACATTAGGATTCTCTTTTTAAGCTGTTGCTTAAAACACTAGTGCTTAGGAAATCTATTGGAGGCAGAAGCAGTCAAGGGTAGCCTAGGGTTAGTGTTAGGCTTAGGGTTAGCCTTAGGGTACGTCTTAGGGTACGGGTTTGGGGAGGGGTTCAGGTACGGCGTAGGGTATGGGTTAGGGTTAGGGTTAGTGTTAGTGTTAGGGTTAGGGCTCGGTTTAGGGTACGGGTTAGGATTAGGGTACGTGTTAGTGTTAGAGTAGGGGTTAGGGTTAGAGTACGCATTAGGGTTAGGGTAGTTATTAAACCTATCCCACTCTCTAGATACCCCTTAGCACGTAAGGCAATATTATTTGGGGGTGCAGCCATGGAGAAGAGTTTAGACACTAGGATAAGATAAGGAACACACCCATTATAAAGAAATCACATTAGGATTCTCTTTTTAAGCTGTTCCTTAAAACACTAGTGCTTAGGAAATCTATTGGAGGCAGAAGCAGTCAAGGGTAGCCTAGGGTTAGGGTTAGGCTTAGGGTTAGGTTTAGGGTACGGCTTGGGGTATGGGTTCAGGGAGGTGTTCGTGTACGGCGTAGGGTATGGGTTAGGGTTAGGGTTAGGGTTAGTGTTAGGGGTAGGGCTCGGTTTAGGGTACAGGTTAGGATTAGGGTACGTGTTAGGGTTAGGGTAGGGGTTAGGGTTAGGGTACGCGTTAGGGTTAGGGTAGTTATTAAACCTATCCCACTCTCTAGATACCCCTTAGCACGTAAGGGAATATTATTTGGGGGTGCAGCCATGGAGAAGAGTTTAGACACTAGGATAAGATAAGGAACACACCCATTATAAAGAAATCACATTAGGATTCTCTTTTTAAGCTGTTCCTTAAAACAGTAGTGCTTAGGAAATCTATTGGAGGCAGAAGCAGTCAAGGGTAGCCTAGGGTTAGGGTTAGGCTTAGGGTTAGGCTTAGGGTACGGCTTAGGTTACGGGTTCGGGGAGGGGTGCGGGTACGGCGTAGGGTATGGGTTAGGGTTAGGGTTAGGGTTAGTGTTAGGGTTAGGGCTCGGTTTAGGGTACGGGTTAGGATTAGGGTACGTGTTAGGGTTAGGGTAGGGGTTAGGGTTAGGGTACGCGTTAGGGTTAGGGTAGTTATTAAACCTATCCCACTCTCTAGATACCCCTTAGCACGTAAAGGAATATTATTTGAGGGTCCAGCCATGGAGAAGAGTTTAGACACTAGGATAAGATAAGGAACACACCCATTATAAAGAAATCACATTAGGATTCTCTTTTTAAGCTGTTCCTTAAAACACTAGTGCTTAGGAAATCTATTGGAGGCAGAAGCAGTCAAGGGTAGCGTAGGGTTAGGGTTAGGCTTAGGGTTAGGCTTAGGGTACGGCTTAGGGTACGGGTTCGGGGAGGGTTTCGGGTACGGCGTAGGGTATGGGTTAGGGTTAGGGTTAGGGTTAGTGTTAGGGTTAGGGCTCGGTTTAGGGTACGGTTAGGATTAGGGTACGTGTTAGGTTTAGGGTAGGGGTTAGGGTTAGGGTACGCGTTAGGGTTAGGGTAGTTAGTAAACCTATCCCACTCTCTAGATACCCCTTAGCACGTAAAGGAATATTACTTGGGGTTCCAGCAATGGAGAAGAATTTAGACACTAGGATAAGATAAGGAACACACCCATTATAAAGAAATCACATTAGGATTCTCTTTTTAAGCTGTTGCTTAAAACACTAGTGCTTAGGAAATCTATTGGAGGCAGAAGCAGTCAAGGGTAGCCTAGGGTTAGTGTTAGGCTTAGGGTTAGGCTTAGGGTACGGCTTAGGGTACGGGTTTGGGGAGGGGTTCAGGTACGGCGTAGGGTATGGGTTAGGGTTAGGGTTAGTGTTAGTGTTAGGGGTAGCGCTCGGTTTAGGGTACGGGTTAGGATTAGGGTACGTGTTAGTGTTAGGGTAGGGGTTAGGGTTAGAGTACGCATTAGGGTTAGGGTAGTTATTAAACCTATCCCACTCTCTAGATACCCCTTAGCACGTAAGGCAATATTATTTGGGGGTGCAGCCATGGAGAAGAGTTTAGACACTAGGATAAGATAAGGAACACACCCATTATAAAGAAATCACATTAGGATTCTCTTTTTAAGCTGTTCCTTAAAACACTAGTGCTTAGGAAATCTATTGGAGGCAGAAGCAGTCAAGGGTAGCCTAGGGTTAGGGTTAGGCTTAGGGTTAGGTTTAGGGTACGGCTTGGGGTATGGGTTCGGGGAGGTGTTCGTGTACGGCGTAGGGTATGGGTTAGGGTTAGGGTTTGGGTTAGTGTTAGGGTTAGGGCTCGGTTTAGGGTACGGGTTAGGATTAGGGTACGTGTTAGGGTTAGGGTAGGGGTTAGGGTTAGGTTACGCGTTAGGGCTAGGGTAGTTAGTAAACCTATCCCACTCTCTAGCTCCCCCTTAGCACGTAAAGGAATATTATTTGGGGGTCCAGCCATGGAGAAGAGTTTAGACACTAGGATAAGATAAGGAACACACCCATTATAAAGAAATCACTTTAGGATTCTCTTTTTAAGCTGTTCCTTAAAACACTACTGCTTAGGAAATCAATTGGAGGCAGAAGCAGTCAAGGGTAGCCTAGGGTTAGGGTTAGGCTTAGGGTTAGGCTTAGGGTACGGCTTAGGGTACGGGTTCGGGGAGGGGTGCGGGTACGGCGTAGGGTATGGGTTAGGGTTAGGGTTAGGGTTAGTGTTAGGGTTAGGGCTCGGTTTAGGGTACGGGTTAGGATTAGGGTACGTGTTAGGGTTAGGGTAGGGGTTAGGGTTAGGGTACGCGTTAGGGTTAGGGTAGTTATTAAACCTATCCCACTCTCTAGATACCCCTTAGCACGTAAAGGAATATTATTTGAGGGTCCAGCCATGGAGAAGAGTTTAGACACTAGGATAAGATAAGGAACACACCCATTATAAAGAAATCACATTAGGATTCTCTTTTTAAGCTGTTCCTTAAAACACTAGTGCTTAGGAAATCTATTGGAGGCAGAAGCAGTCAAGGGTAGCGTAGGGTTAGGGTTAGGCTTAGGGTTAGGCTTAGGGTACGGCTTAGGGTACGTGTTCGGGGAGGGTTTCGGGTACGGCGTAGGGTATGGGTTAGGGTTAGGGTTTGGGTTAGTGTTAGGGTTAGGGCTCGGTTTAGGGTACGGTTAGGATTAGGGTACGTGTTAGGTTTAGGGTAGGGGTTAGGGTTAGGGTACGCGTTAGGGTTAGGGTAGTTAGTAAACCTATCCCACTCTCTAGATACCCCTTAGCACGTAAAGGAATATTATTTGGGGTTCCAGCCATGGAAAAGAATTTAGACACTAGGATAAGATAAGGAACACACCCATTATAAAGAAATCACTTTAGGATTCTCTTTTTAAGCTGTTCTTAAAACACTAGTGCTTAGGAAATCTATTGGAGGCAGAAGCAGTCAAGGGTAGCCTAGGGTTAGGGTTAGGCTTAGGGTTAGGGTTAGGGTACGGCTTGGGGTATGGGTTCGGGGAGGTGTTCGTGTACGGCGTAGGGTATGGGTTAGGGTTAGGGTTTGGGTTAGTGTTAGGGTTAGGGCTCGGTTTAGGGTACGGGTTAGGATTAGGGTACGTGTTAGGGTTAGGGTAGGGGTTAGGGTTAGGTTACGCATTAGGGCTAGGGTAGTTAGTAAACCTATCCCACTCTCTAGCTCCCCCTTAGCACGTAAAGGAATATTATTTGGGGTTCCAGCAATGGAGAAGAATTTAGACACTAGGATAAGATAAGGAACACACCCATTATAAAGAAATCACATTAGGATTCTCTTTTTAAGCTGTTGCTTAAAACACTAGTGCTTAGGAAATCTATTGGAGGCAGAAGCAGTCAAGGGTAGCCTAGGGTTAGTGTTAGGCTTAGGGTTAGGCTTAGGGTACGTCTTAGGGTACGGGTTTGGGGAGGGGTTCAGGTACGGCGTAGGGTATGGGTTAGGGTTAGGGTTAGTGTTAGTGTTAGGGTTAGGGCTCGGTTTAGGGTACGGGTTAGGATTAGGGTACGTGTTAGTGTTAGAGTAGGGGTTAGGGTTAGAGTACGCATTAGGGTTAGGGTAGTTATTAAACCTATCCCACTCTCTAGATACCCCTTAGCACGTAAGGCAATATTATTTGGGGGTGCAGCCATGGAGAAGAGTTTAGACACTAGGATAAGATAAGGAACACACCCATTATAAAGAAATCACATTAGGATTCTATTTTTAAGCTGTTCCTTAAAACACTAGTGCTTAGGAAATCTATTGGAGGCAGAAGCAGTCAAGGGTAGCCTAGGGTTAGGGTTAGGCTTAGGGTTAGGTTTAGGGTACGGCTTGGGGTATGGGTTCAGGGAGGTGTTCGTGTACGGCGTAGGGTATGGGTTAGGGTTAGGGTTTGGGTTAGTGTTAGGGTTAGGGCTCGGTTTAGGGTACGGGTTAGGATTAGGGTACGTGTTAGGGTTAGGGTAGGGGTTAGGGTTAGGTTACGCGTTAGGGCTAGGGTAGTTAGTAAACCTATCCCACTCTCTAGCTCCCCCTTAGCACGTAAAGGAATATTATTTGGGGGTCCAGCCATGGAGAAGAGTTTAGACACTAGGATAAGATAAGGAACACACCCATTATAAAGAAATCACTTTAGGATTCTCTTTTTAAGCTGTTCCTTAAAACACTACTACTTAGGAAATCAATTGGAGGCAGAAGCAGTCAAGGGTAGCCTAGGGTTAGGGTTAGGCTTAGGGTTAGGTTTAGGGTATGGCTTAGGGTACGGGTTCGGGGAGGGGTGCGGGTACGGCGTAGGGTATGGGTTAGGGTTAGGGTTAGGGTTAGTGTTAGGGTTAGGGCTCGGTTTAGGGTACAGGTTAGGATTAGGGTACGTGTTAGGGTTAGGGTAGGGGTTAGGGTTAGGGTACGCGTTAGGGTTAGGGTAGTTATTAAACCTATCCCACTCTCTAGATACCCCTTAGCACGTAAGGGAATATTATTTGGGGGTGCAGCCATGGAGAAGAGTTTAGACACTAGGATAAGATAAGGAACACACCCATTATAAAGAAATCACATTAGGATTCTCTTTTTAAGCTGTTCCTTAAAACAGTAGTGCTTAGGAAATCTATTGGAGGCAGAAGCAGTCAAGGGTAGCCTAGGGTTAGGGTTAGGCTTAGGGTTAGGCTTAGGGTACGGCTTAGGGTACGGGTTCGGGGAGGGGTGCGGGTACGGCGTAGGGTATGGGTTAGGGTTAGGGTTAGGGTTAGTGTTAGGGTTAGGGCTCGGTTTAGGGTACGGGTTAGGATTAGGGTACGTGTTAGGGTTAGGGTAGGGGTTAGGGTTAGGGTACGCGTTAGGGTTAGGGTAGTTATTAAACCTATCCCACTCTCTAGATACCCCTTAGCACGTAAAGGAATATTATTTGAGGGTCCAGCCATGGAGAAGAGTTTAGACACTAGGTTAAGATAAGGAACACACCCATTATAAAGAAATCACATTAGGATTCTCTTTTTAAGCTGTTGCTTAAAACACTAGTGCTTAGGAAATCTATTGGAGGCAGAAGCAGTCAAGGGTAGCCTAGGGTTAGTGTTAGGCTTAGGGTTAGGCTTAGGGTACGGCTTAGGGTACGGGTTTGGGGAGGGGTTCAGGTACGGCGTAGGGTATGGGTTAGGGTTAGGGTTAGTGTTAGTGTTAGGGGTAGCGCTCGGTTTAGGGTACGGGTTAGGATTAGGGTACGTGTTAGTGTTAGGGTAGGGGTTAGGGTTAGAGTACGCATTAGGGTTAGGGTAGTTATTAAACCTATCCCACTCTCTAGATACCCCTTAGCACGTAAGGCAATATTATTTGGGGGTGCAGCCATGGAGAAGAGTTTAGACACTAGGATAAGATAAGGAACACACCCATTATAAAGAAATCACATTAGGATTCTCTTTTTAAGCTGTTCCTTAAAACACTAGTGCTTAGGAAATCTATTGGAGGCAGAAGCAGTCAAGGGTAGCCTAGGGTTAGGGTTAGGCTTAGGGTTAGGTTTAGGGTACGGCTTGGGGTATGGGTTCGGGGAGGTGTTCGTGTACGGCGTAGGGTATGGGTTAGGGTTAGGGTTTGGGTTAGTGTTAGGGTTAGGGCTCGGTTTAGGGTACGGGTTAGGATTAGGGTACGTGTTAGGGTTAGGGTAGGGGTTAGGGTTAGGTTACGCGTTAGGGCTAGGGTAGTTAGTAAACCTATCCCACTCTCTAGCTCCCCCTTAGCACGTAAAGGAATATTATTTGGGGGTCCAGCCATGGAGAAGAGTTTAGACACTAGGATAAGATAAGGAACACACCCATTATAAAGAAATCACTTTAGGATTCTCTTTTTAAGCTGTTCCTTAAAACACTACTGCTTAGGAAATCAATTGGAGGCAGAAGCAGTCAAGGGTAGCCTAGGGTTAGGGTTAGGCTTAGGGTTAGGCTTAGGGTACGGCTTAGGGTACGGGTTCGGGGAGGGGTGCGGGTACGGCGTAGGGTATGGGTTAGGGTTAGGGTTAGGGTTAGTGTTAGGGTTAGGGCTCGGTTTAGGGTACGGGTTAGGATTAGGGTACGTGTTAGGGTTAGGGTAGGGGTTAGGGTTAGGGTACGCGTTAGGGTTAGGGTAGTTATTAAACCTATCCCACTCTCTAGATACCCCTTAGCACGTAAAGGAATATTATTTGAGGGTCCAGCCATGGAGAAGAGTTTAGACACTAGGATAAGATAAGGAACACACCCATTATAAAGAAATCACATTAGGATTCTCTTTTTAAGCTGTTCCTTAAAACACTAGTGCTTAGGAAATCTATTGGAGGCAGAAGCAGTCAAGGGTAGCGTAGGGTTAGGGTTAGGCTTAGGGTTAGGCTTAGGGTACGGCTTAGGGTACGTGTTCGGGGAGGGTTTCGGGTACGGCGTAGGGTATGGGTTAGGGTTAGGGTTTGGGTTAGTGTTAGGGTTAGGGCTCGGTTTAGGGTACGGTTAGGATTAGGGTACGTGTTAGGTTTAGGGTAGGGGTTAGGGTTAGGGTACGCGTTAGGGTTAGGGTAGTTAGTAAACCTATCCCACTCTCTAGATACCCCTTAGCACGTAAAGGAATATTATTTGGGGTTCCAGCCATGGAAAAGAATTTAGACACTAGGATAAGATAAGGAACACACCCATTATAAAGAAATCACTTTAGGATTCTCTTTTTAAGCTGTTCTTAAAACACTAGTGCTTAGGAAATCTATTGGAGGCAGAAGCAGTCAAGGGTAGCCTAGGGTTAGGGTTAGGCTTAGGGTTAGGGTTAGGGTACGGCTTGGGGTATGGGTTCGGGGAGGTGTTCGTGTACGGCGTAGGGTATGGGTTAGGGTTAGGGTTTGGGTTAGTGTTAGGGTTAGGGCTCGGTTTAGGGTACGGGTTAGGATTAGGGTACGTGTTAGGGTTAGGGTAGGGGTTAGGGTTAGGTTACGCATTAGGGCTAGGGTAGTTAGTAAACCTATCCCACTCTCTAGCTCCCCCTTAGCACGTAAAGGAATATTATTTGGGGTTCCAGCAATGGAGAAGAATTTAGACACTAGGATAAGATAAGGAACACACCCATTATAAAGAAATCACATTAGGATTCTCTTTTTAAGCTGTTGCTTAAAACACTAGTGCTTAGGAAATCTATTGGAGGCAGAAGCAGTCAAGGGTAGCCTAGGGTTAGTGTTAGGCTTAGGGTTAGGCTTAGGGTACGTCTTAGGGTACGGGTTTGGGGAGGGGTTCAGGTACGGCGTAGGGTATGGGTTAGGGTTAGGGTTAGTGTTAGTGTTAGGGTTAGGGCTCGGTTTAGGGTACGGGTTAGGATTAGGGTACGTGTTAGTGTTAGAGTAGGGGTTAGGGTTAGAGTACGCATTAGGGTTAGGGTAGTTATTAAACCTATCCCACTCTCTAGATACCCCTTAGCACGTAAGGCAATATTATTTGGGGGTGCAGCCATGGAGAAGAGTTTAGACACTAGGATAAGATAAGGAACACACCCATTATAAAGAAATCACATTAGGATTCTATTTTTAAGCTGTTCCTTAAAACACTAGTGCTTAGGAAATCTATTGGAGGCAGAAGCAGTCAAGGGTAGCCTAGGGTTAGGGTTAGGCTTAGGGTTAGGTTTAGGGTACGGCTTGGGGTATGGGTTCAGGGAGGTGTTCGTGTACGGCGTAGGGTATGGGTTAGGGTTAGGGTTTGGGTTAGTGTTAGGGTTAGGGCTCGGTTTAGGGTACGGGTTAGGATTAGGGTACGTGTTAGGGTTAGGGTAGGGGTTAGGGTTAGGTTACGCGTTAGGGCTAGGGTAGTTAGTAAACCTATCCCACTCTCTAGCTCCCCCTTAGCACGTAAAGGAATATTATTTGGGGGTCCAGCCATGGAGAAGAGTTTAGACACTAGGATAAGATAAGGAACACACCCATTATAAAGAAATCACTTTAGGATTCTCTTTTTAAGCTGTTCCTTAAAACACTACTACTTAGGAAATCAATTGGAGGCAGAAGCAGTCAAGGGTAGCCTAGGGTTAGGGTTAGGCTTAGGGTTAGGTTTAGGGTATGGCTTAGGGTACGGGTTCGGGGAGGGGTGCGGGTACGGCGTAGGGTATGGGTTAGGATTAGGGTTAGGGTTAGTGTTAGGGTTAGGGCTCGGTTTAGGGTACAGGTTAGGATTAGGGTACGTGTTAGGGTTAGGGTAGGGGTTAGGGTTAGGGTACGCGTTAGGGTTAGGGTAGTTATTAAACCTATCCCACTCTCTAGATACCCCTTAGCACGTAAAGGAATATTATTTGAGGGTCCAGCCATGGAGAAGAGTTTAGACACTAGGATAAGATAAGGAACACACCCATTATAAAGAAATCACATTAGGATTCTCTTTTTAAGCTGTTCCTTAAAACACTAGTGCTTAGGAAATCTATTGGAGGCAGAAGCAGTCAAGGGTAGCGTAGGGTTAGGGTTAGGCTTAGGGTTAGGCTTAGGGTACGGCTTAGGGTACGGGTTCGGGGAGGGTTTCGGGTACGGCGTAGGGTATGGGTTAGGGTTAGGGTTAGGGTTAGTGTTAGGGTTAGGGCTCGGTTTAGGGTACGGTTAGGATTAGGGTACGTGTTAGGTTTAGGGTAGGGGTTAGGGTTAGGGTACGCGTTAGGGTTAGGGTAGTTAGTAAACCTATCCCACTCTCTAGATACCCCTTAGCACGTAAAGGAATATTACTTGGGGTTCCAGCAATGGAGAAGAATTTAGACACTAGGATAAGATAAGGAACACACCCATTATAAAGAAATCACATTAGGATTCTCTTTTTAAGCTGTTGCTTAAAACACTAGTGCTTAGGAAATCTATTGGAGGCAGAAGCAGTCAAGGGTAGCCTAGGGTTAGTGTTAGGCTTAGGGTTAGGCTTAGGGTACGGCTTAGGGTACGGGTTTGGGGAGGGGTTCAGGTACGGCGTAGGGTATGGGTTAGGGTTAGGGTTAGTGTTAGTGTTAGGGGTAGCGCTCGGTTTAGGGTACGGGTTAGGATTAGGGTACGTGTTAGTGTTAGGGTAGGGGTTAGGGTTAGAGTACGCATTAGGGTTAGGGTAGTTATTAAACCTATCCCACTCTCTAGATACCCCTTAGCACGTAAGGCAATATTATTTGGGGGTGCAGCCATGGAGAAGAGTTTAGACACTAGGATAAGATAAGGAACACACCCATTATAAAGAAATCACATTAGGATTCTCTTTTTAAGCTGTTCCTTAAAACACTAGTGCTTAGGAAATCTATTGGAGGCAGAAGCAGTCAAGGGTAGCCTAGGGTTAGGGTTAGGCTTAGGGTTAGGTTTAGGGTATGGCTTGGGGTATGGGTTCGGGGAGGTGTTCGTGTACGGCGTAGGGTATGGGTTAGGGTTAGGGTTTGGGTTAGTGTTAGGGTTAGGGCTCGGTTTAGGATACGGGTTAGGATTAGGGTACGTGTTAGGGTTAGGGTAGGGGTTAGGGTTAGGTTACGCATTAGGGCTAGGGTAGTTAGTAAACCTATCCCACTCTCTAGCTCCCCCTTAGCACGTAAAGGAATATTATTTGGGGGTCCAGCCATGGAGAAGAGTTTAGACACTAGGATAAGATAAGGAACACACCCATTATAAAGAAATCACTTTAGGATTCTCTTTTTAAGCTGTTCCTTAAAACACTACTGCTTAGGAAATCAATTGGAGGCAGAAGCAGTCAAGGGTAGCCTAGGGTTAGGGTTAGGCTTAGGGTTAGGTTTAGGGTATGGCTTAGGGTACGGGTTCGAGGAGGGGTGCGGGTACGGCATAGGGTATGGGTTAGGGTTAGGGTTAGGGTTAGTGTTAGGGTTAGGGCTCGGTTTAGGGTACAGGTTAGGATTAGTGTACGTGTTAGGGTTAGGGTAGGGGTTAGGGTTAGGGTACGCGTTAGGGTTAGGGTAGTTATTAAACCTATCCCACTCTCTAGATACCCCTTAGCACGTAAGGGAATATTATTTGGGGGTGCAGCCATGGAGAAGAGTTTAGACACGAGGATAAGATAAGGAACACACCCATTATAAAGAAATCACATTAGGATTCTCTTTTTAAGCTGTTCCTTAAAACAGTAGTGCTTAGGAAATCTATTGGAGGCAGAAGCAGTCAAGGGTAGCCTAGGGTTAAGGTTAGGCTTAGGGTTAGGCTTAGGGTACGGCTTAGGGTACGGGTTCGGGGAGGGGTGCGGGTACGGCGTAGGGTATGGGTTAGGGTTAGGGTTAGGGTTAGTGTTAGGGTTAGGGCTCGGTTTAGGGTACGGGTTAGGATTAGGGTACGTGTTAGGGTTAGGGTAGGGGTTAGGGTTAGGGTACGCATTAGGGTTAGGGTAGTTATTAAACCTATCCCACTCTCTAGATACCCCTTAGCACGTAAAGGAATATTATTTGGGGTTCCAGCAATGGAGAAGAATTTAGACACTAGGATAAGATAAGGAACACACCCATTATAAAGAAATCACATTAGGATTCTCTTTTTAAGCTGTTGCTTAAAACACTAGTGCTTAGGAAATCTATTGGAGGCAGAAGCAGTCAAGGGTAGCCTAGGGTTAGTGTTAGGCTTAGGGTTAGGCTTAGGGTACGGCTTAGGGTACGGGTTTGGGGAGGGGTTCAGGTACGGCGTAGGGTATGGGTTAGGGTTAGGGTTAGTGTTAGTGTTAGGGTTAGGGCTCGGTTTAGGGTACGGGTTAGGATTAGGGTACGTGTTAGTGTTAGAGTAGGGGTTAGGGTTAGAGTACGCATTAGGGTTAGGGTAGTTATTAAACCTATCCCACTCTCTAGATACCCCTTAGCACGTAAGGCAATATTATTTGGGGGTGCAGCCATGGAGAAGAGTTTAGACACTAGGATAAGATAAGGAACACACCCATTATAAAGAAATCACATTAGGATTCTCTTTTTAAGCTGTTCCTTAAAACAGTAGTGCTTAGGAAATCTATTGGAGGCAGAAGCAGTCAAGGGTAGCCTAGGGTTAGGGTTAGGCTTAGGGTTAGGCTTAGGGTACGGCTTAGGGTACGGGTTCGGGGAGGGGTGCGGGTACGGCGTAGGGTATGGGTTAGGGTTAGGGTTAGTGTTAGTGTTAGGGTTAGGGCTCGGTTTAGGGTACGGGTTAGGATTAGGGTACGTGTTAGGGTTAGGGTAGGGGTTAGGGTTAGGGTACGCGTTAGGGTTAGGGTAGTTATTAAACCTATCCCACTCTCTAGATACCCCTTAGCACGTAAAGGAATATTATTTGAGGGTCCAGCCATGGAGAAGAGTTTAGACACTAGGATAAGATAAGGAACACACCCATTATAAAGAAATCACATTAGGATTCTCTTTTTAAGCTGTTCCTTAAAACACTAGTGCTTAGGAAATCTATTGGAGGCAGAAGCAGTCAAGGGTAGCGTAGGGTTAGGGTTAGGCTTACGGTTAGGCTTAGGGTACGGCTTAGGGTACGTGTTCGGGGAGGGTTTCGGGTACGGCGTAGGGTATGGGTTAGGGTTAGGGTTTGGGTTAGTGTTAGGGTTAGGGCTCGGTTTAGGGTACGGTTAGGATTAGGGTACGTGTTAGGTTTAGGGTAGGGGTTAGGGTTAGGGTACGCGTTAGGGTTAGGGTAGTTAGTAAACCTATCCCACTCTCTAGATACCCCTTAGCACGTAAAGGAATATTATTTGGGGTTCCAGCCATGGAAAAGAATTTAGACACTAGGATAAGATAAGGAACACACCCATTATAAAGAAATCACTTTAGGATTCTCTTTTTAAGCTGTTCTTAAAACACTAGTGCTTAGGAAATCTATTGGAGGCAGAAGCAGTCAAGGGTAGCCTAGGGTTAGGGTTAGGCTTAGGGTTAGGGTTAGGGTACGGCTTGGGGTATGGGTTCGGGGAGGTGTTCGTGTACGGCGTAGGGTATGGGTTAGGGTTAGGGTTTGGGTTAGTGTTAGGGTTAGGGCTCGGTTTAGGGTACGGGTTAGGATTAGGGTACGTGTTAGGGTTAGGGTAGGGGTTAGGGTTAGGTTACGCATTAGGGCTAGGGTAGTTAGTAAACCTATCCCACTCTCTAGCTCCCCCTTAGCACGTAAAGGAATATTATTTGGGGTTCCAGCAATGGAGAAGAATTTAGACACTAGGATAAGATAAGGAACACACCCATTATAAAGAAATCACATTAGGATTCTCTTTTTAAGCTGTTGCTTAAAACACTAGTGCTTAGGAAATCTATTGGAGGCAGAAGCAGTCAAGGGTAGCCTAGGGTTAGTGTTAGGCTTAGGGTTAGCCTTAGGGTACGTCTTAGGGTACGGGTTTGGGGAGGGGTTCAGGTACGGCGTAGGGTATGGGTTAGGGTTAGGGTTAGTGTTAGTGTTAGGGTTAGGGCTCGGTTTAGGGTACGGGTTAGGATTAGGGTACGTTTTAGTGTTAGAGTAGGGGTTAGGGTTAGAGTACGCATTAGGGTTAGGGTAGTTATTAAACCTATCCCACTCTCTAGATACCCCTTAGCACGTAAGGCAATATTATTTGGGGGTGCAGCCATGGAGAAGAGTTTAGACACTAGGATAAGATAAGGAACACACCCATTATAAAGAAATCACATTAGGATTCTCTTTTTAAGCTGTTCCTTAAAACACTAGTGCTTAGGAAATCTATTGGAGGCAGAAGCAGTCAAGGGTAGCCTAGGGTTAGGGTTAGGCTTAGGGTTAGGTTTAGGGTACGGCTTGGGGTATGGGTTCAGGGAGGTGTTCGTGTACGGCGTAGGGTATGGGTTAGGGTTAGGGTTAGGGTTAGTGTTAGGGGTAGGGCTCGGTTTAGGGTACAGGTTAGGATTAGGGTACGTGTTAGGGTTAGGGTAGGGGTTAGGGTTAGGGTACGCGTTAGGGTTAGGGTAGTTATTAAACCTATCCCACTCTCTAGATACCCCTTAGCACGTAAGGGAATATTATTTGGGGGTGCAGCCATGGAGAAGAGTTTAGACACTAGGATAAGATAAGGAACACACCCATTATAAAGAAATCACATTAGGATTCTCTTTTTAAGCTGTTCCTTAAAACAGTAGTGCTTAGGAAATCTATTGGAGGCAGGAGCAGTCAAGGGTAGCCTAGGGTTAGGGTTAGGCTTAGGGTTAGGCTTAGGGTACGGCTTAGGTTACGGGTTCGGGGAGGGGTGCGGGTACGGCGTAGGGTATGGGTTAGGGTTAGGGTTAGGGTTAGTGTTAGGGTTAGGGCTCGGTTTAGGGTACGGGTTAGGATTAGGGTACGTGTTAGGGTTAGGGTAGGGGTTAGGGTTAGGGTACGCGTTAGGGTTAGGGTAGTTATTAAACCTATCCCACTCTCTAGATACCCCTTAGCACGTAAAGGAATATTATTTGAGGGTCCAGCCATGGAGAAGAGTTTAGACACTAGGATAAGATAAGGAACACACCCATTATAAAGAAATCACATTAGGATTCTCTTTTTAAGCTGTTCCTTAAAACACTAGTGCTTAGGAAATCTATTGGAGGCAGAAGCAGTCAAGGGTAGCGTAGGGTTAGGGTTAGGCTTAGGGTTAGGCTTAGGGTACGGCTTAGGGTACGGGTTCGGGGAGGGTTTCGGGTACGGCGTAGGGTATGGGTTAGGGTTAGGGTTAGGGTTAGTGTTAGGGTTAGGGCTCGGTTTAGGGTACGGTTAGGATTAGGGTACGTGTTAGGTTTAGGGTAGGGGTTAGGGTTAGGGTACGCGTTAGGGTTAGGGTAGTTAGTAAACCTATCCCACTCTCTAGATACCCCTTAGCACGTAAAGGAATATTACTTCGGGTTCCAGCAATGGAGAAGAATTTAGACACTAGGATAAGATAAGGAACACACCCATTATAAAGAAATCACATTAGGATTCTCTTTTTAAGCTGTTGCTTAAAACACTAGTGCTTAGGAAATCTATTGGAGGCAGAAGCAGTCAAGGGTAGCCTAGGGTTAGTGTTAGGCTTAGGGTTAGGCTTAGGGTACGGCTTAGGGTACGGGTTTGGGGAGGGGTTCAGGTACGGCGTAGGGTATGGGTTAGGGTTAGGGTTAGTGTTAGTGTTAGGGGTAGCGCTCGGTTTAGGGTACGGGTTAGGATTAGGGTACGTGTTAGTGTTAGGGTAGGGGTTAGGGTTAGAGTACGCATTAGGGTTAGGGTAGTTATTAAACCTATCCCACTCTCTAGATACCCCTTAGCACGTAAGGCAATATTATTTGGGGGTGCAGCCATGGAGAAGAGTTTAGACACTAGGATAAGATAAGGAACACACCCATTATAAAGAAATCACATTAGGATTCTCTTTTTAAGCTGTTCCTTAAAACACTAGTGCTTAGGAAATCTATTGGAGGCAGAAGCAGTCAAGGGTAGCCTAGGGTTAGGGTTAGGCTTAGGGTTAGGTTTAGGGTACGGCTTGGGGTATGGGTTCGGGGAGGTGTTCGTGTACGGCGTAGGGTATGGGTTAGGGTTAGGGTTTGGGTTAGTGTTAGGGTTAGGGCTCGGTTTAGGGTACGGGTTAGGATTAGGGTACGTGTTAGGGTTAGGGTAGGGGTTAGGGTTAGGTTACGCGTTAGGGCTAGGGTAGTTAGTAAACCTATCCCACTCTCTAGCTCCCCCTTAGCACGTAAAGGAATATTATTTGGGGGTCCAGCCATGGAGAAGAGTTTAGACACTAGGATAAGATAAGGAACACACCCATTATAAAGAAATCACTTTAGGATTCTCTTTTTAAGCTGTTCCTTAAAACACTACTGCTTAGGAAATCAATTGGAGGCAGAAGCAGTCAAGGGTAGCCTAGGGTTAGGGTTAGGCTTAGGGTTAGGCTTAGGGTACGGCTTAGGGTACGGGTTCGGGGAGGGGTGCGGGTACGGCGTAGGGTATGGGTTAGGGTTAGGGTTAGGGTTAGTGTTAGGGTTAGGGCTCGGTTTAGGGTACGGGTTAGGATTAGGGTACGTGTTAGGGTTAGGGTAGGGGTTAGGGTTAGGGTACGCGTTAGGGTTAGGGTAGTTATTAAACCTATCCCACTCTCTAGATACCCCTTAGCACGTAAAGGAATATTATTTGAGGGTCCAGCCATGGAGAAGAGTTTAGACACTAGGATAAGATAAGGAACACACCCATTATAAAGAAATCACATTAGGATTCTCTTTTTAAGCTGTTCCTTAAAACACTAGTGCTTAGGAAATCTATTGGAGGCAGAAGCAGTCAAGGGTAGCGTAGGGTTAGGGTTAGGCTTAGGGTTAGGCTTAGGGTACGGCTTAGGGTACGTGTTCGGGGAGGGTTTCGGGTACGGCGTAGGGTATGGGTTAGGGTTAGGGTTTGGGTTAGTGTTAGGGTTAGGGCTCGGTTTAGGGTACGGTTAGGATTAGGGTACGTGTTAGGTTTAGGGTAGGGGTTAGGGTTAGGGTACGCGTTAGGGTTAGGGTAGTTAGTAAACCTATCCCACTCTCTAGATACCCCTTAGCACGTAAAGGAATATTATTTGGGGTTCCAGCCATGGAAAAGAATTTAGACACTAGGATAAGATAAGGAACACACCCATTATAAAGAAATCACTTTAGGATTCTCTTTTTAAGCTGTTCTTAAAACACTAGTGCTTAGGAAATCTATTGGAGGCAGAAGCAGTCAAGGGTAGCCTAGGGTTAGGGTTAGGCTTAGGGTTAGGGTTAGGGTACGGCTTGGGGTAT
The DNA here is from genome assembly GCF_965194805.1 of Balaenoptera borealis. Lineage (NCBI taxonomy): Eukaryota > Metazoa > Chordata > Mammalia > Artiodactyla > Balaenopteridae > Balaenoptera > Balaenoptera borealis. Next base: position 161,092 of record NW_028123730.1, on the reverse strand, counting down.
GGGTTCGGGGAGGTGTTCGTGTACGGCGTAGGGTATGGGTTAGGGTTAGGGTTTGGGTTAGTGTTAGGGTTAGGGCTCGGTTTAGGGTACGGGTTAGGATTAGGGTACGTGTTAGGGTTAGGGTAGGGGTTAGGGTTAGGTTACGCATTAGGGCTAGGGTAGTTAGTAAACCTATCCCACTCTCTAGCTCCCCCTTAGCACGTAAAGGAATATTATTTGGGGTTCCAGCAATGGAGAAGAATTTAGACACTAGGATAAGATAAGGAACACACCCATTATAAAGAAATCACATTAGGATTCTCTTTTTAAGCTGTTGCTTAAAACACTAGTGCTTAGGAAATCTATTGGAGGCAGAAGCAGTCAAGGGTAGCCTAGGGTTAGTGTTAGGCTTAGGGTTAGGCTTAGGGTACGTCTTAGGGTACGGGTTTGGGGAGGGGTTCAGGTACGGCGTAGGGTATGGGTTAGGGTTAGGGTTAGGGTTAGTGTTAGGGTTAGGGCTCGGTTTAGGGTACGGGTTAGGATTAGGGTACGTGTTAGTGTTAGAGTAGGGGTTAGGGTTAGAGTACGCATTAGGGTTAGGGTAGTTATTAAACCTATCCCACTCTCTAGATACCCCTTAGCACGTAAGGCAATATTATTTGGGGGTGCAGCCATGGAGAAGAGTTTAGACACTAGGATAAGATAAGGAACACACCCATTATAAAGAAATCACATTAGGATTCTATTTTTAAGCTGTTCCTTAAAACACTAGTGCTTAGGAAATCTATTGGAGGCAGAAGCAGTCAAGGGTAGCCTAGGGTTAGGGTTAGGCTTAGGGTTAGGTTTAGGGTACGGCTTGGGGTATGGGTTCAGGGAGGTGTTCGTGTACGGCGTAGGGTATGGGTTAGGGTTAGGGTTTGGGTTAGTGTTAGGGTTAGGGCTCGGTTTAGGGTACGGGTTAGGATTAGGGTACGTGTTAGGGTTAGGGTAGGGGTTAGGGTTAGGTTACGCGTTAGGGCTAGGGTAGTTAGTAAACCTATCCCACTCTCTAGCTCCCCCTTAGCACGTAAAGGAATATTATTTGGGGGTCCAGCCATGGAGAAGAGTTTAGACACTAGGATAAGATAAGGAACACACCCATTATAAAGAAATCACTTTAGGATTCTCTTTTTAAGCTGTTCCTTAAAACACTACTACTTAGGAAATCAATTGGAGGCAGAAGCAGTCAAGGGTAGCCTAGGGTTAGGGTTAGGCTTAGGGTTAGGTTTAGGGTATGGCTTAGGGTACGGGTTCGGGGAGGGGTGCGGGTACGGCGTAGGGTATGGGTTAGGGTTAGGGTTAGGGTTAGTGTTAGGGTTAGGGCTCGGTTTAGGGTACAGGTTAGGATTAGGGTACGTGTTAGGGTTAGGGTAGGGGTTAGGGTTAGGGTACGCGTTAGGGTTAGGGTAGTTATTAAACCTATCCCACTCTCTAGATACCCCTTAGCACGTAAGGGAATATTATTTGGGGGTGCAGCCATGGAGAAGAGTTTAGACACTAGGATAAGATAAGGAACACACCCATTATAAAGAAATCACATTAGGATTCTCTTTTTAAGCTGTTCCTTAAAACAGTAGTGCTTAGGAAATCTATTGGAGGCAGAAGCAGTCAAGGGTAGCCTAGGGTTAGGGTTAGGCTTAGGGTTAGGCTTAGGGTACGGCTTAGGGTACGGGTTCGGGGAGGGGTGCGGGTACGGCGTAGGGTATGGGTTAGGGTTAGGGTTAGGGTTAGTGTTAGGGTTAGGGCTCGGTTTAGGGTACGGGTTAGGATTAGGGTACGTGTTAGGGTTAGGGTAGGGGTTAGGGTTAGGGTACGCGTTAGGGTTAGGGTAGTTATTAAACCTATCCCACTCTCTAGATACCCCTTAGCACGTAAAGGAATATTATTTGAGGGTCCAGCCATGGAGAAGAGTTTAGACACTAGGATAAGATAAGGAACACACCCATTATAAAGAAATCACATTAGGATTCTCTTTTTAAGCTGTTCCTTAAAACACTAGTGCTTAGGAAATCTATTGGAGGCAGAAGCAGTCAAGGGTAGCGTAGGGTTAGGGTTAGGCTTAGGGTTAGGCTTAGGGTACGGCTTAGGGTACGGGTTCGGGGAGGGTTTCGGGTACGGCGTAGGGTATGGGTTAGGGTTAGGGTTAGGGTTAGTGTTAGGGTTAGGGCTCGGTTTAGGGTACGGTTAGGATTAGGGTACGTGTTAGGTTTAGGGTAGGGGTTAGGGTTAGGGTACGCGTTAGGGTTAGGGTAGTTAGTAAACCTATCCCACTCTCTAGATACCCCTTAGCACGTAAAGGAATATTACTTGGGGTTCCAGCAATGGAGAAGAATTTAGACACTAGGATAAGATAAGGAACACACCCATTATAAAGAAATCACATTAGGATTCTCTTTTTAAGCTGTTGCTTAAAACACTAGTGCTTAGGAAATCTATTGGAGGCAGAAGCAGTCAAGGGTAGCCTAGGGTTAGTGTTAGGCTTAGGGTTAGGCTTAGGGTACGGCTTAGGGTACGGGTTTGGGGAGGGGTTCAGGTACGGCGTAGGGTATGGGTTAGGGTTAGGGTTAGTGTTAGTGTTAGGGGTAGCGCTCGGTTTAGGGTACGGGTTAGGATTAGGGTACGTGTTAGTGTTAGGGTAGGGGTTAGGGTTAGAGTACGCATTAGGGTTAGGGTAGTTATTAAACCTATCCCACTCTCTAGATACCCCTTAGCACGTAAGGCAATATTATTTGGGGGTGCAGCCATGGAGAAGAGTTTAGACACTAGGATAAGATAAGGAACACACCCATTATAAAGAAATCACATTAGGATTCTCTTTTTAAGCTGTTCCTTAAAACACTAGTGCTTAGGAAATCTATTGGAGGCAGAAGCAGTCAAGGGTAGCCTAGGGTTAGGGTTAGGCTTAGGGTTAGGTTTAGGGTATGGCTTGGGGTATGGGTTCGGGGAGGTGTTCGTGTACGGCGTAGGGTATGGGTTAGGGTTAGGGTTTGGGTTAGTGTTAGGGTTAGGGCTCGGTTTAGGATACGGGTTAGGATTAGGGTACGTGTTAGGGTTAGGGTAGGGGTTAGGGTTAGGTTACGCATTAGGGCTAGGGTAGTTAGTAAACCTATCCCACTCTCTAGCTCCCCCTTAGCACGTAAAGGAATATTATTTGGGGGTCCAGCCATGGAGAAGAGTTTAGACACTAGGATAAAATAAGGAACACACCCATTATAAAGAAATCACTTTAGGATTCTCTTTTTAAGCTGTTCCTTAAAACACTACTGCTTAGGAAATCAATTGGAGGCAGAAGCAGTCAAGGGTAGCCTAGGGTTAGGGTTAGGCTTAGGGTTAGGTTTAGGGTATGGCTTAGGGTACGGGTTCGAGGAGGGGTGCGGGTACGGCATAGGGTATGGGTTAGGGTTAGGGTTAGGGTTAGTGTTAGGGTTAGGGCTCGGTTTAGGGTACAGGTTAGGATTAGTGTACGTGTTAGGGTTAGGGTAGGGGTTAGGGTTAGGGTACGCGTTAGGGTTAGGGTAGTTATTAAACCTATCCCACTCTCTAGATACCCCTTAGCACGTAAGGGAATATTATTTGGGGGTGCAGCCATGGAGAAGAGTTTAGACACGAGGATAAGATAAGGAACACACCCATTATAAAGAAATCACATTAGGATTCTCTTTTTAAGCTGTTCCTTAAAACAGTAGTGCTTAGGAAATCTATTGGAGGCAGAAGCAGTCAAGGGTAGCCTAGGGTTAAGGTTAGGCTTAGGGTTAGGCTTAGGGTACGGCTTAGGGTACGGGTTCGGGGAGGGGTGCGGGTACGGCGTAGGGTATGGGTTAGGGTTAGGGTTAGGGTTAGTGTTAGGGTTAGGGCTCGGTTTAGGGTACGGGTTAGGATTAGGGTACGTGTTAGGGTTAGGGTAGGGGTTAGGGTTAGGGTACGCATTAGGGTTAGGGTAGTTATTAAACCTATCCCACTCTCTAGATACCCCTTAGCACGTAAAGGAATATTATTTGAGGGTCCAGCCATGGAGAAGAGTTTAGACACTAGGATAAGATAAGGAACACACCCATTATAAAGAAATCACATTAGGATTCTCTTTTTAAGCTGTTCCTTAAAACACTAGTGCTTAGGAAATCTATTGGAGGCAGAAGCAGTCAAGGGTAGCGTAGGGTTAGGGTTAGGCTTAGGGTTAGGCTTAGGGTACGGCTTAGGGTACGTGTTCGGGGAGGGTTTTGGGTACGGCGTAGGGTATGGGTTAGGGTTAGGGTTAGGGTTAGTGTTAGGGTTAGGGCTCGGTTTAGGGTACGGTTAGGATTAGGGTACGTGTTAGGTTTAGGGTAGGGGTTAGGGTTAGGGTACGCGTTAGGGTTACGGTAGTTAGTAAACCTATCCCACTGTCTAGATACCCCTTAGCACGTAAAGGAATATTATTTGGGGTTCCAGCAATGGAGAAGAATTTAGACACTAGGATAAGATAAGGAACACACCCATTATAAAGAAATCACATTAGGATTCTCTTTTTAAGCTGTTGCTTAAAACACTAGTGCTTAGGAAATCTATTGGAGGCAGAAGCAGTCAAGGGTAGCCTAGGGTTAGTGTTAGGCTTAGGGTTAGGCTTAGGGTACGGCTTAGGGTACGGGTTTGGGGAGGGGTTCAGGTACGGCGTAGGGTATGGGTTAGGGTTAGGGTTAGTGTTAGTGTTAGGGTTAGGGCTCGGTTTAGGGTACGGGTTAGGATTAGGGTACGTGTTAGTGTTAGAGTAGGGGTTAGGGTTAGAGTACGCATTAGGGTTAGGGTAGTTATTAAACCTATCCCACTCTCTAGATACCCCTTAGCACGTAAGGCAATATTATTTGGGGGTGCAGCCATGGAGAAGAGTTTAGACACTAGGATAAGATAAGGAACACACCCATTATAAAGAAATCACATTAGGATTCTCTTTTTAAGCTGTTCCTTAAAACAGTAGTGCTTAGGAAATCTATTGGAGGCAGAAGCAGTCAAGGGTAGCCTAGGGTTAGGGTTAGGCTTAGGGTTAGGCTTAGGGTACGGCTTAGGGTACGGGTTCGGGGAGGGGTGCGGGTACGGCGTAGGGTATGGGTTAGGGTTAGGGTTAGTGTTAGTGTTAGGGTTAGGGCTCGGTTTAGGGTACGGGTTAGGATTAGGGTACGTGTTAGGGTTAGGGTAGGGGTTAGGGTTAGGGTACGCGTTAGGGTTAGGGTAGTTATTAAACCTATCCCACTCTCTAGATACCCCTTAGCACGTAAAGGAATATTATTTGAGGGTCCAGCCATGGAGAAGAGTTTAGACACTAGGATAAGATAAGGAACACACCCATTATAAAGAAATCACATTAGGATTCTCTTTTTAAGCTGTTCCTTAAAACACTAGTGCTTAGGAAATCTATTGGAGGCAGAAGCAGTCAAGGGTAGCGTAGGGTTAGGGTTAGGCTTAGGGTTAGGCTTAGGGTACGGCTTAGGGTACGTGTTCGGGGAGGGTTTCGGGTACGGCGTAGGGTATGGGTTAGGGTTAGGGTTTGGGTTAGTGTTAGGGTTAGGGCTCGGTTTAGGGTACGGTTAGGATTAGGGTACGTGTTAGGTTTAGGGTAGGGGTTAGGGTTAGGGTACGCGTTAGGGTTAGGGTAGTTAGTAAACCTATCCCACTCTCTAGATACCCCTTAGCACGTAAAGGAATATTATTTGGGGTTCCAGCCATGGAAAAGAATTTAGACACTAGGATAAGATAAGGAACACACCCATTATAAAGAAATCACTTTAGGATTCTCTTTTTAAGCTGTTCTTAAAACACTAGTGCTTAGGAAATCTATTGGAGGCAGAAGCAGTCAAGGGTAGCCTAGGGTTAGGGTTAGGCTTAGGGTTAGGGTTAGGGTACGGCTTGGGGTATGGGTTCGGGGAGGTGTTCGTGTACGGCGTAGGGTATGGGTTAGGGTTAGGGTTTGGGTTAGTGTTAGGGTTAGGGCTCGGTTTAGGGTACGGGTTAGGATTAGGGTACGTGTTAGGGTTAGGGTAGGGGTTAGGGTTAGGTTACGCATTAGGGCTAGGGTAGTTAGTAAACCTATCCCACTCTCTAGCTCCCCCTTAGCACGTAAAGGAATATTATTTGGGGTTCCAGCAATGGAGAAGAATTTAGACACTAGGATAAGATAAGGAACACACCCATTATAAAGAAATCACATTAGGATTCTCTTTTTAAGCTGTTGCTTAAAACACTAGTGCTTAGGAAATCTATTGGAGGCAGAAGCAGTCAAGGGTAGCCTAGGGTTAGTGTTAGGCTTAGGGTTAGCCTTAGGGTACGTCTTAGGGTACGGGTTTGGGGAGGGGTTCAGGTACGGCGTAGGGTATGGGTTAGGGTTAGGGTTAGTGTTAGTGTTAGGGTTAGGGCTCGGTTTAGGGTACGGGTTAGGATTAGGGTACGTGTTAGTGTTAGAGTAGGGGTTAGGGTTAGAGTACGCATTAGGGTTAGGGTAGTTATTAAACCTATCCCACTCTCTAGATACCCCTTAGCACGTAAGGCAATATTATTTGGGGGTGCAGCCATGGAGAAGAGTTTAGACACTAGGATAAGATAAGGAACACACCCATTATAAAGAAATCACATTAGGATTCTCTTTTTAAGCTGTTCCTTAAAACACTAGTGCTTAGGAAATCTATTGGAGGCAGAAGCAGTCAAGGGTAGCCTAGGGTTAGGGTTAGGCTTAGGGTTAGGTTTAGGGTACGGCTTGGGGTATGGGTTCAGGGAGGTGTTCGTGTACGGCGTAGGGTATGGGTTAGGGTTAGGGTTAGGGTTAGTGTTAGGGGTAGGGCTCGGTTTAGGGTACAGGTTAGGATTAGGGTACGTGTTAGGGTTAGGGTAGGGGTTAGGGTTAGGGTACGCGTTAGGGTTAGGGTAGTTATTAAACCTATCCCACTCTCTAGATACCCCTTAGCACGTAAGGGAATATTATTTGGGGGTGCAGCCATGGAGAAGAGTTTAGACACTAGGATAAGATAAGGAACACACCCATTATAAAGAAATCACATTAGGATTCTCTTTTTAAGCTGTTCCTTAAAACAGTAGTGCTTAGGAAATCTATTGGAGGCAGAAGCAGTCAAGGGTAGCCTAGGGTTAGGGTTAGGCTTAGGGTTAGGCTTAGGGTACGGCTTAGGTTACGGGTTCGGGGAGGGGTGCGGGTACGGCGTAGGGTATGGGTTAGGGTTAGGGTTAGGGTTAGTGTTAGGGTTAGGGCTCGGTTTAGGGTACGGGTTAGGATTAGGGTACGTGTTAGGGTTAGGGTAGGGGTTAGGGTTAGGGTACGCGTTAGGGTTAGGGTAGTTATTAAACCTATCCCACTCTCTAGATACCCCTTAGCACGTAAAGGAATATTATTTGAGGGTCCAGCCATGGAGAAGAGTTTAGACACTAGGATAAGATAAGGAACACACCCATTATAAAGAAATCACATTAGGATTCTCTTTTTAAGCTGTTCCTTAAAACACTAGTGCTTAGGAAATCTATTGGAGGCAGAAGCAGTCAAGGGTAGCGTAGGGTTAGTGTTAGGCTTAGGGTTAGGCTTAGGGTACGGCTTAGGGTACGGGTTCGGGGAGGGTTTCGGGTACGGCGTAGGGTATGGGTTAGGGTTAGGGTTAGGGTTAGTGTTAGGGTTAGGGCTCGGTTTAGGGTACGGTTAGGATTAGGGTACGTGTTAGGTTTAGGGTAGGGGTTAGGGTTAGGGTACGCGTTAGGGTTAGGGTAGTTAGTAAACCTATCCCACTCTCTAGATACCCCTTAGCACGTAAAGGAATATTACTTGGGGTTCCAGCAATGGAGAAGAATTTAGACACTAGGATAAGATAAGGAACACACCCATTATAAAGAAATCACATTAGGATTCTCTTTTTAAGCTGTTGCTTAAAACACTAGTGCTTAGGAAATCTATTGGAGGCAGAAGCAGTCAAGGGTAGCCTAGGGTTAGTGTTAGGCTTAGGGTTAGGCTTAGGGTACGGCTTAGGGTACGGGTTTGGGGAGGGGTTCAGGTACGGCGTAGGGTATGGGTTAGGGTTAGGGTTAGTGTTAGTGTTAGGGGTAGCGCTCGGTTTAGGGTACGGGTTAGGATTAGGGTACGTGTTAGTGTTAGGGTAGGGGTTAGGGTTAGAGTACGCATTAGGGTTAGGGTAGTTATTAAACCTATCCCACTCTCTAGATACCCCTTAGCACGTAAGGCAATATTATTTGGGGGTGCAGCCATGGAGAAGAGTTTAGACACTAGGATAAGATAAGGAACACACCCATTATAAAGAAATCACATTAGGATTCTCTTTTTAAGCTGTTCCTTAAAACACTAGTGCTTAGGAAATCTATTGGAGGCAGAAGCAGTCAAGGGTAGCCTAGGGTTAGGGTTAGGCTTAGGGTTAGGTTTAGGGTACGGCTTGGGGTATGGGTTCGGGGAGGTGTTCGTGTACGGCGTAGGGTATGGGTTAGGGTTAGGGTTTGGGTTAGTGTTAGGGTTAGGGCTCGGTTTAGGGTACGGGTTAGGATTAGGGTACGTGTTAGGGTTAGGGTAGGGGTTAGGGTTAGGTTACGCGTTAGGGCTAGGGTAGTTAGTAAACCTATCCCACTCTCTAGCTCCCCCTTAGCACGTAAAGGAATATTATTTGGGGGTCCAGCCATGGAGAAGAGTTTAGACACTAGGATAAGATAAGGAACACACCCATTATAAAGAAATCACTTTAGGATTCTCTTTTTAAGCTGTTCCTTAAAACACTACTGCTTAGGAAATCAATTGGAGGCAGAAGCAGTCAAGGGTAGCCTAGGGTTAGGGTTAGGCTTAGGGTTAGGTTTAGGGTATGGCTTAGGGTACGGGTTCGGGGAGGGGTGCGGGTACGGCGTAGGGTATGGGTTAGGGTTAGGGTTAGGGTTAGTGTTAGGGTTAGGGCTCGGTTTAGGGTACAGGTTAGGATTAGGGTACGTGTTAGGGTTAGGGTAGGGGTTAGGGTTAGGGTACGCGTTAGGGTTAGGGTAGTTAGTAAACCTATCCCACTCTCTAGATACCCCTTAGCACGTAAGGGAATATTATTTGGGGGTGCAGCCATGGAGAAGAGTTTAGACACTAGGATAAGATAAGGAACACACCCATTATAAAGAAATCACATTAGGATTCTCTTTTTAAGCTGTTCCTTAAAACAGTAGTGCTTAGGAAATCTATTGGAGGCAGAAGCAGTCAAGGGTAGCCTAGGGTTAGGGTTAGGCTTAGGGTTAGGCTTAGGGTACGGCTTAGGTTACGGGTTCGGGGAGGGGTGCGGGTACGGCGTAGGGTATGGGTTAGGGTTAGGGTTTGGGTTAGTGTTAGGGTTAGGGCTCGGTTTAGGGTACGGGTTAGGATTAGGGTACGTGTTAGGGTTAGGATAGGGGTTAGGGTTAGGGTACGCATTAGGGCTAGGGTAGTTAGTAAACCTATCCCACTCTCTAGCTCCCCCTTAGCACGTAAAGGAATATTATTTGGGGGTCCAGCCATGGAGAAGAGTTTAGACACTAGGATAAGATAAGGAACACACCCATTATAAAGAAATCACTTTAGGATTCTCTTTTTAAGCTGTTCCTTAAAACACTACTGCTTAGGAAATCAATTGGAGGCAGAAGCAGTCAAGGGTAGCCTAGGGTTAGGGTTAGGCTTAGGGTTAGGTTTAGGGTATGGCTTAGGGTACGGGTTCGGGGAGGGGTGCGGGTACGGCGTAGGGTATGGGTTAGGGTTAGGGTTAGGGTTAGTGTTAGGGTTAGGGCTCGGTTTAGGGTACAGGTTAGGATTAGTGTACGTGTTAGGGTTAGGGTAGGGGTTAGGGTTAGGGTACGCGTTAGGGTTAGGGTAGTTATTAAACCTATCCCACTCTCTAGATACCCCTTAGCACGTAAGGGAATATTATTTGGGGGTGCAGCCATGGAGAAGAGTTTAGACACTAGGATAAGATAAGGAACACACCCATTATAAAGAAATCACATTAGGATTCTCTTTTTAAGCTGTTCCTTAAAACAGTAGTGCTTAGGAAATCTATTGGAGGCAGAAGCAGTCAAGGGTAGCCTAGGGTTAGGGTTAGGCTTAGGGTTAGGCTTAGGGTACGGCTTAGGTTACGGGTTCGGGGAGGGGTGCGGGTACGGCGTAGGGTATGGGTTAGGGTTAGGGTTTGGGTTAGTGTTAGGGTTAGGGCTCGGTTTAGGGTACGGGTTAGGATTAGGGTACGTGTTAGGGTTAGGGTAGGGGTTAGGGTTAGGTTACGCATTAGGGCTAGGGTAGTTAGTAAACCTATCCCACTCTGTAGCTCCCCCTTAGCACGTAAAGGAATATTATTTGGGGGTCCAGCCATGGAGAAGAGTTTAGACACTAGGATAAGATAAGGAACACACCCATTATAAAGAAATCACTTTAGGATTCTCTTTTTAAGCTGTTCCTTAAAACACTACTGCTTAGGAAATCAATTGGAGGCAGAAGCAGTCAAGGGTAGCCTAGGGTTAGGGTTAGGCTTAGGGTTAGGTTTAGGGTATGGCTTAGGGTATGGGTTCGGGGAGGGGTGCGGGTACGGCATAGGGTATGGGTTAGGGTTAGGATTAGGGTTAGTGTTAGGGTTAGGGCTCGGTTTAGGGTACAGGTTAGGATTAGTGTACGTGTTAGGGTTAGGGTAGGGGTTAGGGTTAGGGTACGCGTTAGGGTTAGGGTAGTTATTAAACCTATCCCACTCTCTAGATACCCCTTAGCACGTAAGGGAATATTATTTGGGGGTGCAGCCATGGAGAAGAGTTTAGACACTAGGATAAGATAAGGAACACACCCATTATAAAGAAATCACATTAGGATTCTCTTTTTAAGCTGTTCCTTAAAACAGTAGTGCCTAGGAAATCTATTGGAGGCAGAAGCAGTCAAGGGTAGCCTAGGGTTAGGGTTAGGCTTAGGGTTAGGCTTAGGGTACCGCTTAGGGTACGGGTTCGGGGAGGGGTGCGGGTACGGCGTAGGGTATGGGTTAGGGTTAGGGTTAGGGTTAGTGTTAGGGTTAGGGCTCGGTTTAGGGTACGGGTTAGGATTAGGGTACGTGTTAGGGTTAGGGTAGGGGTTAGGGTTAGGGTACGCGTTAGGGTTAGGGTAGTTATTAAACCTATCCCACTCTCTAGATACCCCTTAGCACGTAAAGGAATATTATTTGAGGTTCCAGCCATGGAGAAGAGTTTAAACACTAGGATAAGATAAGGAACACACCCATTATAAAGAAATCACATTAGGATTCTCTTTTTAAGCTGTTCCTTAAAACACTAGTGCTTAGGAAATCTATTGGAGGCAGAAGCAGTCAAGGGTAGCCTAGGGTTAGGGTTAGGCTTAGGGTTAGGTTTAGGGTATGGCTTAGGGTACGGGTTCGGGGAGGGGTGCGGGTACGGCGTAGGGTATGGGTTAGGGTTAGGGTTAGGGTTAGTGTTAGGGTTAGGGCTCGGTTTAGGGTACAGGTTAGGATTAGGGTACGTGTTAGGGTTAGGGTAGGGGTTAGGGTTAGGGTACGCGTTAGGATTAGGGTAGTTATTAAACCTATCCCACTCTCTAGATACCCCTTAGCACGTAAGGGAATATTATTTGGGGGTGCAGCCATGGAGAAGAGTTTAGACACTAGGATAAGATAAGGAACACACCCATTATAAAGAAATCACATTAGGATTCTCTTTTTAAGCTGTTCCTTAAAACAGTAGTGCTTAGGAAATCTATTGGAGGCAGAAGCAGTCAAGGGTAGCCTAGGGTTAGGGTTAGGCTTAGGGTTAGGCTTAGGGTACGGCTTAGGTTACGGGTTCAGGGAGGGGTGCGGGTACGGCGTAGGGTATGGGTTAGGGTTAGGGTTAGGGTTAGTGTTAGGGTTAGGGCTCGGTTTAGGGTACGGGTTAGGATTAGGGTACGTGTTAGGGTTAGGGTAGGGGTTAGGGTTAGGGTACGCGTTAGGGTTAGGGTAGTTATTAAACCTATCCCACTCTCTAGATACCCCTTAGCACGTAAAGGAATATTATTTGAGGGTCCAGCCATGGAGAAGAGTTTAGACACTAGGATAAGATAAGGAACACACCCATTATAAAGAAATCACATTAGGATTCTCTTTTTAAGCTGTTCCTTAAAACACTAGTGCTTAGGAAATCTATTGGAGGCAGAAGCAGTCAAGGGTAGCGTAGGGTTAGGGTTAGGCTTAGGGTTAGGCTTAGGGTACGGCTTAGGGTACGGGTTCGGGGAGGGTTTCGGGTACGGCGTAGGGTATGGGTTAGGGTTAGGGTTAGGGTTAGTGTTAGGGTTAGGGCTCGGTTTAGGGTACGGTTAGGATTAGGGTACGTGTTAGGTTTAGGGTAGGGGTTAGGGTTAGGGTACGCGTTAGGGTTAGGGTAGTTAGTAAACCTATCCCACTCTCTAGATACCCCTTAGCACGTAAAGGAATATTATTTGGGGTTCCAGCAATGGAGAAGAATTTAGACACTAGGATAAGATAAGGAACACACCCATTATAAAGAAATCACATTAGGATTCTCTTTTTAAGCTGTTGCTTAAAACACTAGTGCTTAGGAAATCTATTGGAGGCAGAAGCAGTCAAGGGTAGCCTAGGGTTAGTGTTAGGCTTAGGGTTAGGCTTAGGGTACGGCTTAGGGTACGGGTTTGGGGAGGGGTTCAGGTACGGCGTAGGGTATGGGTTAGGGTTAGGGTTAGTGTTAGTGTTAGGGTTAGGGCTCGGTTTAGGGTACGGGTTAGGATTAGGGTACGTGTTAGTGTTAGAGTAGGGGTTAGGGTTAGAGTACGCATTAGGGTTAGGGTAGTTATTAAACCTATCCCACTCTCTAGATACCCCTTAGCACGTAAGGCAATATTATTTGGGGGTGCAGCCATGGAGAAGAGTTTAGACACTAGGATAAGATAAGGAACACACCCATTATAAAGAAATCACATTAGGATTCTCTTTTTAAGCTGTTCCTTAAAACACTAGTGCTTAGGAAATCTATTGGAGGCAGAAGCAGTCAAGGGTAGCCTAGGGTTAGGGTTAGGCTTAGGGTTAGGTTTAGGGTACGGCTTGGGGTATGGGTTCGGGGAGGTGTTCGTGTACGGCGTAGGGTATGGGTTAGGGTTAGGGTTTGGGTTAGTGTTAGGGTTAGGGCTCGGTTTAGGGTACGGGTTAGGATTAGGGTACGTGTTAGGGTTAGGGTAGGTGTTAGGGTTAGGTTACGCATTAGGGCTAGGGTAGTTAGTAAACCTATCCCACTCTCTAGCTCCCCCTTAGCACGTAAAGGAATATTATTTGGGGGTCCAGCCATGGAGAAGAGTTTAGACACTAGGATAAGATAAGGAACACACCCATTATAAAGAAATCACTTTAGGATTCTCTTTTTAAGCTGTTCCTTAAAACACTACTGCTTAGGAAATCAATTGGAGGCAGAAGCAGTCAAGGGTAGCCTAGGGTTAGGGTTAGGCTTAGGGTTAGGTTTAGGGTATGGCTTAGGGTACGGGTTCGGGGAGGGGTGTGGGTACGGCATAGTGTATGGATTAGGGTTAGGGTTAGGGTTAGTGTTAGGGTTAGGGCTCGGTTTAGGGTACAGGTTAGGATTAGTGTACGTGTTAGGGTTAGGTTAGGGGTTAGGGTTAGGGTACGCGTTAGGGTTAGGGTAGTTATTAAACCTATCCCACTCTCTAGATACCCCTGAGCACGTAAAGGAATATTATTTGAGGGTCCAGCCATGGAGAAGAGTTTAGACACTAGGATAAGATAAGGAACACACCCATTATAAAGAAATCACATTAGGATTCTCTTTTTAAGCTGTTCCTTAAAACACTAGTGCTTAGGAAATCTATTGGAGGCAGAAGCAGTCAAGGGTAGCGTAGGGTTAGGGTTAGGCTTAGGGTTAGGCTTAGGGTACGGCTTAGGGTACGTGTTCGGGGAGGGTTTCGGGTACGGCGTAGGGTATGGGTTAGGGTTAGGGTTTGGGTTAGTGTTAGGGTTAGGGCTCGGTTTAGGGTACGGTTAGGATTAGGGTACGTGTTAGGTTTAGGGTAGGGGTTAGGGTTAGGGTACGCGTTAGGGTTAGGGTAGTTAGTAAACCTATCCCACTCTCTAGATACCCCTTAGCACGTAAAGGAATATTATTTGGGGGTCCAACCATGGAGAAGAATTTAGACACTAGGATAAGATAAGGAACACACCCATTATAAAGAAATCACATTAGGATTCTCTTTTTAAGCTGTTGCTTAAAACACTAGTGCTTAGGAAATCTATTGGAGGCAGAAGCAGTCAAGGGTAGCCTAGGGTTAGTGTTAGGCTTAGGGTTAGGCTTAGGGTACGGCTTAGGGTACGGGTTTGGGGAGGGGTTCAGGTACGGCGTAGGGTATGGGTTAGGGTTAGGGTTAGTGTTAGTGTTAGGGGTAGGGCTCGGTTTAGGGTACGGGTTAGGATTAGGGTACGTGTTAGTGTTAGGGTAGGGGTTAGGGTTAGAGTACGCATTAGGGTTAGGGTAGTTATTAAACCTATCCCACTCTCTAGATACCCCTTAGCACGTAAGGCAATATTATTTGGGGGTGCAGCCATGGAGAAGAGTTTAGACACTAGGATAAGATAAGGAACACACCCATTATAAAGTAATCACATTAGGATTCTCTTTTTAAGCTGTTCCTTAAAACACTAGTGCTTAGGAAATCTATTGGAGGCAGAAGCAGTCAAGGGTAGCCTAGGGTTAGGGTTAGGCTTAGGGTTAGGTTTAGGGTACGGCTTGGGGTATGGGTTCGGGGAGGTGTTCGTGTACGGCGTAGGGTATGGGTTAGGGTTAGGGTTTGGGTTAGTGTTAGGGTTAGGGCTCGGTTTAGGGTACGGGTTAGGATTAGGGTACGTGTTAGGGTTAGGGTAGGGGTTAGGGTTAGGGTACGCGTTAGGGTTAGGGTAGTTATTAAACCTATCCCACTCTCTAGATACCCCTTAGCACGTAAGGGAATATTATTTGGGGGTGCAGCCATGGAGAAGAGTTTAGACACTAGGATAAGATAAGGAACACACCCATTATAAAGAAATCACATTAGGATTCTCTTTTTAAGCTGTTCCTTAAAACAGTAGTGCTTAGGAAATCTATTGGAGGCAGAAGCAGTCAAGGGTAGCCTAGGGTTAGGGTTAGGCTTAGGGTTAGGCTTAGGGTACGGCTTAGGTTACGGGTTCGGGGAGGGGTGCGGGTACGGCGTAGGGTATGGGTTAGGGTTAGGGTTTGGGTTAGTGTTAGGGTTAGGGCTCGGTTTAGGGTACGGGTTAGGATTAGGGTACGTGTTAGGGTTAGGGTAGGGGTTAGGGTTAGGTTACGCATTAGGGCTAGGGTAGTTAGTAAACCTATCCCACTCTGTAGCTCCCCCTTAGCACGTAAAGGAATATTATTTGGGGGTCCAGCCATGGAGAAGAGTTTAGACACTAGGATAAGATAAGGAACACACCCATTATAAAGAAATCACTTTAGGATTCTCTTTTTAAGCTGTTCCTTAAAACACTACTGCTTAGGAAATCAATTGGAGGCAGAAGCAGTCAAGGGTAGCCTAGGGTTAGGGTTAGGCTTAGGGTTAGGTTTAGGGTATGGCTTAGGGTATGGGTTCGGGGAGGGGTGCGGGTACGGCATAGGGTATGGGTTAGGGTTAGGATTAGGGTTAGTGTTAGGGTTAGGGCTCGGTTTAGGGTACAGGTTAGGATTAGTGTACGTGTTAGGGTTAGGGTAGGGGTTAGGGTTAGGGTACGCGTTAGGGTTAGGGTAGTTATTAAACCTATCCCACTCTCTAGATACCCCTTAGCACGTAAGGGAATATTATTTGGGGGTGCAGCCATGGAGAAGAGTTTAGACACTAGGATAAGATAAGGAACACACCCATTATAAAGAAATCACATTAGGATTCTCTTTTTAAGCTGTTCCTTAAAACAGTAGTGCCTAGGAAATCTATTGGAGGCAGAAGCAGTCAAGGGTAGCCTAGGGTTAGGGTTAGGCTTAGGGTTAGGCTTAGGGTACCGCTTAGGGTACGGGTTCGGGGAGGGGTGCGGGTACGGCGTAGGGTATGGGTTAGGGTTAGGGTTAGGGTTAGTGTTAGGGTTAGGGCTCGGTTTAGGGTACGGGTTAGGATTAGGGTACGTGTTAGGGTTAGGGTAGGGGTTAGGGTTAGGGTACGCGTTAGGGTTAGGGTAGTTATTAAACCTATCCCACTCTCTAGATACCCCTTAGCACGTAAAGGAATATTATTTGAGGGTCCAGCCATGGAGAAGAGTTTAGACACTAGGATAAGATAAGGAACACACCCATTATAAAGAAATCACATTAGGATTCTCTTTTTAAGCTGTTCCTTAAAACACTAGTGCTTAGGAAATCTATTGGAGGCAGAAGCAGTCAAGGGTAGCGTAGGGTTAGGGTTAGGCTTAGGGTTAGGCTTAGGGTACGGCTTAGGGTACGTGTTCGGGGAGGGTTTCGGGTACGGCGTAGGGTATGGGTTAGGGTTAGGGTTTGGGTTAGTGTTAGGGTTAGGGCTCGGTTTAGGGTACGGTTAGCATTAGGGTACGTGTTAGGTTTAGGGTAGGGGTTAGGGTTAGGGTACGCGTTAGGGTTAGGGTAGTTAGTAAACCTATCCCACTCTCTAGATACCCCTTAGCACGTAAAGGAATATTATTTGGGGTTCCAGCCATGGAGAAGAATTTAGACACTAGGATAAGATAAGGAACACACCCATTATAAAGAAATCACATTAGGATTCTCTTTTTAAGCTGTTGCTTAAAACACTAGTGCTTAGGAAATCTATTGGAGGCAGAAGCAGTCAAGGGTAGCCTAGGGTTAGTGTTAGGCTTAGGGTTAGGCTTAGGGTACGGCTTAGGGTACGGGTTTGGGGAGGGGTTCAGGTACGGCGTAGGGTATGGGTTAGGGTTAGGGTTAGTGTTAGTGTTAGGGGTAGGGCTCGGTTTAGGGTACGGGTTAGGATTAGGGTACGTGTTAGTGTTAGGGTAGGGGTTAGGGTTAGAGTACGCATTAGGGTTAGGGTAGTTATTAAACCTATCCCACTCTCTAGATACCCCTTAGCACGTAAGGCAATATTATTTGGGGGTGCAGCCATGGAGAAGAGTTTAGACACTAGGATAAGATAAGGAACACACCCATTATAAAGAAATCACATTAGGATTCTCTTTTTAAGCTGTTCCTTAAAACACTAGTGCTTAGGAAATCTATTGGAGGCAGAAGCAGTCAAGGGTAGCGTAGGGTTAGGGTTAGGCTTAGGGTTAGGCTTCGGGTACGGCGTAGGGTACGGGTTCGGGGAGGGTTTCGGGTACGGCGTAGGGTATGGGTTAGGGTTAGGGTTAGGGTTAGTGTTAGGGTTAGGGCTCGGTTTAGGGTACGGTTAGGATTAGGGTACGTGTTAGGTTTAGGGTAGGGGTTAGGGTTAGGGTACGCGTTAGGGTTAGGGTAGTTAGTAAACCTATCCCACTCTCTAGATACCCCTTAGCACGTAAAGGAATATTATTTGGGGTTCCAGCAATGGAGAAGAATTTAGACACTAGGATAAGATAAGGAACACACCCATTATAAAGAAATCACATTAGGATTCTCTTTTTAAGCTGTTGCTTAAAACACTAGTGCTTAGGAAATCTATTGGAGGCAGAAGCAGTCAAGGGTAGCCTAGGGTTAGTGTTAGGCTTAGGGTTAGGCTTAGGGTACGGCTTAGGGTACGGGTTTGGGGAGGGGTTCAGGTACGGCGTAGGGTATGTGTTAGGGTTAGGGTTAGTGTTAGTGTTAGGGTTAGGGCTCGGTTTAGGGTACGGGTTAGGATTAGGGTACGTGTTAGTGTTAGAGTAGGGGTTAGGGTTAGAGTACGCATTAGGGTTAGGGTAGTTATTAAACCTATCCCACTCTCTAGATACCCCTTAGCACGTAAGGCAATATTATTTGGGGGTGCAGCCATGGAGAAGAGTTTAGACACTAGGATAAGATAAGGAACACACCCATTATAAAGAAATCACATTAGGATTCTCTTTTTAAGCTGTTCCTTAAAACACTAGTGCTTAGGAAATCTATTGGAGGCAGAAGCAGTCAAGGGTAGCCTAGGGTTAGGGTTAGGCTTAGGGTTAGGTTTAGGGTACGGCTTGGGGTATGGGTTCGGGGAGGTGTTCGTGTACGGCGTAGGGTATGGGTTAGGGTTAGGGTTTGGGTTAGTGTTAGGGTTAGGGCTCGGTTTAGGGTACGGGTTAGGATTAGGGTACGTGTTAGGGTTAGGGTAGGTGTTAGGGTTAGGTTACGCATTAGGGCTAGGGTAGTTAGTAAACCTATCCCACTCTCTAGCTCCCCCTTAGCACGTAAAGGAATATTATTTGGGGGTCCAACCATGGAGAAGAATTTAGACACTAGGATAAGATAAGGAACACACCCATTATAAAGAAATCACATTAGGATTCTCTTTTTAAGCTGTTGCTTAAAACACTAGTGCTTAGGAAATCTATTGGAGGCAGAAGCAGTCAAGGGTAGCCTAGGGTTAGTGTTAGGCTTAGGGTTAGGCTTAGGGTACGGCTTAGGGTACGGGTTTGGGGAGGGGTTCAGGTACGGCGTAGGGTATGGGTTAGGGTTAGGGTTAGTGTTAGTGTTAGGGGTAGGGCTCGGTTTAGGGTACGGGTTAGGATTAGGGTACGTGTTAGTGTTAGGGTAGGGGTTAGCGTTAGAGTACGCATTAGGGTTAGGGTAGTTATTAAACCTATCCCACTCTCTAGATACCCCTTAGCACGTAAGGCAATATTATTTGGGGGTGCAGCCATGGAGAAGAGTTTAGACACTAGGATAAGATAAGGAACACACCCATTATAAAGTAATCACATTAGGATTCTCTTTTTAAGCTGTTCCTTAAAACACTAGTGCTTAGGAAATCTATTGGAGGCAGAAGCAGTCAAGGGTAGCCTAGGGTTAGGGTTAGGCTTAGGGTTAGGTTTAGGGTACGGCTTGGGGTATGGGTTCGGGGAGGTGTTCGTGTACGGCGTAGGGTATGGGTTAGGGTTAGGGTTTGGGTTAGTGTTAGGGTTAGGGCTCGGTTTAGGGTACGGGTTAGGATTAGGGTACGTGTTAGGGTTAGGGTAGGGGTTAGGGTTAGGGTACGCGTTAGGGTTAGGGTAGTTATTAAACCTATCCCACTCTCTAGATACCCCTTAGCACGTAAGGGAATATTATTTGGGGGTGCAGCCATGGAGAAGAGTTTAGACACTAGGATAAGATAAGGAACACACCCATTATAAAGAAATCACATTAGGATTCTCTTTTTAAGCTGTTCCTTAAAACAGTAGTGCTTAGGAAATCTATTGGAGGCAGAAGCAGTCAAGGGTAGCCTAGGGTTAGGGTTAGGCTTAGGGTTAGGCTTAGGGTACGGCTTAGGTTACGGGTTCGGGGAGGGGTGCGGGTACGGCGTAGGGTATGGGTTAGGGTTAGGGTTTGGGTTAGTGTTAGGGTTAGGGCTCGGTTTAGGGTACGGGTTAGGATTAGGGTACGTGTTAGGGTTAGGGTAGGGGTTAGGGTTAGGTTACGCATTAGGGCTAGGGTAGTTAGTAAACCTATCCCACTCTGTAGCTCCCCCTTAGCACGTAAAGGAATATTATTTGGGGGTCCAGCCATGGAGAAGAGTTTAGACACTAGGATAAGATAAGGAACACACCCATTATAAAGAAATCACTTTAGGATTCTCTTTTTAAGCTGTTCCTTAAAACACTACTGCTTAGGAAATCAATTGGAGGCAGAAGCAGTCAAGGGTAGCCTAGGGTTAGGGTTAGGCTTAGGGTTAGGTTTAGGGTATGGCTTAGGGTATGGGTTCGGGGAGGGGTGCGGGTACGGCATAGGGTATGGGTTAGGGTTAGGATTAGGGTTAGTGTTAGGGTTAGGGCTCGGTTTAGGGTACAGGTTAGGATTAGTGTACGTGTTAGGGTTAGAGTAGGGGTTAGGGTTAGGGTACGCGTTAGGGTTAGGGTAGTTATTAAACCTATCCCACTCTCTAGATACCCCTTAGCACGTAAGGGAATATTATTTGGGGGTGCAGCCATGGAGAAGAGTTTAGACACTAGGATAAGATAAGGAACACACCCATTATAAAGAAATCACATTAGGATTCTCTTTTTAAGCTGTTCCTTAAAACAGTAGTGCCTAGGAAATCTATTGGAGGCAGAAGCAGTCAAGGGTAGCCTAGGGTTAGGGTTAGGCTTAGGGTTAGGCTTAGGGTACCGCTTAGGGTACGGGTTCGGGGAGGGGTGCGGGTACGGCGTAGGGTATGGGTTAGGGTTAGGGTTAGGGTTAGTGTTAGGGTTAGGGCTCGGTTTAGGGTACGGGTTAGGATTAGGGTACGTGTTAGGGTTAGGGTAGGGGTTAGGGTTAGGGTACGCGTTAGGGTTAGGGTAGTTATTAAACCTATCCCACTCTCTAGATACCCCTTAGCACGTAAAGGAATATTATTTGAGGGTCCAGCCATGGAGAAGAGTTTAGACACTAGGATAAGATAAGGAACACACCCATTATAAAGAAATCACATTAGGATTCTCTTTTTAAGCTGTTCCTTAAAACACTAGTGCTTAGGAAATCTATTGGAGGCAGAAGCAGTCAAGGGTAGCGTAGGGTTAGGGTTAGGCTTAGGGTTAGGCTTAGGGTACGGCTTAGGGTACGTGTTCGGGGAGGGTTTCGGGTACGGCGTAGGGTATGGGTTAGGGTTAGGGTTTGGGTTAGTGTTAGGGTTAGGGCTCGGTTTAGGGTACGGTTAGCATTAGGGTACGTGTTAGGTTTAGGGTAGGGGTTAGGGTTAGGGTACGCGTTAGGGTTAGGGTAGTTAGTAAACCTATCCCACTCTCTAGATACCCCTTAGCACGTAAAGGAATATTATTTGGGGTTCCAGCCATGGAGAAGAATTTAGACACTAGGATAAGATAAGGAACACACCCATTATAAAGAAATCACATTAGGATTCTCTTTTTAAGCTGTTGCTTAAAACACTAGTGCTTAGGAAATCTATTGGAGGCAGAAGCAGTCAAGGGTAGCCTAGGGTTAGTGTTAGGCTTAGGGTTAGGCTTAGGGTACGGCTTAGGGTACGGGTTTGGGGAGGGGTTCAGGTACGGCGTAGGGTATGGGTTAGGGTTAGGGTTAGTGTTAGTGTTAGGGTTAGGGCTCGGTTTAGGGTACGGGTTAGGATTAGGGTACGTGTTAGTGTTAGAGTAGGGGTTAGGGTTAGAGTACGCATTAGGGTTAGGGTAGTTATTAAACCTATCCCACTCTCTAGATACCCCTTAGCATGTAAGGCAATATTATTTGGGGGTGCAGCCATGGAGAAGAGTTTAGACACTAGGATAAGATAAGGAACACACCCATTATAAAGAAATCACATTAGGATTCTCTTTTTAAGCTGTTCCTTAAAACACTAGTGCTTAGGAAATCTATTGGAGGCAGAAGCAGTCAAGGGTAGCCTAGGGTTAGGGTTAGGCTTAGGGTTAGGTTTAGGGTACGGCTTGGGGTATGGGTTCGGGGAGGTGTTCGTGTACGGCGTAGGGTATGGGTTAGGGTTAGGGTTTGGGTTAGTGTTAGGGTTAGGGCTCGGTTTAGGGTACGGGTTAGGATTAGGGTACGTGTTAGGGTTAGGGTAGGTGTTAGGGTTAGGTTACGCATTAGGGCTAGGGTAGTTAGTAAACCTATCCCACTCTCTAGCTCCCCCTTAGCACGTAAAGGAATATTATTTGGGGGTCCAGCCATGGAGAAGAGTTTAGACACTAGGATAAGATAAGGAACACACCCATTATAAAGAAATCACTTTAGGATTCTCTTTTTAAGCTGTTCCTTAAAACACTACTGCTTAGGAAATCAATTGGAGGCAGAAGCAGTCAAGGGTAGCCTAGGGTTAGGGTTAGGCTTAGGGTTAGGTTTAGGGTATGGCTTAGGGTACGGGTTCGGGGAGGGGTGCGGGTACGGCATAGTGTATGGGTTAGGGTTAGGGTTAGGGTTAGTGTTAGGGTTAGGGCTCGGTTTAGGGTACAGGTTAGGATTAGTGTACGTGTTAGGGTTAGGTTAGGGGTTAGGGTTAGGGTACGCGTTAGGGTTAGGGTAGTTATTAAACCTATCCCACTCTCTAGATACCCCTGAGCACGTAAAGGAATATTATTTGAGGGTCCAGCCATGGAGAAGAGTTTAGACACTAGGATAAGATAAGGAACACACCCATTATAAAGAAATCACATTAGGATTCTCTTTTTAAGCTGTTCCTTAAAACACTAGTGCTTAGGAAATCTATTGGAGGCAGAAGCAGTCAAGGGTAGCGTAGGGTTAGGGTTAGGCTTAGGGTTAGGCTTAGGGTACGGCTTAGGGTACGTGTTCGGGGAGGGTTTCGGGTACGGCGTAGGGTATGGGTTAGGGTTAGGGTTTGGGTTAGTGTTAGGGTTAGGGCTCGGTTTAGGGTACGGTTAGGATTAGGGTACGTGTTAGGTTTAGGGTAGGGGTTAGGGTTAGGGTACGCGTTAGGGTTAGGGTAGTTAGTAAACCTATCCCACTCTCTAGATACCCCTTAGCACGTAAAGGAATATTATTTGGGGGTCCAACCATGGAGAAGAATTTAGACACTAGGATAAGATAAGGAACACACCCATTATAAAGAAATCACATTAGGATTCTCTTTTTAAGCTGTTGCTTAAAACACTAGTGCTTAGGAAATCTATTGGAGGCAGAAGCAGTCAAGGGTAGCCTAGGGTTAGTGTTAGGCTTAGGGTTAGGCTTAGGGTACGGCTTAGGGTACGGGTTTGGGGAGGGGTTCAGGTACGGCGTAGGGTATGGGTTAGGGTTAGGGTTAGTGTTAGTGTTAGGGGTAGGGCTCGGTTTAGGGTACGGGTTAGGATTAGGGTACGTGTTAGTGTTAGGGTAGGGGTTAGGGTTAGAGTACGCATTAGGGTTAGGGTAGTTATTAAACCTATCCCACTCTCTAGATACCCCTTAGCACGTAAGGCAATATTATTTGGGGGTGCAGCCATGGAGAAGAGTTTAGACACTAGGATAAGATAAGGAACACACCCATTATAAAGTAATCACATTAGGATTCTCTTTTTAAGCTGTTCCTTAAAACACTAGTGCTTAGGAAATCTATTGGAGGCAGAAGCAGTCAAGGGTAGCCTAGGGTTAGGGTTAGGCTTAGGGTTAGGTTTAGGGTACGGCTTGGGGTATGGGTTCGGGGAGGTGTTCGTGTACGGCGTAGGGTATGGGTTAGGGTTAGGGTTTGGGTTAGTGTTAGGGTTAGGGCTCGGTTTAGGGTACGGGTTAGGATTAGGGTACGTGTTAGGGTTAGGGTAGGGGTTAGGGTTAGGGTACGCGTTAGGGTTAGGGTAGTTATTAAACCTATCCCACTCTCTAGATACCCCTTAGCACGTAAGGGAATATTATTTGGGGGTGCAGCCATGGAGAAGAGTTTAGACACTAGGATAAGATAAGGAACACACCCATTATAAAGAAATCACATTAGGATTCTCTTTTTAAGCTGTTCCTTAAAACAGTAGTGCTTAGGAAATCTATTGGAGGCAGAAGCAGTCAAGGGTAGCCTAGGGTTAGGGTTAGGCTTAGGGTTAGGCTTAGGGTACGGCTTAGGTTACGGGTTCGGGGAGGGGTGCGGGTACGGCGTAGGGTATGGGTTAGGGTTAGGGTTTGGGTTAGTGTTAGGGTTAGGGCTCGGTTTAGGGTACGGGTTAGGATTAGGGTACGTGTTAGGGTTAGGGTAGGGGTTAGGGTTAGGTTACGCATTAGGGCTAGGGTAGTTAGTAAACCTATCCCACTCTGTAGCTCCCCCTTAGCACGTAAAGGAATATTATTTGGGGGTCCAGCCATGGAGAAGAGTTTAGACACTAGGATAAGATAAGGAACACACCCATTATAAAGAAATCACTTTAGGATTCTCTTTTTAAGCTGTTCCTTAAAACACTACTGCTTAGGAAATCAATTGGAGGCAGAAGCAGTCAAGGGTAGCCTAGGGTTAGGGTTAGGCTTAGGGTTAGGTTTAGGGTATGGCTTAGGGTATGGGTTCGGGGAGGGGTGCGGGTACGGCATAGGGTATGGGTTAGGGTTAGGATTAGGGTTAGTGTTAGGGTTAGGGCTCGGTTTAGGGTACAGGTTAGGATTAGTGTACGTGTTAGGGTTAGGGTAGGGGTTAGGGTTAGGGTACGCGTTAGGGTTAGGGTAGTTATTAAACCTATCCCACTCTCTAGATACCCCTTAGCACGTAAGGGAATATTATTTGGGGGTGCAGCCATGGAGAAGAGTTTAGACACTAGGATAAGATAAGGAACACACCCATTATAAAGAAATCACATTAGGATTCTCTTTTTAAGCTGTTCCTTAAAACAGTAGTGCCTAGGAAATCTATTGGAGGCAGAAGCAGTCAAGGGTAGCCTAGGGTTAGGGTTAGGCTTAGGGTTAGGCTTAGGGTACCGCTTAGGGTACGGGTTCGGGGAGGGGTGCGGGTACGGCGTAGGGTATGGGTTAGGGTTAGGGTTAGGGTTAGTGTTAGGGTTAGGGCTCGGTTTAGGGTACGGGTTAGGATTAGGGTACGTGTTAGGGTTAGGGTAGGGGTTAGGGTTAGGGTACGCGTTAGGGTTAGGGTAGTTATTAAACCTATCCCACTCTCTAGATACCCCTTAGCACGTAAAGGAATATTATTTGAGGGTCCAGCCATGGAGAAGAGTTTAGACACTAGGATAAGATAAGGAACACACCCATTATAAAGAAATCACATTAGGATTCTCTTTTTAAGCTGTTCCTTAAAACACTAGTGCTTAGGAAATCTATTGGAGGCAGAAGCAGTCAAGGGTAGCGTAGGGTTAGGGTTAGGCTTAGGGTTAGGCTTAGGGTACGGCTTAGGGTACGTGTTCGGGGAGGGTTTCGGGTACGG
Source organism: Balaenoptera borealis (assembly GCF_965194805.1). NCBI lineage: Eukaryota > Metazoa > Chordata > Mammalia > Artiodactyla > Balaenopteridae > Balaenoptera > Balaenoptera borealis. The sequence goes on along the minus strand of NW_028123730.1, from coordinate 136,179 downwards.
CGTAGGGTATGGGTTAGGGTTAGGGTTTGGGTTAGTGTTAGGGTTAGGGCTCGGTTTAGGGTACGGTTAGCATTAGGGTACGTGTTAGGTTTAGGGTAGGGGTTAGGGTTAGGGTACGCGTTAGGGTTAGGGTAGTTAGTAAACCTATCCCACTCTCTAGATACCCCTTAGCACGTAAAGGAATATTATTTGGGGTTCCAGCCATGGAGAAGAATTTAGACACTAGGATAAGATAAGGAACACACCCATTATAAAGAAATCACATTAGGATTCTCTTTTTAAGCTGTTGCTTAAAACACTAGTGCTTAGGAAATCTATTGGAGGCAGAAGCAGTCAAGGGTAGCCTAGGGTTAGTGTTAGGCTTAGGGTTAGGCTTAGGGTACGGCTTAGGGTACGGGTTTGGGGAGGGGTTCAGGTACGGCGTAGGGTATGGGTTAGGGTTAGGGTTAGTGTTAGTGTTAGGGGTAGGGCTCGGTTTAGGGTACGGGTTAGGATTAGGGTACGTGTTAGTGTTAGGGTAGGGGTTAGGGTTAGAGTACGCATTAGGGTTAGGGTAGTTATTAAACCTATCCCACTCTCTAGATACCCCTTAGCACGTAAGGCAATATTATTTGGGGGTGCAGCCATGGAGAAGAGTTTAGACACTAGGATAAGATAAGGAACACACCCATTATAAACAAATCACATTAGGATTCTCTTTTTAAGCTGTTCCTTAAAACACTAGTGCTTAGGAAATCTATTGGAGGCAGAAGCAGTCAAGGGTAGCGTAGGGTTAGGGTTAGGCTTAGGGTTAGGCTTCGGGTACGGCTTAGGGTACGGGTTCGGGGAGGGTTTCGGGTACGGCGTAGGGTATGGGTTAGGGTTAGGGTTAGGGTTAGTGTTAGGGTTAGGGCTCGGTTTAGGGTACGGTTAGGATTAGGGTACGTGTTAGGTTTAGGGTAGGGGTTAGGGTTAGGGTACGCGTTAGGGTTAGGGTAGTTAGTAAACCTATCCCACTCTCTAGATACCCCTTAGCACGTAAAGGAATATTATTTGGGGTTCCAGCAATGGAGAAGAATTTAGACACTAGGATAAGATAAGGAACACACCCATTATAAAGAAATCACATTAGGATTCTCTTTTTAAGCTGTTGCTTAAAACACTAGTGCTTAGGAAATCTATTGGAGGCAGAAGCAGTCAAGGGTAGCCTAGGGTTAGTGTTAGGCTTAGGGTTAGGCTTAGGGTACGGCTTAGGGTACGGGTTTGGGGAGGGGTTCAGGTACGGCGTAGGGTATGTGTTAGGGTTAGGGTTAGTGTTAGTGTTAGGGTTAGGGCTCGGTTTAGGGTACGGGTTAGGATTAGGGTACGTGTTAGTGTTAGAGTAGGGGTTAGGGTTAGAGTACGCATTAGGGTTAGGGTAGTTATTAAACCTATCCCACTCTCTAGATACCCCTTAGCACGTAAGGCAATATTATTTGGGGGTGCAGCCATGGAGAAGAGTTTAGACACTAGGATAAGATAAGGAACACACCCATTATAAAGAAATCACATTAGGATTCTCTTTTTAAGCTGTTCCTTAAAACACTAGTGCTTAGGAAATCTATTGGAGGCAGAAGCAGTCAAGGGTAGCCTAGGGTTAGGGTTAGGCTTAGGGTTAGGTTTAGGGTACGGCTTGGGGTATGGGTTCGGGGAGGTGTTCGTGTACGGCGTAGGGTATGGGTTAGGGTTAGGGTTTGGGTTAGTGTTAGGGTTAGGGCTCGGTTTAGGGTACGGGTTAGGATTAGGGTACGTGTTAGGGTTAGGGTAGGTGTTAGGGTTAGGTTACGCATTAGGGCTAGGGTAGTTAGTAAACCTATCCCACTCTCTAGCTCCCCCTTAGCACGTAAAGGAATATTATTTGGGGGTCCAACCATGGAGAAGAATTTAGACACTAGGATAAGATAAGGAACACACCCATTATAAAGAAATCACATTAGGATTCTCTTTTTAAGCTGTTGCTTAAAACACTAGTGCTTAGGAAATCTATTGGAGGCAGAAGCAGTCAAGGGTAGCCTAGGGTTAGTGTTAGGCTTAGGGTTAGGCTTAGGGTACGGCTTAGGGTACGGGTTTGGGGAGGGGTTCAGGTACGGCGTAGGGTATGGGTTAGGGTTAGGGTTAGTGTTAGTGTTAGGGGTAGGGCTCGGTTTAGGGTACGGGTTAGGATTAGGGTACGTGTTAGTGTTAGGGTAGGGGTTAGCGTTAGAGTACGCATTAGGGTTAGGGTAGTTATTAAACCTATCCCACTCTCTAGATACCCCTTAGCACGTAAGGCAATATTATTTGGGGGTGCAGCCATGGAGAAGAGTTTAGACACTAGGATAAGATAAGGAACACACCCATTATAAAGTAATCACATTAGGATTCTCTTTTTAAGCTGTTCCTTAAAACACTAGTGCTTAGGAAATCTATTGGAGGCAGAAGCAGTCAAGGGTAGCCTAGGGTTAGGGTTAGGCTTAGGGTTAGGTTTAGGGTACGGCTTGGGGTATGGGTTCGGGGAGGTGTTCGTGTACGGCGTAGGGTATGGGTTAGGGTTAGGGTTTGGGTTAGTGTTAGGGTTAGGGCTCGGTTTAGGGTACGGGTTAGGATTAGGGTACGTGTTAGGGTTAGGGTAGGGGTTAGGGTTAGGGTACGCGTTAGGGTTAGGGTAGTTATTAAACCTATCCCACTCTCTAGATACCCCTTAGCACGTAAGGGAATATTATTTGGGGGTGCAGCCATGGAGAAGAGTTTAGACACTAGGATAAGATAAGGAACACACCCATTATAAAGAAATCACATTAGGATTCTCTTTTTAAGCTGTTCCTTAAAACAGTAGTGCTTAGGAAATCTATTGGAGGCAGAAGCAGTCAAGGGTAGCCTAGGGTTAGGGTTAGGCTTAGGGTTAGGCTTAGGGTACGGCTTAGGTTACGGGTTCGGGGAGGGGTGCGGGTACGGCGTAGGGTATGGGTTAGGGTTAGGGTTTGGGTTAGTGTTAGGGTTAGGGCTCGGTTTAGGGTACGGGTTAGGATTAGGGTACGTGTTAGGGTTAGGGTAGGGGTTAGGGTTAGGTTACGCATTAGGGCTAGGGTAGTTAGTAAACCTATCCCACTCTGTAGCTCCCCCTTAGCACGTAAAGGAATATTATTTGGGGGTCCAGCCATGGAGAAGAGTTTAGACACTAGGATAAGATAAGGAACACACCCATTATAAAGAAATCACTTTAGGATTCTCTTTTTAAGCTGTTCCTTAAAACACTACTGCTTAGGAAATCAATTGGAGGCAGAAGCAGTCAAGGGTAGCCTAGGGTTAGGGTTAGGCTTAGGGTTAGGTTTAGGGTATGGCTTAGGGTATGGGTTCGGGGAGGGGTGCGGGTACGGCATAGGGTATGGGTTAGGGTTAGGATTAGGGTTAGTGTTAGGGTTAGGGCTCGGTTTAGGGTACAGGTTAGGATTAGTGTACGTGTTAGGGTTAGAGTAGGGGTTAGGGTTAGGGTACGCGTTAGGGTTAGGGTAGTTATTAAACCTATCCCACTCTCTAGATACCCCTTAGCACGTAAGGGAATATTATTTGGGGGTGCAGCCATGGAGAAGAGTTTAGACACTAGGATAAGATAAGGAACACACCCATTATAAAGAAATCACATTAGGATTCTCTTTTTAAGCTGTTCCTTAAAACACTAGTGCCTAGGAAATCTATTGGAGGCAGAAGCAGTCAAGGGTAGCCTAGGGTTAGGGTTAGGCTTAGGGTTAGGCTTAGGGTACCGCTTAGGGTACGGGTTCGGGGAGGGGTGCGGGTACGGCGTAGGGTATGGGTTAGGGTTAGGGTTAGGGTTAGTGTTAGGGTTAGGGCTCGGTTTAGGGTACGGGTTAGGATTAGGGTACGTGTTAGGGTTAGGGTAGGGGTTAGGGTTAGGGTACGCGTTAGGGTTAGGGTAGTTATTAAACCTATCCCACTCTCTAGATACCCCTTAGCACGTAAAGGAATATTATTTGAGGGTCCAGCCATGGAGAAGAGTTTAGACACTAGGATAAGATAAGGAACACACCCATTATAAAGAAATCACATTAGGATTCTCTTTTTAAGCTGTTCCTTAAAACACTAGTGCTTAGGAAATCTATTGGAGGCAGAAGCAGTCAAGGGTAGCGTAGGGTTAGGGTTAGGCTTAGGGTTAGGCTTAGGGTACGGCTTAGGGTACGTGTTCGGGGAGGGTTTCGGGTACGGCGTAGGGTATGGGTTAGGGTTAGGGTTTGGGTTAGTGTTAGGGTTAGGGCTCGGTTTAGGGTACGGTTAGGATTAGGGTACGTGTTAGGTTTAGGGTAGGGGTTAGGGTTAGGGTACGCGTTAGGGTTAGGGTAGTTAGTAAACCTATCCCACTCTCTAGATACCCCTTAGCACGTAAAGGAATATTATTTGGGGTTCCAGCCATGGAGAAGAATTTAGACACTAGGATAAGATAAGGAACACACCCATTATAAAGAAATCACATTAGGATTCTCTTTTTAAGCTGTTGCTTAAAACACTAGTGCTTAGGAAATCTATTGGAGGCAGAAGCAGTCAAGGGTAGCCTAGGGTTAGTGTTAGGCTTAGGGTTAGGCTTAGGGTACGGCTTAGGGTACGGGTTTGGGGAGGGGTTCAGGTACGGCGTAGGGTATGGGTTAGGGTTAGGGTTAGTGTTAGTGTTAGGGGTAGGGCTCGGTTTAGGGTACGGGTTAGGATTAGGGTACGTGTTAGTGTTAGGGTAGGGGTTAGGGTTAGAGTACGCATTAGGGTTAGAGTAGTTATTAAACCTATCCCACTCTCTAGATACCCCTTAGCACGTAAGGCAATATTATTTGGGGGTGCAGCCATGGAGAAGAGTTTAGACACTAGGATAAGATAAGGAACACACCCATTATAAAGAAATCACATTAGGATTCTCTTTTTAAGCTGTTCCTTAAAACACTAGTGCTTAGGAAATCTATTGGAGGCAGAAGCAGTCAAGGGTAGCGTAGGGTTAGGGTTAGGCTTAGGGTTAGGCTTCGGGTACGGCTTAGGGTACGGGTTCGGGGAGGGTTTCGGGTACGGCGTAGGGTATGGGTTAGGGTTAGGGTTAGGGTTAGTGTTAGGGTTAGGGCTCGGTTTAGGGTACGGTTAGGATTAGGGTACGTGTTAGGTTTAGGGTAGGGGTTAGGGTTAGGGTACGCGTTAGGGTTAGGGTAGTTAGTAAACCTATCCCACTCTCTAGATACCCCTTAGCACGTAAAGGAATATTATTTGGGGTTCCAGCAATGGAGAAGAATTTAGACACTAGGATAAGATAAGGAACACACCCATTATAAAGAAATCACATTAGGATTCTCTTTTTAAGCTGTTGCTTAAAACACTAGTGCTTAGGAAATCTATTGGAGGCAGAAGCAGTCAAGGGTAGCCTAGGGTTAGTGTTAGGCTTAGGGTTAGGCTTAGGGTACGGCTTAGGGTACGGGTTTGGGGAGGGGTTCAGGTACGGCGTAGGGTATGTGTTAGGGTTAGGGTTAGTGTTAGTGTTAGGGTTAGGGCTCGGTTTAGGGTACGGGTTAGGATTAGGGTACGTGTTAGTGTTAGAGTAGGGGTTAGGGTTAGAGTACGCATTAGGGTTAGGGTAGTTATTAAACCTATCCCACTCTCTAGATACCCCTTAGCACGTAAGGCAATATTATTTGGGGGTGCAGCCATGGAGAAGAGTTTAGACACTAGGATAAGATAAGGAACACACCCATTATAAAGAAATCACATTAGGATTCTCTTTTTAAGCTGTTCCTTAAAACACTAGTGCTTAGGAAATCTATTGGAGGCAGAAGCAGTCAAGGGTAGCCTAGGGTTAGGGTTAGGCTTAGGGTTAGGTTTAGGGTACGGCTTGGGGTATGGGTTCGGGGAGGTGTTCGTGTACGGCGTAGGGTATGGGTTAGGGTTAGGGTTTGGGTTAGTGTTAGGTTTAGGGCTCGGTTTAGGGTACGGGTTAGGATTAGGGTACGTGTTAGGGTTAGGGTAGGTGTTAGGGTTAGGTTACGCATTAGGGCTAGGGTAGTTAGTAAACCTATCCCACTCTCTAGCTCCCCCTTAGCACGTAAAGGAATATTATTTGGGGGTCCAGCCATGGAGAAGAGTTTAGACACTAGGATAAGATAAGGAACACACCCATTATAAAGAAATCACTTTAGGATTCTCTTTTTAAGCTGTTCCTTAAAACACTACTGCTTAGGAAATCAATTGGAGGCAGAAGCAGTCAAGGGTAGCCTAGGGTTAGGGTTAGGCTTAGGGTTAGGTTTAGGGTATGGCTTAGGGTACGGGTTCGGGGAGGGGTGCGGGTACGGCATAGTGTATGGGTTAGGGTTAGGGTTAGGGTTAGTGTTAGGGTTAGGGCTCGGTTTAGGGTACAGGTTAGGATTAGTGTACGTGTTAGGGTTAGGGTAGGGGTTAGGGTTAGGGTACGCGTTAGGGTTAGGGTAGTTATTAAACCTATCCCACTCTCTAGATACCCCTGAGCACGTAAAGGAATATTATTTGAGGGTCCAGCCATGGAGAAGAGTTTAGACACTAGGATAAGATAAGGAACACACCCATTATAAAGAAATCACATTAGGATTCTCTTTTTAAGCTGTTCCTTAAAACACTAGTGCTTAGGAAATCTATTGGAGGCAGAAGCAGTCAAGGGTAGCGTAGGGTTAGGGTTAGGCTTAGGGTTAGGCTTAGGGTACGGCTTAGGGTACGTGTTCGGGGAGGGTTTCGGGTACGGCGTAGGGTATGGGTTAGGGTTAGGGTTTGGGTTAGTGTTAGGGTTAGGGCTCGGTTTAGGGTACGGTTAGGATTAGGGTACGTGTTAGGTTTAGGGTAGGGGTTAGGGTTAGGGTACGCGTTAGGGTTAGGGTAGTTAGTAAACCTATCCCACTCTCTAGATACCCCTTAGCACGTAAAGGAATATTATTTGGGGGTCCAACCATGGAGAAGAATTTAGACACTAGGATAAGATAAGGAACACACCCATTATAAAGAAATCACATTAGGATTCTCTTTTTAAGCTGTTGCTTAAAACACTAGTGCTTAGGAAATCTATTGGAGGCAGAAGCAGTCAAGGGTAGCCTAGGGTTAGTGTTAGGCTTAGGGTTAGGCTTAGGGTACGGCTTAGGGTACGGGTTTGGGGAGGGGTTCAGGTACGGCGTAGGGTATGTGTTAGGGTTAGGGTTAGTGTTAGTGTTAGGGGTAGGGCTCGGTTTAGGGTACGGGTTAGGATTAGTGTACGTGTTAGTGTTAGGGTAGGGGTTAGGGTTAGAGTACGCATTAGGGTTAGGGTAGTTATTAAACCTATCCCACTCTCTAGATACCCCTTAGCACGTAAGGCAATATTATTTGGGGGTGCAGCCATGGAGAAGAGTTTAGACACTAGGATAAGATAAGGAACACACCCATTATAAAGAAATCACATTAGGATTCTCTTTTTAAGCTGTTCCTTAAAACACTAGTGCTTAGGAAATCTATTGGAGGCAGAAGCAGTCAAGGGTAGCCTAGGGTTAGGGTTAGGCTTAGGGTTAGGTTTAGGGTATGGCTTAGGGTACGGGTTCGGGGAGGGGTGCGGGTACGGCATAGGGTATGGGTTAGGGTTAGGGTTAGGGTTAGTGTTAGGGTTAGGGCTCGGTTTAGGGTACAGGTTAGGATTAGTGTACGTGTTAGGGTTAGGGTAGGGGTTAGGGTTAGGGTACGCGTTAGGGTTAGGGTAGTTATTAAACCTATCCCACTCTCTAGATACCCCTTAGCACGTAAGGGAATATTATTTGGGGGTGCAGCCATGGAGAAGAGTTTAGACACTAGGATAAGATAAGGAACACACCCATTATAAAGAAATCACATTAGGATTCTCTTTTTAAGCTGTTCCTTAAAACAGTAGTGCTTAGGAAATCTATTGGAGGCAGAAGCAGTCAAGGGTAGCCTAGGGTTAGGGTTAGGCTTAGGGTTAGGCTTAGGGTACGGCTTAGGGTACGGGTTCGGGGAGGGGTGCGGGTACGGCGTAGGGTATGGGTTAGGGTTAGGGTTAGGGTTAGTGTTAGGGTTAGGGCTCGGTTTAGGGTACGGGTTAGGATTAGGGTACGTGTTAGGGTTAGGGTAGGGGTTAGGGTTAGGGTACGCATTAGGGTTAGGGTAGTTATTAAACCTATCCCACTCTCTAGATACCCCTTAGCACGTAAAGGAATATTATTTGAGGGTCCAGCCATGGAGAAGAGTTTAGACACTAGGATAAGATAAGGAACACACCCATTATAAAGAAATCACATTAGGATTCTCTTTTTAAGCTGTTCCTTAAAACACTAGTGCTTAGGAAATCTATTGGAGGCAGAAGCAGTCAAGGGTAGCGTAGGGTTAGGGTTAGGCTTAGGGTTAGGCTTAGGGTACGGCTTAGGGTACGTGTTCGGGGAGGGTTTCGGGTACGGCGTAGGGTATGGGTTAGGGTTAGGGTTAGGGTTAGTGTTAGGGTTAGGGCTCGGTTTAGGGTACGGTTAGGATTAGGGTACGTGTTAGGTTTAGGGTAGGGGTTAGGGTTAGGGTACGCGTTAGGGTTAGGGTAGTTAGTAAACCTATCCCACTGTCTAGATACCCCTTAGCACGTAAAGGAATATTATTTGGGGTTCCAGCAATGGAGAAGAATTTAGACACTAGGATAAGATAAGGAACACACCCATTATAAAGAAATCACATTAGGATTCTCTTTTTAAGCTGTTGCTTAAAACACTAGTGCTTAGGAAATCTCTTGGAGGCAGAAGCAGTCAAGGGTAGCCTAGGGTTAGTGTTAGGCTTAGGGTTAGGCTTAGGGTATGGCTTAGGGTACGGGTTCGGGGAGGGTTTCGGGTACGGCGTAGGGTATGGGTTAGGGTTAGGGTTAGGGTTAGTGTTAGGGTTAGGGCTCGGTTTAGGGTACGGGTTAGGATTAGGGTACGTGTTAGAGTTAGGGTAGGGGTTAGGGTTAGGGTACGCGTTAGGGTTAGGGTAGTTATTAAACCTATCCCACTCTCTACCTCCCCGTTAGCATGTAAAGGAATATTATTTGGGGGTCCAGCCATGGAGAAGAGTTTAGACACTAGGATAAGATAAGGAACACACCCATTATAAAGAAATCACATTAGGATTCTCTTTTTAAGTTGTTCCTTAAAAAACTACTGCTTAGGAAATCAATTGGAGGCAGAAGCAGTCAAGGGTAGCCTAGGGTTAGGGTTAGGCTTAGGGTTAGGTTTAGGGTATGGCTTAGGGTACGGGTTCGGGGAGGGGTGCGGGTACGGCATAGGGTATGGGTTAGGGTTAGGGTTAGTGTTAGGGTTAGGGCTCGGTTTAGGGTACAGGTTAGGATTAGGGTACATGTTTGGGTTAGGGTAGGGGTTAGAGTTAGGGTACGCGTTAGGGTTAGGGTAGTTATTAAACCTATCCCACTCTCTAGATACCCCTTAGCACGTAAGGGAATATTATTTGGGGGTGCAGCCATATAGAAGAGTTTAGACACTAGGATAAGATAAGGAACACACCCATTATAAAGAAATCACTTTAGGATTCTCTTTTTAAGCTGTTCCTTAAAACACTACTGCTTAGGAAATCAATTGGAGGCAGAAGCAGTCAAGGGTAGCCTAGGGTTAGGGTTAGGCTTAGGGTTAGGTTTAGGGTATGGCTTAGGGTACGGGTTCGGGGAGGGGTGCGGGTACGGCATAGGGTATGGGTTAGGGTTAGGGTTAGGGTTAGTGTTAGGGTTAGGGCTCGGTTTAGGGTACAGGTTAGGATTAGTGTACGTGTTAGGGTTAGGGTAGGGGTTAGGGTTAGGGTACGCGTTAGGGTTAGGGTAGTTATTAAACCTATCCCACTCTCTAGATACCCCTTAGCACGTAAGGGAATATTATTTGGGGGTGCAGCCATGGAGAAGAGTTTAGACACTAGGATAAGATAAGGAACACACACATTATAAAGAAATCACATTAGGATTCTCTTTTTAAGCTGTTCCTTAAAACAGTAGTGCTTAGGAAATCTATTGGAGGCAGAAGCAGTCAAGTGTAGCCTAGGGTTAGGGTTAGGCTTAGGGTTAGGCTTAGGGTACGGCTTAGGGTACGGGTTCGGGGAGGGGTGCGGGTACGGCGTAGGGTATGGGTTAGGGTTAGGGTTAGGGTTAGTGTTAGGGTTAGGGCTCGGTTTAGGGTACGGGTTAGGATTAGGGTACGTGTTAGGGTTAGGGTAGGGGTTAGGGTTAGGGTACGCGTTAGGGTTAGGGTAGTTATTAAACCTATCCCACTCTCTAGATACCCCTTAGCACGTAAAGGAATATTATTTGAGGGTCCAGCCATAGAGAAGAGTTTAGACACTAGGATAAGATAAGGAACACACCCATTATAAAGAAATCACATTAGGATTCTCTTTTTAAGCTGTTGCTTAAAACACTAGTGCTTAGGAAATCTATTGGAGGCAGAAGCAGTCAAGGGTAGCCTAAGGTTAGGGTTAGGCTTAGGGTTAGGTTTAGGGTATGGCTTAGGGTACGGGTTCGGGGAGGGGTGCGGGTACGGCGTAGGGTATGGGTTAGGGTTAGGGTTAGGGTTAATGTTAGGGTTAGGGCTCGGTTTAGGGTACAGGTTAGGATTAGGGTACGTGTTAGGGTTAGGGTAGGGGTTAGGGTTAGGGTACGCGTTAGGGTTAGGGTAGTTATTAAACCTATCCCACTCTCTAGATACCCCTTAGCACGTAAGGGAATATTATTTGGGGGTGCAGCCATGGAGAAGAGTTTAGACACTAGGATAAGATAAGGAACACACCCATTATAAAGAAATCACATTAGGATTCTCTTTTTAAGCTGTTCCTTAAAACAGTAGTGCTTAGGAAATCTATTGGAGGCAGAAGCAGTCAAGGGTAGCCTAGGGTTAGGGTTAGGCTTAGGGTTAGGCTTAGGGTACGGCTTAGGTTACGGGTTCGGGGAGGGGTGCGGGTACGGCGTAGGGTATGGGTTAGGGTTAGGGTTAGGGTTAGTGTTAGGGTTAGGGCTCGGTTTAGGGTACGGGTTAGGATTAGGGTACGTGTTAGGGTTAGGGTAGGGGTTAGGGTTAGGGTACGCGTTAGGGTTAGGGTAGTTATTAAACCTATCCCACTCTCTAGATACCCCTTAGCACGTAAAGGAATATTATTTGAGGGTCCAGCCATGGAGAAGAGTTTAGACACTAGGATAAGATAAGGAACACACCCATTATAAAGAAATCACATTAGGATTCTCTTTTTAAGCTGTTCCTTAAAACACTAGTGCTTAGGAAATCTATTGGAGGCAGAAGCAGTCAAGGGTAGCGTAGGGTTAGGGTTAGGCTGAGGTTTAGGCTTAGGGTACGGCTTAGGGTACGGGTTCGGGGAGGGTTTCGGGTACGGCGTAGGTTATGGGTTAGGGTTAGGGTTAGGGTTAGTGTTAGGGTTAGGGCTCGGTTTAGGGTACGGTTAGGATTAGGGTACGTGTTAGGTTTAGGGTAGGGGTTAGGGTTAGGGTACGCGTTAGGGTTAGGGTAGTTAGTAAACCTATCCCACTCTCTAGATACCCCTTAGCACGTAAAGGAATATTATTTGGGGTTCCAGCAATGGAGAAGAATTTAGACACTAGGATAAGATAAGGAACACACCCATTATAAAGAAATCACATTAGGATTCTCTTTTTAAGCTGTTGCTTAAAACACTAGTGCTTAGGAAATCTATTGGAGGCAGAAGCAGTCAAGGGTAGCCTAGGGTTAGTGTTAGGCTTAGGGTTAGGCTTAGGGTACGGCTTAGGGTACGGGTTTGGGGAGGGGTTCAGGTACGGCGTAGGGTATGGGTTAGGGTTAGGGTTAGTGTTAGTGTTAGGGGTAGGGCTCGGTTTAGGGTACGGGTTAGGATTAGGGTACGTGTTAGTGTTAGAGTAGGGGTTAGGGTTAGAGTACGCATTAGGGTTAGGGTAGTTATTAAACCTATCCCACTCTCTAGATACCCCTTAGCACGTAAGGCAATATTATTTGGGGGTGCAGCCATGGAGAAGAGTTTAGACACTAGGATAAGATAAGGAACACACCCATTATAAAGAAATCACATTAGGATTCTCTTTTTAAGCTGTTCCTTAAAACACTAGTGCTTAGGAAATCTATTGGAGGCAGAAGCAGTCAAGGGTAGCCTAGGGTTAGGGTTAGGCTTAGGGTTAGGTTTAGGGTATGGCTTGGGGTATGGGTTCGGGGAGGTGTTCGTGTACGGCGTAGGGTATGGGTTAGGGTTAGGGTTTGGGTTAGTGTTAGGGTTAGGGCTCGGTTTAGGGTACGGGTTAGGATTAGGGTACGTGTTAGGGTTAGGGTAGGGGTTAGGGTTAGGTTACGCATTAGGGCTAGGGTAGTTAGTAAACCTATCCCACTCTCTAGCTCCCCCTTAGCACGTAAAGGAATATTATTTGGGGGTCCAGCCATGGAGAAGAGTTTAGACACTAGGATAAGATAAGGAACACACCCATTATAAAGAAATCACTTTAGGATTCTCTTTTTAAGCTGTTCCTTAAAACACTACTGCTTAGGAAATCAATTGGAGGCAGAAGCAGTCAAGGGTAGCCTAGGGTTAGGGTTAGGCTTAGGGTTAGGTTTAGGGTATGGCTTAGGGTACGGGTTCGGGGAGGGGTGCGGGTACGGCATAGGGTATGGGTTAGGGTTAGGGTTAGGGTTAGTGTTAGGGTTAGGGCTCGGTTTAGGGTACAGGTTAGGATTAGTGTACGTGTTAGGGTTAGGGTAGGGGTTAGGGTTAGGGTACGCGTTAGGGTTAGGGTAGTTATTAAACCTATCCCACTCTCTAGATACCCCTTAGCACGTAAGGGAATATTATTTGGGGGTGCAGCCATGGAGAAGAGTTTAGACACTAGGATAAGATAAGGAACACACCCATTATAAAGAAATCACATTAGGATTCTCTTTTTAAGCTGTTCCTTAAAACAGTAGTGCTTAGGAAATCTATTGGAGGCAGAAGCAGTCAAGGGTAGCCTAGGGTTAGGGTTAGGCTTAGGGTTAGGCTTAGGGTACGGCTTAGGGTACGGGTTCGGGGAGGGGTGCGGGTACGGCGTAGGGTATGGGTTAGGGTTAGGGTTAGGGTTAGTGTTAGGGTTAGGGCTCGGTTTAGGGTACGGGTTAGGATTAGGGTACGTGTTAGGGTTAGGGTAGGGGTTAGGGTTAGGGTACGCATTAGGGTTAGGGTAGTTATTAAACCTATCCCACTCTCTAGATACCCCTTAGCACGTAAAGGAATATTATTTGAGGGTCCAGCCATGGAGAAGAGTTTAGACACTAGGATAAGATAAGGAACACACCCATTATAAAGAAATCACATTAGGATTCTCTTTTTAAGCTGTTCCTTAAAACACTAGTGCTTAGGAAATCTATTGGAGGCAGAAGCAGTCAAGGGTAGCGTAGGGTTAGGGTTAGGCTTAGGGTTAGGCTTAGGGTACGGCTTAGGGTACGTGTTCGGGGAGGGTTTTGGGTACGGCGTAGGGTATGGGTTAGGGTTAGGGTTAGGGTTAGTGTTAGGGTTAGGGCTCGGTTTAGGGTACGGTTAGGATTAGGGTACGTGTTAGGTTTAGGGTAGGGGTTAGGGTTAGGGTACGCGTTAGGGTTACGGTAGTTAGTAAACCTATCCCACTGTCTAGATACCCCTTAGCACGTAAAGGAATATTATTTGGGGTTCCAGCAATGGAGAAGAATTTAGACACTAGGATAAGATAAGGAACACACCCATTATAAAGAAATCACATTAGGATTCTCTTTTTAAGCTGTTGCTTAAAACACTAGTGCTTAGGAAATCTATTGGAGGCAGAAGCAGTCAAGGGTAGCCTAGGGTTAGTGTTAGGCTTAGGGTTAGGCTTAGGGTACGGCTTAGGGTACGGGTTTGGGGAGGGGTTCAGGTACGGCGTAGGGTATGGGTTAGGGTTAGGGTTAGTGTTAGTGTTAGGGTTAGGGCTCGGTTTAGGGTACGGGTTAGGATTAGGGTACGTGTTAGTGTTAGAGTAGGGGTTAGGGTTAGAGTACGCATTAGAGTTAGGGTAGTTATTAAACCTATCCCACTCTCTAGATACCCCTTAGCACGTAAGGCAATATTATTTGGGGGTGCAGCCATGGAGAAGAGTTTAGACACTAGGATAAGATAAGGAACACACCCATTATAAAGAAATCACATTAGGATTCTCTTTTTAAGCTGTTCCTTAAAACAGTAGTGCTTAGGAAATCTATTGGAGGCAGAAGCAGTCAAGGGTAGCCTAGGGTTAGGGTTAGGCTTAGGGTTAGGCTTAGGGTACGGCTTAGGGTACGGGTTCGGGGAGGGGTGCGGGTACGGCGTAGGGTATGGGTTAGGGTTAGGGTTAGGGTTAGTGTTAGGGTTAGGGCTCGGTTTAGGGTACGGGTTAGGATTAGGGTACGTGTTAGGGTTAGGGTAGGGGTTAGGGTTAGGGTACGCGTTAGGGTTAGGGTAGTTATTAAACCTATCCCACTCTCTAGATACCCCTTAGCACGTAAAGGAATATTATTTGAGGGTCCAGCCATGGAGAAGAGTTTAGACACTAGGATAAGATAAGGAACACACCCATTATAAAGAAATCACATTAGGATTCTCTTTTTAAGCTGTTGCTTAAAACACTAGTGCTTAGGAAATCTATTGGAGGCAGAAGCAGTCAAGGGTAGCCTAGGGTTAGGGTTAGGCTTAGGGTTAGGTTTAGGGTATGGCTTAGGGTACGGGTTCGGGGAGGGGTGCGGGTACGGCGTAGGGTATGGGTTAGGGTTAGGGTTAGGGTTAATGTTAGGGTTAGGGCTCGGTTTAGGGTACAGGTTAGGATTAGGGTACGTGTTAGGGTTAGGGTAGGGGTTAGGGTTAGGGTACGCGTTAGGGTTAGGGTAGTTATTAAACCTATCCCACTCTCTAGATACCCCTTAGCACGTAAGGGAATATTATTTGGGGGTGCAGCCATGGAGAAGAGTTTAGACACTAGGATAAGATAAGGAACACACCCATTATAAAGAAATCACATTAGGATTCTCTTTTTAAGCTGTTCCTTAAAACAGTAGTGCTTAGGAAATCTATTGGAGGCAGAAGCAGTCAAGGGTAGCCTAGGGTTAGGGTTAGGCTTAGTGTTAGGCTTAGGGTACGGCTTAGGTTACGGGTTCGGGGAGGGGTGCGGGTACGGCGTAGGGTATGGGTTAGGGTTAGGGTTAGGGTTAGTGTTAGGGTTAGGGCTCGGTTTAGGGTACGGGTTAGGATTAGGGTACGTGTTAGGGTTAGGGTAGGGGTTAGGGTTAGGGTACGCGTTAGGGTTAGGGTAGTTATTAAACCTATCCCACTCTCTAGATACCCCTTAGCACGTAAAGGAATATTATTTGAGGGTCCAGCCATGGAGAAGAGTTTAGACACTAGGATAAGATAAGGAACACACCCATTATAAAGAAATCACATTAGGATTCTCTTTTTAAGCTGTTCCTTAAAACACTAGTGCTTAGGAAATCTATTGGAGGCAGAAGCAGTCAAGGGTAGCGTAGGGTTAGGGTTAGGCTGAGGTTTAGGCTTAGGGTACGGCTTAGGGTACGGGTTCGGGGAGGGTTTCGGGTACGGCGTAGGTTATGGGTTAGGGTTAGGGTTAGGGTTAGTGTTAGGGTTAGGGCTCGGTTTAGGGTACGGTTAGGATTAGGGTACGTGTTAGGTTTAGGGTAGGGGTTAGGGTTAGGGTACGCGTTAGGGTTAGGGTAGTTAGTAAACCTATCCCACTCTCTAGATACCCCTTAGCACGTAAAGGAATATTATTTGGGGTTCCAGCAATGGAGAAGAATTTAGACACTAGGATAAGATAAGGAACACACCCATTATAAAGAAATCACATTAGGATTCTCTTTTTAAGCTGTTGCTTAAAACACTAGTGCTTAGGAAATCTATTGGAGGCAGAAGCAGTCAAGGGTAGCCTAGGGTTAGTGTTAGGCTTAGGGTTAGGCTTAGGGTACGGCTTAGGGTACGGGTTTGGGGAGGGGTTCAGGTACGGCGTAGGGTATGGGTTAGGGTTAGGGTTAGTGTTAGTGTTAGGGGTAGGGCTCGGTTTAGGGTACGGGTTAGGATTAGGGTACGTGTTAGTGTTAGAGTAGGGGTTAGGGTTAGAGTACGCATTAGGGTTAGGGTAGTTATTAAACCTATCCCACTCTCTAGATACCCCTTAGCACGTAAGGCAATATTATTTGGGGGTGCAGCCATGGAGAAGAGTTTAGACACTAGGATAAGATAAGGAACACACCCATTATAAAGAAATCACATTAGGATTCTCTTTTTAAGCTGTTCCTTAAAACACTAGTGCTTAGGAAATCTATTGGAGGCAGAAGCAGTCAAGGGTAGCCTAGGGTTAGGGTTAGGCTTAGGGTTAGGTTTAGGGTATGGCTTGGGGTATGGGTTCGGGGAGGTGTTCGTGTACGGCGTAGGGTATGGGTTAGGGTTAGGGTTTGGGTTAGTGTTAGGGTTAGGGCTCGGTTTAGGGTACGGGTTAGGATTAGGGTACGTGTTAGGGTTAGGGTAGGGGTTAGGGTTAGGTTACGCATTAGGGCTAGGGTAGTTAGTAAACCTATCCCACTCTCTAGCTCCCCCTTAGCACGTAAAGGAATATTATTTGGGGGTCCAGCCATGGAGAAGAGTTTAGACACTAGGATAAGATAAGGAACACACCCATTATAAAGAAATCACTTTAGGATTCTCTTTTTAAGCTGTTCCTTAAAACACTACTGCTTAGGAAATCAATTGGAGGCAGAAGCAGTCAAGGGTAGCCTAGGGTTAGGGTTAGGCTTAGGGTTAGGTTTAGGGTATGGCTTAGGGTACGGGTTCGGGGAGGGGTGCGGGTACGGCATAGGGTATGGGTTAGGGTTAGGGTTAGGGTTAGTGTTAGGGTTAGGGCTCGGTTTAGGGTACAGGTTAGGATTAGTGTACGTGTTAGGGTTAGGGTAGGGGTTAGGGTTAGGGTACGCGTTAGGGTTAGGGTAGTTATTAAACCTATCCCACTCTCTAGATACCCCTTAGCACGTAAGGGAATATTATTTGGGGGTGCAGCCATGGAGAAGAGTTTAGACACTAGGATAAGATAAGGAACACACCCATTATAAAGAAATCACATTAGGATTCTCTTTTTAAGCTGTTCCTTAAAACAGTAGTGCTTAGGAAATCTATTGGAGGCAGAAGCAGTCAAGGGTAGCCTAGGGTTAGGGTTAGGCTTAGGGTTAGGCTTAGGGTACGGCTTAGGGTACGGGTTCGGGGAGGGGTGCGGGTACGGCGTAGGGTATGGGTTAGGGTTAGGGTTAGGGTTAGTGTTAGGGTTAGGGCTCGGTTTAGGGTACGGGTTAGGATTAGGGTACGTGTTAGGGTTAGGGTAGGGGTTAGGGTTAGGGTACGCATTAGGGTTAGGGTAGTTATTAAACCTATCCCACTCTCTAGATACCCCTTAGCACGTAAAGGAATATTATTTGAGGGTCCAGCCATGGAGAAGAGTTTAGACACTAGGATAAGATAAGGAACACACCCATTATAAAGAAATCACATTAGGATTCTCTTTTTAAGCTGTTCCTTAAAACACTAGTGCTTAGGAAATCTATTGGAGGCAGAAGCAGTCAAGGGTAGCGTAGGGTTAGGGTTAGGCTTAGGGTTAGGCTTAGGGTACGGCTTAGGGTACGTGTTCGGGGAGGGTTTTGGGTACGGCGTAGGGTATGGGTTAGGGTTAGGGTTAGGGTTAGTGTTAGGGTTAGGGCTCGGTTTAGGGTACGGTTAGGATTAGGGTACGTGTTAGGTTTAGGGTAGGGGTTAGGGTTAGGGTACGCGTTAGGGTTACGGTAGTTAGTAAACCTATCCCACTGTCTAGATACCCCTTAGCACGTAAAGGAATATTATTTGGGGTTCCAGCAATGGAGAAGAATTTAGACACTAGGATAAGATAAGGAACACACCCATTATAAAGAAATCACATTAGGATTCTCTTTTTAAGCTGTTGCTTAAAACACTAGTGCTTAGGAAATCTATTGGAGGCAGAAGCAGTCAAGGGTAGCCTAGGGTTAGTGTTAGGCTTAGGGTTAGGCTTAGGGTACGGCTTAGGGTACGGGTTTGGGGAGGGGTTCAGGTACGGCGTAGGGTATGGGTTAGGGTTAGGGTTAGTGTTAGTGTTAGGGTTAGGGCTCGGTTTAGGGTACGGGTTAGGATTAGGGTACGTGTTAGTGTTAGAGTAGGGGTTAGGGTTAGAGTACGCATTAGGGTTAGGGTAGTTATTAAACCTATCCCACTCTCTAGATACCCCTTAGCACGTAAGGCAATATTATTTGGGGGTGCAGCCATGGAGAAGAGTTTAGACACTAGGATAAGATAAGGAACACACCCATTATAAAGAAATCACATTAGGATTCTCTTTTTAAGCTGTTCCTTAAAACAGTAGTGCTTAGGAAATCTATTGGAGGCAGAAGCAGTCAAGGGTAGCCTAGGGTTAGGGTTAGGCTTAGGGTTAGGCTTAGGGTACGGCTTAGGGTACGGGTTCGGGGAGGGGTGCGGGTACGGCGTAGGGTATGGGTTAGGGTTAGGGTTAGGGTTAGTGTTAGGGTTAGGGCTCGGTTTAGGGTACGGGTTAGGATTAGGGTACGTGTTAGGGTTAGGGTAGGGGTTAGGGTTAGGGTACGCGTTAGGGTTAGGGTAGTTATTAAACCTATCCCACTCTCTAGATACCCCTTAGCACGTAAAGGAATATTATTTGAGGGTCCAGCCATGGAGAAGAGTTTAGACACTAGGATAAGATAAGGAACACACCCATTATAAAGAAATCACATTAGGATTCTCTTTTTAAGCTGTTCCTTAAAACACTAGTGCTTAGGAAATCTATTGGAGGCAGAAGCAGTCAAGGGTAGCGTAGGGTTAGGGTTAGGCTTAGGGTTAGGCTTAGGGTACGGCTTAGGGTACGTGTTCGGGGAGGGTTTCGGGTACGGCGTAGGGTATGGGTTAGGGTTAGGGTTTGGGTTAGTGTTAGGGTTAGGGCTCGGTTTAGGGTACGGTTAGGATTAGGGTACGTGTTAGGTTTAGGGTAGGGGTTAGGGTTAGGGTACGCGTTAGGGTTAGGGTAGTTAGTAAACCTATCCCACTCTCTAGATACCCCTTAGCACGTAAAGGAATATTATTTGGGGTTCCAGCCATGGAAAAGAATTTAGACACTAGGATAAGATAAGGAACACACCCATTATAAAGAAATCACTTTAGGATTCTCTTTTTAAGCTGTTCTTAAAACACTAGTGCTTAGGAAATCTATTGGAGGCAGAAGCAGTCAAGGGTAGCCTAGGGTTAGGGTTAGGCTTAGGGTTAGGGTTAGGGTACGGCTTGGGGTATGGGTTCGGGGAGGTGTTCGTGTACGGCGTAGGGTATGGGTTAGGGTTAGGGTTTGGGTTAGTGTTAGGGTTAGGGCTCGGTTTAGGGTACGGGTTAGGATTAGGGTACGTGTTAGGGTTAGGGTAGGGGTTAGGGTTAGGTTATGCATTAGGGCTAGGGTAGTTAGTAAACCTATCCCACTCTCTAGCTCCCCCTTAGCACGTAAAGGAATATTATTTGGGGTTCCAGCAATGGAGAAGAATTTAGACACTAGGATAAGATAAGGAACACACCCATTATAAAGAAATCACATTAGGATTCTCTTTTTAAGCTGTTCCTTAAAACAGTAGTGCTTAGGAAATCTATTGGAGGCAGAAGCAGTCAAGGGTAGCCTAGGGTTAGGGTTAGGCTTAGGGTTAGGCTTAGGGTACGGCTTAGGGTACGGGTTCGGGGAGGGGTGCGGGTACGGCGTAGGGTATGGGTTAGGGTTAGGGTTAGGGTTAGTGTTAGGGTTAGGGCTCGGTTTAGGGTACGGGTTAGGATTAGGGTACGTGTTAGGGTTAGGGTAGGGGTTAGGGTTAGGGTACGCATTAGGGTTAGGGTAGTTATTAAACCTATCCCACTCTCTAGATACCCCTTAGCACGTAAAGGAATATTATTTGAGGGTCCAGCCATGGAGAAGAGTTTAGACACTAGGATAAGATAAGGAACACACCCATTATAAAGAAATCACATTAGGATTCTCTTTTTAAGCTGTTCCTTAAAACACTAGTGCTTAGGAAATCTATTGGAGGCAGAAGCAGTCAAGGGTAGCGTAGGGTTAGGGTTAGGCTTAGGGTTAGGCTTAGGGTACGGCTTAGGGTACGTGTTCGGGGAGGGTTTCGGGTACGGCGTAGGGTATGGGTTAGGGTTAGGGTTAGGGTTAGTGTTAGGGTTAGGGCTCGGTTTAGGGTACGGTTAGGATTAGGGTACGTGTTAGGTTTAGGGTAGGGGTTAGGGTTAGGGTACGCGTTAGGGTTAGGGTAGTTAGTAAACCTATCCCACTGTCTAGATACCCCTTAGCACGTAAAGGAATATTATTTGGGGTTCCAGCAATGGAGAAGAATTTAGACACTAGGATAAGATAAGGAACACACCCATTATAAAGAAATCACATTAGGATTCTCTTTTTAAGCTGTTGCTTAAAACACTAGTGCTTAGGAAATCTCTTGGAGGCAGAAGCAGTCAAGGGTAGCCTAGGGTTAGTGTTAGGCTTAGGGTTAGGCTTAGGGTATGGCTTAGGGTACGGGTTCGGGGAGGGTTTCGGGTACGGCGTAGGGTATGGGTTAGGGTTAGGGTTAGGGTTAGTGTTAGGGTTAGGGCTCGGTTTAGGGTACGGGTTAGGATTAGGGTACGTGTTAGAGTTAGGGTAGGGGTTAGGGTTAGGGTACGCGTTAGGGTTAGGGTAGTTATTAAACCTATCCCACTCTCTACCTCCCCGTTAGCATGTAAAGGAATATTATTTGGGGGTCCAGCCATGGAGAAGAGTTTAGACACTAGGATAAGATAAGGAACACACCCATTATAAAGAAATCACATTAGGATTCTCTTTTTAAGTTGTTCCTTAAAAAACTACTGCTTAGGAAATCAATTGGAGGCAGAAGCAGTCAAGGGTAGCCTAGGGTTAGGGTTAGGCTTAGGGTTAGGTTTAGGGTATGGCTTAGGGTACGGGTTCGGGGAGGGGTGCGGGTACGGCATAGGGTATGGGTTAGGGTTAGGGTTAGTGTTAGGGTTAGGGCTCGGTTTAGGGTATAGGTTAGGATTAGGGTACATGTTAGGGTTAGGGTAGGGGTTAGGGTTAGGGTACGCGTTAGGGTTAGGGTAGTTATTAAACCTATCCCACTCTCTAGATACCCCTTAGCACGTAAGGGAATATTATTTGGGGGTGCAGCCATATAGAAGAGTTTAGACACTAGGATAAGATAAGGAACACACCCATTATAAAGAAATCACTTTAGGATTCTCTTTTTAAGCTGTTCCTTAAAACACTACTGCTTAGGAAATCAATTGGAGGCAGAAGCAGTCAAGGGTAGCCTAGGGTTAGGGTTAGGCTTAGGGTTAGGTTTAGGGTATGGCTTAGGGTACGGGTTCGGGGAGGGGTGCGGGTACGGCATAGGGTATGGGTTAGGGTTAGGGTTAGGGTTAGTGTTAGGGTTAGGGCTCGGTTTAGGGTACAGGTTAGGATTAGTGTACGTGTTAGGGTTAGGGTAGGGGTTAGGGTTAGGGTACGCGTTAGGGTTAGGGTAGTTATTAAACCTATCCCACTCTCTAGATACCCCTTAGCACGTAAGGGAATATTATTTGGGGGTGCAGCCATGGAGAAGAGTTTAGACACTAGGATAAGATAAGGAACACACCCATTATAAAGAAATCACATTAGGATTCTCTTTTTAAGCTGTTCCTTAAAACAGTAGTGCTTAGGAAATCTATTGGAGGCAGAAGCAGTCAAGTGTAGCCTAGGGTTAGGGTTAGGCTTAGGGTTAGGCTTAGGGTACGGCTTAGGGTACGGGTTCGGGGAGGGGTGCGGGTACGGCGTAGGGTATGGGTTAGGGTTAGGGTTAGGGTTAGTGTTAGGGTTAGGGCTCGGTTTAGGGTACGGGTTAGGATTAGGGTACGTGTTAGGGTTAGGGTAGGGGTTAGGGTTAGGGTACGCGTTAGGGTTAGGGTAGTTATTAAACCTATCCCACTCTCTAGATACCCCTTAGCACGTAAAGGAATATTATTTGAGGGTCCAGCCATGGAGAAGAGTTTAGACACTAGGATAAGATAAGGAACACACCCATTATAAAGAAATCACATTAGGATTCTCTTTTTAAGCTGTTGCTTAAAACACTAGTGCTTAGGAAATCTATTGGAGGCAGAAGCAGTCAAGGGTAGCCTAGGGTTAGGGTTAGGCTTAGGGTTAGGTTTAGGGTATGGCTTAGGGTACGGGTTCGGGGAGGGGTGCGGGTACGGCGTAGGGTATGGGTTAGGGTTAGGGTTAGGGTTAATGTTAGGGTTAGGGCTCGGTTTAGGGTACAGGTTAGGATTAGGGTACGTGTTAGGGTTAGGGTAGGGGTTAGGGTTAGGGTACGCGTTAGGGTTAGGGTAGTTATTAAACCTATCCCACTCTCTAGATACCCCTTAGCACGTAAGGGAATATTATTTGGGGGTGCAGCCATGGAGAAGAGTTTAGACACTAGGATAAGATAAGGAACACACCCATTATAAAGAAATCACATTAGGATTCTCTTTTTAAGCTGTTCCTTAAAACAGTAGTGCTTAGGAAATCTATTGGAGGCAGAAGCAGTCAAGGGTAGCCTAGGGTTAGGGTTAGGCTTAGTGTTAGGCTTAGGGTACGGCTTAGGTTACGGGTTCGGGGAGGGGTGCGGGTACGGCGTAGGGTATGGGTTAGGGTTAGGGTTAGGGTTAGTGTTAGGGTTAGGGCTCGGTTTAGGGTACGGGTTAGGATTAGGGTACGTGTTAGGGTTAGGGTAGGGGTTAGGGTTAGGGTACGCGTTAGGGTTAGGGTAGTTATTAAACCTATCCCACTCTCTAGATACCCCTTAGCACGTAAAGGAATATTATTTGAGGGTCCAGCCATGGAGAAGAGTTTAGACACTAGGATAAGATAAGGAACACACCCATTATAAAGAAATCACATTAGGATTCTCTTTTTAAGCTGTTCCTTAAAACACTAGTGCTTAGGAAATCTATTGGAGGCAGAAGCAGTCAAGGGTAGCGTAGGGTTAGGGTTAGGCTGAGGTTTAGGCTTAGGGTACGGCTTAGGGTACGGGTTCGGGGAGGGTTTCGGGTACGGCGTAGGTTATGGGTTAGGGTTAGGGTTAGGGTTAGTGTTAGGGTTAGGGCTCGGTTTAGGGTACGGTTAGGATTAGGGTACGTGTTAGGTTTAGGGTAGGGGTTAGGGTTAGGGTACGCGTTAGGGTTAGGGTAGTTAGTAAACCTATCCCACTCTCTAGATACCCCTTAGCACGTAAAGGAATATTATTTGGGGTTCCAGCAATGGAGAAGAATTTAGACACTAGGATAAGATAAGGAACACACCCATTATAAAGAAATCACATTAGGATTCTCTTTTTAAGCTGTTGCTTAAAACACT
This sequence comes from Balaenoptera borealis, assembly GCF_965194805.1. Taxonomy (NCBI): domain Eukaryota; kingdom Metazoa; phylum Chordata; class Mammalia; order Artiodactyla; family Balaenopteridae; genus Balaenoptera; species Balaenoptera borealis. The sequence goes on along the minus strand of NW_028123730.1, from coordinate 112,694 downwards.
AGTGCTTAGGAAATCTATTGGAGGCAGAAGCAGTCAAGGGTAGCCTAGGGTTAGTGTTAGGCTTAGGGTTAGGCTTAGGGTACGGCTTAGGGTACGGGTTTGGGGAGGGGTTCAGGTACGGCGTAGGGTATGGGTTAGGGTTAGGGTTAGTGTTAGTGTTAGGGGTAGGGCTCGGTTTAGGGTACGGGTTAGGATTAGGGTACGTGTTAGTGTTAGAGTAGGGGTTAGGGTTAGAGTACGCATTAGGGTTAGGGTAGTTATTAAACCTATCCCACTCTCTAGATACCCCTTAGCACGTAAGGCAATATTATTTGGGGGTGCAGCCATGGAGAAGAGTTTAGACACTAGGATAAGATAAGGAACACACCCATTATAAAGAAATCACATTAGGATTCTCTTTTTAAGCTGTTCCTTAAAACACTAGTGCTTAGGAAATCTATTGGAGGCAGAAGCAGTCAAGGGTAGCCTAGGGTTAGGGTTAGGCTTAGGGTTAGGTTTAGGGTATGGCTTGGGGTATGGGTTCGGGGAGGTGTTCGTGTACGGCGTAGGGTATGGGTTAGGGTTAGGGTTTGGGTTAGTGTTAGGGTTAGGGCTCGGTTTAGGGTACGGGTTAGGATTAGGGTACGTGTTAGGGTTAGGGTAGGGGTTAGGGTTAGGTTACGCATTAGGGCTAGGGTAGTTAGTAAACCTATCCCACTCTCTAGCTCCCCCTTAGCACGTAAAGGAATATTATTTGGGGGTCCAGCCATGGAGAAGAGTTTAGACACTAGGATAAGATAAGGAACACACCCATTATAAAGAAATCACTTTAGGATTCTCTTTTTAAGCTGTTCCTTAAAACACTACTGCTTAGGAAATCAATTGGAGGCAGAAGCAGTCAAGGGTAGCCTAGGGTTAGGGTTAGGCTTAGGGTTAGGTTTAGGGTATGGCTTAGGGTACGGGTTCGGGGAGGGGTGCGGGTACGGCATAGGGTATGGGTTAGGGTTAGGGTTAGGGTTAGTGTTAGGGTTAGGGCTCGGTTTAGGGTACAGGTTAGGATTAGTGTACGTGTTAGGGTTAGGGTAGGGGTTAGGGTTAGGGTACGCGTTAGGGTTAGGGTAGTTATTAAACCTATCCCACTCTCTAGATACCCCTTAGCACGTAAGGGAATATTATTTGGGGGTGCAGCCATGGAGAAGAGTTTAGACACTAGGATAAGATAAGGAACACACCCATTATAAAGAAATCACATTAGGATTCTCTTTTTAAGCTGTTCCTTAAAACAGTAGTGCTTAGGAAATCTATTGGAGGCAGAAGCAGTCAAGGGTAGCCTAGGGTTAGGGTTAGGCTTAGGGTTAGGCTTAGGGTACGGCTTAGGGTACGGGTTCGGGGAGGGGTGCGGGTACGGCGTAGGGTATGGGTTAGGGTTAGGGTTAGGGTTAGTGTTAGGGTTAGGGCTCGGTTTAGGGTACGGGTTAGGATTAGGGTACGTGTTAGGGTTAGGGTAGGGGTTAGGGTTAGGGTACGCGTTAGGGTTAGGGTAGTTATTAAACCTATCCCACTCTCTAGATACCCCTTAGCACGTAAAGGAATATTATTTGAGGGTCCAGCCATGGAGAAGAGTTTAGACACTAGGATAAGATAAGGAACACACCCATTATAAAGAAATCACATTAGGATTCTCTTTTTAAGCTGTTCCTTAAAACACTAGTGCTTAGGAAATCTATTGGAGGCAGAAGCAGTCAAGGGTAGCGTAGGGTTAGGGTTAGGCTTAGGGTTAGGCTTAGGGTACGGCTTAGGGTACGTGTTCGGGGAGGGTTTCGGGTACGGCGTAGGGTATGGGTTAGGGTTAGGGTTTGGGTTAGTGTTAGGGTTAGGGCTCGGTTTAGGGTACGGTTAGGATTAGGGTACGTGTTAGGTTTAGGGTAGGGGTTAGGGTTAGGGTACGCGTTAGGGTTAGGGTAGTTAGTAAACCTATCCCACTCTCTAGATACCCCTTAGCACGTAAAGGAATATTATTTGGGGTTCCAGCCATGGAAAAGAATTTAGACACTAGGATAAGATAAGGAACACACCCATTATAAAGAAATCACTTTAGGATTCTCTTTTTAAGCTGTTCTTAAAACACTAGTGCTTAGGAAATCTATTGGAGGCAGAAGCAGTCAAGGGTAGCCTAGGGTTAGGGTTAGGCTTAGGGTTAGGGTTAGGGTACGGCTTGGGGTATGGGTTCGGGGAGGTGTTCGTGTACGGCGTAGGGTATGGGTTAGGGTTAGGGTTTGGGTTAGTGTTAGGGTTAGGGCTCGGTTTAGGGTACGGGTTAGGATTAGGGTACGTGTTAGGGTTAGGGTAGGGGTTAGGGTTAGGTTATGCATTAGGGCTAGGGTAGTTAGTAAACCTATCCCACTCTCTAGCTCCCCCTTAGCACGTAAAGGAATATTATTTGGGGTTCCAGCAATGGAGAAGAATTTAGACACTAGGATAAGATAAGGAACACACCCATTATAAAGAAATCACATTAGGATTCTCTTTTTAAGCTGTTGCTTAAAACACTAGTGCTTAGGAAATCTATTGGAGGCAGAAGCAGTCAAGGGTAGCCTAGGGTTAGTGTTAGGCTTAGGGTTAGGCTTAGGGTACGTCTTAGGGTACGGGTTTGGGGAGGGGTTCAGGTACGGCGTAGGGTATGGGTTAGGGTTAGGGTTAGTGTTAGTGTTAGGGTTAGGGCTCGGTTTAGGGTACGGGTTAGGATTAGGGTACGTGTTAGTGTTAGAGTAGGGGTTAGGGTTAGAGTACGCATTAGGGTTAGGGTAGTTATTAAACCTATCCCACTCTCTAGATACCCCTTAGCACGTAAGGCAATATTATTTGGGGGTGCAGCCATGGAGAAGAGTTTAGACACTAGGATAAGATAAGGAACACACCCATTATAAAGAAATCACATTAGGATTCTATTTTTAAGCTGTTCCTTAAAACACTAGTGCTTAGGAAATCTATTGGAGGCAGAAGCAGTCAAGGGTAGCCTAGGGTTAGGGTTAGGCTTAGGGTTAGGTTTAGGGTACGGCTTGGGGTATGGGTTCAGGGAGGTGTTCGTGTACGGCGTAGGGTATGGGTTAGGGTTAGGGTTTGGGTTAGTGTTAGGGTTAGGGCTCGGTTTAGGGTACGGGTTAGGATTAGGGTACGTGTTAGGGTTAGGGTAGGGGTTAGGGTTAGGTTACGCGTTAGGGCTAGGGTAGTTAGTAAACCTATCCCACTCTCTAGCTCCCCCTTAGCACGTAAAGGAATATTATTTGGGGGTCCAGCCATGGAGAAGAGTTTAGACACTAGGATAAGATAAGGAACACACCCATTATAAAGAAATCACTTTAGGATTCTCTTTTTAAGCTGTTCCTTAAAACACTACTACTTAGGAAATCAATTGGAGGCAGAAGCAGTCAAGGGTAGCCTAGGGTTAGGGTTAGGCTTAGGGTTAGGTTTAGGGTATGGCTTAGGGTACGGGTTCGGGGAGGGGTGCGGGTACGGCGTAGGGTATGGGTTAGGGTTAGGGTTAGGGTTAGTGTTAGGGTTAGGGCTCGGTTTAGGGTACAGGTTAGGATTAGGGTACGTGTTAGGGTTAGGGTAGGGGTTAGGGTTAGGGTACGCGTTAGGGTTAGGGTAGTTATTAAACCTATCCCACTCTCTAGATACCCCTTAGCACGTAAGGGAATATTATTTGGGGGTGCAGCCATGGAGAAGAGTTTAGACACTAGGATAAGATAAGGAACACACCCATTATAAAGAAATCACATTAGGATTCTCTTTTTAAGCTGTTCCTTAAAACAGTAGTGCTTAGGAAATCTATTGGAGGCAGAAGCAGTCAAGGGTAGCCTAGGGTTAGGGTTAGGCTTAGGGTTAGGCTTAGGGTACGGCTTAGGTTACGGGTTCGGGGAGGGGTGCGGGTACGGCGTAGGGTATGGGTTAGGGTTAGGGTTAGGGTTAGTGTTAGGGTTAGGGCTCGGTTTAGGGTACGGGTTAGGATTAGGGTACGTGTTAGGGTTAGGGTAGGGGTTAGGGTTAGGGTACGCGTTAGGGTTAGGGTAGTTATTAAACCTATCCCACTCTCTAGATACCCCTTAGCACGTAAAGGAATATTATTTGAGGGTCCAGCCATGGAGAAGAGTTTAGACACTAGGATAAGATAAGGAACACACCCATTATAAAGAAATCACATTAGGATTCTCTTTTTAAGCTGTTCCTTAAAACACTAGTGCTTAGGAAATCTATTGGAGGCAGAAGCAGTCAAGGGTAGCGTAGGGATAGGGTTAGGCTTAGGGTTAGGCTTAGGGTACGGCTTAGGGTACGGGTTCGGGGAGGGTTTCGGGTACGGCGTAGGGTATGGGTTAGGGTTAGGGTTAGGGTTAGTGTTAGGGTTAGGGCTCGGTTTAGGGTACGGTTAGGATTAGGGTACGTGTTAGGTTTAGGGTAGGGGTTAGGGTTAGGGTACGCGTTAGGGTTAGGGTAGTTAGTAAACCTATCCCACTCTCTAGATACCCCTTAGCACGTAAAGGAATATTACTTGGGGTTCCAGCAATGGAGAAGAATTTAGACACTAGGATAAGATAAGGAACACACCCATTATAAAGAAATCACATTAGGATTCTCTTTTTAAGCTGTTGCTTAAAACACTAGTGCTTAGGAAATCTATTGGAGGCAGAAGCAGTCAAGGGTAGCCTAGGGTTAGTGTTAGGCTTAGGGTTAGGCTTAGGGTACGGCTTAGGGTACGGGTTTGGGGAGGGGTTCAGGTACGGCGTAGGGTATGGGTTAGGGTTAGGGTTAGTGTTAGTGTTAGGGGTAGCGCTCGGTTTAGGGTACGGGTTAGGATTAGGGTACGTGTTAGTGTTAGGGTAGGGGTTAGGGTTAGAGTACGCATTAGGGTTAGGGTAGTTATTAAACCTATCCCACTCTCTAGATACCCCTTAGCACGTAAGGCAATATTATTTGGGGGTGCAGCCATGGAGAAGAGTTTAGACACTAGGATAAGATAAGGAACACACCCATTATAAAGAAATCACATTAGGATTCTCTTTTTAAGCTGTTCCTTAAAACACTAGTGCTTAGGAAATCTATTGGAGGCAGAAGCAGTCAAGGGTAGCCTAGGGTTAGGGTTAGGCTTAGGGTTAGGTTTAGGGTACGGCTTGGGGTATGGGTTCGGGGAGGTGTTCGTGTACGGCGTAGGGTATGGGTTAGGGTTAGGGTTTGGGTTAGTGTTAGGGTTAGGGCTCGGTTTAGGGTACGGGTTAGGATTAGGGTACGTGTTAGGGTTAGGGTAGGGGTTAGGGTTAGGTTACGCGTTAGGGCTAGGGTAGTTAGTAAACCTATCCCACTCTCTAGCTCCCCCTTAGCACGTAAAGGAATATTATTTGGGGGTCCAGCCATGGAGAAGAGTTTAGACACTAGGATAAGATAAGGAACACACCCATTATAAAGAAATCACTTTAGGATTCTCTTTTTAAGCTGTTCCTTAAAACACTACTGCTTAGGAAATCAATTGGAGGCAGAAGCAGTCAAGGGTAGCCTAGGGTTAGGGTTAGGCTTAGGGTTAGGTTTAGGGTATGGCTTAGGGTACGGGTTCGGGGAGGGGTGCGGGTACGGCGTAGGGTATGGGTTAGGGTTAGGGTTAGGGTTAGTGTTAGGGTTAGGGCTCGGTTTAGGGTACAGGTTAGGATTAGGGTACGTGTTAGGGTTAGGGTAGGGGTTAGGGTTAGGGTACGCGTTAGGGTTAGGGTAGTTAGTAAACCTATCCCACTCTCTAGATACCCCTTAGCACGTAAGGGAATATTATTTGGGGGTGCAGCCATGGAGAAGAGTTTAGACACTAGGATAAGATAAGGAACACACCCATTATAAAGAAATCACATTAGGATTCTCTTTTTAAGCTGTTCCTTAAAACAGTAGTGCTTAGGAAATCTATTGGAGGCAGAAGCAGTCAAGGGTAGCCTAGGGTTAGGGTTAGGCTTAGGGTTAGGCTTAGGGTACGGCTTAGGTTACGGGTTCGGGGAGGGGTGCGGGTACGGCGTAGGGTATGGGTTAGGGTTAGGGTTTGGGTTAGTGTTAGGGTTAGGGCTCGGTTTAGGGTACGGGTTAGGATTAGGGTACGTGTTAGGGTTAGGATAGGGGTTAGGGTTAGGGTACGCATTAGGGCTAGGGTAGTTAGTAAACCTATCCCACTCTCTAGCTCCCCCTTAGCACGTAAAGGAATATTATTTGGGGGTCCAGCCATGGAGAAGAGTTTAGACACTAGGATAAGATAAGGAACACACCCATTATAAAGAAATCACTTTAGGATTCTCTTTTTAAGCTGTTCCTTAAAACACTACTACTTAGGAAATCAATTGGAGGCAGAAGCAGTCAAGGGTAGCCTAGGGTTAGGGTTAGGCTTAGGGTTAGGTTTAGGGTATGGCTTAGGGTACGGGTTCGGGGAGGGGTGCGGGTACGGCGTAGGGTATGGGTTAGGGTTAGGGTTAGGGTTAGTGTTAGGGTTAGGGCTCGGTTTAGGGTACAGGTTAGGATTAGGGTACGTGTTAGGGTTAGGGTAGGGGTTAGGGTTAGGGTACGCGTTAGGGTTAGGGTAGTTATTAAACCTATCCCACTCTCTAGATACCCCTTAGCACGTAAGGGAATATTATTTGGGGGTGCAGCCATGGAGAAGAGTTTAGACACTAGGATAAGATAAGGAACACACCCATTATAAAGAAATCACATTAGGATTCTCTTTTTAAGCTGTTCCTTAAAACAGTAGTGCTTAGGAAATCTATTGGAGGCAGAAGCAGTCAAGGGTAGCCTAGGGTTAGGGTTAGGCTTAGGGTTAGGCTTAGGGTACGGCTTAGGTTACGGGTTCGGGGAGGGGTGCGGGTACGGCGTAGGGTATGGGTTAGGGTTAGGGTTAGGGTTAGTGTTAGGGTTAGGGCTCGGTTTAGGGTACGGGTTAGGATTAGGGTACGTGTTAGGGTTAGGGTAGGGGTTAGGGTTAGGGTACGCGTTAGGGTTAGGGTAGTTATTAAACCTATCCCACTCTCTAGATACCCCTTAGCACGTAAAGGAATATTATTTGAGGGTCCAGCCATGGAGAAGAGTTTAGACACTAGGATAAGATAAGGAACACACCCATTATAAAGAAATCACATTAGGATTCTCTTTTTAAGCTGTTCCTTAAAACACTAGTGCTTAGGAAATCTATTGGAGGCAGAAGCAGTCAAGGGTAGCGTAGGGATAGGGTTAGGCTTAGGGTTAGGCTTAGGGTACGGCTTAGGGTACGGGTTCGGGGAGGGTTTCGGGTACGGCGTAGGGTATGGGTTAGGGTTAGGGTTAGGGTTAGTGTTAGGGTTAGGGCTCGGTTTAGGGTACGGTTAGGATTAGGGTACGTGTTAGGTTTAGGGTAGGGGTTAGGGTTAGGGTACGCGTTAGGGTTAGGGTAGTTAGTAAACCTATCCCACTCTCTAGATACCCCTTAGCACGTAAAGGAATATTACTTGGGGTTCCAGCAATGGAGAAGAATTTAGACACTAGGATAAGATAAGGAACACACCCATTATAAAGAAATCACATTAGGATTCTCTTTTTAAGCTGTTGCTTAAAACACTAGTGCTTAGGAAATCTATTGGAGGCAGAAGCAGTCAAGGGTAGCCTAGGGTTAGTGTTAGGCTTAGGGTTAGGCTTAGGGTACGGCTTAGGGTACGGGTTTGGGGAGGGGTTCAGGTACGGCGTAGGGTATGGGTTAGGGTTAGGGTTAGTGTTAGTGTTAGGGGTAGCGCTCGGTTTAGGGTACGGGTTAGGATGAGGGTACGTGTTAGTGTTAGGGTAGGGGTTAGGGTTAGAGTACGCATTAGGGTTAGGGTAGTTATTAAACCTATCCCACTCTCTAGATACCCCTTAGCACGTAAGGCAATATTATTTGGGGGTGCAGCCATGGAGAAGAGTTTAGACACTAGGATAAGATAAGGAACACACCCATTATAAAGAAATCACATTAGGATTCTCTTTTTAAGCTGTTCCTTAAAACACTAGTGCTTAGGAAATCTATTGGAGGCAGAAGCAGTCAAGGGTAGCCTAGGGTTAGGGTTAGGCTTAGGGTTAGGTTTAGGGTACGGCTAGGGGTATGGGTTCGGGGAGGTGTTCGTGTACGGCGTAGGGTATGGGTTAGGGTTAGGGTTTGGGTTAGTGTTAGGGTTAGGGCTCGGTTTAGGGTACGGGTTAGGATTAGGGTACGTGTTAGGGTTAGGGTAGGGGTTAGGGTTAGGTTACGCGTTAGGGCTAGGGTAGTTAGTAAACCTATCCCACTCTCTAGCTCCCCCTTAGCACGTAAAGGAATATTATTTGGGGGTCCAGCCATGGAGAAGAGTTTAGACACTAGGATAAGATAAGGAACACACCCATTATAAAGAAATCACTTTAGGATTCTCTTTTTAAGCTGTTCCTTAAAACACTACTGCTTAGGAAATCAATTGGAGGCAGAAGCAGTCAAGGGTAGCCTAGGGTTAGGGTTAGGCTTAGGGTTAGGTTTAGGGTATGGCTTAGGGTACGGGTTCGGGGAGGGGTGCGGGTACGGCGTAGGGTATGGGTTAGGGTTAGGGTTAGGGTTAGTGTTAGGGCTAGGGCTCGGTTTAGGGTACAGGTTAGGATTAGGGTACGTGTTAGGGTTAGGGTAGGGGTTAGGGTTAGGGTACGCGTTAGGGTTAGGGTAGTTAGTAAACCTATCCCACTCTCTAGATACCCCTTAGCACGTAAGGGAATATTATTTGGGGGTGCAGCCATGGAGAAGAGTTTAGACACTAGGATAAGATAAGGAACACACCCATTATAAAGAAATCACATTAGGATTCTCTTTTTAAGCTGTTCCTTAAAACAGTAGTGCTTAGGAAATCTATTGGAGGCAGAAGCAGTCAAGGGTAGCCTAGGGTTAGGGTTAGGCTTAGGGTTAGGCTTAGGGTACGGCTTAGGTTACGGGTTCGGGGAGGGGTGCGGGTACGGCGTAGGGTATGGGTTAGGGTTAGGGTTTGGGTTAGTGTTAGGGTTAGGGCTCGGTTTAGGGTACGGGTTAGGATTAGGGTACGTGTTAGGGTTAGGATAGGGGTTAGGGTTAGGGTACGCATTAGGGCTAGGGTAGTTAGTAAACCTATCCCACTCTCTAGCTCCCCCTTAGCACGTAAAGGAATATTATTTGGGGGTCCAGCCATGGAGAAGAGTTTAGACACTAGGATAAGATAAGGAACACACCCATTATAAAGAAATCACTTTAGGATTCTCTTTTTAAGCTGTTCCTTAAAACACTACTGCTTAGGAAATCAATTGGAGGCAGAAGCAGTCAAGGGTAGCCTAGGGTTAGGGTTAGGCTTAGGGTTAGGTTTAGGGTATGGCTTAGGGTACGGGTTCGGGGAGGGGTGCGGGTACGGCGTAGGGTATGGGTTAGGGTTAGGGTTAGGGTTAGTGTTAGGGTTAGGGCTCGGTTTAGGGTACAGGTTAGGATTAGTGTACGTGTTAGGGTTAGGGTAGGGGTTAGGGTTAGGGTACGCGTTAGGGTTAGGGTAGTTATTAAACCTATCCCACTCTCTAGATACCCCTTAGCACGTAAAGGAATATTATTTGAGGGTCCAGCCATGGAGAAGAGTTTAGACACTAGGATAAGATAAGGAACACACCCATTATAAAGAAATCACATTAGGATTCTCTTTTTAAGCTGTTCCTTAAAACACTAGTGCTTAGGAAATCTATTGGAGGCAGAAGCAGTCAAGGGTAGCGTAGGGTTAGGGTTAGGCTTAGGGTTAGGCTTAGGGTACGGCTTAGGGTACGTGTTCGGGGAGGGTTTCGGGTACGGCGTAGGGTATGGGTTAGGGTTAGGGTTAGGGTTAGTGTTAGGGTTAGGGCTCGGTTTAGGGTACGGTTAGGATTAGGGTACGTGTTAGGTTTAGGGTAGGGGTTAGGGTTAGGGTACGCGTTAGGGTTAGGGTAGTTAGTAAACCTATCCCACTGTCTAGATACCCCTTAGCACGTAAAGGAATATTATTTGGGGTTCCAGCAATGGAGAAGAATTTAGACACTAGGATAAGATAAGGAACACACCCATTATAAAGAAATCACATTAGGATTCTCTTTTTAAGCTGTTGCTTAAAACACTAGTGCTTAGGAAATCTCTTGGAGGCAGAAGCAGTCAAGGGTAGCCTAGGGTTAGTGTTAGGCTTAGGGTTAGGCTTAGGGTATGGCTTAGGGTACGGGTTCGGGGAGGGTTTCGGGTACGGCGTAGGGTATGGGTTAGGGTTAGGGTTAGGGTTAGTGTTAGGGTTAGGGCTCGGTTTAGGGTACGGGTTAGGATTAGGGTACGTGTTAGAGTTAGGGTAGGGGTTAGGGTTAGGGTACGCGTTAGGGTTAGGGTAGTTATTAAACCTATCCCACTCTCTACCTCCCCGTTAGCATGTAAAGGAATATTATTTGGGGGTCCAGCCATGGAGAAGAGTTTAGACACTAGGATAAGATAAGGAACACACCCATTATAAAGAAATCACATTAGGATTCTCTTTTTAAGTTGTTCCTTAAAAAACTACTGCTTAGGAAATCAATTGGAGGCAGAAGCAGTCAAGGGTAGCCTAGGGTTAGGGTTAGGCTTAGGGTTAGGTTTAGGGTATGGCTTAGGGTACGGGTTCGGGGAGGGGTGCGGGTACGGCATAGGGTATGGGTTAGGGTTAGGGTTAGTGTTAGGGTTAGGGCTCGGTTTAGGGTACAGGTTAGGATTAGGGTACATGTTAGGGTTAGGGTAGGGGTTAGGGTTAGGGTACGCGTTAGGGTTAGGGTAGTTATTAAACCTATCCCACTCTCTAGATACCCCTTAGCACGTAAGGGAATATTATTTGGGGGTGCAGCCATATAGAAGAGTTTAGACACTAGGATAAGATAAGGAACACACCCATTATAAAGAAATCACTTTAGGATTCTCTTTTTAAGCTGTTCCTTAAAACACTACTGCTTAGGAAATCAATTGGAGGCAGAAGCAGTCAAGGGTAGCCTAGGGTTAGGGTTAGGCTTAGGGTTAGGTTTAGGGTATGGCTTAGGGTACGGGTTCGGGGAGGGGTGCGGGTACGGCATAGGGTATGGGTTAGGGTTAGGGTTAGGGTTAGTGTTAGGGTTAGGGCTCGGTTTAGGGTACAGGTTAGGATTAGTGTACGTGTTAGGGTTAGGGTAGGGGTTAGGGTTAGGGTACGCGTTAGGGTTAGGGTAGTTATTAAACCTATCCCACTCTCTAGATACCCCTTAGCACGTAAGGGAATATTATTTGGGGGTGCAGCCATGGAGAAGAGTTTAGACACTAGGATAAGATAAGGAACACACCCATTATAAAGAAATCACATTAGGATTCTCTTTTTAAGCTGTTCCTTAAAACAGTAGTGCTTAGGAAATCTATTGGAGGCAGAAGCAGTCAAGTGTAGCCTAGGGTTAGGGTTAGGCTTAGGGTTAGGCTTAGGGTACGGCTTAGGGTACGGGTTCGGGGAGGGGTGCGGGTATGGCGTAGGGTATGGGTTAGGGTTAGGGTTAGGGTTAGTGTTAGGGTTAGGGCTCGGTTTAGGGTACGGGTTAGGATTAGGGTACGTGTTAGGGTTAGGGTAGGGGTTAGGGTTAGGGTACGCGTTAGGGTTAGGGTAGTTATTAAACCTATCCCACTCTCTAGATACCCCTTAGCACGTAAAGGAATATTATTTGAGGGTCCAGCCATGGAGAAGAGTTTAGACACTAGGATAAGATAAGGAACACACCCATTATAAAGAAATCACATTAGGATTCTCTTTTTAAGCTGTTGCTTAAAACACTAGTGCTTAGGAAATCTATTGGAGGCAGAAGCAGTCAAGGGTAGCCTAGGGTTAGGGTTAGGCTTAGGGTTAGGTTTAGGGTATGGCTTAGGGTACGGGTTCGGGGAGGGGTGCGGGTACGGCGTAGGGTATGGGTTAGGGTTAGGGTTAGGGTTAATGTTAGGGTTAGGGCTCGGTTTAGGGTACAGGTTAGGATTAGGGTACGTGTTAGGGTTAGGGTAGGGGTTAGGGTTAGGGTACGCGTTAGGGTTAGGGTAGTTATTAAACCTATCCCACTCTCTAGATACCCCTTAGCACGTAAGGGAATATTATTTGGGGGTGCAGCCATGGAGAAGAGTTTAGACACTAGGATAAGATAAGGAACACACCCATTATAAAGAAATCACATTAGGATTCTCTTTTTAAGCTGTTCCTTAAAACAGTAGTGCTTAGGAAATCTATTGGAGGCAGAAGCAGTCAAGGGTAGCCTAGGGTTAGGGTTAGGCTTAGTGTTAGGCTTAGGGTACGGCTTAGGTTACGGGTTCGGGGAGGGGTGCGGGTACGGCGTAGGGTATGGGTTAGGGTTAGGGTTAGGGTTAGTGTTAGGGTTAGGGCTCGGTTTAGGGTACGGGTTAGGATTAGGGTACGTGTTAGGGTTAGGGTAGGGGTTAGGGTTAGGGTACGCGTTAGGGTTAGGGTAGTTATTAAACCTATCCCACTCTCTAGATACCCCTTAGCACGTAAAGGAATATTATTTGAGGGTCCAGCCATGGAGAAGAGTTTAGACACTAGGATAAGATAAGGAACACACCCATTATAAAGAAATCACATTAGGATTCTCTTTTTAAGCTGTTCCTTAAAACACTAGTGCTTAGGAAATCTATTGGAGGCAGAAGCAGTCAAGGGTAGCGTAGGGTTAGGGTTAGGCTGAGGTTTAGGCTTAGGGTACGGCTTAGGGTACGGGTTCGGGGAGGGTTTCGGGTACGGCGTAGGTTATGGGTTAGGGTTAGGGTTAGGGTTAGTGTTAGGGTTAGGGCTCGGTTTAGGGTACGGTTAGGATTAGGGTACGTGTTAGGTTTAGGGTAGGGGTTAGGGTTAGGGTACGCGTTAGGGTTAGGGTAGTTAGTAAACCTATCCCACTCTCTAGATACCCCTTAGCACGTAAAGGAATATTATTTGGGGTTCCAGCAATGGAGAAGAATTTAGACACTAGGATAAGATAAGGAACACACCCATTATAAAGAAATCACATTAGGATTCTCTTTTTAAGCTGTTGCTTAAAACACTAGTGCTTAGGAAATCTATTGGAGGCAGAAGCAGTCAAGGGTAGCCTAGGGTTAGTGTTAGGCTTAGGGTTAGGCTTAGGGTACGGCTTAGGGTACGGGTTTGGGGAGGGGTTCAGGTACGGCGTAGGGTATGGGTTAGGGTTAGGGTTAGTGTTAGTGTTAGGGGTAGGGCTCGGTTTAGGGTACGGGTTAGGATTAGGGTACGTGTTAGTGTTAGAGTAGGGGTTAGGGTTAGAGTACGCATTAGGGTTAGGGTAGTTATTAAACCTATCCCACTCTCTAGATACCCCTTAGCACGTAAGGCAATATTATTTGGGGGTGCAGCCATGGAGAAGAGTTTAGACACTAGGATAAGATAAGGAACACACCCATTATAAAGAAATCACATTAGGATTCTCTTTTTAAGCTGTTCCTTAAAACACTAGTGCTTAGGAAATCTATTGGAGGCAGAAGCAGTCAAGGGTAGCGTAGGGTTAGGGTTAGGCTTAGGGTTAGGCTTAGGGTACGGCTTAGGGTACGTGTTCGGGGAGGGTTTCGGGTACGGCGTAGGGTATGGGTTAGGGTTAGGGTTTGGGTTAGTGTTAGGGTTAGGGCTCGGTTTAGGGTACGGTTAGGATTAGGGTACGTGTTAGGTTTAGGGTAGGGGTTAGGGTTAGGTTACGCGTTAGGGTTAGGGTAGTTAGTAAACCTATCCCACTCTCTAGATACCCCTTAGCACGTAAAGGAATATTATTTGGGGTTCCAGCCATGGAAAAGAATTTAGACACTAGGATAAGATAAGGAACACACCCATTATAAAGAAATCACTTTAGGATTCTCTTTTTAAGCTGTTCTTAAAACACTAGTGCTTAGGAAATCTATTGGAGGCAGAAGCAGTCAAGGGTAGCCTAGGGTTAGGGTTAGGCTTAGGGTTAGGGTTAGGGTACGGCTTGGGGTATGGGTTCGGGGAGGTGTTCGTGTACGGCGTAGGGTATGGGTTAGGGTTAGGGTTTGGGTTAGTGTTAGGGTTAGGGCTCGGTTTAGGGTACGGGTTAGGATTAGGGTACGTGTTAGGGTTAGGGTAGGGGTTAGGGTTAGGTTATGCATTAGGGCTAGGGTAGTTAGTAAACCTATCCCACTCTCTAGCTCCCCCTTAGCACGTAAAGGAATATTATTTGGGGTTCCAGCAATGGAGAAGAATTTAGACACTAGGATAAGATAAGGAACACACCCATTATAAAGAAATCACATTAGGATTCTCTTTTTAAGCTGTTCCTTAAAACAGTAGTGCTTAGGAAATCTATTGGAGGCAGAAGCAGTCAAGGGTAGCCTAGGGTTAGGGTTAGGCTTAGGGTTAGGCTTAGGGTACGGCTTAGGGTACGGGTTCGGGGAGGGGTGCGGGTACGGCGTAGGGTATGGGTTAGGGTTAGGGTTAGGGTTAGTGTTAGGGTTAGGGCTCGGTTTAGGGTACGGGTTAGGATTAGGGTACGTGTTAGGGTTAGGGTAGGGGTTAGGGTTAGGGTACGCATTAGGGTTAGGGTAGTTATTAAACCTATCCCACTCTCTAGATACCCCTTAGCACGTAAAGGAATATTATTTGAGGGTCCAGCCATGGAGAAGAGTTTAGACACTAGGATAAGATAAGGAACACACCCATTATAAAGAAATCACATTAGGATTCTCTTTTTAAGCTGTTCCTTAAAACACTAGTGCTTAGGAAATCTATTGGAGGCAGAAGCAGTCAAGGGTAGCGTAGGGTTAGGGTTAGGCTTAGGGTTAGGCTTAGGGTACGGCTTAGGGTACGTGTTCGGGGAGGGTTTCGGGTACGGCGTAGGGTATGGGTTAGGGTTAGGGTTAGGGTTAGTGTTAGGGTTAGGGCTCGGTTTAGGGTACGGTTAGGATTAGGGTACGTGTTAGGTTTAGGGTAGGGGTTAGGGTTAGGGTACGCGTTAGGGTTAGGGTAGTTAGTAAACCTATCCCACTGTCTAGATACCCCTTAGCACGTAAAGGAATATTATTTGGGGTTCCAGCAATGGAGAAGAATTTAGACACTAGGATAAGATAAGGAACACACCCATTATAAAGAAATCACATTAGGATTCTCTTTTTAAGCTGTTGCTTAAAACACTAGTGCTTAGGAAATCTCTTGGAGGCAGAAGCAGTCAAGGGTAGCCTAGGGTTAGTGTTAGGCTTAGGGTTAGGCTTAGGGTATGGCTTAGGGTACGGGTTCGGGGAGGGTTTCGGGTACGGCGTAGGGTATGGGTTAGGGTTAGGGTTAGGGTTAGTGTTAGGGTTAGGGCTCGGTTTAGGGTACGGGTTAGGATTAGGGTACGTGTTAGAGTTAGGGTAGGGGTTAGGGTTAGGGTACGCGTTAGGGTTAGGGTAGTTATTAAACCTATCCCACTCTCTACCTCCCCGTTAGCATGTAAAGGAATATTATTTGGGGGTCCAGCCATGGAGAAGAGTTTAGACACTAGGATAAGATAAGGAACACACCCATTATAAAGAAATCACATTAGGATTCTCTTTTTAAGTTGTTCCTTAAAAAACTACTGCTTAGGAAATCAATTGGAGGCAGAAGCAGTCAAGGGTAGCCTAGGGTTAAGGTTAGGCTTAGGGTTAGGTTTAGGGTATGGCTTAGGGTACGGGTTCGGGGAGGGGTGCGGGTACGGCATAGGGTATGGGTTAGGGTTAGGGTTAGTGTTAGGGTTAGGGCTCGGTTTAGGGTACAGGTTAGGATTAGGGTACATGTTAGGGTTAGGGTAGGGGTTAGGGTTAGGGTACGCGTTAGGGTTAGGGTAGTTATTAAACCTATCCCACTCTCTAGATACCCCTTAGCACGTAAGGGAATATTATTTGGGGGTGCAGCCATATAGAAGAGTTTAGACACTAGGATAAGATAAGGAACACACCCATTATAAAGAAATCACTTTAGGATTCTCTTTTTAAGCTGTTCCTTAAAACACTACTGCTTAGGAAATCAATTGGAGGCAGAAGCAGTCAAGGGTAGCCTAGGGTTAGGGTTAGGCTTAGGGTTAGGTTTAGGGTATGGCTTAGGGTACGGGTTCGGGGAGGGGTGCGGGTACGGCATAGGGTATGGGTTAGGGTTAGGGTTAGGGTTAGTGTTAGGGTTAGGGCTCGGTTTAGGGTACAGGTTAGGATTAGTGTACGTGTTAGGGTTAGGGTAGGGGTTAGGGTTAGGGTACGCGTTAGGGTTAGGGTAGTTATTAAACCTATCCCACTCTCTAGATACCCCTTAGCACGTAAGGGAATATTATTTGGGGGTGCAGCCATGGAGAAGAGTTTAGACACTAGGATAAGATAAGGAACACACCCATTATAAAGAAATCACATTAGGATTCTCTTTTTAAGCTGTTCCTTAAAACAGTAGTGCTTAGGAAATCTATTGGAGGCAGAAGCAGTCAAGTGTAGCCTAGGGTTAGGGTTAGGCTTAGGGTTAGGCTTAGGGTACGGCTTAGGGTACGGGTTCGGGGAGGGGTGCGGGTACGGCGTAGGGTATGGGTTAGGGTTAGGGTTAGGGTTAGTGTTAGGGTTAGGGCTCGGTTTAGGGTACGGGTTAGGATTAGGGTACGTGTTAGGGTTAGGGTAGGGGTTAGGGTTAGGGTACGCGTTAGGGTTAGGGTAGTTATTAAACCTATCCCACTCTCTAGATACCCCTTAGCACGTAAAGGAATATTATTTGAGGGTCCAGCCATGGAGAAGAGTTTAGACACTAGGATAAGATAAGGAACACACCCATTATAAAGAAATCACATTAGGATTCTCTTTTTAAGCTGTTGCTTAAAACACTAGTGCTTAGGAAATCTATTGGAGGCAGAAGCAGTCAAGGGTAGCCTAGGGTTAGGGTTAGGCTTAGGGTTAGGTTTAGGGTATGGCTTAGGGTACGGGTTCGGGGAGGGGTGCGGGTACGGCGTAGGGTATGGGTTAGGGTTAGGGTTAGGGTTAATGTTAGGGTTAGGGCTCGGTTTAGGGTACAGGTTAGGATTAGGGTACGTGTTAGGGTTAGGGTAGGGGTTAGGGTTAGGGTACGCGTTAGGGTTAGGGTAGTTATTAAACCTATCCCACTCTCTAGATACCCCTTAGCACGTAAGGGAATATTATTTGGGGGTGCAGCCATGGAGAAGAGTTTAGACACTAGGATAAGATAAGGAACACACCCATTATAAAGAAATCACATTAGGATTCTCTTTTTAAGCTGTTCCTTAAAACAGTAGTGCTTAGGAAATCTATTGGAGGCAGAAGCAGTCAAGGGTAGCCTAGGGTTAGGGTTAGGCTTAGTGTTAGGCTTAGGGTACGGCTTAGGTTACGGGTTCGGGGAGGGGTGCGGGTACGGCGTAGGGTATGGGTTAGGGTTAGGGTTAGGGTTAGTGTTAGGGTTAGGGCTCGGTTTAGGGTACGGGTTAGGATTAGGGTACGTGTTAGGGTTAGGGTAGGGGTTAGGGTTAGGGTACGCGTTAGGGTTAGGGTAGTTATTAAACCTATCCCACTCTCTAGATACCCCTTAGCACGTAAAGGAATATTATTTGAGGGTCCAGCCATGGAGAAGAGTTTAGACACTAGGATAAGATAAGGAACACACCCATTATAAAGAAATCACATTAGGATTCTCTTTTTAAGCTGTTCCTTAAAACACTAGTGCTTAGGAAATCTATTGGAGGCAGAAGCAGTCAAGGGTAGCGTAGGGTTAGGGTTAGGCTGAGGTTTAGGCTTAGGGTACGGCTTAGGGTACGGGTTCGGGGAGGGTTTCGGGTACGGCGTAGGTTATGGGTTAGGGTTAGGGTTAGGGTTAGTGTTAGGGTTAGGGCTCGGTTTAGGGTACGGTTAGGATTAGGGTACGTGTTAGGTTTAGGGTAGGGGTTAGGGTTAGGGTACGCGTTAGGGTTAGGGTAGTTAGTAAACCTATCCCACTCTCTAGATACCCCTTAGCACGTAAAGGAATATTATTTGGGGTTCCAGCAATGGAGAAGAATTTAGACACTAGGATAAGATAAGGAACACACCCATTATAAAGAAATCACATTAGGATTCTCTTTTTAAGCTGTTGCTTAAAACACTAGTGCTTAGGAAATCTATTGGAGGCAGAAGCAGTCAAGGGTAGCCTAGGGTTAGTGTTAGGCTTAGGGTTAGGCTTAGGGTACGGCTTAGGGTACGGGTTTGGGGAGGGGTTCAGGTACGGCGTAGGGTATGGGTTAGGGTTAGGGTTAGTGTTAGTGTTAGGGGTAGGGCTCGGTTTAGGGTACGGGTTAGGATTAGGGTACGTGTTAGTGTTAGAGTAGGGGTTAGGGTTAGAGTACGCATTAGGGTTAGGGTAGTTATTAAACCTATCCCACTCTCTAGATACCCCTTAGCACGTAAGGCAATATTATTTGGGGGTGCAGCCATGGAGAAGAGTTTAGACACTAGGATAAGATAAGGAACACACCCATTATAAAGAAATCACATTAGGATTCTCTTTTTAAGCTGTTCCTTAAAACACTAGTGCTTAGGAAATCTATTGGAGGCAGAAGCAGTCAAGGGTAGCCTAGGGTTAGGGTTAGGCTTAGGGTTAGGTTTAGGGTATGGCTTGGGGTATGGGTTCGGGGAGGTGTTCGTGTACGGCGTAGGGTATGGGTTAGGGTTAGGGTTTGGGTTAGTGTTAGGGTTAGGGCTCGGTTTAGGGTACGGGTTAGGATTAGGGTACGTGTTAGGGTTAGGGTAGGGGTTAGGGTTAGGTTACGCATTAGGGCTAGGGTAGTTAGTAAACCTATCCCACTCTCTAGCTCCCCCTTAGCACGTAAAGGAATATTATTTGGGGGTCCAGCCATGGAGAAGAGTTTAGACACTAGGATAAGATAAGGAACACACCCATTATAAAGAAATCACTTTAGGATTCTCTTTTTAAGCTGTTCCTTAAAACACTACTGCTTAGGAAATCAATTGGAGGCAGAAGCAGTCAAGGGTAGCCTAGGGTTAGGGTTAGGCTTAGGGTTAGGTTTAGGGTATGGCTTAGGGTACGGGTTCGGGGAGGGGTGCGGGTACGGCATAGGGTATGGGTTAGGGTTAGGGTTAGGGTTAGTGTTAGGGTTAGGGCTCGGTTTAGGGTACAGGTTAGGATTAGTGTACGTGTTAGGGTTAGGGTAGGGGTTAGGGTTAGGGTACGCGTTAGGGTTAGGGTAGTTATTAAACCTATCCCACTCTCTAGATACCCCTTAGCACGTAAGGGAATATTATTTGGGGGTGCAGCCATGGAGAAGAGTTTAGACACTAGGATAAGATAAGGAACACACCCATTATAAAGAAATCACATTAGGATTCTCTTTTTAAGCTGTTCCTTAAAACAGTAGTGCTTAGGAAATCTATTGGAGGCAGAAGCAGTCAAGGGTAGCCTAGGGTTAGGGTTAGGCTTAGGGTTAGGCTTAGGGTACGGCTTAGGGTACGGGTTCGGGGAGGGGTGCGGGTACGGCGTAGGGTATGGGTTAGGGTTAGGGTTAGGGTTAGTGTTAGGGTTAGGGCTCGGTTTAGGGTACGGGTTAGGATTAGGGTACGTGTTAGGGTTAGGGTAGGGGTTAGGGTTAGGGTACGCATTAGGGTTAGGGTAGTTATTAAACCTATCCCACTCTCTAGATACCCCTTAGCACGTAAAGGAATATTATTTGAGGGTCCAGCCATGGAGAAGAGTTTAGACACTAGGATAAGATAAGGAACACACCCATTATAAAGAAATCACATTAGGATTCTCTTTTTAAGCTGTTCCTTAAAACACTAGTGCTTAGGAAATCTATTGGAGGCAGAAGCAGTCAAGGGTAGCGTAGGGTTAGGGTTAGGCTTAGGGTTAGGCTTAGGGTACGGCTTAGGGTACGTGTTCGGGGAGGGTTTTGGGTACGGCGTAGGGTATGGGTTAGGGTTAGGGTTAGGGTTAGTGTTAGGGTTAGGGCTCGGTTTAGGGTACGGTTAGGATTAGGGTACGTGTTAGGTTTAGGGTAGGGGTTAGGGTTAGGGTACGCGTTAGGGTTACGGTAGTTAGTAAACCTATCCCACTGTCTAGATACCCCTTAGCACGTAAAGGAATATTATTTGGGGTTCCAGCAATGGAGAAGAATTTAGACACTAGGATAAGATAAGGAACACACCCATTATAAAGAAATCACATTAGGATTCTCTTTTTAAGCTGTTGCTTAAAACACTAGTGCTTAGGAAATCTATTGGAGGCAGAAGCAGTCAAGGGTAGCCTAGGGTTAGTGTTAGGCTTAGGGTTAGGCTTAGTGTACGGCTTAGGGTACGGGTTTGGGGAGGGGTTCAGGTACGGCGTAGGGTATGGGTTAGGGTTAGGGTTAGTGTTAGTGTTAGGGTTAGGGCTCGGTTTAGGGTACGGGTTAGGATTAGGGTACGTGTTAGTGTTAGAGTAGGGGTTAGGGTTAGAGTACGCATTAGGGTTAGGGTAGTTATTAAACCTATCCCACTCTCTAGATACCCCTTAGCACGTAAGGCAATATTATTTGGGGGTGCAGCCATGGAGAAGAGTTTAGACACTAGGATAAGATAAGGAACACACCCATTATAAAGAAATCACATTAGGATTCTCTTTTTAAGCTGTTCCTTAAAACAGTAGTGCTTAGGAAATCTATTGGAGGCAGAAGCAGTCAAGGGTAGCCTAGGGTTAGGGTTAGGCTTAGGGTTAGGCTTAGGGTACGGCTTAGGGTACGGGTTCGGGGAGGGGTGCGGGTACGGCGTAGGGTATGGGTTAGGGTTAGGGTTAGGGTTAGTGTTAGGGTTAGGGCTCGGTTTAGGGTACGGGTTAGGATTAGGGTACGTGTTAGGGTTAGGGTAGGGGTTAGGGTTAGGGTACGCGTTAGGGTTAGGGTAGTTATTAAACCTATCCCACTCTCTAGATACCCCTTAGCACGTAAAGGAATATTATTTGAGGGTCCAGCCATGGAGAAGAGTTTAGACACTAGGATAAGATAAGGAACACACCCATTATAAAGAAATCACATTAGGATTCTCTTTTTAAGCTGTTCCTTAAAACACTAGTGCTTAGGAAATCTATTGGAGGCAGAAGCAGTCAAGGGTAGCGTAGGGTTAGGGTTAGGCTTAGGGTTAGGCTTAGGGTACGGCTTAGGGTACGTGTTCGGGGAGGGTTTCGGGTACGGCGTAGGGTATGGGTTAGGGTTAGGGTTTGGGTTAGTGTTAGGGTTAGGGCTCGGTTTAGGGTACGGTTAGGATTAGGGTACGTGTTAGGTTTAGGGTAGGGGTTAGGGTTAGGGTACGCGTTAGGGTTAGGGTAGTTAGTAAACCTATCCCACTCTCTAGATACCCCTTAGCACGTAAAGGAATATTATTTGGGGTTCCAGCCATGGAAAAGAATTTAGACACTAGGATAAGATAAGGAACACACCCATTATAAAGAAATCACTTTAGGATTCTCTTTTTAAGCTGTTCTTAAAACACTAGTGCTTAGGAAATCTATTGGAGGCAGAAGCAGTCAAGGGTAGCCTAGGGTTAGGGTTAGGCTTAGGGTTAGGGTTAGGGTACGGCTTGGGGTATGGGTTCGGGGAGGTGTTCGTGTACGGCGTAGGGTATGGGTTAGGGTTAGGGTTTGGGTTAGTGTTAGGGTTAGGGCTCGGTTTAGGGTACGGGTTAGGATTAGGGTACGTGTTAGGGTTAGGGTAGGGGTTAGGGTTAGGTTATGCATTAGGGCTAGGGTAGTTAGTAAACCTATCCCACTCTCTAGCTCCCCCTTAGCACGTAAAGGAATATTATTTGGGGTTCCAGCAATGGAGAAGAATTTAGACACTAGGATAAGATAAGGAACACACCCATTATAAAGAAATCACATTAGGATTCTCTTTTTAAGCTGTTGCTTAAAACACTAGTGCTTAGGAAATCTATTGGAGGCAGAAGCAGTCAAGGGTAGCCTAGGGTTAGTGTTAGGCTTAGGGTTAGGCTTAGGGTACGTCTTAGGGTACGGGTTTGGGGAGGGGTTCAGGTACGGCGTAGGGTATGG
Organism: Balaenoptera borealis; assembly: GCF_965194805.1. Classification (NCBI taxonomy): domain Eukaryota; kingdom Metazoa; phylum Chordata; class Mammalia; order Artiodactyla; family Balaenopteridae; genus Balaenoptera; species Balaenoptera borealis. The sequence continues at coordinate 90,642 of NW_028123730.1, read as the reverse complement.
GTTAGGGTTAGGGTTAGTGTTAGTGTTAGGGTTAGGGCTCGGTTTAGGGTACGGGTTAGGATTAGGGTACGTGTTAGTGTTAGAGTAGGGGTTAGGGTTAGAGTACGCATTAGGGTTAGGGTAGTTATTAAACCTATCCCACTCTCTAGATACCCCTTAGCACGTAAGGCAATATTATTTGGGGGTGCAGCCATGGAGAAGAGTTTAGACACTAGGATAAGATAAGGAACACACCCATTATAAAGAAATCACATTAGGATTCTATTTTTAAGCTGTTCCTTAAAACACTAGTGCTTAGGAAATCTATTGGAGGCAGAAGCAGTCAAGGGTAGCCTAGGGTTAGGGTTAGGCTTAGGGTTAGGTTTAGGGTACGGCTTGGGGTATGGGTTCAGGGAGGTGTTCGTGTACGGCGTAGGGTATGGGTTAGGGTTAGGGTTTGGGTTAGTGTTAGGGTTAGGGCTCGGTTTAGGGTACGGGTTAGGATTAGGGTACGTGTTAGGGTTAGGGTAGGGGTTAGGGTTAGGTTACGCGTTAGGGCTAGGGTAGTTAGTAAACCTATCCCACTCTCTAGCTCCCCCTTAGCACGTAAAGGAATATTATTTGGGGGTCCAGCCATGGAGAAGAGTTTAGACACTAGGATAAGATAAGGAACACACCCATTATAAAGAAATCACTTTAGGATTCTCTTTTTAAGCTGTTCCTTAAAACACTACTACTTAGGAAATCAATTGGAGGCAGAAGCAGTCAAGGGTAGCCTAGGGTTAGGGTTAGGCTTAGGGTTAGGTTTAGGGTATGGCTTAGGGTACGGGTTCGGGGAGGGGTGCGGGTACGGCGTAGGGTATGGGTTAGGGTTAGGGTTAGGGTTAGTGTTAGGGTTAGGGCTCGGTTTAGGGTACAGGTTAGGATTAGGGTACGTGTTAGGGTTAGGGTAGGGGTTAGGGTTAGGGTACGCGTTAGGGTTAGGGTAGTTATTAAACCTATCCCACTCTCTAGATACCCCTTAGCACGTAAGGGAATATTATTTGGGGGTGCAGCCATGGAGAAGAGTTTAGACACTAGGATAAGATAAGGAACACACCCATTATAAAGAAATCACATTAGGATTCTCTTTTTAAGCTGTTCCTTAAAACAGTAGTGCTTAGGAAATCTATTGGAGGCAGAAGCAGTCAAGGGTAGCCTAGGGTTAGGGTTAGGCTTAGGGTTAGGCTTAGGGTACGGCTTAGGTTACGGGTTCGGGGAGGGGTGCGGGTACGGCGTAGGGTATGGGTTAGGGTTAGGGTTAGGGTTAGTGTTAGGGTTAGGGCTCGGTTTAGGGTACGGGTTAGGATTAGGGTACGTGTTAGGGTTAGGGTAGGGGTTAGGGTTAGGGTACGCGTTAGGGTTAGGGTAGTTATTAAACCTATCCCACTCTCTAGATACCCCTTAGCACGTAAAGGAATATTATTTGAGGGTCCAGCCATGGAGAAGAGTTTAGACACTAGGATAAGATAAGGAACACACCCATTATAAAGAAATCACATTAGGATTCTCTTTTTAAGCTGTTCCTTAAAACACTAGTGCTTAGGAAATCTATTGGAGGCAGAAGCAGTCAAGGGTAGCGTAGGGATAGGGTTAGGCTTAGGGTTAGGCTTAGGGTACGGCTTAGGGTACGGGTTCGGGGAGGGTTTCGGGTACGGCGTAGGGTATGGGTTAGGGTTAGGGTTAGGGTTAGTGTTAGGGTTAGGGCTCGGTTTAGGGTACGGTTAGGATTAGGGTACGTGTTAGGTTTAGGGTAGGGGTTAGGGTTAGGGTACGCGTTAGGGTTAGGGTAGTTAGTAAACCTATCCCACTCTCTAGATACCCCTTAGCACGTAAAGGAATATTACTTGGGGTTCCAGCAATGGAGAAGAATTTAGACACTAGGATAAGATAAGGAACACACCCATTATAAAGAAATCACATTAGGATTCTCTTTTTAAGCTGTTGCTTAAAACACTAGTGCTTAGGAAATCTATTGGAGGCAGAAGCAGTCAAGGGTAGCCTAGGGTTAGTGTTAGGCTTAGGGTTAGGCTTAGGGTACGGCTTAGGGTACGGGTTTGGGGAGGGGTTCAGGTACGGCGTAGGGTATGGGTTAGGGTTAGGGTTAGTGTTAGTGTTAGGGGTAGCGCTCGGTTTAGGGTACGGGTTAGGATTAGGGTACGTGTTAATGTTAGGGTAGGGGTTAGGGTTAGAGTACGCATTAGGGTTAGGGTAGTTATTAAACCTATCCCACTCTCTAGATACCCCTTAGCACGTAAGGCAATATTATTTGGGGGTGCAGCCATGGAGAAGAGTTTAGACACTAGGATAAGATAAGGAACACACCCATTATAAAGAAATCACATTAGGATTCTCTTTTTAAGCTGTTCCTTAAAACACTAGTGCTTAGGAAATCTATTGGAGGCAGAAGCAGTCAAGGGTAGCCTAGGGTTAGGGTTAGGCTTAGGGTTAGGTTTAGGGTACGGCTTGGGGTATGGGTTCGGGGAGGTGTTCGTGTACGGCGTAGGGTATGGGTTAGGGTTAGGGTTTGGGTTAGTGTTAGGGTTAGGGCTCGGTTTAGGGTACGGGTTAGGATTAGGGTACGTGTTAGGGTTAGGGTAGGGGTTAGGGTTAGGTTACGCGTTAGGGCTAGGGTAGTTAGTAAACCTATCCCACTCTCTAGCTCCCCCTTAGCACGTAAAGGAATATTATTTGGGGGTCCAGCCATGGAGAAGAGTTTAGACACTAGGATAAGATAAGGAACACACCCATTATAAAGAAATCACTTTAGGATTCTCTTTTTAAGCTGTTCCTTAAAACACTACTGCTTAGGAAATCAATTGGAGGCAGAAGCAGTCAAGGGTAGCCTAGGGTTAGGGTTAGGCTTAGGGTTAGGTTTAGGGTATGGCTTAGGGTACGGGTTCGGGGAGGGGTGCGGGTACGGCGTAGGGTATGGGTTAGGGTTAGGGTTAGGGTTAGTGTTAGGGTTAGGGCTCGGTTTAGGGTACAGGTTAGGATTAGGGTACGTGTTAGGGTTAGGGTAGGGGTTAGGGTTAGGGTACGCGTTAGGGTTAGGGTAGTTAGTAAACCTATCCCACTCTCTAGATACCCCTTAGCACGTAAGGGAATATTATTTGGGGGTGCAGCCATGGAGAAGAGTTTAGACACTAGGATAAGATAAGGAACACACCCATTATAAAGAAATCACATTAGGATTCTCTTTTTAAGCTGTTCCTTAAAACAGTAGTGCTTAGGAAATCTATTGGAGGCAGAAGCAGTCAAGGGTAGCCTAGGGTTAGGGTTAGGCTTAGGGTTAGGCTTAGGGTACGGCTTAGGTTACGGGTTCGGGGAGGGGTGCGGGTACGGCGTAGGGTATGGGTTAGGGTTAGGGTTTGGGTTAGTGTTAGGGTTAGGGCTCGGTTTAGGGTACGGGTTAGGATTAGGGTACGTGTTAGGGTTAGGATAGGGGTTAGGGTTAGGGTACGCATTAGGGCTAGGGTAGTTAGTAAACCTATCCCACTCTCTAGCTCCCCCTTAGCACGTAAAGGAATATTATTTGGGGGTCCAGCCATGGAGAAGAGTTTAGACACTAGGATAAGATAAGGAACACACCCATTATAAAGAAATCACTTTAGGATTCTCTTTTTAAGCTGTTCCTTAAAACACTACTACTTAGGAAATCAATTGGAGGCAGAAGCAGTCAAGGGTAGCCTAGGGTTAGGGTTAGGCTTAGGGTTAGGTTTAGGGTATGGCTTAGGGTACGGGTTCGGGGAGGGGTGCGGGTACGGCGTAGGGTATGGGTTAGGGTTAGGGTTAGGGTTAGTGTTAGGGTTAGGGCTCGGTTTAGGGTACAGGTTAGGATTAGGGTACGTGTTAGGGTTAGGGTAGGGGTTAGGGTTAGGGTACGCGTTAGGGTTAGGGTAGTTATTAAACCTATCCCACTCTCTAGATACCCCTTAGCACGTAAGGGAATATTATTTGGGGGTGCAGCCATGGAGAAGAGTTTAGACACTAGGATAAGATAAGGAACACACCCATTATAAAGAAATCACATTAGGATTCTCTTTTTAAGCTGTTCCTTAAAACAGTAGTGCTTAGGAAATCTATTGGAGGCAGAAGCAGTCAAGGGTAGCCTAGGGTTAGGGTTAGGCTTAGGGTTAGGCTTAGGGTACGGCTTAGGTTACGGGTTCGGGGAGGGGTGCGGGTACGGCGTAGGGTATGGGTTAGGGTTAGGGTTAGGGTTAGTGTTAGGGTTAGGGCTCGGTTTAGGGTACGGGTTAGGATTAGGGTACGTGTTAGGGTTAGGGTAGGGGTTAGGGTTAGGGTACGCGTTAGGGTTAGGGTAGTTATTAAACCTATCCCACTCTCTAGATACCCCTTAGCACGTAAAGGAATATTATTTGAGGGTCCAGCCATGGAGAAGAGTTTAGACACTAGGATAAGATAAGGAACACACCCATTATAAAGAAATCACATTAGGATTCTCTTTTTAAGCTGTTCCTTAAAACACTAGTGCTTAGGAAATCTATTGGAGGCAGAAGCAGTCAAGGGTAGCGTAGGGATAGGGTTAGGCTTAGGGTTAGGCTTAGGGTACGGCTTAGGGTACGGGTTCGGGGAGGGTTTCGGGTACGGCGTAGGGTATGGGTTAGGGTTAGGGTTAGGGTTAGTGTTAGGGTTAGGGCTCGGTTTAGGGTACGGTTAGGATTAGGGTACGTGTTAGGTTTAGGGTAGGGGTTAGGGTTAGGGTACGCGTTAGGGTTAGGGTAGTTAGTAAACCTATCCCACTCTCTAGATACCCCTTAGCACGTAAAGGAATATTACTTGGGGTTCCAGCAATGGAGAAGAATTTAGACACTAGGATAAGATAAGGAACACACCCATTATAAAGAAATCACATTAGGATTCTCTTTTTAAGCTGTTGCTTAAAACACTAGTGCTTAGGAAATCTATTGGAGGCAGAAGCAGTCAAGGGTAGCCTAGGGTTAGTGTTAGGCTTAGGGTTAGGCTTAGGGTACGGCTTAGGGTACGGGTTTGGGGAGGGGTTCAGGTACGGCGTAGGGTATGGGTTAGGGTTAGGGTTAGTGTTAGTGTTAGGGGTAGCGCTCGGTTTAGGGTACGGGTTAGGATGAGGGTACGTGTTAGTGTTAGGGTAGGGGTTAGGGTTAGAGTACGCATTAGGGTTAGGGTAGTTATTAAACCTATCCCACTCTCTAGATACCCCTTAGCACGTAAGGCAATATTATTTGGGGGTGCAGCCATGGAGAAGAGTTTAGACACTAGGATAAGATAAGGAACACACCCATTATAAAGAAATCACATTAGGATTCTCTTTTTAAGCTGTTCCTTAAAACACTAGTGCTTAGGAAATCTATTGGAGGCAGAAGCAGTCAAGGGTAGCCTAGGGTTAGGGTTAGGCTTAGGGTTAGGTTTAGGGTACGGCTAGGGGTATGGGTTCGGGGAGGTGTTCGTGTACGGCGTAGGGTATGGGTTAGGGTTAGGGTTTGGGTTAGTGTTAGGGTTAGGGCTCGGTTTAGGGTACGGGTTAGGATTAGGGTACGTGTTAGGGTTAGGGTAGGGGTTAGGGTTAGGTTACGCGTTAGGGCTAGGGTAGTTAGTAAACCTATCCCACTCTCTAGCTCCCCCTTAGCACGTAAAGGAATATTATTTGGGGGTCCAGCCATGGAGAAGAGTTTAGACACTAGGATAAGATAAGGAACACACCCATTATAAAGAAATCACTTTAGGATTCTCTTTTTAAGCTGTTCCTTAAAACACTACTGCTTAGGAAATCAATTGGAGGCAGAAGCAGTCAAGGGTAGCCTAGGGTTAGGGTTAGGCTTAGGGTTAGGTTTAGGGTATGGCTTAGGGTACGGGTTCGGGGAGGGGTGCGGGTACGGCGTAGGGTATGGGTTAGGGTTAGGGTTAGGGTTAGTGTTAGGGCTAGGGCTCGGTTTAGGGTACAGGTTAGGATTAGGGTACGTGTTAGGGTTAGGGTAGGGGTTAGGGTTAGGGTACGCGTTAGGGTTAGGGTAGTTAGTAAACCTATCCCACTCTCTAGATACCCCTTAGCACGTAAGGGAATATTATTTGGGGGTGCAGCCATGGAGAAGAGTTTAGACACTAGGATAAGATAAGGAACACACCCATTATAAAGAAATCACATTAGGATTCTCTTTTTAAGCTGTTCCTTAAAACAGTAGTGCTTAGGAAATCTATTGGAGGCAGAAGCAGTCAAGGGTAGCCTAGGGTTAGGGTTAGGCTTAGGGTTAGGCTTAGGGTACGGCTTAGGTTACGGGTTCGGGGAGGGGTGCGGGTACGGCGTAGGGTATGGGTTAGGGTTAGGGTTTGGGTTAGTGTTAGGGTTAGGGCTCGGTTTAGGGTACGGGTTAGGATTAGGGTACGTGTTAGGGTTAGGATAGGGGTTAGGGTTAGGGTACGCATTAGGGCTAGGGTAGTTAGTAAACCTATCCCACTCTCTAGCTCCCCCTTAGCACGTAAAGGAATATTATTTGGGGGTCCAGCCATGGAGAAGAGTTTAGACACTAGGATAAGATAAGGAACACACCCATTATAAAGAAATCACTTTAGGATTCTCTTTTTAAGCTGTTCCTTAAAACACTACTGCTTAGGAAATCAATTGGAGGCAGAAGCAGTCAAGGGTAGCCTAGGGTTAGGGTTAGGCTTAGGGTTAGGTTTAGGGTATGGCTTAGGGTACGGGTTCGGGGAGGGGTGCGGGTACGGCGTAGGGTATGGGTTAGGGTTAGGGTTAGGGTTAGTGTTAGGGTTAGGGCTCGGTTTAGGGTACAGGTTAGGATTAGTGTACGTGTTAGGGTTAGGGTAGGGGTTAGGGTTAGGGTACGCGTTAGGGTTAGGGTAGTTATTAAACCTATCCCACTCTCTAGATACCCCTTAGCACGTAAAGGAATATTATTTGAGGGTCCAGCCATGGAGAAGAGTTTAGACACTAGGATAAGATAAGGAACACACCCATTATAAAGAAATCACATTAGGATTCTCTTTTTAAGCTGTTCCTTAAAACACTAGTGCTTAGGAAATCTATTGGAGGCAGAAGCAGTCAAGGGTAGCGTAGGGTTAGGGTTAGGCTTAGGGTTAGGCTTAGGGTACGGCTTAGGGTACGTGTTCGGGGAGGGTTTCGGGTACGGCGTAGGGTATGGGTTAGGGTTAGGGTTAGGGTTAGTGTTAGGGTTAGGGCTCGGTTTAGGGTACGGTTAGGATTAGGGTACGTGTTAGGTTTAGGGTAGGGGTTAGGGTTAGGGTACGCGTTAGGGTTAGGGTAGTTAGTAAACCTATCCCACTGTCTAGATACCCCTTAGCACGTAAAGGAATATTATTTGGGGTTCCAGCAATGGAGAAGAATTTAGACACTAGGATAAGATAAGGAACACACCCATTATAAAGAAATCACATTAGGATTCTCTTTTTAAGCTGTTGCTTAAAACACTAGTGCTTAGGAAATCTCTTGGAGGCAGAAGCAGTCAAGGGTAGCCTAGGGTTAGTGTTAGGCTTAGGGTTAGGCTTAGGGTATGGCTTAGGGTACGGGTTCGGGGAGGGTTTCGGGTACGGCGTAGGGTATGGGTTAGGGTTAGGGTTAGGGTTAGTGTTAGGGTTAGGGCTCGGTTTAGGGTACGGGTTAGGATTAGGGTACGTGTTAGAGTTAGGGTAGGGGTTAGGGTTAGGGTACGCGTTAGGGTTAGGGTAGTTATTAAACCTATCCCACTCTCTACCTCCCCGTTAGCATGTAAAGGAATATTATTTGGGGGTCCAGCCATGGAGAAGAGTTTAGACACTAGGATAAGATAAGGAACACACCCATTATAAAGAAATCACATTAGGATTCTCTTTTTAAGTTGTTCCTTAAAAAACTACTGCTTAGGAAATCAATTGGAGGCAGAAGCAGTCAAGGGTAGCCTAGGGTTAGGGTTAGGCTTAGGGTTAGGTTTAGGGTATGGCTTAGGGTACGGGTTCGGGGAGGGGTGCGGGTACGGCATAGGGTATGGGTTAGGGTTAGGGTTAGTGTTAGGGTTAGGGCTCGGTTTAGGGTACAGGTTAGGATTAGGGTACATGTTAGGGTTAGGGTAGGGGTTAGGGTTAGGGTACGCGTTAGGGTTAGGGTAGTTATTAAACCTATCCCACTCTCTAGATACCCCTTAGCACGTAAGGGAATATTATTTGGGGGTGCAGCCATATAGAAGAGTTTAGACACTAGGATAAGATAAGGAACACACCCATTATAAAGAAATCACTTTAGGATTCTCTTTTTAAGCTGTTCCTTAAAACACTACTGCTTAGGAAATCAATTGGAGGCAGAAGCAGTCAAGGGTAGCCTAGGGTTAGGGTTAGGCTTAGGGTTAGGTTTAGGGTATGGCTTAGGGTACGGGTTCGGGGAGGGGTGCGGGTACGGCATAGGGTATGGGTTAGGGTTAGGGTTAGGGTTAGTGTTAGGGTTAGGGCTCGGTTTAGGGTACAGGTTAGGATTAGTGTACGTGTTAGGGTTAGGGTAGGGGTTAGGGTTAGGGTACGCGTTAGGGTTAGGGTAGTTATTAAACCTATCCCACTCTCTAGATACCCCTTAGCACGTAAGGGAATATTATTTGGGGGTGCAGCCATGGAGAAGAGTTTAGACACTAGGATAAGATAAGGAACACACCCATTATAAAGAAATCACATTAGGATTCTCTTTTTAAGCTGTTCCTTAAAACAGTAGTGCTTAGGAAATCTATTGGAGGCAGAAGCAGTCAAGTGTAGCCTAGGGTTAGGGTTAGGCTTAGGGTTAGGCTTAGGGTACGGCTTAGGGTACGGGTTCGGGGAGGGGTGCGGGTATGGCGTAGGGTATGGGTTAGGGTTAGGGTTAGGGTTAGTGTTAGGGTTAGGGCTCGGTTTAGGGTACGGGTTAGGATTAGGGTACGTGTTAGGGTTAGGGTAGGGGTTAGGGTTAGGGTACGCGTTAGGGTTAGGGTAGTTATTAAACCTATCCCACTCTCTAGATACCCCTTAGCACGTAAAGGAATATTATTTGAGGGTCCAGCCATGGAGAAGAGTTTAGACACTAGGATAAGATAAGGAACACACCCATTATAAAGAAATCACATTAGGATTCTCTTTTTAAGCTGTTGCTTAAAACACTAGTGCTTAGGAAATCTATTGGAGGCAGAAGCAGTCAAGGGTAGCCTAGGGTTAGGGTTAGGCTTAGGGTTAGGTTTAGGGTATGGCTTAGGGTACGGGTTCGGGGAGGGGTGCGGGTACGGCGTAGGGTATGGGTTAGGGTTAGGGTTAGGGTTAATGTTAGGGTTAGGGCTCGGTTTAGGGTACAGGTTAGGATTAGGGTACGTGTTAGGGTTAGGGTAGGGGTTAGGGTTAGGGTACGCGTTAGGGTTAGGGTAGTTATTAAACCTATCCCACTCTCTAGATACCCCTTAGCACGTAAGGGAATATTATTTGGGGGTGCAGCCATGGAGAAGAGTTTAGACACTAGGATAAGATAAGGAACACACCCATTATAAAGAAATCACATTAGGATTCTCTTTTTAAGCTGTTCCTTAAAACAGTAGTGCTTAGGAAATCTATTGGAGGCAGAAGCAGTCAAGGGTAGCCTAGGGTTAGGGTTAGGCTTAGTGTTAGGCTTAGGGTACGGCTTAGGTTACGGGTTCGGGGAGGGGTGCGGGTACGGCGTAGGGTATGGGTTAGGGTTAGGGTTAGGGTTAGTGTTAGGGTTAGGGCTCGGTTTAGGGTACGGGTTAGGATTAGGGTACGTGTTAGGGTTAGGGTAGGGGTTAGGGTTAGGGTACGCGTTAGGGTTAGGGTAGTTATTAAACCTATCCCACTCTCTAGATACCCCTTAGCACGTAAAGGAATATTATTTGAGGGTCCAGCCATGGAGAAGAGTTTAGACACTAGGATAAGATAAGGAACACACCCATTATAAAGAAATCACATTAGGATTCTCTTTTTAAGCTGTTCCTTAAAACACTAGTGCTTAGGAAATCTATTGGAGGCAGAAGCAGTCAAGGGTAGCGTAGGGTTAGGGTTAGGCTGAGGTTTAGGCTTAGGGTACGGCTTAGGGTACGGGTTCGGGGAGGGTTTCGGGTACGGCGTAGGTTATGGGTTAGGGTTAGGGTTAGGGTTAGTGTTAGGGTTAGGGCTCGGTTTAGGGTACGGTTAGGATTAGGGTACGTGTTAGGTTTAGGGTAGGGGTTAGGGTTAGGGTACGCGTTAGGGTTAGGGTAGTTAGTAAACCTATCCCACTCTCTAGATACCCCTTAGCACGTAAAGGAATATTATTTGGGGTTCCAGCAATGGAGAAGAATTTAGACACTAGGATAAGATAAGGAACACACCCATTATAAAGAAATCACATTAGGATTCTCTTTTTAAGCTGTTGCTTAAAACACTAGTGCTTAGGAAATCTATTGGAGGCAGAAGCAGTCAAGGGTAGCCTAGGGTTAGTGTTAGGCTTAGGGTTAGGCTTAGGGTACGGCTTAGGGTACGGGTTTGGGGAGGGGTTCAGGTACGGCGTAGGGTATGGGTTAGGGTTAGGGTTAGTGTTAGTGTTAGGGGTAGGGCTCGGTTTAGGGTACGGGTTAGGATTAGGGTACGTGTTAGTGTTAGAGTAGGGGTTAGGGTTAGAGTACGCATTAGGGTTAGGGTAGTTATTAAACCTATCCCACTCTCTAGATACCCCTTAGCACGTAAGGCAATATTATTTGGGGGTGCAGCCATGGAGAAGAGTTTAGACACTAGGATAAGATAAGGAACACACCCATTATAAAGAAATCACATTAGGATTCTCTTTTTAAGCTGTTCCTTAAAACACTAGTGCTTAGGAAATCTATTGGAGGCAGAAGCAGTCAAGGGTAGCCTAGGGTTAGGGTTAGGCTTAGGGTTAGGTTTAGGGTATGGCTTGGGGTATGGGTTCGGGGAGGTGTTCGTGTACGGCGTAGGGTATGGGTTAGGGTTAGGGTTTGGGTTAGTGTTAGGGTTAGGGCTCGGTTTAGGGTACGGGTTAGGATTAGGGTACGTGTTAGGGTTAGGGTAGGGGTTAGGGTTAGGTTACGCATTAGGGCTAGGGTAGTTAGTAAACCTATCCCACTCTCTAGCTCCCCCTTAGCACGTAAAGGAATATTATTTGGGGGTCCAGCCATGGAGAAGAGTTTAGACACTAGGATAAGATAAGGAACACACCCATTATAAAGAAATCACTTTAGGATTCTCTTTTTAAGCTGTTCCTTAAAACACTACTGCTTAGGAAATCAATTGGAGGCAGAAGCAGTCAAGGGTAGCCTAGGGTTAGGGTTAGGCTTAGGGTTAGGTTTAGGGTATGGCTTAGGGTACGGGTTCGGGGAGGGGTGCGGGTACGGCATAGTGTATGGGTTAGGGTTAGGGTTAGGGTTAGTGTTAGGGTTAGGGCTCGGTTTAGGGTACAGGTTAGGATTAGTGTACGTGTTAGGGTTAGGGTAGGGGTTAGGGTTAGGGTACGCGTTAGGGTTAGGGTAGTTATTAAACCTATCCCACTCTCTAGATACCCCTTAGCACGTAAGGGAATATTATTTGGGGGTGCAGCCATGGAGAAGAGTTTAGACACTAGGATAAGATAAGGAACACACCCATTATAAAGAAATCACATTAGGATTCTCTTTTTAAGCTGTTCCTTAAAACAGTAGTGCTTAGGAAATCTATTGGAGGCAGAAGCAGTCAAGGGTAGCCTAGGGTTAGGGTTAGGCTTAGGGTTAGGCTTAGGGTACGGCTTAGGGTACGTGTTCGGGGAGGGTTTTGGGTACGGCGTAGGGTATGGGTTAGGGTTAGGGTTAGGGTTAGTGTTAGGGTTAGGGCTCGGTTTAGGGTACGGTTAGGATTAGGGTACGTGTTAGGTTTAGGGTAGGGGTTAGGGTTAGGGTACGCGTTAGGGTTACGGTAGTTAGTAAACCTATCCCACTGTCTAGATACCCCTTAGCACGTAAAGGAATATTATTTGGGGTTCCAGCAATGGAGAAGAATTTAGACACTAGGATAAGATAAGGAACACACCCATTATAAAGAAATCACATTAGGATTCTCTTTTTAAGCTGTTGCTTAAAACACTAGTGCTTAGGAAATCTATTGGAGGCAGAAGCAGTCAAGGGTAGCCTAGGGTTAGTGTTAGGCTTAGGGTTAGGCTTAGTGTACGGCTTAGGGTACGGGTTTGGGGAGGGGTTCAGGTACGGCGTAGGGTATGGGTTAGGGTTAGGGTTAGTGTTAGTGTTAGGGTTAGGGCTCGGTTTAGGGTACGGGTTAGGATTAGGGTACGTGTTAGTGTTAGAGTAGGGGTTAGGGTTAGAGTACGCATTAGGGTTAGGGTAGTTATTAAACCTATCCCACTCTCTAGATACCCCTTAGCACGTAAGGCAATATTATTTGGGGGTGCAGCCATGGAGAAGAGTTTAGACACTAGGATAAGATAAGGAACACACCCATTATAAAGAAATCACATTAGGATTCTCTTTTTAAGCTGTTCCTTAAAACAGTAGTGCTTAGGAAATCTATTGGAGGCAGAAGCAGTCAAGGGTAGCCTAGGGTTAGGGTTAGGCTTAGGGTTAGGCTTAGGGTACGGCTTAGGGTACGGGTTCGGGGAGGGGTGCGGGTACGGCGTAGGGTATGGGTTAGGGTTAGGGTTAGGGTTAGTGTTAGGGTTAGGGCTCGGTTTAGGGTACGGGTTAGGATTAGGGTACGTGTTAGGGTTAGGGTAGGGGTTAGGGTTAGGGTACGCGTTAGGGTTAGGGTAGTTATTAAACCTATCCCACTCTCTAGATACCCCTTAGCACGTAAAGGAATATTATTTGAGGGTCCAGCCATGGAGAAGAGTTTAGACACTAGGATAAGATAAGGAACACACCCATTATAAAGAAATCACATTAGGATTCTCTTTTTAAGCTGTTCCTTAAAACACTAGTGCTTAGGAAATCTATTGGAGGCAGAAGCAGTCAAGGGTAGCGTAGGGTTAGGGTTAGGCTTAGGGTTAGGCTTAGGGTACGGCTTAGGGTACGTGTTCGGGGAGGGTTTCGGGTACGGCGTAGGGTATGGGTTAGGGTTAGGGTTTGGGTTAGTGTTAGGGTTAGGGCTCGGTTTAGGGTACGGTTAGGATTAGGGTACGTGTTAGGTTTAGGGTAGGGGTTAGGGTTAGGGTACGCGTTAGGGTTAGGGTAGTTAGTAAACCTATCCCACTCTCTAGATACCCCTTAGCACGTAAAGGAATATTATTTGGGGTTCCAGCCATGGAAAAGAATTTAGACACTAGGATAAGATAAGGAACACACCCATTATAAAGAAATCACTTTAGGATTCTCTTTTTAAGCTGTTCTTAAAACACTAGTGCTTAGGAAATCTATTGGAGGCAGAAGCAGTCAAGGGTAGCCTAGGGTTAGGGTTAGGCTTAGGGTTAGGGTTAGGGTACGGCTTGGGGTATGGGTTCGGGGAGGTGTTCGTGTACGGCGTAGGGTATGGGTTAGTGTTAGGGTTTGGGTTAGTGTTAGGGTTAGGGCTCGGTTTAGGGTACGGGTTAGGATTAGGGTACGTGTTAGGGTTAGGGTAGGGGTTAGGGTTAGGTTATGCATTAGGGCTAGGGTAGTTAGTAAACCTATCCCACTCTCTAGCTCCCCCTTAGCACGTAAAGGAATATTATTTGGGGTTCCAGCAATGGAGAAGAATTTAGACACTAGGATAAGATAAGGAACACACCCATTATAAAGAAATCACATTAGGATTCTCTTTTTAAGCTGTTGCTTAAAACACTAGTGCTTAGGAAATCTATTGGAGGCAGAAGCAGTCAAGGGTAGCCTAGGGTTAGTGTTAGGCTTAGGGTTAGGCTTAGGGTACGTCTTAGGGTACGGGTTTGGGGAGGGGTTCAGGTACGGCGTAGGGTATGGGTTAGGGTTAGGGTTAGTGTTAGTGTTAGGGTTAGGGCTCGGTTTAGGGTACGGGTTAGGATTAGGGTACGTGTTAGTGTTAGAGTAGGGGTTAGGGTTAGAGTACGCATTAGGGTTAGGGTAGTTATTAAACCTATCCCACTCTCTAGATACCCCTTAGCACGTAAGGCAATATTATTTGGGGGTGCAGCCATGGAGAAGAGTTTAGACACTAGGATAAGATAAGGAACACACCCATTATAAAGAAATCACATTAGGATTCTATTTTTAAGCTGTTCCTTAAAACACTAGTGCTTAGGAAATCTATTGGAGGCAGAAGCAGTCAAGGGTAGCCTAGGGTTAGGGTTAGGCTTAGGGTTAGGTTTAGGGTACGGCTTGGGGTATGGGTTCAGGGAGGTGTTCGTGTACGGCGTAGGGTATGGGTTAGGGTTAGGGTTTGGGTTAGTGTTAGGGTTAGGGCTCGGTTTAGGGTACGGGTTAGGATTAGGGTACGTGTTAGGGTTAGGGTAGGGGTTAGGGTTAGGTTACGCGTTAGGGCTAGGGTAGTTAGTAAACCTATCCCACTCTCTAGCTCCCCCTTAGCACGTAAAGGAATATTATTTGGGGGTCCAGCCATGGAGAAGAGTTTAGACACTAGGATAAGATAAGGAACACACCCATTATAAAGAAATCACTTTAGGATTCTCTTTTTAAGCTGTTCCTTAAAACACTACTACTTAGGAAATCAATTGGAGGCAGAAGCAGTCAAGGGTAGCCTAGGGTTAGGGTTAGGCTTAGGGTTAGGTTTAGGGTATGGCTTAGGGTACGGGTTCGGGGAGGGGTGCGGGTACGGCGTAGGGTATGGGTTAGGGTTAGGGTTAGGGTTAGTGTTAGGGTTAGGGCTCGGTTTAGGGTACAGGTTAGGATTAGGGTACGTGTTAGGGTTAGGGTAGGGGTTAGGGTTAGGGTACGCGTTAGGGTTAGGGTAGTTATTAAACCTATCCCACTCTCTAGATACCCCTTAGCACGTAAGGGAATATTATTTGGGGGTGCAGCCATGGAGAAGAGTTTAGACACTAGGATAAGATAAGGAACACACCCATTATAAAGAAATCACATTAGGATTCTCTTTTTAAGCTGTTCCTTAAAACAGTAGTGCTTAGGAAATCTATTGGAGGCAGAAGCAGTCAAGGGTAGCCTAGGGTTAGGGTTAGGCTTAGGGTTAGGCTTAGGGTACGGCTTAGGTTACGGGTTCGGGGAGGGGTGCGGGTACGGCGTAGGGTATGGGTTAGGGTTAGGGTTAGGGTTAGTGTTAGGGTTAGGGCTCGGTTTAGGGTACGGGTTAGGATTAGGGTACGTGTTAGGGTTAGGGTAGGGGTTAGGGTTAGGGTACGCGTTAGGGTTAGGGTAGTTATTAAACCTATCCCACTCTCTAGATACCCCTTAGCACGTAAAGGAATATTATTTGAGGGTCCAGCCATGGAGAAGAGTTTAGACACTAGGATAAGATAAGGAACACACCCATTATAAAGAAATCACATTAGGATTCTCTTTTTAAGCTGTTCCTTAAAACACTAGTGCTTAGGAAATCTATTGGAGGCAGAAGCAGTCAAGGGTAGCGTAGGGATAGGGTTAGGCTTAGGGTTAGGCTTAGGGTACGGCTTAGGGTACGGGTTCGGGGAGGGTTTCGGGTACGGCGTAGGGTATGGGTTAGGGTTAGGGTTAGGGTTAGTGTTAGGGTTAGGGCTCGGTTTAGGGTACGGTTAGGATTAGGGTACGTGTTAGGTTTAGGGTAGGGGTTAGGGTTAGGGTACGCGTTAGGGTTAGGGTAGTTAGTAAACCTATCCCACTCTCTAGATACCCCTTAGCACGTAAAGGAATATTACTTGGGGTTCCAGCAATGGAGAAGAATTTAGACACTAGGATAAGATAAGGAACACACCCATTATAAAGAAATCACATTAGGATTCTCTTTTTAAGCTGTTGCTTAAAACACTAGTGCTTAGGAAATCTATTGGAGGCAGAAGCAGTCAAGGGTAGCCTAGGGTTAGTGTTAGGCTTAGGGTTAGGCTTAGGGTACGGCTTAGGGTACGGGTTTGGGGAGGGGTTCAGGTACGGCGTAGGGTATGGGTTAGGGTTAGGGTTAGTGTTAGTGTTAGGGGTAGCGCTCGGTTTAGGGTACGGGTTAGGATTAGGGTACGTGTTAGTGTTAGGGTAGGGGTTAGGGTTAGAGTACGCATTAGGGTTAGGGTAGTTATTAAACCTATCCCACTCTCTAGATACCCCTTAGCACGTAAGGCAATATTATTTGGGGGTGCAGCCATGGAGAAGAGTTTAGACACTAGGATAAGATAAGGAACACACCCATTATAAAGAAATCACATTAGGATTCTCTTTTTAAGCTGTTCCTTAAAACACTAGTGCTTAGGAAATCTATTGGAGGCAGAAGCAGTCAAGGGTAGCCTAGGGTTAGGGTTAGGCTTAGGGTTAGGTTTAGGGTACGGCTTGGGGTATGGGTTCGGGGAGGTGTTCGTGTACGGCGTAGGGTATGGGTTAGGGTTAGGGTTTGGGTTAGTGTTAGGGTTAGGGCTCGGTTTAGGGTACGGGTTAGGATTAGGGTACGTGTTAGGGTTAGGGTAGGGGTTAGGGTTAGGTTACGCGTTAGGGCTAGGGTAGTTAGTAAACCTATCCCACTCTCTAGCTCCCCCTTAGCACGTAAAGGAATATTATTTGGGGGTCCAGCCATGGAGAAGAGTTTAGACACTAGGATAAGATAAGGAACACACCCATTATAAAGAAATCACTTTAGGATTCTCTTTTTAAGCTGTTCCTTAAAACACTACTGCTTAGGAAATCAATTGGAGGCAGAAGCAGTCAAGGGTAGCCTAGGGTTAGGGTTAGGCTTAGGGTTAGGTTTAGGGTATGGCTTAGGGTACGGGTTCGGGGAGGGGTGCGGGTACGGCGTAGGGTATGGGTTAGGGTTAGGGTTAGGGTTAGTGTTAGGGTTAGGGCTCGGTTTAGGGTACAGGTTAGGATTAGGGTACGCGTTAGGGTTAGGGTAGTTAGTAAACCTATCCCACTCTCTAGATACCCCTTAGCACGTAAGGGAATATTATTTGGGGGTGCAGCCATGGAGAAGAGTTTAGACACTAGGATAAGATAAGGAACACACCCATTATAAAGAAATCACATTAGGATTCTCTTTTTAAGCTGTTCCTTAAAACAGTAGTGCTTAGGAAATCTATTGGAGGCAGAAGCAGTCAAGGGTAGCCTAGGGTTAGGGTTAGGCTTAGGGTTAGGCTTAGGGTACGGCTTAGGTTACGGGTTCGGGGAGGGGTGCGGGTACGGCGTAGGGTATGGGTTAGGGTTAGGGTTTGGGTTAGTGTTAGGGTTAGGGCTCGGTTTAGGGTACGGGTTAGGATTAGGGTACGTGTTAGGGTTAGGATAGGGGTTAGGGTTAGGGTACGCATTAGGGCTAGGGTAGTTAGTAAACCTATCCCACTCTCTAGCTCCCCCTTAGCACGTAAAGGAATATTATTTGGGGGTCCAGCCATGGAGAAGAGTTTAGACACTAGGATAAGATAAGGAACACACCCATTATAAAGAAATCACTTTAGGATTCTCTTTTTAAGCTGTTCCTTAAAACACTACTACTTAGGAAATCAATTGGAGGCAGAAGCAGTCAAGGGTAGCCTAGGGTTAGGGTTAGGCTTAGGGTTAGGTTTAGGGTATGGCTTAGGGTACGGGTTCGGGGAGGGGTGCGGGTACGGCGTAGGGTATGGGTTAGGGTTAGGGTTAGGGTTAGTGTTAGGGTTAGGGCTCGGTTTAGGGTACAGGTTAGGATTAGGGTACGTGTTAGGGTTAGGGTAGGGGTTAGGGTTAGGGTACGCGTTAGGGTTAGGGTAGTTATTAAACCTATCCCACTCTCTAGATACCCCTTAGCACGTAAGGGAATATTATTTGGGGGTGCAGCCATGGAGAAGAGTTTAGACACTAGGATAAGATAAGGAACACACCCATTATAAAGAAATCACATTAGGATTCTCTTTTTAAGCTGTTCCTTAAAACAGTAGTGCTTAGGAAATCTATTGGAGGCAGAAGCAGTCAAGGGTAGCCTAGGGTTAGGGTTAGGCTTAGGGTTAGGCTTAGGGTACGGCTTAGGTTACGGGTTCGGGGAGGGGTGCGGGTACGGCGTAGGGTATGGGTTAGGGTTAGGGTTAGGGTTAGTGTTAGGGTTAGGGCTCGGTTTAGGGTACGGGTTAGGATTAGGGTACGTGTTAGGGTTAGGGTAGGGGTTAGGGTTAGGGTACGCGTTAGGGTTAGGGTAGTTATTAAACCTATCCCACTCTCTAGATACCCCTTAGCACGTAAAGGAATATTATTTGAGGGTCCAGCCATGGAGAAGAGTTTAGACACTAGGATAAGATAAGGAACACACCCATTATAAAGAAATCACATTAGGATTCTCTTTTTAAGCTGTTCCTTAAAACACTAGTGCTTAGGAAATCTATTGGAGGCAGAAGCAGTCAAGGGTAGCGTAGGGATAGGGTTAGGCTTAGGGTTAGGCTTAGGGTACGGCTTAGGGTACGGGTTCGGGGAGGGTTTCGGGTACGGCGTAGGGTATGGGTTAGGGTTAGGGTTAGGGTTAGTGTTAGGGTTAGGGCTCGGTTTAGGGTACGGTTAGGATTAGGGTACGTGTTAGGTTTAGGGTAGGGGTTAGGGTTAGGGTACGCGTTAGGGTTAGGGTAGTTAGTAAACCTATCCCACTCTCTAGATACCCCTTAGCACGTAAAGGAATATTACTTGGGGTTCCAGCAATGGAGAAGAATTTAGACACTAGGATAAGATAAGGAACACACCCATTATAAAGAAATCACATTAGGATTCTCTTTTTAAGCTGTTGCTTAAAACACTAGTGCTTAGGAAATCTATTGGAGGCAGAAGCAGTCAAGGGTAGCCTAGGGTTAGTGTTAGGCTTAGGGTTAGGCTTAGGGTACGGCTTAGGGTACGGGTTTGGGGAGGGGTTCAGGTACGGCGTAGGGTATGGGTTAGGGTTAGGGTTAGTGTTAGTGTTAGGGGTAGCGCTCGGTTTAGGGTACGGGTTAGGATGAGGGTACGTGTTAGTGTTAGGGTAGGGGTTAGGGTTAGAGTACGCATTAGGGTTAGGGTAGTTATTAAACCTATCCCACTCTCTAGATACCCCTTAGCACGTAAGGCAATATTATTTGGGGGTGCAGCCATGGAGAAGAGTTTAGACACTAGGATAAGATAAGGAACACACCCATTATAAAGAAATCACATTAGGATTCTCTTTTTAAGCTGTTCCTTAAAACACTAGTGCTTAGGAAATCTATTGGAGGCAGAAGCAGTCAAGGGTAGCCTAGGGTTAGGGTTAGGCTTAGGGTTAGGTTTAGGGTACGGCTAGGGGTATGGGTTCGGGGAGGTGTTCGTGTACGGCGTAGGGTATGGGTTAGGGTTAGGGTTTGGGTTAGTGTTAGGGTTAGGGCTTGGTTTAGGGTACGGGTTAGGATTAGGGTACGTGTTAGGGTTAGGGTAGGGGTTAGGGTTAGGTTACGCGTTAGGGCTAGGGTAGTTAGTAAACCTATCCCACTCTCTAGCTCCCCCTTAGCACGTAAAGGAATATTATTTGGGGGTCCAGCCATGGAGAAGAGTTTAGACACTAGGATAAGATAAGGAACACACCCATTATAAAGAAATCACTTTAGGATTCTCTTTTTAAGCTGTTCCTTAAAACACTACTGCTTAGGAAATCAATTGGAGGCAGAAGCAGTCAAGGGTAGCCTAGGGTTAGGGTTAGGCTTAGGGTTAGGTTTAGGGTATGGCTTAGGGTACGGGTTCGGGGAGGGGTGCGGGTACGGCGTAGGGTATGGGTTAGGGTTGGGGTTAGGGTTAGTGTTAGGGCTAGGGCTCGGTTTAGGGTACAGGTTAGGATTAGGGTACGTGTTAGGGTTAGGGTAGGGGTTAGGGTTAGGGTACGCGTTAGGGTTAGGGTAGTTAGTAAACCTATCCCACTCTCTAGATACCCCTTAGCACGTAAGGGAATATTATTTGGGGGTGCAGCCATGGAGAAGAGTTTAGACACTAGGATAAGATAAGGAACACACCCATTATAAAGAAATCACATTAGGATTCTCTTTTTAAGCTGTTCCTTAAAACAGTAGTGCTTAGGAAATCTATTGGAGGCAGAAGCAGTCAAGGGTAGCCTAGGGTTAGGGTTAGGCTTAGGGTTAGGCTTAGGGTACGGCTTAGGTTACGGGTTCGGGGAGGGGTGCGGGTACGGCGTAGGGTATGGGTTAGGGTTAGGGTTTGGGTTAGTGTTAGGGTTAGGGCTCGGTTTAGGGTACGGGTTAGGATTAGGGTACGTGTTAGGGTTAGGATAGGGGTTAGGGTTAGGGTACGCATTAGGGCTAGGGTAGTTAGTAAACCTATCCCACTCTCTAGCTCCCCCTTAGCACGTAAAGGAATATTATTTGGGGGTCCAGCCATGGAGAAGAGTTTAGACACTAGGATAAGATAAGGAACACACCCATTATAAAGAAATCACTTTAGGATTCTCTTTTTAAGCTGTTCCTTAAAACACTACTGCTTAGGAAATCAATTGGAGGCAGAAGCAGTCAAGGGTAGCCTAGGGTTAGGGTTAGGCTTAGGGTTAGGTTTAGGGTATGGCTTAGGGTACGGGTTCGGGGAGGGGTGCGGGTACGGCGTAGGGTATGGGTTAGGGTTAGGGTTAGGGTTAGTGTTAGGGTTAGGGCTCGGTTTAGGGTACAGGTTAGGATTAGTGTACGTGTTAGGGTTAGGGTAGGGGTTAGGGTTAGGGTACGCGTTAGGGTTAGGGTAGTTATTAAACCTATCCCACTCTCCAGATACCCCTTAGCACGTAAGGGAATATTATTTGGGGGTGCAGCCATGGAGAAGAGTTTAGACACTAGGATAAGATAAGGAACACACCCATTATAAAGAAATCACATTAGGATTCTCTTTTTAAGCTGTTCCTTAAAACAGTAGTGCTTAGGAAATCTATTGGAGGCAGAAGCAGTCAAGGGTAGCCTAGGGTTAGGGTTAGGCTTAGGGTTAGGCTTAGGGTACGGCTTAGGGTACGGGTTCGGGGAGGGGTGCGGGTACGGCGTAGGGTATGGGTTAGGGTTAGGGTTAGGGTTAGTGTTAGGGTTAGGGCTCGGTTTAGGGTACGGTTAGGATTAGGGTACGTGTTAGGTTTAGGGTAGGGGTTAGGGTTAGGGTACGCGTTAGGGTTAGGGTAGTTAGTAAACCTATCCCACTCTCTAGATACCCCTTAGCACGTAAAGGAATATTATTTGGGGTTCCAGCAATGGAGAAGAATTTAGACACTAGGATAAGATAAGGAACACACCCATTATAAAGAAATCACATTAGGATTCTCTTTTTAAGCTGTTGCTTAAAACACTAGTGCTTAGGAAATCTATTGGAGGCAGAAGCAGTCAAGGGTAGCCTAGGGTTAGTGTTAGGCTTAGGGTTAGGCTTAGGGTACGGCTTAGGGTACGGGTTTGGGGAGGGGTTCAGGTACGGCGTAGGGTATGGGTTAGGGTTAGGGTTAGTGTTAGTGTTAGGGTTAGGGCTCGGTTTAGGGTACGGGTTAGGATTAGGGTACGTGTTAGTGTTAGAGTAGGGGTTAGGGTTAGAGTACGCATTAGGGTTAGGGTAGTTATTAAACCTATCCCACTCTCTAGATACCCCTTAGCACGTAAGGCAATATTATTTGGGGGTGCAGCCATGGAGAAGAGTTTAGACACTAGGATAAGATAAGGAACACACCCATTATAAAGAAATCACATTAGGATTCTCTTTTTAAGCTGTTCCTTAAAACACTAGTGCTTAGGAAATCTATTGGAGGCAGAAGCAGTCAAGGGTAGCCTAGGGTTAGGGTTAGGCTTAGGGTTAGGTTTAGGGTACGGCTTGGGGTATGGGTTCGGGGAGGTGTTCGTGTACGGCGTAGGGTATGGGTTAGGGTTAGGGTTTGGGTTAGTGTTAGGGTTAGGGCTCGGTTTAGGGTACGGGTTAGGATTAGGGTACGTGTTAGGGTTAGGGTAGGTGTTAGGGTTAGGTTACGCATTAGGGCTAGGGTAGTTAGTAAACCTATCCCACTCTCTAGCTCCCCCTTAGCACGTAAAGGAATATTATTTGGGGGTCCAGCCATGGAGAAGAGTTTAGACACTAGGATAAGATAAGGAACACACCCATTATAAAGAAATCACATTAGGATTCTCTTTTTAAGCTGTTCCTTAAAACACTAGTGCTTAGGAAATCTATTGGAGGCAGAAGCAGTCAAGGGTAGCGTAGGGTTAGGGTTAGGCTTAGGGTTAGGCTTAGGGTACGGCTTAGGGTACGTGTTCGGGGAGGGTTTCGGGTACGGCGTAGGGTATGGGTTAGGGTTAGGGTTTGGGTTAGTGTTAGGGTTAGGGCTCGGTTTAGGGTACGGTTAGGATTAGGGTACGTGTTAGGTTTAGGGTAGGGGTTAGGGTTAGGGTACGCGTTAGGGTTAGGGTAGTTAGTAAACCTATCCCACTCTCTAGATACCCCTTAGCACGTAAAGGAATATTATTTGGGGTTCCAGCCATGGAAAAGAATTTAGACACTAGGATAAGATAAGGAACACACCCATTATAAAGAAATCACTTTAGGATTCTCTTTTTAAGCTGTTCTTAAAACACTAGTGCTTAGGAAATCTATTGGAGGCAGAAGCAGTCAAGGGTAGCCTAGGGTTAGGGTTAGGCTTAGGGTTAGGGTTAGGGTACGGCTTGGGGTATGGGTTCGGGGAGGTGTTCGTGTACGGCGTAGGGTATGGGTTAGGGTTAGGGTTTGGGTTAGTGTTAGGGTTAGGGCTCGGTTTAGGGTACGGGTTAGGATTAGGGTACGTGTTAGGGTTAGGGTAGGGGTTAGGGTTAGGTTACGCATTAGGGCTAGGGTAGTTAGTAAACCTATCCCACTCTCTAGCTCCCCCTTAGCACGTAAAGGAATATTATTTGGGGTTCCAGCAATGGAGAAGAATTTAGACACTAGGATAAGATAAGGAACACACCCATTATAAAGAAATCACATTAGGATTCTCTTTTTAAGCTGTTGCTTAAAACACTAGTGCTTAGGAAATCTATTGGAGGCAGAAGCAGTCAAGGGTAGCCTAGGGTTAGTGTTAGGCTTAGGGTTAGGCTTAGGGTACGTCTTAGGGTACGGGTTTGGGGAGGGGTTCAGGTACGGCGTAGGGTATGGGTTAGGGTTAGGGTTAGTGTTAGTGTTAGGGTTAGGGCTCGGTTTAGGGTACGGGTTAGGATTAGGGTACGTGTTAGTGTTAGAGTAGGGGTTAGGGTTAGAGTACGCATTAGGGTTAGGGTAGTTATTAAACCTATCCCACTCTCTAGATACCCCTTAGCACGTAAGGCAATATTATTTGGGGGTGCAGCCATGGAGAAGAGTTTAGACACTAGGATAAGATAAGGAACACACCCATTATAAAGAAATCACATTAGGATTCTATTTTTAAGCTGTTCCTTAAAACACTAGTGCTTAGGAAATCTATTGGAGGCAGAAGCAGTCAAGGGTAGCCTAGGGTTAGGGTTAGGCTTAGGGTTAGGTTTAGGGTACGGCTTGGGGTATGGGTTCAGGGAGGTGTTCGTGTACGGCGTAGGGTATGGGTTAGGGTTAGGGTTTGGGTTAGTGTTAGGGTTAGGGCTCGGTTTAGGGTACGGGTTAGGATTAGGGTACGTGTTAGGGTTAGGGTAGGGGTTAGGGTTAGGTTACGCGTTAGGGCTAGGGTAGTTAGTAAACCTATCCCACTCTCTAGCTCCCCCTTAGCACGTAAAGGAATATTATTTGGGGGTCCAGCCATGGAGAAGAGTTTAGACACTAGGATAAGATAAGGAACACACCCATTATAAAGAAATCACTTTAGGATTCTCTTTTTAAGCTGTTCCTTAAAACACTACTACTTAGGAAATCAATTGGAGGCAGAAGCAGTCAAGGGTAGCCTAGGGTTAGGGTTAGGCTTAGGGTTAGGTTTAGGGTATGGCTTAGGGTACGGGTTCGGGGAGGGGTGCGGGTACGGCGTAGGGTATGGGTTAGGGTTAGGGTTAGGGTTAGTGTTAGGGTTAGGGCTCGGTTTAGGGTACAGGTTAGGATTAGGGTACGTGTTAGGGTTAGGGTAGGGGTTAGGGTTAGGGTACGCGTTAGGGTTAGGGTAGTTATTAAACCTATCCCACTCTCTAGATACCCCTTAGCACGTAAGGGAATATTATTTGGGGGTGCAGCCATGGAGAAGAGTTTAGACACTAGGATAAGATAAGGAACACACCCATTATAAAGAAATCACATTAGGATTCTCTTTTTAAGCTGTTCCTTAAAACAGTAGTGCTTAGGAAATCTATTGGAGGCAGAAGCAGTCAAGGGTAGCCTAGGGTTAGGGTTAGGCTTAGGGTTAGGCTTAGGGTACGGCTTAGGTTACGGGTTCGGGGAGGGGTGCGGGTACGGCGTAGGGTATGGGTTAGGGTTAGGGTTAGGGTTAGTGTTAGGGTTAGGGCTCGGTTTAGGGTACGGGTTAGGATTAGGGTACGTGTTAGGGTTAGGGTAGGGGTTAGGGTTAGGGTACGCGTTAGGGTTAGGGTAGTTATTAAACCTATCCCACTCTCTAGATACCCCTTAGCACGTAAAGGAATATTATTTGAGGGTCCAGCCATGGAGAAGAGTTTAGACACTAGGATAAGATAAGGAACACACCCATTATAAAGAAATCACATTAGGATTCTCTTTTTAAGCTGTTCCTTAAAACACTAGTGCTTAGGAAATCTATTGGAGGCAGAAGCAGTCAAGGGTAGCGTAGGGTTAGGGTTAGGCTTAGGGTTAGGCTTAGGGTACGGCTTAGGGTACGGGTTCGGGGAGGGTTTCGGGTACGGCGTAGGGTATGGGTTAGGGTTAGGGTTAGGGTTAGTGTTAGGGTTAGGGCTCGGTTTAGGGTACGGTTAGGATTAGGGTACGTGTTAGGTTTAGGGTAGGGGTTAGGGTTAGGGTACGCGTTAGGGTTAGGGTAGTTAGTAAACCTATCCCACCCTCTAGATACCCCTTAGCACGTAAAGGAATATTACTTGGGGTTCCAGCAATGGAGAAGAATTTAGACACTAGGATAAGATAAGGAACACACCCATTATAAAGAAATCACATTAGGATTCTCTTTTTAAGCTGTTGCTTAAAACACTAGTGCTTAGGAAATCTATTGGAGGCAGAAGCAGTCAAGGGTAGCCTAGGGTTAGTGTTAGGCTTAGGGTTAGGCTTAGGGTACGGCTTAGGGTACGGGTTTGGGGAGGGGTTCAGGTACGGCGTAGGGTATGGGTTAGGGTTAGGGTTAGTGTTAGTGTTAGGGGTAGCGCTCGGTTTAGGGTACGGGTTAGGATTAGGGTACGTGTTAGTGTTAGGGTAGGGGTTAGGGTTAGAGTACGCATTAGGGTTAGGGTAGTTATTAAACCTATCCCACTCTCTAGATACCCCTTAGCACGTAAGGCAATATTATTTGGGGGTGCAGCCATGGAGAAGAGTTTAGACACTAGGATAAGATAAGGAACACACCCATTATAAAGAAATCACATTAGGATTCTCTTTTTAAGCTGTTCCTTAAAACACTAGTGCTTAGGAAATCTATTGGAGGCAGAAGCAGTCAAGGGTAGCCTAGGGTTAGGGTTAGGCTTAGGGTTAGGTTTAGGGTACGGCTTGGGGTATGGGTTCGGGGAGGTGTTCGTGTACGGCGTAGGGTATGGGTTAGGGTTAGGGTTTGGGTTAGTGTTAGGGTTAGGGCTCGGTTTAGGGTACGGGTTAGGATTAGGGTACGTGTTAGGGTTAGGGTAGGGGTTAGGGTTAGGTTACGCGTTAGGGCTAGGGTAGTTAGTAAACCTATCCCACTCTCTAGCTCCCCCTTAGCACGTAAAGGAATATTATTTGGGGGTCCAGCCATGGAGAAGAGTTTAGACACTAGGATAAGATAAGGAACACACCCATTATAAAGAAATCACTTTAGGATTCTCTTTTTAAGCTGTTCCTTAAAACACTACTGCTTAGGAAATCAATTGGAGGCAGAAGCAGTCAAGGGTAGCCTAGGGTTAGGGTTAGGCTTAGGGTTAGGTTTAGGGTATGGCTTAGGGTACGGGTTCGGGGAGGGGTGCGGGTACGGCGTAGGGTATGGGTTAGGGTTAGGGTTAGGGTTAGTGTTAGGGTTAGGGCTCGGTTTAGGGTACAGGTTAGGATTAGGGTACGTGTTAGGGTTAGGGTAGGGGTTAGGGTTAGGGTACGCGTTAGGGTTAGGGTAGTTAGTAAACCTATCCCACTCTCTAGATACCCCTTAGCACGTAAGGGAATATTATTTGGGGGTGCAGCCATGGAGAAGAGTTTAGACACTAGGATAAGATAAGGAACACACCCATTATAAAGAAATCACATTAGGATTCTCTTTTTAAGCTGTTCCTTAAAACAGTAGTGCTTAGGAAATCTATTGGAGGCAGAAGCAGTCAAGGGTAGCCTAGGGTTAGGGTTAGGCTTAGGGTTAGGCTTAGGGTACGGCTTAGGTTACGGGTTCGGGGAGGGGTGCGGGTACGGCGTAGGGTATGGGTTAGGGTTAGGGTTTGGGTTAGTGTTAGGGTTAGGGCTCGGTTTAGGGTACGGGTTAGGATTAGGGTACGTGTTAGGGTTAGGATAGGGGTTAGGGTTAGGGTACGCATTAGGGCTAGGGTAGTTAGTAAACCTATCCCACTCTCTAGCTCCCCCTTAGCACGTAAAGGAATATTATTTGGGGGTCCAGCCATGGAGAAGAGTTTAGACACTAGGATAAGATAAGGAACACACCCATTATAAAGAAATCACTTTAGGATTCTCTTTTTAAGCTGTTCCTTAAAACACTACTGCTTAGGAAATCAATTGGAGGCAGAAGCAGTCAAGGGTAGCCTAGGGTTAGGGTTAGGCTTAGGGTTAGGTTTAGGGTATGGCTTAGGGTACGGGTTCGGGGAGGGGTGCGGGTACGGCGTAGGGTATGGGTTAGGGTTAGTGTTAGGGTTAGTGTTAGGGTTAGGGCTCGGTTTAGGGTACAGGTTAGGATTAGTGTACGTGTTAGGGTTAGGGTAGGGGTTAGGGTTAGGGTACGCGTTAGGGTTAGGGTAGTTATTAAACCTATCCCACTCTCTAGATACCCCTTAGCACGTAAGGGAATATTATTTGGGGGTGCAGCCATGGAGAAGAGTTTAGACACTAGGATAAGATAAGGAACACACCCATTATAAAGAAATCACATTAGGATTCTCTTTTTAAGCTGTTCCTTAAAACAGTAGTGCTTAGGAAATCTATTGGAGGCAGAAGCAGTCAAGGGTAGCCTAGGGTTAGGGTTAGGCTTAGGGTTAGGCTTAGGGTACGGCTTAGGTTACGGGTTCGGGGAGGGGTGCGGGTACGGCGTAGGGTATGGGTTAGGGTTAGGGTTAGGGTTAGTGTTAGGGTTAGGGCTCGGTTTAGGGTACGGGTTAGGATTAGGGTACGTGTTAGGGTTAGGGTAGGGGTTAGGGTTAGGGTACGCGTTAGGGTTAGGGTAGTTATTAAACCTATCCCACTCTCTAGATACCCCTTAGCACGTAAAGGAATATTATTTGAGGGTCCAGCCATGGAGAAGAGTTTAGACACTAGGATAAGATAAGGAACACACCCATTATAAAGAAATCACATTAGGATTCTCTTTTTAAGCTGTTCCTTAAAACACTAGTGCTTAGGAAATCTATTGGAGGCAGAAGCAGTCAAGGGTAGCGTAGGGTTAGGGTTAGGCTTAGGGTTAGGCTTAGGGTACGGCTTAGGGTACGGGTTCGGGGAGGGTTTCGGGTACGGCGTAGGGTATGGGTTAGGGTTAGGGTTAGGGTTAGTGTTAGGGTTAGGGCTCGGTTTAGGGTACGGTTAGGATTAGGGTACGTGTTAGGTTTAGGGTAGGGGTTAGGGTTAGGGTACGCGTTAGGGTTAGGGTAGTTAGTAAACCTATCCCACTCTCTAGATACCCCTTAGCACGTAAAGGAATATTATTTGGGGTTCCAGCAATGGAGAAGAATTTAGACACTAGGATAAGATAAGGAACACACCCATTATAAAGAAATCACATTAGGATTCTCTTTTTAAGCTGTTGCTTAAAACACTAGTGCTTAGGAAATCTATTGGAGGCAGAAGCAGTCAAGGGTAGCCTAGGGTTAGTGTTAGGCTTAGGGTTAGGCTTAGGGTACGGCTTAGGGTACGGGTTTGGGGAGGGGTTCAGGTACGGCGTAGGGTATGGGTTAGGGTTAGGGTTAGTGTTAGTGTTAGGGTTAGGGCTCGGTTTAGGGTACGGGTTAGGATTAGGGTACGTGTTAGTGTTAGAGTAGGGGTTAGGGTTAGAGTACGCATTAGGGTTAGGGTAGTTATTAAACCTATCCCACTCTCTAGATACCCCTTAGCACGTAAGGCAATATTATTTGGGGGTGCAGCCATGGAGAAGAGTTTAGACACTAGGATAAGATAAGGAACACACCCATTATAAAGAAATCACATTAGGATTCTCTTTTTAAGCTGTTCCTTAAAACACTAGTGCTTAGGAAATCTATTGGAGGCAGAAGCAGTCAAGGGTAGCCTAGGGTTAGGGTTAGGCTTAGGGTTAGGTTTAGGGTACGGCTTGGGGTATGGGTTCGGGGAGGTGTTCGTGTACGGCGTAGGGTATGGGTTAGGGTTAGGGTTTGGGTTAGTGTTAGGGTTAGGGCTCGGTTTAGGGTACGGGTTAGGATTAGGGTACGTGTTAGGGTTAGGGTAGGTGTTAGGGTTAGGTTACGCATTAGGGCTAGGGTAGTTAGTAAACCTATCCCACTCTCTAGCTCCCCCTTAGCACGTAAAGGAATATTATTTGGGGGTCCAGCCATGGAGAAGAGTTTAGACACTAGGATAAGATAAGGAACACACCCATTATAAAGAAATCACATTAGGATTCTCTTTTTAAGCTGTTCCTTAAAACAGTAGTGCTTAGGAAATCTATTGGAGGCAGAAGAAGTCAAGGGTAGCCTAGGGTTAGGGTTAGGCTTAGGGTTAGGCTTAGGGTACGGCTTAGGGTACGGGTTCGGGGAGGGGTGCGGGTACGGCGTAGGGTATGGGTTAGGGTTAGGGTTAGGGTTAGTGTTAGGGTTAGGGCTCGGTTTAGGGTACGGGTTAGGATTAGGGTACGTGTTAGGGTTAGGGTAGGGGTTAGGGTTAGGGTACGCGTTAGGGTTAGGGTAGTTATTAAACCTATCCCACTCTCTAGATACCCCTTAGCACGTAAAGGAATATTATTTGAGGGTCCAGCCATGGAGAAGAGTTTAGACACTAGGATAAGATAAGGAACACACCCATTATAAAGAAATCACATTAGGATTCTCTTTTTAAGCTGTTCCTTAAAACACTAGTGCTTAGGAAATCTATTGGAGGCAGAAGCAGTCAAGGGTAGCGTAGGGTTAGGGTTAGGCTTAGGGTTAGGCTTAGGGTACGGCTTAGGGTACGTGTTCGGGGAGGGTTTCGGGTACGGCGTAGGGTATGGGTTAGGGTTAGGGTTTGGGTTAGTGTTAGGGTTAGGGCTCGGTTTAGGGTACGGTTAGGATTAGGGTACGTGTTAGGTTTAGGGTAGGGGTTAGGGTTAGGGTACGCGTTAGGGTTAGGGTAGTTAGTAAACCTATCCCACTCTCTAGATACCCCTTAGCACGTAAAGGAATATTATTTGGGGTTCCAGCCATGGAAAAGAATTTAGACACTAGGATAAGATAAGGAACACACCCATTATAAAGAAATCACTTTAGGATTCTCTTTTTAAGCTGTTCTTAAAACACTAGTGCTTAGGAAATCTATTGGAGGCAGAAGCAGTCAAGGGTAGCCTAGGGTTAGGGTTAGGCTTAGGGTTAGGGTTAGGGTACGGCTTGGGGTATGGGTTCGGGGAGGTGTTCGTGTACGGCGTAGGGTATGGGTTAGGGTTAGGGTTTGGGTTAGTGTTAGGGTTAGGGCTCGGTTTAGGGTACGGGTTAGGATTAGGGTACGTGTTAGGGTTAGGGTAGGGGTTAGGGTTAGGTTACGCATTAGGGCTAGGGTAGTTAGTAAACCTATCCCACTCTCTAGCTCCCCCTTAGCACGTAAAGGAATATTATTTGGGGTTCCAGCAATGGAGAAGAATTTAGACACTAGGATAAGATAAGGAACACACCCATTATAAAGAAATCACATTAGGATTCTCTTTTTAAGCTGTTGCTTAAAACACTAGTGCTTAGGAAATCTATTGGAGGCAGAAGCAGTCAAGGGTAGCCTAGGGTTAGTGTTAGGCTTAGGGTTAGGCTTAGGGTACGTCTTAGGGTACGGGTTTGGGGAGGGGTTCAGGTACGGCGTAGGGTATGGGTTAGGGTTAGGGTTAGTGTTAGTGTTAGGGTTAGGGCTCGGTTTAGGGTACGGGTTAGGATTAGGGTACGTGTTAGTGTTAGAGTAGGGGTTAGGGTTAGAGTACGCATTAGGGTTAGGGTAGTTATTAAACCTATCCCACTCTCTAGATACCCCTTAGCACGTAAGGCAATATTATTTGGGGGTGCAGCCATGGTGAAGAGTTTAGACACTAGGATAAGATAAGGAACACACCCATTATAAAGAAATCACATTAGGATTCTATTTTTAAGCTGTTCCTTAAAACACTAGTGCTTAGGAAATCTATTGGAGGCAGAAGCAGTCAAGGGTAGCCTAGGGTTAGGGTTAGGCTTAGGGTTAGGTTTAGGGTACGGCTTGGGGTATGGGTTCAGGGAGGTGTTCGTGTACGGCGTAGGGTATGGGTTAGGGTTAGGGTTTGGGTTAGTGTTAGGGTTAGGGCTCGGTTTAGGGTACGGGTTAGGATTAGGGTACGTGTTAGGGTTAGGGTAGGGGTTAGGGTTAGGTTACGCGTTAGGGCTAGGGTAGTTAGTAAACCTATCCCACTCTCTAGCTCCCCCTTAGCACGTAAAGGAATATTATTTGGGGGTCCAGCCATGGAGAAGAGTTTAGACACTAGGATAAGATAAGGAACACACCCATTATAAAGAAATCACTTTAGGATTCTCTTTTTAAGCTGTTCCTTAAAACACTACTACTTAGGAAATCAATTGGAGGCAGAAGCAGTCAAGGGTAGCCTAGGGTTAGGGTTAGGCTTAGGGTTAGGTTTAGGGTATGGCTTAGGGTACGGGTTCGGGGAGGGGTGCGGGTACGGCGTAGGGTATGGGTTAGGGTTAGGGTTAGGGTTAGTGTTAGGGTTAGGGCTCGGTTTAGGGTACAGGTTAGGATTAGGGTACGTGTTAGGGTTAGGGTAGGGGTTAGGGTTAGGGTACGCGTTAGGGTTAGGGTAGTTATTAAACCTATCCCACTCTCTAGATACCCCTTAGCACGTAAGGGAATATTATTTGGGGGTGCAGCCATGGAGAAGAGTTTAGACACTAGGATAAGATAAGGAACACACCCATTATAAAGAAATCACATTAGGATTCTCTTTTTAAGCTGTTCCTTAAAACAGTAGTGCTTAGGAAATCTATTGGAGGCAGAAGCAGTCAAGGGTAGCCTAGGGTTAGGGTTAGGCTTAGGGTTAGGCTTAGGGTACGGCTTAGGTTACGGGTTCGGGGAGGGGTGCGGGTACGGCGTAGGGTATGGGTTAGGGTTAGGGTTAGGGTTAGTGTTAGGGTTAGGGCTCGGTTTAGGGTACGGGTTAGGATTAGGGTACGTGTTAGGGTTAGGGTAGGGGTTAGGGTTAGGGTACGCGTTAGGGTTAGGGTAGTTATTAAACCTATCCCACTCTCTAGATACCCCTTAGCACGTAAAGGAATATTATTTGAGGGTCCAGCCATGGAGAAGAGTTTAGACACTAGGATAAGATAAGGAACACACCCATTATAAAGAAATCACATTAGGATTCTCTTTTTAAGCTGTTCCTTAAAACACTAGTGCTTAGGAAATCTATTGGAGGCAGAAGCAGTCAAGGGTAGCGTAGGGTTAGGGTTAGGCTTAGGGTTAGGCTTAGGGTACGGCTTAGGGTACGGGTTCGGGGAGGGTTTCGGGTACGGCGTAGGGTATGGGTTAGGGTTAGGGTTAGGGTTAGTGTTAGGGTTAGGGCTCGGTTTAGGGTACGGTTAGGATTAGGGTACGTGTTAGGTTTAGGGTAGGGGTTAGGGTTAGGGTACGCGTTAGGGTTAGGGTAGTTAGTAAACCTATCCCACTCTCTAGATACCCCTTAGCACGTAAAGGAATATTACTTGGGGTTCCAGCAATGGAGAAGAATTTAGACACTAGGATAAGATAAGGAACACACCCATTATAAAGAAATCACATTAGGATTCTCTTTTTAAGCTGTTGCTTAAAACACTAGTGCTTAGGAAATCTATTGGAGGCAGAAGCAGTCAAGGGTAGCCTAGGGTTAGTGTTAGGCTTAGGGTTAGGCTTAGGGTACGGCTTAGGGTACGGGTTTGGGGAGGGGTTCAGGTACGGCGTAGGGTATGGGTTAGGGTTAGGGTTAGTGTTAGTGTTAGGGGTAGCGCTCGGTTTAGGGTACGGGTTAGGATTAGGGTACGTGTTAGTGTTAGGGTAGGGGTTAGGGTTAGAGTACGCATTAGGGTTAGGGTAGTTATTAAACCTATCCCACTCTCTAGATACCCCTTAGCACGTAAGGCAATATTATTTGGGGGTGCAGCCATGGAGAAGAGTTTAGACACTAGGATAAGATAAGGAACACACCCATTATAAAGAAATCACATTAGGATTCTCTTTTTAAGCTGTTCCTTAAAACACTAGTGCTTAGGAAATCTATTGGAGGCAGAAGCAGTCAAGGGTAGCCTAGGGTTAGGGTTAGGCTTAGGGTTAGGTTTAGGGTACGGCTTGGGGTATGGGTTCGGGGAGGTGTTCGTGTACGGCGTAGGGTATGGGTTAGGGTTAGGGTTTGGGTTAGTGTTAGGGTTAGGGCTCGGTTTAGGGTACGGGTTAGGATTAGGGTACGTGTTAGGGTTAGGGTAGGGGTTAGGGTTAGGTTACGCGTTAGGGCTAGGGTAGTTAGTAAACCTATCCCACTCTCTAGCTCCCCCTTAGCACGTAAAGGAATATTATTTGGGGGTCCAGCCATGGAGAAGAGTTTAGACACTAGGATAAGATAAGGAACACACCCATTATAAAGAAATCACTTTAGGATTCTCTTTTTAAGCTGTTCCTTAAAACACTACTGCTTAGGAAATCAATTGGAGGCAGAAGCAGTCAAGGGTAGCCTAGGGTTAGGGTTAGGCTTAGGGTTAGGTTTAGGGTATGGCTTAGGGTACGGGTTCGGGGAGGGGTGCGGGTACGGCGTAGGGTATGGGTTAGGGTTAGGGTTAGGGTTAGTGTTAGGGTTAGGGCTCGGTTTAGGGTACAGGTTAGGATTAGGGTACGTGTTAGGGTTAGGGTAGGGGTTAGGGTTAGGGTACGCGTTAGGGTTAGGGTAGTTAGTAAACCTATCCCACTCTCTAGATACCCCTTAGCACGTAAGGGAATATTATTTGGGGGTGCAGCCATGGAGAAGAGTTTAGACACTAGGATAAGATAAGGAACACACCCATTATAAAGAAATCACATTAGGATTCTCTTTTTAAGCTGTTCCTTAAAACAGTAGTGCTTAGGAAATCTATTGGAGGCAGAAGCAGTCAAGGGTAGCCTAGGGTTAGGGTTAGGCTTAGGGTTAGGCTTAGGGTACGGCTTAGGTTACGGGTTCGGGGAGGGGTGCGGGTACGGCGTAGGGTATGGGTTAGGGTTAGGGTTTGGGTTAGTGTTAGGGTTAGGGCTCGGTTTAGGGTACGGGTTAGGATTAGGGTACGTGTTAGGGTTAGGATAGGGGTTAGGGTTAGGGTACGCATTAGGGCTAGGGTAGTTAGTAAACCTATCCCACTCTCTAGCTCCCCCTTAGCACGTAAAGGAATATTATTTGGGGGTCCAGCCATGGAGAAGAGTTTAGACACTAGGATAAGATAAGGAACACACCCATTATAAAGAAATCACTTTAGGATTCTCTTTTTAAGCTGTTCCTTAAAACACTACTGCTTAGGAAATCAATTGGAGGCAGAAGCAGTCAAGGGTAGCCTAGGGTTAGGAGGCGGGTTAGGGTTAGTGTTAGGGTTAGGGCTCGGTTTAGGGTACAGGTTAGGATTAGTGTACGTGTTAGGGTTAGGGTAGGGGTTAGGGTTAGGGTACGCGTTAGGGTTAGGGTAGTTATTAAACCTATCCCACTCTCTAGATACCCCTTAGCACGTAAGGGAATATTATTTGGGGGTGCAGCCATGGAGAAGAGTTTAGACACTAGGATAAGATAAGGAACACACCCATTATAAAGAAATCACATTAGGATTCTCTTTTTAAGCTGTTCCTTAAAACAGTAGTGCTTAGGAAATCTATTGGAGGCAGAAGCAGTCAAGGGTAGCCTAGGGTTAGGGTTAGGCTTAGGGTTAGGCTTAGGGTACGGCTTAGGGTACGGGTTCGGGGAGGGGTGCGGGTACGGCGTAGGGTATGGGTTAGGGTTAGGGTTAGGGTTAGTTTTAGGGTTAGGGCTCGGTTTAGGGTACGGGTTAGGATTAGGGTACGTGTTAGGGTTAGGGTAGGGGTTAGGGTTAGGTTACGCGTTAGGGTTAGGGTAGTTATTAAACCTATCCCACTCTCTAGATACCCCTTAGCACGTAAAGGAATATTATTTGAGGTTCCAGCCATGGAGAAGAGTTTAGACACTAGGATAAGATAAGGAACACACCCATTATAAAGAAATCACATTAGGATTCTCTTTTTAAGCTGTTCCTTAAAACACTAGTGCTTAGGAAATCTATTGGAGGCAGAAGCAGTCAAGGGTAGCCTAGGGTTAGGGTTAGGCTTAGGGTTAGGTTTAGGGTATGGCTTAGGGTACGGGTTCGGGGAGGGGTGCGGGTACGGTGTAGGGTATGGGTTAGGGTTAGGGTTAGGGTTAGTGTTAGGGTTAGGGCTCGGTTTAGGGTACAGGTTAGGATTAGGGTACGTGTTAGGGTTAGGGTAGGGGTTAGGGTTAGGGTACGCGTTAGGATTAGGGTAGTTATTAAACCTATCCCACTCTCTAGATACCCCTTAGCACGTAAGGGAATATTATTTGGGGGTGCAGCCATGGAGAAGAGTTTAGACACTAGGATAAGATAAGGAACACACCCATTATAAAGAAATCACATTAGGATTCTCTTTTTAAGCTGTTCCTTAAAACAGTAGTGCTTAGGAAATCTATTGGAGGCAGAAGCAGTCAAGGGTAGCCTAGGGTTAGGGTTAGGCTTAGGGTTAGGCTTAGGGTACGGCTTAGGTTACGGGTTCGGGGAGGGGTGCGGGTACGGCGTAGGGTATGGGTTAGGGTTAGGGTTAGGGTTAGTGTTAGGGTTAGGGCTCGGTTTAGGGTACGGGTTAGGATTAGGGTACGTGTTAGGTTTAGGGTAGGGGTTAGGGTTAGGGTACGCGTTAGGGTTAGGGTAGTTAGTAAACCTATCCCACTCTCTAGATACCCCTTAGCACGTAAAGGAATATTATTTGGGGTTCCAGCAATGGAGAAGAATTTAGACACTAGGATAAGATAAGGAACACACCCATTATAAAGAAATCACATTAGGATTCTCTTTTTAAGCTGTTGCTTAAAACACTAGTGCTTAGGAAATCTATTGGAGGCAGAAGCAGTCAAGGGTAGCCTAGGGTTAGTGTTAGGCTTAGGGTTAGGGTTAGGGTACGGCTTGGGGTATGGGTTCGGGGAGGTGTTCGTGTACGGCGTAGGGTATGGGTTAGGGTTAGGGTTTGGGTTAGTGTTAGGGTTAGGGCTCGGTTTAGGGTACGGGTTAGGATTAGGGTACGTGTTAGGGTTAGGGTAGGGGTTAGGGTTAGGTTACGCATTAGGGCTAGGGTAGTTAGTAAACCTATCCCACTCTCTAGCTCCCCCTTAGCACGTAAAGGAATATTATTTGGGGTTCCAGCAATGGAGAAGAATTTAGACACTAGGATAAGATAAGGAACACACCCATTATAAAGAAATCACATTAGGATTCTCTTTTTAAGCTGTTGCTTAAAACACTAGTGCTTAGGAAATCTATTGGAGGCAGAAGCAGTCAAGGGTAGCCTAGGGTTAGTGTTAGGCTTAGGGTTAGGCTTAGGGTACGTCTTAGGGTACGGGTTTGGGGAGGGGTTCAGGTACGGCGTAGGGTATGGGTTAGGGTTAGGGTTAGTGTTAGTGTTAGGGTTAGGGCTCGGTTTAGGGTACGGGTTAGGATTAGGGTACGTGTTAGTGTTAGAGTAGGGGTTAGGGTTAGAGTACGCATTAGGGTTAGGGTAGTTATTAAACCTATCCCACTCTCTAGATACCCCTTAGCACGTAAGGCAATATTATTTGGGGGTGCAGCCATGGTGAAGAGTTTAGACACTAGGATAAGATAAGGAACACACCCATTATAAAGAAATCACATTAGGATTCTATTTTTAAGCTGTTCCTTAAAACACTAGTGCTTAGGAAATCTATTGGAGGCAGAAGCAGTCAAGGGTAGCCTAGGGTTAGGGTTAGGCTTAGGGTTAGGTTTAGGGTACGGCTTGGGGTATGGGTTCAGGGAGGTGTTCGTGTACGGCGTAGGGTATGGGTTAGGGTTAGGGTTTGGGTTAGTGTTAGGGTTAGGGCTCGGTTTAGGGTACGGGTTAGGATTAGGGTACGTGTTAGGGTTAGGGTAGGGGTTAGGGTTAGGTTACGCGTTAGGGCTAGGGTAGTTAGTAAACCTATCCCACTCTCTAGCTCCCCCTTAGCACGTAAAGGAATATTATTTGGGGGTCCAGCCATGGAGAAGAGTTTAGACACTAGGATAAGATAAGGAACACACCCATTATAAAGAAATCACTTTAGGATTCTCTTTTTAAGCTGTTCCTTAAAACACTACTACTTAGGAAATCAATTGGAGGCAGAAGCAGTCAAGGGTAGCCTAGGGTTAGGGTTAGGCTTAGGGT
Source organism: Balaenoptera borealis (assembly GCF_965194805.1). Classification (NCBI taxonomy): domain Eukaryota; kingdom Metazoa; phylum Chordata; class Mammalia; order Artiodactyla; family Balaenopteridae; genus Balaenoptera; species Balaenoptera borealis. The sequence goes on along the minus strand of NW_028123730.1, from coordinate 53,713 downwards.
TAGGTTTAGGGTATGGCTTAGGGTACGGGTTCGGGGAGGGGTGCGGGTACGGCGTAGGGTATGGGTTAGGGTTAGGGTTAGGGTTAGTGTTAGGGTTAGGGCTCGGTTTAGGGTACAGGTTAGGATTAGGGTACGTGTTAGGGTTAGGGTAGGGGTTAGGGTTAGGGTACGCGTTAGGGTTAGGGTAGTTATTAAACCTATCCCACTCTCTAGATACCCCTTAGCACGTAAGGGAATATTATTTGGGGGTGCAGCCATGGAGAAGAGTTTAGACACTAGGATAAGATAAGGAACACACCCATTATAAAGAAATCACATTAGGATTCTCTTTTTAAGCTGTTCCTTAAAACAGTAGTGCTTAGGAAATCTATTGGAGGCAGAAGCAGTCAAGGGTAGCCTAGGGTTAGGGTTAGGCTTAGGGTTAGGCTTAGGGTACGGCTTAGGTTACGGGTTCGGGGAGGGGTGCGGGTACGGCGTAGGGTATGGGTTAGGGTTAGGGTTAGGGTTAGTGTTAGGGTTAGGGCTCGGTTTAGGGTACGGGTTAGGATTAGGGTACGTGTTAGGGTTAGGGTAGGGGTTAGGGTTAGGGTACGCGTTAGGGTTAGGGTAGTTATTAAACCTATCCCACTCTCTAGATACCCCTTAGCACGTAAAGGAATATTATTTGAGGGTCCAGCCATGGAGAAGAGTTTAGACACTAGGATAAGATAAGGAACACACCCATTATAAAGAAATCACATTAGGATTCTCTTTTTAAGCTGTTCCTTAAAACACTAGTGCTTAGGAAATCTATTGGAGGCAGAAGCAGTCAAGGGTAGCGTAGGGTTAGGGTTAGGCTTAGGGTTAGGCTTAGGGTACGGCTTAGGGTACGGGTTCGGGGAGGGTTTCGGGTACGGCGTAGGGTATGGGTTAGGGTTAGGGTTAGGGTTAGTGTTAGGGTTAGGGCTCGGTTTAGGGTACGGTTAGGATTAGGGTACGTGTTAGGTTTAGGGTAGGGGTTAGGGTTAGGGTACGCGTTAGGGTTAGGGTAGTTAGTAAACCTATCCCACTCTCTAGATACCCCTTAGCACGTAAAGGAATATTACTTGGGGTTCCAGCAATGGAGAAGAATTTAGACACTAGGATAAGATAAGGAACACACCCATTATAAAGAAATCACATTAGGATTCTCTTTTTAAGCTGTTGCTTAAAACACTAGTGCTTAGGAAATCTATTGGAGGCAGAAGCAGTCAAGGGTAGCCTAGGGTTAGTGTTAGGCTTAGGGTTAGGCTTAGGGTACGGCTTAGGGTACGGGTTTGGGGAGGGGTTCAGGTACGGCGTAGGGTATGGGTTAGGGTTAGGGTTAGTGTTAGTGTTAGGGGTAGCGCTCGGTTTAGGGTACGGGTTAGGATTAGGGTACGTGTTAGTGTTAGGGTAGGGGTTAGGGTTAGAGTACGCATTAGGGTTAGGGTAGTTATTAAACCTATCCCACTCTCTAGATACCCCTTAGCACGTAAGGCAATATTATTTGGGGGTGCAGCCATGGAGAAGAGTTTAGACACTAGGATAAGATAAGGAACACACCCATTATAAAGAAATCACATTAGGATTCTCTTTTTAAGCTGTTCCTTAAAACACTAGTGCTTAGGAAATCTATTGGAGGCAGAAGCAGTCAAGGGTAGCCTAGGGTTAGGGTTAGGCTTAGGGTTAGGTTTAGGGTACGGCTTGGGGTATGGGTTCGGGGAGGTGTTCGTGTACGGCATAGGGTATGGGTTAGGGTTAGGGTTTGGGTTAGTGTTAGGGTTAGGGCTCGGTTTAGGGTACGGGTTAGGATTAGGGTACGTGTTAGGGTTAGGGTAGGGGTTAGGGTTAGGTTACGCGTTAGGGCTAGGGTAGTTAGTAAACCTATCCCACTCTCTAGCTCCCCCTTAGCACGTAAAGGAATATTATTTGGGGGTCCAGCCATGGAGAAGAGTTTAGACACTAGGATAAGATAAGGAACACACCCATTATAAAGAAATCACTTTAGGATTCTCTTTTTAAGCTGTTCCTTAAAACACTACTGCTTAGGAAATCAATTGGAGGCAGAAGCAGTCAAGGGTAGCCTAGGGTTAGGGTTAGGCTTAGGGTTAGGTTTAGGGTATGGCTTAGGGTACGGGTTCGGGGAGGGGTGCGGGTACGGCGTAGGGTATGGGTTAGGGTTAGGGTTAGGGTTAGTGTTAGGGTTAGGGCTCGGTTTAGGGTACAGGTTAGGATTAGGGTACGTGTTAGGGTTAGGGTAGGGGTTAGGGTTAGGGTACGCGTTAGGGTTAGGGTAGTTAGTAAACCTATCCCACTCTCTAGATACCCCTTAGCACGTAAGGGAATATTATTTGGGGGTGCAGCCATGGAGAAGAGTTTAGACACTAGGATAAGATAAGGAACACACCCATTATAAAGAAATCACATTAGGATTCTCTTTTTAAGCTGTTCCTTAAAACAGTAGTGCTTAGGAAATCTATTGGAGGCAGAAGCAGTCAAGGGTAGCCTAGGGTTAGGGTTAGGCTTAGGGTTAGGCTTAGGGTACGGCTTAGGTTACGGGTTCGGGGAGGGGTGCGGGTACGGCGTAGGGTATGGGTTAGGGTTAGGGTTTGGGTTAGTGTTAGGGTTAGGGCTCGGTTTAGGGTACGGGTTAGGATTAGGGTACGTGTTAGGGTTAGGATAGGGGTTAGGGTTAGGGTACGCATTAGGGCTAGGGTAGTTAGTAAACCTATCCCACTCTCTAGCTCCCCCTTAGCACGTAAAGGAATATTATTTGGGGGTCCAGCCATGGAGAAGAGTTTAGACACTAGGATAAGATAAGGAACACACCCATTATAAAGAAATCACTTTAGGATTCTCTTTTTAAGCTGTTCCTTAAAACACTACTGCTTAGGAAATCAATTGGAGGCAGAAGCAGTCAAGGGTAGCCTAGGGTTAGGGTTAGGCTTAGGGTTAGGTTTAGGGTATGGCTTAGGGTACGGGTTCGGGGAGGGGTGCGGGTACGGCGTAGGGTATGGGTTAGGGTTAGGGTTAGGGTTAGTGTTAGGGTTAGGGCTCGGTTTAGGGTACAGGTTAGGATTAGTGTACGTGTTAGGGTTAGGGTAGGGGTTAGGGTTAGGGTACGCGTTAGGGTTAGGGTAGTTATTAAACCTATCCCACTCTCTAGATACCCCTTAGCACGTAAGGGAATATTATTTGGGGGTGCAGCCATGGAGAAGAGTTTAGACACTAGGATAAGATAAGGAACACACCCATTATAAAGAAATCACATTAGGATTCTCTTTTTAAGCTGTTCCTTAAAACAGTAGTGCTTAGGAAATCTATTGGAGGCAGAAGCAGTCAAGGGTAGCCTAGGGTTAGGGTTAGGCTTAGGGTTAGGCTTAGGGTACGGCTTAGGGTACGGGTTCGGGGAGGGGTGCGGGTACGGCGTAGGGTATGGGTTAGGGTTAGGGTTAGGGTTAGTTTTAGGGTTAGGGCTCGGTTTAGGGTACGGGTTAGGATTAGGGTACGTGTTAGGGTTAGGGTAGGGGTTAGGGTTAGGTTACGCGTTAGGGTTAGGGTAGTTATTAAACCTATCCCACTCTCTAGATACCCCTTAGCACGTAAAGGAATATTATTTGAGGTTCCAGCCATGGAGAAGAGTTTAGACACTAGGATAAGATAAGGAACACACCCATTATAAAGAAATCACATTAGGATTCTCTTTTTAAGCTGTTCCTTAAAACACTAGTGCTTAGGAAATCTATTGGAGGCAGAAGCAGTCAAGGGTAGCCTAGGGTTAGGGTTAGGCTTAGGGTTAGGTTTAGGGTATGGCTTAGGGTACGGGTTCGGGGAGGGGTGCGGGTACGGTGTAGGGTATGGGTTAGGGTTAGGGTTAGGGTTAGTGTTAGGGTTAGGGCTCGGTTTAGGGTACAGGTTAGGATTAGGGTACGTGTTAGGGTTAGGGTAGGGGTTAGGGTTAGGGTACGCGTTAGGATTAGGGTAGTTATTAAACCTATCCCACTCTCTAGATACCCCTTAGCACGTAAGGGAATATTATTTGGGGGTGCAGCCATGGAGAAGAGTTTAGACACTAGGATAAGATAAGGAACACACCCATTATAAAGAAATCACATTAGGATTCTCTTTTTAAGCTGTTCCTTAAAACAGTAGTGCTTAGGAAATCTATTGGAGGCAGAAGCAGTCAAGGGTAGCCTAGGGTTAGGGTTAGGCTTAGGGTTAGGCTTAGGGTACGGCTTAGGTTACGGGTTCGGGGAGGGGTGCGGGTACGGCGTAGGGTATGGGTTAGGGTTAGGGTTAGGGTTAGTGTTAGGGTTAGGGCTCGGTTTAGGGTACGGGTTAGGATTAGGGTACGTGTTAGGTTTAGGGTAGGGGTTAGGGTTAGGGTACGCGTTAGGGTTAGGGTAGTTAGTAAACCTATCCCACTCTCTAGATACCCCTTAGCACGTAAAGGAATATTATTTGGGGTTCCAGCAATGGAGAAGAATTTAGACACTAGGATAAGATAAGGAACACACCCATTATAAAGAAATCACATTAGGATTCTCTTTTTAAGCTGTTGCTTAAAACACTAGTGCTTAGGAAATCTATTGGAGGCAGAAGCAGTCAAGGGTAGCCTAGGGTTAGTGTTAGGCTTAGGGTTAGGCTTAGGGTACGGCTTAGTGTACGGGTTTGGGGAGGGGTTCAGGTACGGCGTAGGGTATGGGTTAGGGTTAGGGTTAGTGTTAGTGTTAGGGTTAGGGCTCGGTTTAGGGTACGGGTTAGGATTAGGGTACGTGTTAGTGTTAGAGTAGGGGTTAGGGTTAGAGTACGCATTAGGGTTAGGGTAGTTATTAAACCTATCCCACTCTCTAGATACCCCTTAGCACGTAAGGCAATATTATTTGGGGGTGCAGCCATGGAGAAGAGTTTAGACACTAGGATAAGATAAGGAACACACCCATTATAAAGAAATCACATTAGGATTCTCTTTTTAAGCTGTTCCTTAAAACACTAGTGCTTAGGAAATCTATTGGAGGCAGAAGCAGTCAAGGGTAGCCTAGGGTTAGGGTTAGGCTTAGGGTTAGGTTTAGGGTACGGCTTGGGGTATGGGTTCGGGGAGGTGTTCGTGTACGGCGTAGGGTATGGGTTAGGGTTAGGGTTTGGGTTAGTGTTAGGGTTAGGGCTCGGTTTAGGGTACGGGTTAGGATTAGGGTACGTGTTAGGGTTAGGGTAGGTGTTAGGGTTAGGTTACGCATTAGGGCTAGGGTAGTTAGTAAACCTATCCCACTCTCTAGCTCCCCCTTAGCACGTAAAGGAATATTATTTGGGGGTCCAGCCATGGAGAAGAGTTTAGACACTAGGATAAGATAAGGAACACACCCATTATAAAGAAATCACTTTAGGATTCTCTTTTTAAGCTGTTCCTTAAAACACTACTGCTTAGGAAATCAATTGGAGGCAGAAGCAGTCAAGGGTAGCCTAGGGTTAGGGTTAGGCTTAGGGTTAGGTTTAGGGTATGGCTTAGGGTACGGGTTCGGGGAGGGGTGCGGGTACGGCATAGTGTATGGGTTAGGGTTAGGGTTAGGGTTAGTGTTAGGGTTAGGGCTCGGTTTAGGGTACAGGTTAGGATTAGGGTACGTGTTAGGGTTAGGGTAGGGGTTAGGGTTAGGGTACGCGTTAGGGTTAGGGTAGTTATTAAACCTATCCCACTCTCTAGATACCCCTGAGCACGTAAAGGAATATTATTTGAGGGTCCAGCCATGGAGAAGAGTTTAGACACTAGGATAAGATAAGGAACACACCCATTATAAAGAAATCACATTAGGATTCTCTTTTTAAGCTGTTCCTTAAAACACTAGTGCTTAGGAAATCTATTGGAGGCAGAAGCAGTCAAGGGTAGCGTAGGGTTAGGGTTAGGCTTAGGGTTAGGCTTAGGGTACGGCTTAGGGTACGTGTTCGGGGAGGGTTTCGGGTACGGCGTAGGGTATGGGTTAGGGTTAGGGTTTGGGTTAGTGTTAGGGTTAGGGCTCGGTTTAGGGTACGGTTAGGATTAGGGTACGTGTTAGGTTTAGGGTAGGGGTTAGGGTTAGGGTACGCGTTAGGGTTAGGGTAGTTAGTAAACCTATCCCACTCTCTAGATACCCCTTAGCACGTAAAGGAATATTATTTGGGGGTCCAACCATGGAGAAGAATTTAGACACTAGGATAAGATAAGGAACACACCCATTATAAAGAAATCACATTAGGATTCTCTTTTTAAGCTGTTGCTTAAAACACTAGTGCTTAGGAAATCTATTGGAGGCAGAAGCAGTCAAGGGTAGCCTAGGGTTAGTGTTAGGCTTAGGGTTAGGCTTAGGGTACGGCTTAGGGTACGGGTTTGGGGAGGGGTTCAGGTACGGCGTAGGGTATGGGTTAGGGTTAGGGTTAGTGTTAGTGTTAGGGGTAGGGCTCGGTTTAGGGTACGGGTTAGGATTAGGGTACGTGTTAGTGTTAGGGTAGGGGTTAGGGTTAGAGTACGCATTAGGGTTAGGGTAGTTATTAAACCTATCCCACTCTCTAGATACCCCTTAGCACGTAAGGCAATATTATTTGGGGGTGCAGCCATGGAGAAGAGTTTAGACACTAGGATAAGATAAGGAACACACCCATTATAAAGTAATCACATTAGGATTCTCTTTTTAAGCTGTTCCTTAAAACACTAGTGCTTAGGAAATCTATTGGAGGCAGAAGCAGTCAAGGGTAGCCTAGGGTTAGGGTTAGGCTTAGGGTTAGGTTTAGGGTACGGCTTGGGGTATGGGTTCGGGGAGGTGTTCGTGTACGGCGTAGGGTATGGGTTAGGGTTAGGGTTTGGGTTAGTGTTAGGGTTAGGGCTCGGTTTAGGGTACGGGTTAGGATTAGGGTACGTGTTAGGGTTAGGGTAGGGGTTAGGGTTAGGGTACGCGTTAGGGTTAGGGTAGTTATTAAACCTATCCCACTCTCTAGATACCCCTTAGCACGTAAGGGAATATTATTTGGGGGTGCAGCCATGGAGAAGAGTTTAGACACTAGGATAAGATAAGGAACACACCCATTATAAAGAAATCACATTAGGATTCTCTTTTTAAGCTGTTCCTTAAAACAGTAGTGCTTAGGAAATCTATTGGAGGCAGAAGCAGTCAAGGGTAGCCTAGGGTTAGGGTTAGGCTTAGGGTTAGGCTTAGGGTACGGCTTAGGTTACGGGTTCGGGGAGGGGTGCGGGTACGGCGTAGGGTATGGGTTAGGGTTAGGGTTTGGGTTAGTGTTAGGGTTAGGGCTCGGTTTAGGGTACGGGTTAGGATTAGGGTACGTGTTAGGGTTAGGGTAGGGGTTAGGGTTAGGTTACGCATTAGGGCTAGGGTAGTTAGTAAACCTATCCCACTCTGTAGCTCCCCCTTAGCACGTAAAGGAATATTATTTGGGGGTCCAGCCATGGAGAAGAGTTTAGACACTAGGATAAGATAAGGAACACACCCATTATAAAGAAATCACTTTAGGATTCTCTTTTTAAGCTGTTCCTTAAAACACTACTGCTTAGGAAATCAATTGGAGGCAGAAGCAGTCAAGGGTAGCCTAGGGTTAGGGTTAGGCTTAGGGTTAGGTTTAGGGTATGGCTTAGGGTATGGGTTCGGGGAGGGGTGCGGGTACGGCATAGGGTATGGGTTAGGGTTAGGATTAGGGTTAGTGTTAGGGTTAGGGCTCGGTTTAGGGTACAGGTTAGGATTAGTGTACGTGTTAGGGTTAGAGTAGGGGTTAGGGTTAGGGTACGCGTTAGGGTTAGGGTAGTTATTAAACCTATCCCACTCTCTAGATACCCCTTAGCACGTAAGGGAATATTATTTGGGGGTGCAGCCATGGAGAAGAGTTTAGACACTAGGATAAGATAAGGAACACACCCATTATAAAGAAATCACATTAGGATTCTCTTTTTAAGCTGTTCCTTAAAACAGTAGTGCCTAGGAAATCTATTGGAGGCAGAAGCAGTCAAGGGTAGCCTAGGGTTAGGGTTAGGCTTAGGGTTAGGCTTAGGGTACCGCTTAGGGTACGGGTTCGGGGAGGGGTGCGGGTACGGCGTAGGGTATGGGTTAGGGTTAGGGTTAGGGTTAGTGTTAGGGTTAGGGCTCGGTTTAGGGTACGGGTTAGGATTAGGGTACGTGTTAGGGTTAGGGTAGGGGTTAGGGTTAGGGTACGCGTTAGGGTTAGGGTAGTTATTAAACCTATCCCACTCTCTAGATACCCCTTAGCACGTAAAGGAATATTATTTGAGGGTCCAGCCATGGAGAAGAGTTTAGACACTAGGATAAGATAAGGAACACACCCATTATAAAGAAATCACATTAGGATTCTCTTTTTAAGCTGTTCCTTAAAACACTAGTGCTTAGGAAATCTATTGGAGGCAGAAGCAGTCAAGGGTAGCGTAGGGTTAGGGTTAGGCTTAGGGTTAGGCTTAGGGTACGGCTTAGGGTACGTGTTCGGGGAGGGTTTCGGGTACGGCGTAGGGTATGGGTTAGGGTTAGGGTTTGGGTTAGTGTTAGGGTTAGGGCTCGGTTTAGGGTACGGTTAGGATTAGGGTACGTGTTAGGTTTAGGGTAGGGGTTAGGGTTAGGGTACGCGTTAGGGTTAGGGTAGTTAGTAAACCTATCCCACTCTCTAGATACCCCTTAGCACGTAAAGGAATATTATTTGGGGTTCCAGCCATGGAGAAGAATTTAGACACTAGGATAAGATAAGGAACACACCCATTATAAAGAAATCACATTAGGATTCTCTTTTTAAGCTGTTGCTTAAAACACTAGTGCTTAGGAAATCTATTGGAGGCAGAAGCAGTCAAGGGTAGCCTAGGGTTAGTGTTAGGCTTAGGGTTAGGCTTAGGGTACGGCTTAGGGTACGGGTTTGGGGAGGGGTTCAGGTACGGCGTAGGGTATGGGTTAGGGTTAGGGTTAGTGTTAGTGTTAGGGGTAGGGCTCGATTTAGGGTACGGGTTAGGATTAGGGTACGTGTTAGTGTTAGGGTAGGGGTTAGGGTTAGAGTACGCATTAGGGTTAGGGTAGTTATTAAACCTATCCCACTCTCTAGATACCCCTTAGCACGTAAGGCAATATTATTTGGGGGTGCAGCCATGGAGAAGAGTTTAGACACTAGGATAAGATAAGGAACACACCCATTATAAAGAAATCACATTAGGATTCTCTTTTTAAGCTGTTCCTTAAAACACTAGTGCTTAGGAAATCTATTGGAGGCAGAAGCAGTCAAGGGTAGCGTAGGGTTAGGGTTAGGCTTAGGGTTAGGCTTAGGGTACGGCTTAGGGTACGGGTTCGGGGAGGGTTTCGGGTACGGCGTAGGGTATGGGTTAGGGTTAGGGTTAGGGTTAGTGTTAGGGTTAGGGCTCGGTTTAGGGTACGGTTAGGATTAGGGTACGTGTTAGGTTTAGGGTAGGGGTTAGGGTTAGGGTACGCGTTAGGGTTAGGGTAGTTAGTAAACCTATCCCACTCTCTAGATACCCCTTAGCACGTAAAGGAATATTATTTGGGGTTCCAGCAATGGAGAAGAATTTAGACACTAGGATAAGATAAGGAACACACCCATTATAAAGAAATCACATTAGGATTCTCTTTTTAAGCTGTTGCTTAAAACACTAGTGCTTAGGAAATCTATTGGAGGCAGAAGCAGTCAAGGGTAGCCTAGGGTTAGTGTTAGGCTTAGGGTTAGGCTTAGGGTACGGCTTAGGGTACGGGTTTGGGGAGGGGTTCAGGTATGGCGTAGGGTATGGGTTAGGGTTAGGGTTAGTGTTAGTGTTAGGGTTAGGGCTCGGTTTAGGGTACGGGTTAGGATTAGGGTACGTGTTAGTGTTAGAGTAGGGGTTAGGGTTAGAGTACGCATTAGGGTTAGGGTAGTTATTAAACCTATCCCACTCTCTAGATACCCCTTAGCACGTAAGGCAATATTATTTGGGGGTGCCGCCATGGAGAAGAGTTTAGACACTAGGATAAGATAAGGAACACACCCATTATAAAGAAATCACATTAGGATTCTCTTTTTAAGCTGTTCCTTAAAACACTAGTGCTTAGGAAATCTATTGGAGGCAGAAGCAGTCAAGGGTAGCCTAGGGTTAGGGTTAGGCTTAGGGTTAGGTTTAGGGTACGGCTTGGGGTATGGGTTCGGGGAGGTGTTCGTGTACGGCGTAGGGTATGGGTTAGGGTTAGGGTTTGGGTTAGTGTTAGGGTTAGGGCTCGGTTTAGGGTACGGGTTAGGATTAGGGTACGTGTTAGGGTTAGGGTAGGTGTTAGGGTTAGGTTACGCATTAGGGCTAGGGTAGTTAGTAAACCTATCCCACTCTCTAGCTCCCCCTTAGCACGTAAAGGAATATTATTTGGGGGTCCAGCCATGGAGAAGAGTTTAGACACTAGGATAAGATAAGGAACACACCCATTATAAAGAAATCACTTTAGGATTCTCTTTTTAAGCTGTTCCTTAAAACACTACTGCTTAGGAAATCAATTGGAGGCAGAAGCAGTCAAGGGTAGCCTAGGGTTAGGGTTAGGCTTAGGGTTAGGTTTAGGGTATGGCTTAGGGTACGGGTTCGGGGAGGGGTGCGGGTACGGCATAGTGTATGGGTTAGGGTTAGGGTTAGGGTTAGTGTTAGGGTTAGGGCTCGGTTTAGGGTACAGGTTAGGATTAGGGTACGTGTTACGGTTAGGGTAGGGGTTAGGGTTAGGGTACGCGTTAGGGTTAGGGTAGTTATTAAACCTATCCCACTCTCTAGATACCCCTGAGCACGTAAAGGAATATTATTTGAGGGTCCAGCCATGGAGAAGAGTTTAGACACTAGGATAAGATAAGGAACACACCCATTATAAAGAAATCACATTAGGATTCTCTTTTTAAGCTGTTCCTTAAAACACTAGTGCTTAGGAAATCTATTGGAGGCAGAAGCAGTCAAGGGTAGCGTAGGGTTAGGGTTAGGCTTAGGGTTAGGCTTAGGGTACGGCTTAGGGTACGTGTTCGGGGAGGGTTTCGGGTACGGCGTAGGGTATGGGTTAGGGTTAGGGTTTGGGTTAGTGTTAGGGTTAGGGCTCGGTTTAGGGTACGGTTAGGATTAGGGTACGTGTTAGGTTTAGGGTAGGGGTTAGGGTTAGGGTACGCGTTAGGGTTAGGGTAGTTAGTAAACCTATCCCACTCTCTAGATACCCCTTAGCACGTAAAGGAATATTATTTGGGGGTCCAACCATGGAGAAGAATTTAGACACTAGGATAAGATAAGGAACACACCCATTATAAAGAAATCACATTAGGATTCTCTTTTTAAGCTGTTGCTTAAAACACTAGTGCTTAGGAAATCTATTGGAGGCAGAAGCAGTCAAGGGTAGCCTAGGGTTAGTGTTAGGCTTAGGGTTAGGCTTAGGGTACGGCTTAGGGTACGGGTTTGGGGAGGGGTTCAGGTACGGCGTAGGGTATGGGTTAGGGTTAGGGTTAGTGTTAGTGTTAGGGGTAGGGCTCGGTTTAGGGTACGGGTTAGGATTAGGGTACGTGTTAGTGTTAGGGTAGGGGTTAGGGTTAGAGTACGCATTAGGGTTAGGGTAGTTATTAAACCTATCCCACTCTCTAGATACCCCTTAGCACGTAAGGCAATATTATTTGGGGGTGCAGCCATGGAGAAGAGTTTAGACACTAGGATAAGATAAGGAACACACCCATTATAAAGTAATCACATTAGGATTCTCTTTTTAAGCTGTTCCTTAAAACACTAGTGCTTAGGAAATCTATTGGAGGCAGAAGCAGTCAAGGGTAGCCTAGGGTTAGGGTTAGGCTTAGGGTTAGGTTTAGGGTACGGCTTGGGGTATGGGTTCGGGGAGGTGTTCGTGTACGGCGTAGGGTATGGGTTAGGGTTAGGGTTTGGGTTAGTGTTAGGGTTAGGGCTCGGTTTAGGGTACGGGTTAGGATTAGGGTACGTGTTAGGGTTAGGGTAGGGGTTAGGGTTAGGGTACGCGTTAGGGTTAGGGTAGTTATTAAACCTATCCCACTCTCTAGATACCCCTTAGCACGTAAGGGAATATTATTTGGGGGTGCAGCCATGGAGAAGAGTTTAGACACTAGGATAAGATAAGGAACACACCCATTATAAAGAAATCACATTAGGATTCTCTTTTTAAGCTGTTCCTTAAAACAGTAGTGCTTAGGAAATCTATTGGAGGCAGAAGCAGTCAAGGGTAGCCTAGGGTTAGGGTTAGGCTTAGGGTTAGGCTTAGGGTACGGCTTAGGTTACGGGTTCGGGGAGGGGTGCGGGTACGGCGTAGGGTATGGGTTAGGGTTAGGGTTTGGGTTAGTGTTAGGGTTAGGGCTCGGTTTAGGGTACGGGTTAGGATTAGGGTACGTGTTAGGGTTAGGGTAGGGGTTAGGGTTAGGTTACGCATTAGGGCTAGGGTAGTTAGTAAACCTATCCCACTCTGTAGCTCCCCCTTAGCACGTAAAGGAATATTATTTGGGGGTCCAGCCATGGAGAAGAGTTTAGACACTAGGATAAGATAAGGAACACACCCATTATAAAGAAATCACTTTAGGATTCTCTTTTTAAGCTGTTCCTTAAAACACTACTGCTTAGGAAATCAATTGGAGGCAGAAGCAGTCAAGGGTAGCCTAGGGTTAGGGTTAGGCTTAGGGTTAGGTTTAGGGTATGGCTTAGGGTATGGGTTCGGGGAGGGGTGCGGGTACGGCATAGGGTATGGGTTAGGGTTAGGATTAGGGTTAGTGTTAGGGTTAGGGCTCGGTTTAGGGTACAGGTTAGGATTAGTGTACGTGTTAGGGTTAGAGTAGGGGTTAGGGTTAGGGTACGCGTTAGGGTTAGGGTAGTTATTAAACCTATCCCACTCTCTAGATACCCCTTAGCACGTAAGGGAATATTATTTGGGGGTGCAGCCATGGAGAAGAGTTTAGACACTAGGATAAGATAAGGAACACACCCATTATAAAGAAATCACATTAGGATTCTCTTTTTAAGCTGTTCCTTAAAACAGTAGTGCCTAGGAAATCTATTGGAGGCAGAAGCAGTCAAGGGTAGCCTAGGGTTAGGGTTAGGCTTAGGGTTAGGCTTAGGGTACCGCTTAGGGTACGGGTTCGGGGAGGGGTGCGGGTACAGCGTAGGGTATGGGTTAGGGTTAGGGTTAGGGTTAGTGTTAGGGTTAGGGCTCGGTTTAGGGTACGGGTTAGGATTAGGGTACGTGTTAGGGTTAGGGTAGGGGTTAGGGTTAGGGTACGCGTTAGGGTTAGGGTAGTTATTAAACCTATCCCACTCTCTAGATACCCCTTAGCACGTAAAGGAATATTATTTGAGGGTCCAGCCATGGAGAAGAGTTTAGACACTAGGATAAGATAAGGAACACACCCATTATAAAGAAATCACATTAGGATTCTCTTTTTAAGCTGTTCCTTAAAACACTAGTGCTTAGGAAATCTATTGGAGGCAGAAGCAGTCAAGGGTAGCGTAGGGTTAGGGTTAGGCTTAGGGTTAGGCTTAGGGTACGGCTTAGGGTACGTGTTCGGGGAGGGTTTCGGGTACGGCGTAGGGTATGGGTTAGGGTTAGGGTTTGGGTTAGTGTTAGGGTTAGGGCTCGGTTTAGGGTACGGTTAGGATTAGGGTACGTGTTAGGTTTAGGGTAGGGGTTAGGGTTAGGGTACGCGTTAGGGTTAGGGTAGTTAGTAAACCTATCCCACTCTCTAGATACCCCTTAGCACGTAAAGGAATATTATTTGGGGTTCCAGCCATGGAGAAGAATTTAGACACTAGGATAAGATAAGGAACACACCCATTATAAAGAAATCACATTAGGATTCTCTTTTTAAGCTGTTGCTTAAAACACTAGTGCTTAGGAAATCTATTGGAGGCAGAAGCAGTCAAGGGTAGCCTAGGGTTAGTGTTAGGCTTAGGGTTAGGCTTAGGGTACGGCTTAGGGTACGGGTTTGGGGAGGGGTTCAGGTACGGCGTAGGGTATGGGTTAGGGTTAGGGTTAGTGTTAGTGTTAGGGGTAGGGCTCGGTTTAGGGTACGGGTTAGGATTAGGGTACGTGTTAGTGTTAGGGTAGGGGTTAGGGTTAGAGTACGCATTAGGGTTAGGGTAGTTATTAAACCTATCCCACTCTCTAGATACCCCTTAGCACGTAAGGCAATATTATTTGGGGGTGCAGCCATGGAGAAGAGTTTAGACACTAGGATAAGATAAGGAACACACCCATTATAAAGAAATCACATTAGGATTCTCTTTTTAAGCTGTTCCTTAAAACACTAGTGCTTAGGAAATCTATTGGAGGCAGAAGCAGTCAAGGGTAGCGTAGGGTTAGGGTTAGGCTTAGGGTTAGGCTTCGGGTACGGCTTAGGGTACGGGTTCGGGGAGGGTTTCGGGTACGGCGTAGGGTATGGGTTAGGGTTAGGGTTAGGGTTAGTGTTAGGGTTAGGGCTCGGTTTAGGGTACGGTTAGGATTAGGGTACGTGTTAGGTTTAGGGTAGGGGTTAGGGTTAGGGTACGCGTTAGGGTTAGGGTAGTTAGTAAACCTATCCCACTCTCTAGATACCCCTTAGCACGTAAAGGAATATTATTTGGGGTTCCAGCAATGGAGAAGAATTTAGACACTAGGATAAGATAAGGAACACACCCATTATAAAGAAATCACATTAGGATTCTCTTTTTAAGCTGTTGCTTAAAACACTAGTGCTTAGGAAATCTATTGGAGGCAGAAGCAGTCAAGGGTAGCCTAGGGTTAGTGTTAGGCTTAGGGTTAGGCTTAGGGTACGGCTTAGGGTACGGGTTTGGGGAGGGGTTCAGGTACGGCGTAGGGTATGTGTTAGGGTTAGGGTTAGTGTTAGTGTTAGGGTTAGGGCTCGGTTTAGGGTACGGGTTAGGATTAGGGTACGTGTTAGTGTTAGAGTAGGGGTTAGGGTTAGAGTACGCATTAGGGTTAGGGTAGTTATTAAACCTATCCCACTCTCTAGATACCCCTTAGCACGTAAGGCAATATTATTTGGGGGTGCAGCCATGGAGAAGAGTTTAGACACTAGGATAAGATAAGGAACACACCCATTATAAAGAAATCACATTAGGATTCTCTTTTTAAGCTGTTCCTTAAAACACTAGTGCTTAGGAAATCTATTGGAGGCAGAAGCAGTCAAGGGTAGCCTAGGGTTAGGGTTAGGCTTAGGGTTAGGTTTAGGGTACGGCTTGGGGTATGGGTTCGGGGAGGTGTTCGTGTACGGCGTAGGGTATGGGTTAGGGTTAGGGTTTGGGTTAGTGTTAGGGTTAGGGCTCGGTTTAGGGTACGGGTTAGGATTAGGGTACGTGTTAGGGTTAGGGTAGGTGTTAGGGTTAGGTTACGCATTAGGGCTAGGGTAGTTAGTAAACCTATCCCACTCTCTAGCTCCCCCTTAGCACGTAAAGGAATATTATTTGGGGGTCCAACCATGGAGAAGAATTTAGACACTAGGATAAGATAAGGAACACACCCATTATAAAGAAATCACATTAGGATTCTCTTTTTAAGCTGTTGCTTAAAACACTAGTGCTTAGGAAATCTATTGGAGGCAGAAGCAGTCAAGGGTAGCCTAGGGTTAGTGTTAGGCTTAGGGTTAGGCTTAGGGTACGGCTTAGGGTACGGGTTTGGGGAGGGGTTCAGATACGGCGTAGGGTATGGGTTAGGGTTAGGGTTAGTGTTAGTGTTAGGGGTAGGGCTCGGTTTAGGGTACGGGTTAGGATTAGGGTACGTGTTAGTGTTAGGGTAGGGGTTAGGGTTAGAGTACGCATTAGGGTTAGGGTAGTTATTAAACCTATCCCACTCTCTAGATACCCCTTAGCACGTAAGGCAATATTATTTGGGGGTGCAGCCATGGAGCAGAGTTTAGACACTAGGATAAGATAAGGAACACACCCATTATAAAGTAATCACATTAGGATTCTCTTTTTAAGCTGTTCCTTAAAACACTAGTGCTTAGGAAATCTATTGGAGGCAGAAGCAGTCAAGGGTAGCCTAGGGTTAGGGTTAGGCTTAGGGTTAGGTTTAGGGTACGGCTTGGGGTATGGGTTCGGGGAGGTGTTCGTGTACGGCGTAGGGTATGGGTTAGGGTTAGGGTTTGGGTTAGTGTTAGGGTTAGGGCTCGGTTTAGGGTACGGGTTAGGATTAGGGTACGTGTTAGGGTTAGGGTAGGGGTTAGGGTTAGGGTACGCGTTAGGGTTAGGGTAGTTATTAAACCTATCCCACTCTCTAGATACCCCTTAGCACGTAAGGGAATATTATTTGGGGGTGCAGCCATGGAGAAGAGTTTAGACACTAGGATAAGATAAGGAACACACCCATTATAAAGAAATCACATTAGGATTCTCTTTTTAAGCTGTTCCTTAAAACAGTAGTGCTTAGGAAATCTATTGGAGGCAGAAGCAGTCAAGGGTAGCCTAGGGTTAGGGTTAGGCTTAGGGTTAGGCTTAGGGTACGGCTTAGGTTACGGGTTCGGGGAGGGGTGCGGGTACGGCGTAGGGTATGGGTTAGGGTTAGGGTTTGGGTTAGTGTTAGGGTTAGGGCTCGGTTTAGGGTACGGGTTAGGATTAGGGTACGTGTTAGGGTTAGGGTAGGGGTTAGGGTTAGGTTACGCATTAGGGCTAGGGTAGTTAGTAAACCTATCCCACTCTGTAGCTCCCCCTTAGCACGTAAAGGAATATTATTTGGGGGTCCAGCCATGGAGAAGAGTTTAGACACTAGGATAAGATAAGGAACACACCCATTATAAAGAAATCACTTTAGGATTCTCTTTTTAAGCTGTTCCTTAAAACACTACTGCTTAGGAAATCAATTGGAGGCAGAAGCAGTCAAGGGTAGCCTAGGGTTAGGGTTAGGCTTAGGGTTAGGTTTAGGGTATGGCTTAGGGTATGGGTTCGGGGAGGGGTGCGGGTACGGCATAGGGTATGGGTTAGGGTTAGGATTAGGGTTAGTGTTAGGGTTAGGGCTCGGTTTAGGGTACAGGTTAGGATTAGTGTACGTGTTAGGGTTAGAGTAGGGGTTAGGGTTAGGGTACGCGTTAGGGTTAGGGTAGTTATTAAACCTATCCCACTCTCTAGATACCCCTTAGCACGTAAGGGAATATTATTTGGGGGTGCAGCCATGGAGAAGAGTTTAGACACTAGGATAAGATAAGGAACACACCCATTATAAAGAAATCACATTAGGATTCTCTTTTTAAGCTGTTCCTTAAAACAGTAGTGCCTAGGAAATCTATTGGAGGCAGAAGCAGTCAAGGGTAGCCTAGGGTTAGGGTTAGGCTTAGGGTTAGGCTTAGGGTACCGCTTAGGGTACGGGTTCGGGGAGGGGTGCGGGTACGGCGTAGGGTATGGGTTAGGGTTAGGGTTAGGGTTAGTGTTAGGGTTAGGGCTCGGTTTAGGGTACGGGTTAGGATTAGGGTACGTGTTAGGGTTAGGGTAGGGGTTAGGGTTAGGGTACGCGTTAGGGTTAGGGTAGTTATTAAACCTATCCCACTCTCTAGATACCCCTTAGCACGTAAAGGAATATTATTTGAGGGTCCAGCCATGGAGAAGAGTTTAGACACTAGGATAAGATAAGGAACACACCCATTATAAAGAAATCACATTAGGATTCTCTTTTTAAGCTGTTCCTTAAAACACTAGTGCTTAGGAAATCTATTGGAGGCAGAAGCAGTCAAGGGTAGCGTAGGGTTAGGGTTAGGCTTAGGGTTAGGCTTAGGGTACGGCTTAGGGTACGTGTTCGGGGAGGGTTTCGGGTACGGCGTAGGGTATGGGTTAGGGTTAGGGTTTGGGTTAGTGTTAGGGTTAGGGCTCGGTTTAGGGTACGGTTAGGATTAGGGTACGTGTTAGGTTTAGGGTAGGGGTTAGGGTTAGGGTACGCGTTAGGGTTAGGGTAGTTAGTAAACCTATCCCACTCTCTAGATACCCCTTAGCACGTAAAGGAATATTATTTGGGGTTCCAGCCATGGAGAAGAATTTAGACACTAGGATAAGATAAGGAACACACCCATTATAAAGAAATCACATTAGGATTCTCTTTTTAAGCTGTTGCTTAAAACACTAGTGCTTAGGAAATCTATTGGAGGCAGAAGCAGTCAAGGGTAGCCTAGGGTTAGTGTTAGGCTTAGGGTTAGGCTTAGGGTACGGCTTAGGGTACGGGTTTGGGGAGGGGTTCAGGTACGGCGTAGGGTATGGGTTAGGGTTAGGGTTAGTGTTAGTGTTAGGGGTAGGGCTCGGTTTAGGGTACGGGTTAGGATTAGGGTACGTGTTAGTGTTAGGGTAGGGGTTAGGGTTAGAGTACGCATTAGGGTTAGGGTAGTTATTAAACCTATCCCACTCTCTAGATACCCCTTAGCACGTAAGGCAATATTATTTGGGGGTGCAGCCATGGAGAAGAGTTTAGACACTAGGATAAGATAAGGAACACACCCATTATAAAGAAATCACATTAGGATTCTCTTTTTAAGCTGTTCCTTAAAACACTAGTGCTTAGGAAATCTATTGGAGGCAGAAGCAGTCAAGGGTAGCGTAGGGTTAGGGTTAGGCTTAGGGTTAGGCTTCGGGTACGGCTTAGGGTACGGGTTCGGGGAGGGTTTCGGGTACGGCGTAGGGTATGGGTTAGGGTTAGGGTTAGGGTTAGTGTTAGGGTTAGGGCTCGGTTTAGGGTACGGTTAGGATTAGGGTACGTGTTAGGTTTAGGGTAGGGGTTAGGGTTAGGGTACGCGTTAGGGTTAGGGTAGTTAGTAAACCTATCCCACTCTCTAGATACCCCTTAGCACGTAAAGGAATATTATTTGGGGTTCCAGCAATGGAGAAGAATTTAGACACTAGGATAAGATAAGGAACACACCCATTATAAAGAAATCACATTAGGATTCTCTTTTTAAGCTGTTGCTTAAAACACTAGTGCTTAGGAAATCTATTGGAGGCAGAAGCAGTCAAGGGTAGCCTAGGGTTAGTGTTAGGCTTAGGGTTAGGCTTAGGGTACGGCTTAGGGTACGGGTTTGGGGAGGGGTTCAGGTACGGCGTAGGGTATGTGTTAGGGTTAGGGTTAGTGTTAGTGTTAGGGTTAGGGCTCGGTTTAGGGTACGGGTTAGGATTAGGGTACGTGTTAGTGTTAGAGTAGGGGTTAGGGTTAGAGTACGCATTAGGGTTAGGGTAGTTATTAAACCTATCCCACTCTCTAGATACCCCTTAGCACGTAAGGCAATATTATTTGGGGGTGCAGCCATGGAGAAGAGTTTAGACACTAGGATAAGATAAGGAACACACCCATTATAAAGAAATCACATTAGGATTCTCTTTTTAAGCTGTTCCTTAAAACACTAGTGCTTAGGAAATCTATTGGAGGCAGAATCAGTCAAGGGTAGCCTAGGGTTAGGGTTAGGCTTAGGGTTAGGTTTAGGGTACGGCTTGGGGTATGGGTTCGGGGAGGTGTTCGTGTACGGCGTAGGGTATGGGTTAGGGTTAGGGTTTGGGTTAGTGTTAGGGTTAGGGCTCGGTTTAGGGTACGGGTTAGGATTAGGGTACGTGTTAGGGTTAGGGTAGGTGTTAGGGTTAGGTTACGCATTAGGGCTAGGGTAGTTAGTAAACCTATCCCACTCTCTAGCTCCCCCTTAGCACGTAAAGGAATATTATTTGGGGGTCCAACCATGGAGAAGAATTTAGACACTAGGATAAGATAAGGAACACACCCATTATAAAGAAATCACATTAGGATTCTCTTTTTAAGCTGTTGCTTAAAACACTAGTGCTTAGGAAATCTATTGGAGGCAGAAGCAGTCAAGGGTAGCCTAGGGTTAGTGTTAGGCTTAGGGTTAGGCTTAGGGTACGGCTTAGGGTACGGGTTTGGGGAGGGGTTCAGATACGGCGTAGGGTATGGGTTAGGGTTAGGGTTAGTGTTAGTGTTAGGGGTAGGGCTCGGTTTAGGGTACGGGTTAGGATTAGGGTACGTGTTAGTGTTAGGGTAGGGGTTAGGGTTAGAGTACGCATTAGGGTTAGGGTAGTTATTAAACCTATCCCACTCTCTAGATACCCCTTAGCACGTAAGGCAATATTATTTGGGGGTGCAGCCATGGAGAAGAGTTTAGACACTAGGATAAGATAAGGAACACACCCATTATAAAGTAATCACATTAGGATTCTCTTTTTAAGCTGTTCCTTAAAACACTAGTGCTTAGGAAATCTATTGGAGGCAGAAGCAGTCAAGGGTAGCCTAGGGTTAGGGTTAGGCTTAGGGTTAGGTTTAGGGTACGGCTTGGGGTATGGGTTCGGGGAGGTGTTCGTGTACGGCGTAGGGTATGGGTTAGGGTTAGGGTTTGGGTTAGTGTTAGGGTTAGGGCTCGGTTTAGGGTACGGGTTAGGATTAGGGTACGTGTTAGGGTTAGGGTAGGGGTTAGGGTTAGGGTACGCGTTAGGGTTAGGGTAGTTATTAAACCTATCCCACTCTCTAGATACCCCTTAGCACGTAAGGGAATATTATTTGGGGGTGCAGCCATGGAGAAGAGTTTAGACACTAGGATAAGATAAGGAACACACCCATTATAAAGAAATCACATTAGGATTCTCTTTTTAAGCTGTTCCTTAAAACAGTAGTGCTTAGGAAATCTATTGGAGGCAGAAGCAGTCAAGGGTAGCCTAGGGTTAGGGTTAGGCTTAGGGTTAGGCTTAGGGTACGGCTTAGGTTACGGGTTCGGGGAGGGGTGCGGGTACGGCGTAGGGTATGGGTTAGGGTTAGGGTTTGGGTTAGTGTTAGGGTTAGGGCTCGGTTTAGGGTACGGGTTAGGATTAGGGTACGTGTTAGGGTTAGGGTAGGGGTTAGGGTTAGGTTACGCATTAGGGCTAGGGTAGTTAGTAAACCTATCCCACTCTGTAGCTCCCCCTTAGCACGTAAAGGAATATTATTTGGGGGTCCAGCCATGGAGAAGAGTTTAGACACTAGGATAAGATAAGGAACACACCCATTATAAAGAAATCACTTTAGGATTCTCTTTTTAAGCTGTTCCTTAAAACACTACTGCTTAGGAAATCAATTGGAGGCAGAAGCAGTCAAGGGTAGCCTAGGGTTAGGGTTAGGCTTAGGGTTAGGTTTAGGGTATGGCTTAGGGTATGGGTTCGGGGAGGGGTGCGGGTACGGCATAGGGTATGGGTTAGGGTTAGGATTAGGGTTAGTGTTAGGGTTAGGGCTCGGTTTAGGGTACAGGTTAGGATTAGTGTACGTGTTAGGGTTAGAGTAGGGGTTAGGGTTAGGGTACGCGTTAGGGTTAGGGTAGTTATTAAACCTATCCCACTCTCTAGATACCCCTTAGCACGTAAGGGAATATTATTTGGGGGTGCAGCCATGGAGAAGAGTTTAGACACTAGGATAAGATAAGGAACACACCCATTATAAAGAAATCACATTAGGATTCTCTTTTTAAGCTGTTCCTTAAAACAGTAGTGCCTAGGAAATCTATTGGAGGCAGAAGCAGTCAAGGGTAGCCTAGGGTTAGGGTTAGGCTTAGGGTTAGGCTTAGGGTACCGCTTAGGGTACGGGTTCGGGGAGGGGTGCGGGTACGGCGTAGGGTATGGGTTAGGGTTAGGGTTAGGGTTAGTGTTAGGGTTAGGGCTCGGTTTAGGGTACGGGTTAGGATTAGGGTACGTGTTAGGGTTAGGGTAGGGGTTAGGGTTAGGGTACGCGTTAGGGTTAGGGTAGTTATTAAACCTATCCCACTCTCTAGATACCCCTTAGCACGTAAAGGAATATTATTTGAGGGTCCAGCCATGGAGAAGAGTTTAGACACTAGGATAAGATAAGGAACACACCCATTATAAAGAAATCACATTAGGATTCTCTTTTTAAGCTGTTCCTTAAAACACTAGTGCTTAGGAAATCTATTGGAGGCAGAAGCAGTCAAGGGTAGCGTAGGGTTAGGGTTAGGCTTAGGGTTAGGCTTAGGGTACGGCTTAGGGTACGTGTTCGGGGAGGGTTTCGGGTACGGCGTAGGGTATGGGTTAGGGTTAGGGTTTGGGTTAGTGTTAGGGTTAGGGCTCGGTTTAGGGTACGGTTAGGATTAGGGTACGTGTTAGGTTTAGGGTAGGGGTTAGGGTTAGGGTACGCGTTAGGGTTAGGGTAGTTAGTAAACCTATCCCACTCTCTAGATACCCCTTAGCACGTAAAGGAATATTATTTGGGGTTCCAGCCATGGAGAAGAATTTAGACACTAGGATAAGATAAGGAACACACCCATTATAAAGAAATCACATTAGGATTCTCTTTTTAAGCTGTTGCTTAAAACACTAGTGCTTAGGAAATCTATTGGAGGCAGAAGCAGTCAAGGGTAGCCTAGGGTTAGTGTTAGGCTTAGGGTTAGGCTTAGGGTACGGCTTAGGGTACGGGTTTGGGGAGGGGTTCAGGTACGGCGTAGGGTATGGGTTAGGGTTAGGGTTAGTGTTAGTGTTAGGGGTAGGGCTCGGTTTAGGGTACGGGTTAGGATTAGGGTACGTGTTAGTGTTAGGGTAGGGGTTAGGGTTAGAGTACGCATTAGGGTTAGAGTAGTTATTAAACCTATCCCACTCTCTAGATACCCCTTAGCACGTAAGGCAATATTATTTGGGGGTGCAGCCATGGAGAAGAGTTTAGACACTAGGATAAGATAAGGAACACACCCATTATAAAGAAATCACATTAGGATTCTCTTTTTAAGCTGTTCCTTAAAACACTAGTGCTTAGGAAATCTATTGGAGGCAGAAGCAGTCAAGGGTAGCGTAGGGTTAGGGTTAGGCTTAGGGTTAGGCTTCGGGTACGGCTTAGGGTACGGGTTCGGGGAGGGTTTCGGGTACGGCGTAGGGTATGGGTTAGGGTTAGGGTTAGGGTTAGTGTTAGGGTTAGGGCTCGGTTTAGGGTACGGTTAGGATTAGGGTACGTGTTAGGTTTAGGGTAGGGGTTAGGGTTAGGGTACGCGTTAGGGTTAGGGTAGTTAGTAAACCTATCCCACTCTCTAGATACCCCTTAGCACGTAAAGGAATATTATTTGGGGTTCCAGCAATGGAGAAGAATTTAGACACTAGGATAAGATAAGGAACACACCCATTATAAAGAAATCACATTAGGATTCTCTTTTTAAGCTGTTGCTTAAAACACTAGTGCTTAGGAAATCTATTGGAGGCAGAAGCAGTCAAGGGTAGCCTAGGGTTAGTGTTAGGCTTAGGGTTAGGCTTAGGGTACGGCTTAGGGTACGGGTTTGGGGAGGGGTTCAGGTACGGCGTAGGGTATGTGTTAGGGTTAGGGTTAGTGTTAGTGTTAGGGTTAGGGCTCGGTTTAGGGTACGGGTTAGGATTAGGGTACGTGTTAGTGTTAGAGTAGGGGTTAGGGTTAGAGTACGCATTAGGGTTAGGGTAGTTATTAAACCTATCCCACTCTCTAGATACCCCTTAGCACGTAAGGCAATATTATTTGGGGGTGCAGCCATGGAGAAGAGTTTAGACACTAGGATAAGATAAGGAACACACCCATTATAAAGAAATCACATTAGGATTCTCTTTTTAAGCTGTTCCTTAAAACACTAGTGCTTAGGAAATCTATTGGAGGCAGAAGCAGTCAAGGGTAGCCTAGGGTTAGGGTTAGGCTTAGGGTTAGGTTTAGGGTACGGCTTGGGGTATGGGTTCGGGGAGGTGTTCGTGTACGGCGTAGGGTATGGGTTAGGGTTAGGGTTTGGGTTAGTGTTAGGGTTAGGGCTCGGTTTAGGGTACGGGTTAGGATTAGGGTACGTGTTAGGGTTAGGGTAGGTGTTAGGGTTAGGTTACGCATTAGGGCTAGGGTAGTTAGTAAACCTATCCCACTCTCTAGCTCCCCCTTAGCACGTAAAGGAATATTATTTGGGGGTCCAGCCATGGAGAAGAGTTTAGACACTAGGATAAGATAAGGAACACACCCATTATAAAGAAATCACTTTAGGATTCTCTTTTTAAGCTGTTCCTTAAAACACTACTGCTTAGGAAATCAATTGGAGGCAGAAGCAGTCAAGGGTAGCCTAGGGTTAGGGTTAGGCTTAGGGTTAGGTTTAGGGTATGGCTTAGGGTACGGGTTCGGGGAGGGGTGCGGGTACGGCATAGTGTATGGGTTAGGGTTAGGGTTAGGGTTAGTGTTAGGGTTAGGGCTCGGTTTAGGGTACAGGTTAGGATTAGTGTACGTGTTAGGGTTAGGGTAGGGGTTAGGGTTAGGGTAGTTATTAAACCTATCCCACTCTCTAGATACCCCTGAGCACGTAAAGGAATATTATTTGAGGGTCCAGCCATGGAGAAGAGTTTAGACACTAGGATAAGATAAGGAACACACCCATTATAAAGAAATCACATTAGGATTCTCTTTTTAAGCTGTTCCTTAAAACACTAGTGCTTAGGAAATCTATTGGAGGCAGAAGCAGTCAAGGGTAGCGTAGGGTTAGGGTTAGGCTTAGGGTTAGGCTTAGGGTACGGCTTAGGGTACGTGTTCGGGGAGGGTTTCGGGTACGGCGTAGGGTATGGGTTAGGGTTAGGGTTTGGGTTAGTGTTAGGGTTAGGGCTCGGTTTAGGGTACGGTTAGGATTAGGGTACGTGTTAGGTTTAGGGTAGGGGTTAGGGTTAGGGTACGCGTTAGGGTTAGGGTAGTTAGTAAACCTATCCCACTCTCTAGATACCCCTTAGCACGTAAAGGAATATTATTTGGGGGTCCAACCATGGAGAAGAATTTAGACACTAGGATAAGATAAGGAACACACCCATTATAAAGAAATCACATTAGGATTCTCTTTTTAAGCTGTTGCTTAAAACACTAGTGCTTAGGAAATCTATTGGAGGCAGAAGCAGTCAAGGGTAGCCTAGGGTTAGTGTTAGGCTTAGGGTTAGGCTTAGGGTACGGCTTAGGGTACGGGTTTGGGGAGGGGTTCAGGTACGGCGTAGGGTATGTGTTAGGGTTAGGGTTAGTGTTAGTGTTAGGGGTAGGGCTCGGTTTAGGGTACGGGTTAGGATTAGTGTATGTGTTAGTGTTAGGGTAGGGGTTAGGGTTAGAGTACGCATTAGGGTTAGGGTAGTTATTAAACCTATCCCACTCTCTAGATACCCCTTAGCACGTAAGGCAATATTATTTGGGGGTGCAGCCATGGAGAAGAGTTTAGACACTAGGATAAGATAAGGAACACACCCATTATAAAGAAATCACATTAGGATTCTCTTTTTAAGCTGTTCCTTAAAACACTAGTGCTTAGGAAATCTATTGGAGGCAGAAGCAGTCAAGGGTAGCCTAGGGTTAGTGTTAGGCTTAGGGTTAGGCTTAGGGTACGGCTTAGGGTACGGGTTTGGGGAGGGGTTCAGGTACGGCGTAGGGTATGGGTTAGGGTTAGGGTTAGTGTTAGTGTTAGGGGTAGGGCTCGGTTTAGGGTACGGGTTAGGATTAGGGTACGTGTTAGTGTTAGGGTAGGGGTTAGGGTTAGAGTACGCATTAGGGTTAGGGTAGTTATTAAACCTATCCCACTCTCTAGATACCCCTTAGCACGTAAGGCAATATTATTTGGGGGTGCAGCCATGGAGAAGAGTTTAGACACTAGGATAAGATAAGGAACACACCCATTATAAAGAAATCACATTAGGATTCTCTTTTTAAGCTGTTCCTTAAAACACTAGTGCTTAGGAAATCTATTGGAGGCAGAAGCAGTCAAGGGTAGCCTAGGGTTAGGGTTAGGCTTAGGGTTAGGTTTAGGGTACGGCTTGGGGTATGGGTTCGGGGAGGTGTTCGTGTACGGCGTAGGGTATGGGTTAGGGTTAGGGTTTGGGTTAGTGTTAGGGTTAGGGCTCGGTTTAGGGTACGGGTTAGGATTAGGGTACGTGTTAGGGTTAGGGTAGGGGTTAGGGTTAGGTTACGCGTTAGGGCTAGGGTAGTTAGTAAACCTATCCCACTCTCTAGCTCCCCCTTAGCACGTAAAGGAATATTATTTGGGGGTCCAGCCATGGAGAAGAGTTTAGACACTAGGATAAGATAAGGAACACACCCATTATAAAGAAATCACTTTAGGATTCTCTTTTTAAGCTGTTCCTTAAAACACTACTGCTTAGGAAATCAATTGGAGGCAGAAGCAGTCAAGGGTAGCCTAGGGTTAGGGTTAGGCTTAGGGTTAGGTTTAGGGTATGGCTTAGGGTACGGGTTCGGGGAGGGGTGCGGGTACGGTGTAGGGTATGGGTTAGGGTTAGGGTTAGGGTTAGTGTTAGGGTTAGGGCTCGGTTTAGGGTACAGGTTAGGATTAGGGTACGTGTTAGGGTTAGGGTAGGGGTTAGGGTTAGGGTACGCGTTAGGGTTAGGGTAGTTAGTAAACCTATCCCACTCTCTAGATACCCCTTAGCACGTAAGGGAATATTATTTGGGGGTGCAGCCATGGAGAAGAGTTTAGACACTAGGATAAGATAAGGAACACACCCATTATAAAGAAATCACATTAGGATTCTCTTTTTAAGCTGTTCCTTAAAACAGTAGTGCTTAGGAAATCTATTGGAGGCAGAAGCAGTCAAGGGTAGCCTAGGGTTAGGGTTAGGCTTAGGGTTAGGCTTAGGGTACGGCTTAGGGTACGGGTTCGGGGAGGGGTGCGGGTACGGCGTAGGGTATGGGTTAGGGTTAGGGTTAGGGTTAGTGTTAGGGTTAGGGCTCGGTTTAGGGTACGGGTTAGGATTAGGGTACGTGTTAGGGTTAGGGTAGGGGTTAGGGTTAGGGTACGCGTTAGGGTTAGGGTAGTTATTAACCTATCCCACTCTCTAGATACCCCTTAGCACGTAAAGGAATATTATTTGAGGGTCCAGCCATGGAGAAGAGTTTAGACACTAGGATAAGATAAGGAACACACCCATTATAAAGAAATCACATTAGGATTCTCTTTTTAAGCTGTTCCTTAAAACACTAGTGCTTAGGAAATCTATTGGAGGCAGAAGCAGTCAAGGGTAGCCTAGGGTTAGGGTTAGGCTTAGGGTTAGGTTTAGGGTACGGCTTGGGGTATGGGTTCGGGGAGGTGTTCGTGTACGGCGTAGGGTATGGGTTAGGGTTAGGGTTTGGGTTAGTGTTAGGGTTAGGGCTCGGTTTAGGGTACGGGTTAGGATTAGGGTACGTGTTAGGGTTAGGGTAGGGGTTAGGGTTAGGTTACGCATTAGGGCTAGGGTAGTTAGTAAACCTATCCCACTCTCTAGCTCCCCCTTAGCACGTAAAGGAATATTATTTGGGGGTCCAGCCATGGAGAAGAGTTTAGACACTAGGATAAGATAAGGAACACACCCATTATAAAGAAATCACTTTAGGATTCTCTTTTTAAGCTGTTCCTTAAAACACTACTGCTTAGGAAATCAATTGGAGGCAGAAGCAGTCAAGGGTAGCCTAGGGTTAGGGTTAGGCTTAGGGTTAGGTTTAGGGTATGGCTTAGGGTACGGGTTCGGGGAGGGGTGCGGGTATGGCATAGTGTATGGGTTAGGGTTAGGGTTAGGGTTAGTGTTAGGGTTAGGGCTCGGTTTAGGGTACAGGTTAGGATTAGTGTACGTGTTAGGGTTAGGGTAGGGGTTAGGGTTAGGGTACGCGTTAGGGTTAGGGTAGTTATTAAACCTATCCCACTCTCTAGATACCCCTGAGCACGTAAAGGAATATTATTTGAGGGTCCAGCCATGGAGAAGAGTTTAGACACTAGGATAAGATAAGGAACACACCCATTATAAAGAAATCACATTAGGATTCTCTTTTTAAGCTGTTCCTTAAAACACTAGTGCTTAGGTAATCTATTGGAGGCAGAAGCAGTCAAGGGTAGCGTAGGGTTAGGGTTAGGCTTAGGGTTAGGCTTAGGGTACGGCTTAGGGTACGTGTTCGGGGAGGGTTTCGGGTACGGCGTAGGGTATGGGTTAGGGTTAGGGTTTGGGTTAGTGTTAGGGTTAGGGCTCGGTTTAGGGTACGGTTAGGATTAGGGTACGTGTTAGGTTTAGGGTAGGGGTTAGGGTTAGGGTACGCGTTAGGGTTAGGGTAGTTAGTAAACCTATCCCACTCTCTAGATACCCCTTAGCACGTAAAGGAATATTATTTGGGGTTCCAGCCATGGAGAAGAATTTAGACACTAGGATAAGATAAGGAACACACCCATTATAAAGAAATCACATTAGGATTCTCTTTTTAAGCTGTTGCTTAAAACACTAGTGCTTAGGAAATCTATTGGAGGCAGAAGCAGTCAAGGGTAGCCTAGGGTTAGTGTTAGGCTTAGGGTTAGGCTTAGGGTACGGCTTAGGGTACGGGTTTGGGGAGGGGTTCAGGTACGGCGTAGGGTATGGGTTAGGGTTAGGGTTAGTGTTAGTGTTAGGGGTAGGGCTCGGTTTAGGGTACGGGTTAGGATTAGGGTACGTGTTAGTGTTAGGGTAGGGGTTAGGGTTAGAGTACGCATTAGGGTTAGGGTAGTTATTAAACCTATCCCACTCTCTAGATACCCCTTAGCACGTAAGGCAATATTATTTGGGGGTGCAGCCATGGAGAAGAGTTTAGACACTAGGATAAGATAAGGAACACACCCATTATAAAGAAATCACATTAGGATTCTCTTTTTAAGCTGTTCCTTAAAACACTAGTGCTTAGGAAATCTATTGGAGGCAGAAGCAGTCAAGGGTAGCCTAGGGTTAGGGTTAGGCTTAGGGTTAGGTTTAGGGTACGGCTTGGGGTATGGGTTCGGGGAGGTGTTCGTGTACGGCGTAGGGTATGGGTTAGGGTTAGGGTTTGGGTTAGTGTTAGGGTTAGGGCTCGGTTTAGGGTACGGGTTAGGATTAGGGTACGTGTTAGGGTTAGGGTAGGGGTTAGGGTTAGGTTACGCGTTAGGGCTAGGGTAGTTAGTAAACCTATCCCACTCTCTAGCTCCCCCTTAGCACGTAAAGGAATATTATTTGGGGGTCCAGCCATGGAGAAGAGTTTAGACACTAGGATAAGATAAGGAACACACCCATTATAAAGAAATCACTTTACGATTCTCTTTTTAAGCTGTTCCTTAAAACACTACTGCTTAGGAAATCAATTGGAGGCAGAAGCAGTCAAGGGTAGCCTAGGGTTAGGGTTAGGCTTAGGGTTAGGTTTAGGGTATGGCTTAGGGTACGGGTTCGGGGAGGGGTGCGGGTACGGCGTAGGGTATTGGTTAGGGTTAGGGTTAGGGTTAGTGTTAGGGTTAGGGCTCGGTTTAGGGTACAGGTTAGGATTAGGGTACGTGTTAGGGTTAGGGTAGGGGTTAGGGTTAGGGTACGCGTTAGGGTTAGGGTAGTTAGTAAACCTATCCCACTCTCTAGATACCCCTTAGCACGTAAGGGAATATTATTTGGGGGTGCAGCCATGGAGAAGAGTTTAGACACTAGGATAAGATAAGGAACACACCCATTATAAAGAAATCACATTAGGATTCTCTTTTTAAGCTGTTCCTTAAAACAGTAGTGCTTAGGAAATCTATTGGAGGCAGAAGCAGTCAAGGGTAGCCTAGGGTTAGGGTTAGGCTTAGGGTTAGGCTTAGGGTACGGCTTAGGTTACGGGTTCGGGGAGGGTTGCGGGTACGGCGTAGGGTATGGGTTAGGGTTAGGGTTTGGGTTAGTGTTAGGGTTAGGGCTCGGTTTAGGGTACGGGTTAGGATTAGGGTACGTGTTAGGGTTAGGGTAGGGGTTAGGGTTAGGTTACGCATTAGGGCTAGGGTAGTTAGTAAACCTATCCCACTCTCTAGCTCCCCCTTAGCACGTAAAGGAATATTATTTGGGGGTCCAGCCATGGAGAAGAGTTTAGACACTAGGATAAGATAAGGAACACACCCATTATAAAGAAATCACTTTAGGATTCTCTTTTTAAGCTGTTCCTTAAAACACTACTGCTTAGGAAATCAATTGGAGGCAGAAGCAGTCAAGGGTAGCCTAGGGTTAGGGTTAGGCTTAGGGTTAGGTTTAGGGTATGGCTTAGGGTACGGGTTCGGGGAGGGGTGCGGGTACGGCATAGGGTATGGGTTAGGGTTAGGATTAGGGTTAGTGTTAGGGTTAGGGCTCGGTTTAGGGTACAGGTTAGGATTAGTGTACGTGTTAGGGTTAGGGTAGGGGTTAGGGTTAGGGTACGCGTTAGGGTTAGGGTAGTTATTAAACCTATCCCACTCTCTAGATACCCCTTAGCACGTAAGGGAATATTATTTGGGGGTGCAGCCATGGAGAAGAGTTTAGACACTAGGATAAGATAAGGAACACACCCATTATAAAGAAATCACATTAGGATTCTCTTTTTAAGCTGTTCCTTAAAACAGTAGTGCTTAGGAAATCTATTGGAGGCAGAAGCAGTCAAGGGTAGCCTAGGGTTAGGGTTAGGCTTAGGGTTAGGCTTAGGGTACGGCTTAGGGTACGGGTTCGGGGAGGGGTGCGGGTACGGCGTAGGGTATGGGTTAGGGTTAGGGTTAGGGTTAGTGTTAGGGTTAGGGCTCGGTTTAGGGTACGGGTTAGGATTAGGGTACGTCTTAGGGTTAGGGTAGGGGTTAGGGTTAGGGTACGCGTTAGGGTTAGGGTAGTTATTAAACCTATCCCACTCTCTAGATACCCCTTAGCACGTAAAGGAATATTATTTGAGGGTCCAGCCATGGAGAAGAGTTTAGACACTAGGATAAGATAAGGAACACACCCATTATAAAGAAATCACATCAGGATTCTCTTTTTAAGCTGTTCCTTAAAACACTAGTGCTTAGGAAATCTATTGGAGGCAGAAGCAGTCAAGGGTAGCGTAGGGTTAGGGTTAGGCTTAGGGTTAGGCTTAGGGTACGGCTTAGGGTACGTGTTCGGGGAGGGTTTCGGGTACGGCGTAGGGTATGGGTTAGGGTTAGGGTTTGGGTTAGTGTTAGGGTTAGGGCTCGGTTTAGGGTACGGTTAGGATTAGGGTACGTGTTAGGTTTAGGGTAGGGGTTAGGGTTAGGGTACGCGTTAGGGTTAGGGTAGTTAGTAAACCTATCCCACTCTCTAGATACCCCTTAGCACGTAAAGGAATATTATTTGGGGTTCCAGCCATGGAGAAGAATTTAGACACTAGGATAAGATAAGGAACACACCCATTATAAAGAAATCACATTAGGATTCTCTTTTTAAGCTGTTCCTTAAAACACTAGTGCTTAGGAAATCTATTGGAGGCAGAAGCAGTCAAGGGTAGCCTAGGGTTAGTGTTAGGCTTAGGGTTAGGCTTAGGGTACGGCTTAGGGTACGGGTTTGGGGAGGGGTTCAGGTACGGCGTAGGGTATGGGTTAGGGTTAGGGTTAGTGTTAGTGTTAGGGGTAGGGCTCGGTTTAGGGTACGGGTTAGGATTAGGGTACGTGTTAGTGTTAGGGTAGGGGTTAGGGTTAGAGTACGCATTAGGGTTAGGGTAGTTATTAAACCTATCCCACTCTCTAGATACCCCTTAGCACGTAAGGCAATATTATTTGGGGGTGCAGCCATGGAGAAGAGTTTAGACACTAGGATAAGATAAGGAACACACCCATTATAAAGAAATCACATTAGGATTCTCTTTTTAAGCTGTTCCTTAAAACACTAGTGCTTAGGAAATCTATTGGAGGCAGAAGCAGTCAAGGGTAGCCTAGGGTTAGGGTTAGGCTTAGGGTTAGGTTTAGGGTACGGCTTGGGGTATGGGTTCGGGGAGGTGTTCGTGTACGGCGTAGGGTATGGGTTAGGGTTAGGGTTTGGGTTAGTGTTAGGGTTAGGGCTCGGTTTAGGGTACGGGTTAGGATTAGGGTACGTGTTAGGGTTAGGGTAGGGGTTAGGGTTAGGTTACGCGTTAGGGCTAGGGTAGTTAGTAAACCTATCCCACTCTCTAGCTCCCCCTTAGCACGTAAAGGAATATTATTTGGGGGTCCAGCCATGGAGAAGAGTTTAGACACTAGGATAAGATAAGGAACACACCCATTATAAAGAAATCACTTTAGGATTCTCTTTTTAAGCTGTTCCTTAAAACACTACTGCTTAGGAAATCAATTGGAGGCAGAAGCAGTCAAGGGTAGCCTAGGGTTAGGGTTAGGCTTAGGGTTAGGTTTAGGGTATGGCTTAGGGTACGGGTTCGGGGAGGGGTGCGGGTACGGTGTAGGGTATGGGTTAGGGTTAGGGTTAGGGTTAGTGTTAGGGTTAGGGCTCGGTTTAGGGTACAGGTTAGGATTAGGGTACGTGTTAGGGTTAGGGTAGGGGTTAGGGTTAGGGTACGCGTTAGGGTTAGGGTAGTTAGTAAACCTATCCCACTCTCTAGATACCCCTTAGCACGTAAGGGAATATTATTTGGGGGTGCAGCCATGGAGAAGAGTTTAGACACTAGGATAAGATAAGGAACACACCCATTATAAAGAAATCACATTAGGATTCTCTTTTTAAGCTGTTCCTTAAAACAGTAGTGCTTAGGAAATCTATTGGAGGCAGAAGCAGTCAAGGGTAGCCTAGGGTTAGGGTTAGGCTTAGGGTTAGGCTTAGGGTACGGCTTAGGGTACGGGTTCGGGGAGGGGTGCGGGTACGGCGTAGGGTATGGGTTAGGGTTAGGGTTAGGGTTAGTGTTAGGGTTAGGGCTCGGTTTAGGGTACGGGTTAGGATTAGGGTACGTGTTAGGGTTAGGGTAGGGGTTAGGGTTAGGGTACGCGTTAGGGTTAGGGTAGTTATTAACCTATCCCACTCTCTAGATACCCCTTAGCACGTAAAGGAATATTATTTGAGGGTCCAGCCATGGAGAAGAGTTTAGACACTAGGATAAGATAAGGAACACACCCATTATAAAGAAATCACATTAGGATTCTCTTTTTAAGCTGTTCCTTAAAACACTAGTGCTTAGGAAATCTATTGGAGGCAGAAGCAGTCAAGGGTAGCCTAGGGTTAGGGTTAGGCTTAGGGTTAGGTTTAGGGTACGGCTTGGGGTATGGGTTCGGGGAGGTGTTCGTGTACGGCGTAGGGTATGGGTTAGGGTTAGGGTTTGGGTTAGTGTTAGGGTTAGGGCTCGGTTTAGGGTACGGGTTAGGATTAGGGTACGTGTTAGGGTTAGGGTAGGGGTTAGGGTTAGGTTACGCATTAGGGCTAGGGTAGTTAGTAAACCTATCCCACTCTCTAGCTCCCCCTTAGCACGTAAAGGAATATTATTTGGGGGTCCAGCCATGGAGAAGAGTTTAGACACTAGGATAAGATAAGGAACACACCCATTATAAAGAAATCACTTTAGGATTCTCTTTTTAAGCTGTTCCTTAAAACACTACTGCTTAGGAAATCAATTGGAGGCAGAAGCAGTCAAGGGTAGCCTAGGGTTAGGGTTAGGCTTAGGGTTAGGTTTAGGGTATGGCTTAGGGTACGGGTTCGGGGAGGGGTGCGGGTATGGCATAGTGTATGGGTTAGGGTTAGGGTTAGGGTTAGTGTTAGGGTTAGGGCTCGGTTTAGGGTACAGGTTAGGATTAGTGTACGTGTTAGGGTTAGGGTAGGGGTTAGGGTTAGGGTACGCGTTAGGGTTAGGGTAGTTATTAAACCTATCCCACTCTCTAGATACCCCTGAGCACGTAAAGGAATATTATTTGAGGGTCCAGCCATGGAGAAGAGTTTAGACACTAGGATAAGATAAGGAACACACCCATTATAAAGAAATCACATTAGGATTCTCTTTTTAAGCTGTTCCTTAAAACACTAGTGCTTAGGTAATCTATTGGAGGCAGAAGCAGTCAAGGGTAGCGTAGGGTTAGGGTTAGGCTTAGGGTTAGGCTTAGGGTACGGCTTAGGGTACGTGTTCGGGGAGGGTTTCGGGTACGGCGTAGGGTATGGGTTAGGGTTAGGGTTTGGGTTAGTGTTAGGGTTAGGGCTCGGTTTAGGGTACGGTTAGGATTAGGGTACGTGTTAGGTTTAGGGTAGGGGTTAGGGTTAGGGTACGCGTTAGGGTTAGGGTAGTTAGTAAACCTATCCCACTCTCTAGATACCCCTTAGCACGTAAAGGAATATTATTTGGGGTTCCAGCCATGGAGAAGAATTTAGACACTAGGATAAGATAAGGAACACACCCATTATAAAGAAATCACATTAGGATTCTCTTTTTAAGCTGTTGCTTAAAACACTAGTGCTTAGGAAATCTATTGGAGGCAGAAGCAGTCAAGGGTAGCCTAGGGTTAGTGTTAGGCTTAGGGTTAGGCTTAGGGTACGGCTTAGGGTACGGGTTTGGGGAGGGGTTCAGGTACGGCGTAGGGTATGGGTTAGGGTTAGGGTTAGTGTTAGTGTTAGGGGTAGGGCTCGGTTTAGGGTACGGGTTAGGATTAGGGTACGTGTTAGTGTTAGGGTAGGGGTTAGGGTTAGAGTACGCATTAGGGTTAGGGTAGTTATTAAACCTATCCCACTCTCTAGATACCCCTTAGCACGTAAGGCAATATTATTTGGGGGTGCAGCCATGGAGAAGAGTTTAGACACTAGGATAAGATAAGGAACACACCCATTATAAAGAAATCACATTAGGATTCTCTTTTTAAGCTGTTCCTTAAAACACTAGTGCTTAGGAAATCTATTGGAGGCAGAAGCAGTCAAGGGTAGCCTAGGGTTAGGGTTAGGCTTAGGGTTAGGTTTAGGGTACGGCTTGGGGTATGGGTTCGGGGAGGTGTTCGTGTACGGCGTAGGGTATGGGTTAGGGTTAGGGTTTGGGTTAGTGTTAGGGTTAGGGCTCGGTTTAGGGTACGGGTTAGGATTAGGGTACGTGTTAGGGTTAGGGTAGGGGTTAGGGTTAGGTTACGCGTTAGGGCTAGGGTAGTTAGTAAACCTATCCCACTCTCTAGCTCCCCCTTAGCACGTAAAGGAATATTATTTGGGGGTCCAGCCATGGAGAAGAGTTTAGACACTAGGATAAGATAAGGAACACACCCATTATAAAGAAATCACTTTACGATTCTCTTTTTAAGCTGTTCCTTAAAACACTACTGCTTAGGAAATCAATTGGAGGCAGAAGCAGTCAAGGGTAGCCTAGGGTTAGGGTTAGGCTTAGGGTTAGGTTTAGGGTATGGCTTAGGGTACGGGTTCGGGGAGGGGTGCGGGTACGGCGTAGGGTATTGGTTAGGGTTAGGGTTAGGGTTAGTGTTAGGGTTAGGGCTCGGTTTAGGGTACAGGTTAGGATTAGGGTACGTGTTAGGGTTAGGGTAGGGGTTAGGGTTAGGGTACGCGTTAGGGTTAGGGTAGTTAGTAAACCTATCCCACTCTCTAGCTCCCCCTTAGCACGTAAAGGAATATTATTTGGGGGTCCAGCCATGGAGAAGAGTTTAGACACTAGGATAAGATAAGGAACACACCCATTATAAAGAAATCACTTTAGGATTCTCTTTTTAAGCTGTTCCTTAAAACACTACTGCTTAGGAAATCAATTGGAGGCAGAAGCATTCAAGGGTAGCCTAGGGTTAGGGTTAGGCTTAGGGTTAGGTTTAGGGTATGGCTTAGGGTACGGGTTCGGGGAGGGGTGCGGGTACGGCATAGGGTATGGGTTAGGGTTAGGATTAGGGTTAGTGTTAGGGTTAGGGCTCGGTTTAGGGTACAGGTTAGGATTAGTGTACGTGTTAGGGTTAGGGTAGGGGTTAGGGTTAGGGTACGCGTTAGGGTTAGGGTAGTTATTAAACCTATCCCACTCTCTAGATACCCCTTAGCACGTAAGGGAATATTATTTGGGGGTGCAGCCATGGAGAAGAGTTTAGACACTAGGATAAGATAAGGAACACACCCATTATAAAGAAATCACATTAGGATTCTCTTTTTAAGCTGTTCCTTAAAACAGTAGTGCTTAGGAAATCTATTGGAGGCAGAAGCAGTCAAGGGTAGCCTAGGGTTAGGGTTAGGCTTAGGGTTAGGCTTAGGGTACGGCTTAGGGTACGGGTTCGGGGAGGGGTGCGGGTACGGCGTAGGGTATGGTTTAGAGTTAGGGTTAGGGTTAGTGTTAGGGTTAGGGCTCGGTTTAGGGTACGGGTTAGGATTAGGGTACGTGTTAGGGTTAGGGTAGGGGTTAGGGTTAGGGTACGCGTTAGGGTTAGGGTAGTTATTAAACCTATCCCACTCTCTAGATACCCCTTAGCACGTAAAGGAATATTATTTGAGGGTCCAGCCATGGAGAAGAGTTTAGACACTAGGATAAGGTAAGGAACACACCCATTATAAAGAAATCACATTAGGATTCTCTTTTTAAGCTGTTCCTTAAAACACTAGTGCTTAGGAAATCTATTGGAGGCAGAAGCAGTCAAGGGTAGCGTAGGGTTAGGGTTAGGCTTAGGGTTAGGCTTAGGGTACGGCTTAGGGTACGTGTTCGGGGAGGGTTTCGGGTACGGCGTAGGGTATGGGTTAGGGTTAGGGTTTGGGTTAGTGTTAGGGTTAGGGCTCGGTTTAGGGTACGGTTAGGATTAGGGTACGTGTTAGGTTTAGGGTAGGGGTTAGGGTTAGGGTACGCGTTAGGGTTAGGGTAGTTAGTAAACCTATCCCACTCTCTAGATACCCCTTAGCACGTAAAGGAATATTATTTGGGGTTCCAGCCATGGAGAAGAATTTAGACACTAGGATAAGATAAGGAACACACCCATTATAAAGAAATCACATTAGGATTCTCTTTTTAAGCTGTTGCTTAAAACACTAGTGCTTAGGAAATCTATTGGAGGCAGAAGCAGTCAAGGGTAGCCTAGGGTTAGTGTTAGGCTTAGGGTTAGGCTTAGGGTACGGCTTAGGGTACGGGTTTGGGGAGGGGTTCAGGTACGGCGTAGGGTATGGGTTAGGGTTAGGGTTAGTGTTAGTGTTAGGGGTAGGGCTCGGTTTAGGGTACGGGTTAGGATTAGGGTACGTGTTAGTGTTAGGGTAGGGGTTAGGGTTAGAGTACGCATTAGGGTTAGGGTAGTTATTAAACCTATCCCACTCTCTAGATACCCCTTAGCACGTAAGGCAATATTATTTGGGGGTGCAGCCATGGAGAAGAGTTTAGACACTAGGATAAGATAAGGAACACACCCATTATAAAGAAATCACATTAGGATTCTCTTTTTAAGCTGTTCCTTAAAACACTAGTGCTTAGGAAATCTATTGGAGGCATAAGCAGTCAAGGGTAGCCTAGGGTTAGGGTTAGGCTTAGGGTTAGGTTTAGGGTACGGCTTGGGGTATGGGTTCGGGGAGGTGTTCGTGTACGGCGTAGGGTATGGGTTAGGGTTAGGGTTTGGGTTAGTGTTAGGGTTAGGGTTCGGTTTAGGGTACGGGTTAGGATTAGGGTACGTGTTAGGGTTAGGGTAGGGGTTAGGGTTAGGTTACGCGTTAGGGCTAGGGTAGTTAGTAAACCTATCCCACTCTCTAGCTCCCCCTTAGCACGTAAAGGAATATTATTTGGGGGTCCAGCCATGGAGAAGAGTTTAGACACTAGGATAAGATAAGGAACACACCCATTATAAAGAAATCACTTTAGGATTCTCTTTTTAAGCTGTTCCTTAAAACACTACTGCTTAGGAAATCAATTGGAGGCAGAAGCAGTCAAGGGTAGCCTAGGGTTAGGGTTAGGCTTAGGGTTAGGTTTAGGGTATGGCTTAGGGTACGGGTTCGGGGAGGGGTGCGGGTACGGCGTAGGGTATGGGTTAGGGTTAGGGTTAGGGTTAGTGTTAGGGTTAGGGCTCGGTTTAGGGTACAGGTTAGGATTAGGGTACGTGTTAGGGTTAGGGTAGGGGTTAGGGTTAGGGTACGCGTTAGGGTTAGGGTAGTTATTAAACCTATCCCACTCTCTAGATACCCCTTAGCACGTAAGGGAATATTATTTGGGGGTGCAGCCATGGAGAAG
Organism: Balaenoptera borealis; assembly: GCF_965194805.1. Classification (NCBI taxonomy): domain Eukaryota; kingdom Metazoa; phylum Chordata; class Mammalia; order Artiodactyla; family Balaenopteridae; genus Balaenoptera; species Balaenoptera borealis. Next base: position 15,926 of record NW_028123730.1, on the reverse strand, counting down.
AGTTTAGACACTAGGATAAGATAAGGAACACACCCATTATAAAGAAATCACATTAGGATTCTCTTTTTAAGCTGTTCCTTAAAACAGTAGTGCTTAGGAAATCTATTGGAGGCAGAAGCAGTCAAGGGTAGCCTAGGGTTAGGGTTAGGCTTAGGGTTAGGCTTAGGGTACGGCTTAGGGTACGGGTTCGGGGAGGGGTGCGGGTACGGCGTAGGGTATGGGTTAGGGTTAGGGTTAGGGTTAGTGTTAGGGTTAGGGCTCGGTTTAGGGTACGGGTTAGGATTAGGGTACGTGTTAGGGTTAGGGTAGGGGTTAGGGTTAGGGTACGCGTTAGGGTTAGGGTAGTTATTAAACCTATCCCACTCTCTAGATACCCCTTAGCACGTAAAGGAATATTATTTGAGGGTCCAGCCATGGAGAAGAGTTTAGACACTAGGATAAGATAAGGAACACACCCATTATAAAGAAATCACATTAGGATTCTCTTTTTAAGCTGTTCCTTAAAACACTAGTGCTTAGGAAATCTATTGGAGGCAGAAGCAGTCAAGGGTAGCGTAGGGTTAGTGTTAGGCTTAGGGTTAGGCTTAGGGTACGGCTTAGGGTACGTGTTCGGGGAGGGTTTCGGGTACGGCGTAGGGTATGGGTTAGGGTTAGGGTTTGGGTTAGTGTTAGGGTTAGGGCTCGGTTTAGGGTACGGTTAGGATTAGGGTACGTGTTAGGTTTAGGGTAGGGGTTAGGGTTAGGGTACGCATTAGGGTTAGGGTAGTTAGTAAACCTATCCCACTCTCTAGATACCCCTTAGCACGTAAAGGAATATTATTTGGGGTTCCAGCCATGGAGAAGAATTTAGACACTAGGATAAGATAAGGAACACACCCATTATAAAGAAATCACATTAGGATTCTCTTTTTAAGCTGTTGCTTAAAACACTAGTGCTTAGGAAATCTATTGGAGGCAGAAGCAGTCAAGGGTAGCCTAGGGTTAGTGTTAGGCTTAGGGTTAGGCTTAGGGTACGGCTTAGGGTACGGGTTTGGGGAGGGGTTCAGGTACGGCGTAGGGTATGGTTAGGGTTAGGGTTAGTGTTAGTGTTAGGGGTAGGGCTCGGTTTAGGGTACGGGTTAGGATTAGGGTACGTGTTAGTGTTAGGGTAGGGGTTAGGGTTAGAGTACGCATTAGGGTTAGGGTAGTTATTAAACCTATCCCACTCTCTAGATACCCCTTAGCACGTAAGGCAATATTATTTGGGGGTGCAGCCATGGAGAAGAGTTTAGACACTAGGATAAGATAAGGAACACACCCATTATAAAGAAATCACATTAGGATTCTCTTTTTAAGCTGTTCCTTAAAACACTAGTGCTTAGGAAATCTATTGGAGGCAGAAGCAGTCAAGGGTAGCCTAGGGTTAGGGTTAGGCTTAGGGTTAGGCTTAGGGTACGGCTTAGGGTACGGGTTCGGGGAGGGGTGCGGGTACGGCGTAGGGTATGGGTTAGGGTTAGGTTTAGGGTTAGTGTTAGGGTTAGGGCTCGGTTTAGGGTACGGGTTAGGATTAGGGTACGTGTTAGGGTTAGGGTAGGGGTTAGGGTTAGGGTACGCGTTAGGGTTAGGGTAGTTATTAAACCTATCCCACTCTCTAGATACCCCTTAGCACGTAAAGGAATATTATTTGAGGGTCCAGCCATGGAGAAGAGTTTAGACACTAGGATAAGATAAGGAACACACCCATTATAAAGAAATCACATTAGGATTCTCTTTTTAAGCTGTTCCTTAAAACACTAGTGCTTAGGAAATCTATTGGAGGCAGAAGCAGTCAAGGGTAGCGTAGGGTTAGTGTTAGGCTTAGGGTTAGGCTTAGGGTACGGCTTAGGGTACGTGTTCGGGGAGGGTTTCGGGTACGGCGTAGGGTATGGGTTAGGGTTAGGGTTTGGGTTAGTGTTAGGGTTAGGGCTCGGTTTAGGGTACGGTTAGGATTAGGGTACGTGTTAGGTTTAGGGTAGGGGTTAGGGTTAGGGTACGCATTAGGGTTAGGGTAGTTAGTAAACCTATCCCACTCTCTAGATACCCCTTAGCACGTAAAGGAATATTATTTGGGGTTCCAGCCATGGAGAAGAATTTAGACACTAGGATAAGATAAGGAACACACCCATTATAAAGAAATCACATTAGGATTCTCTTTTTAAGCTGTTGCTTAAAACACTAGTGCTTAGGAAATCTATTGGAGGCAGAAGCAGTCAAGGGTAGCCTAGGGTTAGTGTTAGGCTTAGGGTTAGGCTTAGGGTACGGCTTAGGGTACGGGTTTGGGGAGGGGTTCAGGTACGGCGTAGGGTATGGGTTAGGGTTAGGGTTAGTGTTAGTGTTAGGGGTAGGGCTCGGTTTAGGGTACGGGTTAGGATTAGGGTACGTGTTAGTGTTAGGGTAGGGGTTAGGGTTAGAGTACGCATTAGGGTTAGGGTAGTTATTAAACCTATCCCACTCTCTAGATACCCCTTAGCACGTAAGGCAATATTATTTGGGGGTGCAGCCATGGAGAAGAGTTTAGACACTAGGATAAGATAAGGAACACACCCATTATAAAGAAATCACATTAGGATTCTCTTTTTAAGCTGTTCCTTAAAACACTAGTGCTTAGGAAATCTATTGGAGGCAGAAGCAGTCAAGGGTAGCCTAGGGTTAGGGTTAGGCTTAGGGTTAGGTTTAGGGTACGGCTTGGGGTATGGGTTCGGGGAGGTGTTCGTGTACGGCGTAGGGTATGGGTTAGGGTTAGGGTTTGGGTTAGTGTTAGGGTTAGGGCTCGGTTTAGGGTACGGGTTAGGATTAGGGTACGTGTTAGGGTTAGGGTAGGGGTTAGGGTTAGGTTACGCGTTAGGGCTAGGGTAGTTAGTAAACCTATCCCACTCTCTAGCTCCCCCTTAGCACGTAAAGGAATATTATTTGGGGGTCCAGCCATGGAGAAGAGTTTAGACACTAGGATAAGATAAGGAACACACCCATTATAAAGAAATCACTTTAGGATTCTCTTTTTAAGCTGTTCCTTAAAACACTACTGCTTAGGAAATCAATTGGAGGCAGAAGCAGTCAAGGGTAGCCTAGGGTTAGGGTTAGGCTTAGGGTTAGGTTTAGGGTATGGCTTAGGGTACGGGTTCGGGGAGGGGTGCGGGTACGGCGTAGGGTATGGGTTAGGGTTAGGGTTAGGGTTAGTGTTAGGGTTAGGGCTCGGTTTAGGGTACGGGTTAGGATTAGGGTACGTGTTAGGGTTAGGGTAGGGGTTAGGGTTAGGGTACGCGTTAGGGTTAGGGTAGTTATTAAACCTATCCCACTCTCTAGATACCCCTTAGCACGTAAAGGAATATTATTTGAGGGTCCAGCCATGGAGAAGAGTTTAGACACTAGGATAAGATAAGGAACACACCCATTATAAAGAAATCACATTAGGATTCTCTTTTTAAGCGGTTCCTTAAAACACTAGTGCTTAGGAAATCTATTGGAGGCAGAAGCAGTCAAGGGTAGCGTAGGGTTAGGGTTAGGCTTAGGGTTAGGCTTAGAGTACGGCTTAGGGTACGTGTTCGGGGAGGGTTTCGGGTACGGCGTAGGGTATGGGTTAGGGTTAGGGTTTGGGTTAGTGTTAGGGTTAGGGCTCGGTTTAGGGTACGGTTAGGATTAGGGTACGTGTTAGGTTTAGGGTAGGGGTTAGGGTTAGGGTACGCGTTAGGGTTAGGGTAGTTAGTAAACCTATCCCACTCTCTAGATACCCCTTAGCACGTAAAGGAATATTATTTGGGGTTCCAGCCATGGAGAAGAATTTAGACACTAGGATAAGATAAGGAACACACCCATTATAAAGAAATCACATTAGGATTCTCTTTTTAAGCTGTTGCTTAAAACACTAGTGCTTAGGAAATCTATTGGAGGCAGAAGCAGTCAAGGGTAGCCTAGGGTTAGTGTTAGGCTTAGGGTTAGGCTTAGGGTACGGCTTAGGGTACGGGTTTGGGGAGGGGTTCAGGTACGGCGTAGGGTATGGGTTAGGGTTAGGGTTAGTGTTAGTGTTAGGGGTAGGGCTCGGTTTAGGGTACGGGTTAGGATTAGGGTACGTGTTAGTGTTAGGGTAGGGGTTAGGGTTAGAGTACGCATTAGGGTTAGGGTAGTTATTAAACCTATCCCACTCTCTAGATACCCCTTAGCACGTAAGGCAATATTATTTGGGGGTGCAGCCATGGAGAAGAGTTTAGACACTAGGATAAGATAAGGAACACACCCATTATAAAGAAATCACATTAGGATTCTCTTTTTAAGCTGTTCCTTAAAACACTAGTGCTTAGGAAATCTATTGGAGGCAGAAGCAGTCAAGGGTAGCCTAGGGTTAGGGTTAGGCTTAGGGTTAGGTTTAGGGTACGGCTTGGGGTATGGGTTCGGGGAGGTGTTCGTGTACGGCGTAGGGTATGGGTTAGGGTTAGGGTTTGGGTTAGTGTTAGGGTTAGGGCTCGGTTTAGGGTACGGGTTAGGATTAGGGTACGTGTTAGGGTTAGGGTAGGGGTTAGGGTTAGGTTACGCGTTAGGGCTAGGGTAGTTAGTAAACCTATCCCACTCTCTAGCTCCCCCTTAGCACGTGAAGGAATATTATTTGGGGGTCCAGCCATGGAGAAGAGTTTAGACACTAGGATAAGATAAGGAACACACCCATTATAAAGAAATCACTTTAGGATTCTCTTTTTAAGCTGTTCCTTAAAACACTACTGCTTAGGAAATCAATTGGAGGCAGAAGCAGTCAAGGGTAGCCTAGGGTTAGGGTTAGGCTTAGGGTTAGGTTTAGGGTATGGCTTAGGGTACGGGTTCGGGGAGGGGTGCGGGTACGGCGTAGGGTATTGGTTAGGGTTAGGGTTAGGGTTAGTGTTAGGGTTAGGGCTCGGTTTAGGGTACAGGTTAGGATTAGGGTACGTGTTAGGGTTAGGGTAGGGGTTAGGGTTAGGGTACGCGTTAGGGTTAAGGTAGTTAGTAAACCTATCCCACTCTCTAGATACCCCTTAGCACGTAAGGGAATATTATTTGGGGGTGCAGCCATGGAGAAGAGTTTAGACACTAGGATAAGATAAGGAACACACCCATTATAAAGAAATCACATTAGGATTCTCTTTTTAAGCTGTTCCTTAAAACAGTAGTGCTTAGGAAATCTATTGGAGGCAGAAGCAGTCAAGGGTAGCCTAGGGTTAGGGTTAGGCTTAGGGTTAGGCTTAGGGTACGGCTTAGGTTACGGGTTCGGGGAGGGGTGCGGGTACGGCGTAGGGTATGGGTTAGGGTTAGGGTTTGGGTTAGTGTTAGGGTTAGGGCTCGGTTTAGGGTACGGGTTAGGATTAGGGTACGTGTTAGGGTTAGGGTAGGGGTTAGGGTTAGGTTACGCATTAGGGCTAGGGTAGTTAGTAAACCTATCCCACTCTCTAGCTCCCCCTTAGCACGTAAAGGAATATTATTTGGGGGTCCAGCCATGGAGAAGAGTTTAGACACTAGGATAAGATAAGGAACACACCCATTATAAAGAAATCACTTTAGGATTCTCTTTTTAAGCTGTTCCTTAAAACACTACTGCTTAGGAAATCAATTGGAGGCAGAAGCAGTCAAGGGTAGCCTAGGGTTAGGGTTAGGCTTAGGGTTAGGTTTAGGGTATGGCTTAGGATACGGGTTTGGGGAGGGGTGCGGGTACGGCATAGGGTATGGGTTAGGGTTAGGATTAGGGTTAGTGTTAGGGTTAGGGCTCGGTTTAGGGTACAGGTTAGGATTAGTGTACGTGTTAGGGTTAGGGTAGGGGTTAGGGTTAGGGTACGCGTTAGGGTTAGGGTAGTTATTAAACCTATCCCACTCTCTAGATACCCCTTAGCACGTAAGGGAATATTATTTGGGGGTGCAGCCATGGAGAAGAGTTTAGACACTAGGATAAGATAAGGAACACACCCATTATAAAGAAATCACATTAGGATTCTCTTTTTAAGCTGTTCCTTAAAACAGTAGTGCTTAGGAAATCTATTGGAGGCAGAAGCAGTCAAGGGTAGCCTAGGGTTAGGGTTAGGCTTAGGGTTAGGCTTAGGGTACGGCTTAGGGTACGGGTTCGGGGAGGGGTGCGGGTACGGCGTAGGGTATGGGTTAGGGTTAGGGTTTGGGTTAGTGTTAGGGTTAGGGCTCGGTTTAGGGTACGGTTAGGATTAGGGTACGTGTTAGGTTTAGGGTAGGGGTTAGGGTTAGGGTACGCGTTAGGGTTAGGGTAGTTAGTAAACCTATCCCACTCTCTAGATACCCCTTAGCACGTAAAGGAATATTATTTGGGGTTCCAGCCATGGAGAAGAATTTAGACACTAGGATAAGATAAGGAACACACCCATTATAAAGAAATCACATTAGGATTCTCTTTTTAAGCTGTTGCTTAAAACACTAGTGCTTAGGAAATCTATTGGAGGCAGAAGCAGTCAAGGGTAGCCTAGGGTTAGTGTTAGGCTTAGGGTTAGGCTTAGGGTACGGCTTAGGGTACGGGTTTGGGGAGGGGTTCAGGTACGGCGTAGGGTATGGGTTAGGGTTAGTGTTAGTGTTAGGGGTAGGGCTCGGTTTAGGGTACGGGTTAGGATTAGGGTACGTGTTAGTGTTAGGGTAGGGGTTAGGGTTAGAGTACGCATTAGGGTTAGGGTAGTTATTAAACCTATCCCACTCTCTAGATACCCCTTAGCACGTAAGGCAATATTACTTGGGGGTGCAGCCATGGAGAAGAGTTTAGACACTAGGATAAGATAAGGAACACACCCATTATAAAGAAATCACATTAGGATTCTCTTTTTAAGCTGTTCCTTAAAACACTAGTGCTTAGGAAATCTATTGGAGGCAGAAGCAGTCAAGGGTAGCCTAGGGTTAGGGTTAGGCTTAGGGTTAGGTTTAGGGTACGGCTTGGGGTATGGGTTCGGGGAGGTGTTCGTGTACGGCGTAGGGTATGGGTTAGGGTTAGGGTTTGGGTTAGTGTTAGGGTTAGGGCTCGGTTTAGGGTACGGGTTAGGATTAGGGTACGTGTTAGGGTTAGGGTAGGGGTTAGGGTTAGGTTACGCGTTAGGGCTAGGGTAGTTAGTAAACCTATCCCACTCTCTAGCTCCCCCTTAGCACGTAAAGGAATATTATTTGGGGGTCCAGCCATGGAGAAGAGTTTAGACACTAGGATAAGATAAGGAACACACCCATTATAAAGAAATCACTTTACGATTCTCTTTTTAAGCTGTTCCTTAAAACACTACTGCTTAGGAAATCAATTGGAGGCAGAAGCAGTCAAGGGTAGCCTAGGGTTAGGGTTAGGCTTAGGGTTAGGTTTAGGGTATGGCTTAGGGTACGGGTTCGGGGAGGGGTGCGGGTACGGCGTAGGGTATTGGTTAGGGTTAGGGTTAGGGTTAGTGTTAGGGTTAGGGCTCGGTTTAGGGTACAGGTTAGGATTAGGGTACGTGTTAGGGTTAGGGTAGGGGTTAGGGTTAGGGTACGCGTTAGGGTTAGGGTAGTTAGTAAACCTATCCCACTCTCTAGCTCCCCCTTAGCACGTAAAGGAATATTATTTGGGGGTCCAGCCATGGAGAAGAGTTTAGACACTAGGATAAGATAAGGAACACACCCATTATAAAGAAATCACATTAGGATTCTCTTTTTAAGCTGTTCCTTAAAACACTAGTGCTTAGGAAATCTATTGGAGGCAGAAGCAGTCAAGGGTAGCGTAGGGTTAGTGTTAGGCTTAGGGTTAGGCTTAGGGTACGGCTTAGGGTACGTGTTCGGGGAGGGTTTCGGGTACGGCGTAGGGTATGGGTTAGGGTTAGGGTTTGGGTTAGTGTTAGGGTTAGGGCTCGGTTTAGGGTACGGTTAGGATTAGGGTACGTGTTAGGTTTAGGGTAGGGGTTAGGGTTAGGGTACGCATTAGGGTTAGGGTAGTTAGTAAACCTATCCCACTCTCTAGATACCCCTTAGCACGTAAAGGAATATTATTTGGGGTTCCAGCCATGGAGAAGAATTTAGACACTAGGATAAGATAAGGAACACACCCATTATAAAGAAATCACATTAGGATTCTCTTTTTAAGCTGTTGCTTAAAACACTAGTGCTTAGGAAATCTATTGGAGGCAGAAGCAGTCAAGGGTAGCCTAGGGTTAGTGTTAGGCTTAGGGTTAGGCTTAGGGTACGGCTTAGGGTACGGGTTTGGGGAGGGGTTCAGGTACGGCGTAGGGTATGGGTTAGGGTTAGGGTTAGTGTTAGTGTTAGGGGTAGGGCTCGGTTTAGGGTACGGGTTAGGATTAGGGTACGTGTTAGTGTTAGGGTAGGGGTTAGGGTTAGAGTACGCATTAGGGTTAGGGTAGTTATTAAACCTATCCCACTCTCTAGATACCCCTTAGCACGTAAGGCAATATTATTTGGGGGTGCAGCCATGGAGAAGAGTTTAGACACTAGGATAAGATAAGGAACACACCCATTATAAAGAAATCACATTAGGATTCTCTTTTTAAGCTGTTCCTTAAAACACTAGTGCTTAGGAAATCTATTGGAGGCAGAAGCAGTCAAGGGTAGCCTAGGGTTAGGGTTAGGCTTAGGGTTAGGTTTAGGGTACGGCTTGGGGTATGGGTTCGGGGAGGTGTTCGTGTACGGCGTAGGGTATGGGTTAGGGTTAGGGTTTGGGTTAGTGTTAGGGTTAGGGCTCGGTTTAGGGTACGGGTTAGGATTAGGGTACGTGTTAGGGTTAGGGTAGGGGTTAGGGTTAGGTTACGCGTTAGGGCTAGGGTAGTTAGTAAACCTATCCCACTCTCTAGCTCCCCCTTAGCACGTAAAGGAATATTATTTGGGGGTCCAGCCATGGAGAAGAGTTTAGACACTAGGATAAGATAAGGAACACACCCATTATAAAGAAATCACTTTAGGATTCTCTTTTTAAGCTGTTCCTTAAAACACTACTGCTTAGGAAATCAATTGGAGGCAGAAGCAGTCAAGGGTAGCCTAGGGTTAGGGTTAGGCTTAGGGTTAGGTTTAGGGTATGGCTTAGGGTACGGGTTCGGGGAGGGGTGCGGGTACGGCGTAGGGTATGGGTTAGGGTTAGGGTTAGGGTTAGTGTTAGGGTTAGGGCTCGGTTTAGGGTACGGGTTAGGATTAGGGTACGTGTTAGGGTTAGGGTAGGGGTTAGGGTTAGGGTACGCGTTAGGGTTAGGGTAGTTATTAAACCTATCCCACTCTCTAGATACCCCTTAGCACGTAAAGGAATATTATTTGAGGGTCCAGCCATGGAGAAGAGTTTAGACACTAGGATAAGATAAGGAACACACCCATTATAAAGAAATCACATTAGGATTCTCTTTTTAAGCGGTTCCTTAAAACACTAGTGCTTAGGAAATCTATTGGAGGCAGAAGCAGTCAAGGGTAGCGTAGGGTTAGGGTTAGGCTTAGGGTTAGGCTTAGAGTACGGCTTAGGGTACGTGTTCGGGGAGGGTTTCGGGTACGGCGTAGGGTATGGGTTAGGGTTAGGGTTTGGGTTAGTGTTAGGGTTAGGGCTCGGTTTAGGGTACGGTTAGGATTAGGGTACGTGTTAGGTTTAGGGTAGGGGTTAGGGTTAGGGTACGCGTTAGGGTTAGGGTAGTTAGTAAACCTATCCCACTCTCTAGATACCCCTTAGCACGTAAAGGAATATTATTTGGGGTTCCAGCCATGGAGAAGAATTTAGACACTAGGATAAGATAAGGAACACACCCATTATAAAGAAATCACATTAGGATTCTCTTTTTAAGCTGTTGCTTAAAACACTAGTGCTTAGGAAATCTATTGGAGGCAGAAGCAGTCAAGGGTAGCCTAGGGTTAGTGTTAGGCTTAGGGTTAGGCTTAGGGTACGGCTTAGGGTACGGGTTTGGGGAGGGGTTCAGGTACGGCGTAGGGTATGGGTTAGGGTTAGGGTTAGTGTTAGTGTTAGGGGTAGGGCTCGGTTTAGGGTACGGGTTAGGATTAGGGTACGTGTTAGTGTTAGGGTAGGGGTTAGGGTTAGAGTACGCATTAGGGTTAGGGTAGTTATTAAACCTATCCCACTCTCTAGATACCCCTTAGCACGTAAGGCAATATTATTTGGGGGTGCAGCCATGGAGAAGAGTTTAGACACTAGGATAAGATAAGGAACACACCCATTATAAAGAAATCACATTAGGATTCTCTTTTTAAGCTGTTCCTTAAAACACTAGTGCTTAGGAAATCTATTGGAGGCAGAAGCAGTCAAGGGTAGCCTAGGGTTAGGGTTAGGCTTAGGGTTAGGTTTAGGGTACGGCTTGGGGTATGGGTTCGGGGAGGTGTTCGTGTACGGCGTAGGGTATGGGTTAGGGTTAGGGTTTGGGTTAGTGTTAGGGTTAGGGCTCGGTTTAGGGTACGGGTTAGGATTAGGGTACGTGTTAGGGTTAGGGTAGGGGTTAGGGTTAGGTTACGCGTTAGGGCTAGGGTAGTTAGTAAACCTATCCCACTCTCTAGCTCCCCCTTAGCACGTGAAGGAATATTATTTGGGGGTCCAGCCATGGAGAAGAGTTTAGACACTAGGATAAGATAAGGAACACACCCATTATAAAGAAATCACTTTAGGATTCTCTTTTTAAGCTGTTCCTTAAAACACTACTGCTTAGGAAATCAATTGGAGGCAGAAGCAGTCAAGGGTAGCCTAGGGTTAGGGTTAGGCTTAGGGTTAGGTTTAGGGTATGGCTTAGGGTACGGGTTCGGGGAGGGGTGCGGGTACGGCGTAGGGTATTGGTTAGGGTTAGGGTTAGGGTTAGTGTTAGGGTTAGGGCTCGGTTTAGGGTACAGGTTAGGATTAGGGTACGTGTTAGGGTTAGGGTAGGGGTTAGGGTTAGGGTACGCGTTAGGGTTAAGGTAGTTAGTAAACCTATCCCACTCTCTAGATACCCCTTAGCACGTAAGGGAATATTATTTGGGGGTGCAGCCATGGAGAAGAGTTTAGACACTAGGATAAGATAAGGAACACACCCATTATAAAGAAATCACATTAGGATTCTCTTTTTAAGCTGTTCCTTAAAACAGTAGTGCTTAGGAAATCTATAGGAGGCAGAAGCAGTCAAGGGTAGCCTAGGGTTAGGGTTAGGCTTAGGGTTAGGCTTAGGGTACGGCTTAGGTTACGGGTTCGGGGAGGGGTGCGGGTACGGCGTAGGGTATGGGTTAGGGTTAGGGTTTGGGTTAGTGTTAGGGTTAGGGCTCGGTTTAGGGTACGGGTTAGGATTAGGGTACGTGTTAGGGTTAGGGTAGGGGTTAGGGTTAGGTTACGCATTAGGGCTAGGGTAGTTAGTAAACCTATCCCACTCTCTAGCTCCCCCTTAGCACGTAAAGGAATATTATTTGGGGGTCCAGCCATGGAGAAGAGTTTAGACACTAGGATAAGATAAGGAACACACCCATTATAAAGAAATCACTTTAGGATTCTCTTTTTAAGCTGTTCCTTAAAACACTACTGCTTAGGAAATCAATTGGAGGCAGAAGCAGTCAAGGGTAGCCTAGGGTTAGGGTTAGGCTTAGGGTTAGGTTTAGGGTATGGCTTAGGATACGGGTTTGGGGAGGGGTGCGGGTACGGCATAGGGTATGGGTTAGGGTTAGGATTAGGGTTAGTGTTAGGGTTAGGGCTCGGTTTAGGGTACAGGTTAGGATTAGTGTACGTGTTAGGGTTAGGGTAGGGGTTAGGGTTAGGGTACGCGTTAGGGTTAGGGTAGTTATTAAACCTATCCCACTCTCTAGATACCCCTTAGCACGTAAGGGAATATTATTTGGGGGTGCAGCCATGGAGAAGAGTTTAGACACTAGGATAAGATAAGGAACACACCCATTATAAAGAAATCACATTAGGATTCTCTTTTTAAGCTGTTCCTTAAAACAGTAGTGCTTAGGAAATCTATTGGAGGCAGAAGCAGTCAAGGGTAGCCTAGGGTTAGGGTTAGGCTTAGGGTTAGGCTTAGGGTACGGCTTAGGGTACGGGTTCGGGGAGGGGTGCGGGTACGGCGTAGGGTATGGGTTAGGGTTAGGGTTTGGGTTAGTGTTAGGGTTAGGGCTCGGTTTAGGGTACGGTTAGGATTAGGGTACGTGTTAGGTTTAGGGTAGGGGTTAGGGTTAGGGTACGCGTTAGGGTTAGGGTAGTTAGTAAACCTATCCCACTCTCTAGATACCCCTTAGCACGTAAAGGAATATTATTTGGGGTTCCAGCCATGGAGAAGAATTTAGACACTAGGATAAGATAAGGAACACACCCATTATAAAGAAATCACATTAGGATTCTCTTTTTAAGCTGTTGCTTAAAACACTAGTGCTTAGGAAATCTATTGGAGGCAGAAGCAGTCAAGGGTAGCCTAGGGTTAGTGTTAGGCTTAGGGTTAGGCTTAGGGTACGGCTTAGGGTACGGGTTTGGGGAGGGGTTCAGGTACGGCGTAGGGTATGGGTTAGGGTTAGTGTTAGTGTTAGGGGTAGGGCTCGGTTTAGGGTACGGGTTAGGATTAGGGTACGTGTTAGTGTTAGGGTAGGGGTTAGGGTTAGAGTACGCATTAGGGTTAGGGTAGTTATTAAACCTATCCCACTCTCTAGATACCCCTTAGCACGTAAGGCAATATTACTTGGGGGTGCAGCCATGGAGAAGAGTTTAGACACTAGGATAAGATAAGGAACACACCCATTATAAAGAAATCACATTAGGATTCTCTTTTTAAGCTGTTCCTTAAAACACTAGTGCTTAGGAAATCTATTGGAGGCAGAAGCAGTCAAGGGTAGCCTAGGGTTAGGGTTAGGCTTAGGGTTAGGTTTAGGGTACGGCTTGGGGTATGGGTTCGGGGAGGTGTTCGTGTACGGCGTAGGGTATGGGTTAGGGTTAGGGTTTGGGTTAGTGTTAGGGTTAGGGCTCGGTTTAGGGTACGGGTTAGGATTAGGGTACGTGTTAGGGTTAGGGTAGGGGTTAGGGTTAGGTTACGCGTTAGGGCTAGGGTAGTTAGTAAACCTATCCCACTCTCTAGCTCCCCCTTAGCACGTAAAGGAATATTATTTGGGGGTCCAGCCATGGAGAAGAGTTTAGACACTAGGATAAGATAAGGAACACACCCATTATAAAGAAATCACTTTACGATTCTCTTTTTAAGCTGTTCCTTAAAACACTACTGCTTAGGAAATCAATTGGAGGCAGAAGCAGTCAAGGGTAGCCTAGGGTTAGGGTTAGGCTTAGGGTTAGGTTTAGGGTATGGCTTAGGGTACGGGTTCGGGGAGGGGTGCGGGTACGGCGTAGGGTATTGGTTAGGGTTAGGGTTAGGGTTAGTGTTAGGGTTAGGGCTCGGTTTAGGGTACAGGTTAGGATTAGGGTACGTGTTAGGGTTAGGGTAGGGGTTAGGGTTAGGGTACGCGTTAGGGTTAGGGTAGTTAGTAAACCTATCCCACTCTCTAGCTCCCCCTTAGCACGTAAAGGAATATTATTTGGGGGTCCAGCCATGGAGAAGAGTTTAGACACTAGGATAAGATAAGGAACACACCCATTATAAAGAAATCACTTTAGGATTCTCTTTTTAAGCTGTTCCTTAAAACACTACTGCTTAGGAAATCAATTGGAGGCAGAAGCATTCAAGGGTAGCCTAGGGTTAGGGTTAGGCTTAGGGTTAGGTTTAGGGTATGGCTTAGGGTACGGGTTCGGGGAGGGGTGCGGGTACGGCATAGGGTATGGGTTAGGGTTAGGATTAGGGTTAGTGTTAGGGTTAGGGCTCGGTTTAGGGTACAGGTTAGGATTAGTGTACGTGTTAGGGTTAGGGTAGGGGTTAGGCTTAGGGTACGCGTTAGGGTTAGGGTAGTTATTAAACCTATCCCACTCTCTAGATACCCCTTAGCACGTAAGGGAATATTATTTGGGGGTGCAGCCATGGAGAAGAGTTTAGACACTAGGATAAGATAAGGAACACACCCATTATAAAGAAATCACATTAGGATTCTCTTTTTAAGCTGTTCCTTAAAACAGTAGTGCTTAGGAAATCTATTGGAGGCAGAAGCAGTCAAGGGTAGCCTAGGGTTAGGGTTAGGCTTAGGGTTAGGCTTAGGGTACGGCTTAGGGTACGGGTTCGGGGAGGGGTGCGGGTACGGCGTAGGGTATGGGTTAGAGTTAGGGTTAGGGTTAGTGTTAGGGTTAGGGCTCGGTTTAGGGTACGGGTTAGGATTAGGGTACGTGTTAGGGTTAGGGTAGGGGTTAGGGTTAGGGTACGCGTTAGGGTTAGGGTAGTTATTAAACCTATCCCACTCTCTAGATACCCCTTAGCACGTAAAGGAATATTATTTGAGGGTCCAGCCATGGAGAAGAGTTTAGACACTAGGATAAGGTAAGGAACACACCCATTATAAAGAAATCACATTAGGATTCTCTTTTTAAGCTGTTCCTTAAAACACTAGTGCTTAGGAAATCTATTGGAGGCAGAAGCAGTCAAGGGTAGCGTAGGGTTAGGGTTAGGCTTAGGGTTAGGCTTAGGGTACGGCTTAGGGTACGTGTTCGGGGAGGGTTTCGGGTACGGCGTAGGGTATGGGTTAGGGTTAGGGTTTGGGTTAGTGTTAGGGTTAGGGCTCGGTTTAGGGTACGGTTAGGATTAGGGTACGTGTTAGGTTTAGGGTAGGGGTTAGGGTTAGGGTACGCGTTAGGGTTAGGGTAGTTAGTAAACCTATCCCACTCTCTAGATACCCCTTAGCACGTAAAGGAATATTATTTGGGGTTCCAGCCATGGAGAAGAATTTAGACACTAGGATAAGATAAGGAACACACCCATTATAAAGAAATCACATTAGGATTCTCTTTTTAAGCTGTTGCTTAAAACACTAGTGCTTAGGAAATCTATTGGAGGCAGAAGCAGTCAAGGGTAGCCTAGGGTTAGTGTTAGGCTTAGGGTTAGGCTTAGGGTACGGCTTAGGGTACGGGTTTGGGGAGGGGTTCAGGTACGGCGTAGGGTATGGGTTAGGGTTAGGGTTAGTGTTAGTGTTAGGGGTAGGGCTCGGTTTAGGGTACGGGTTAGGATTAGGGTACGTGTTAGTGTTAGGGTAGGGGTTAGGGTTAGAGTACGCATTAGGGTTAGGGTAGTTATTAAACCTATCCCACTCTCTAGATACCCCTTAGCACGTAAGGCAATATTATTTGGGGGTGCAGCCATGGAGAAGAGTTTAGACACTAGGATAAGATAAGGAACACACCCATTATAAAGAAATCACATTAGGATTCTCTTTTTAAGCTGTTCCTTAAAACACTAGTGCTTAGGAAATCTATTGGAGGCAGAAGCAGTCAAGGGTAGCCTAGGGTTAGGGTTAGGCTTAGGGTTAGGTTTAGGGTACGGCTTGGGGTATGGGTTCGGGGAGGTGTTCGTGTACGGCGTAGGGTATGGGTTAGGGTTAGGGTTTGGGTTAGTGTTAGGGTTAGGGCTCGGTTTAGGGTACGGGTTAGGATTAGGGTACGTGTTAGGGTTAGGGTAGGGGTTAGGGTTAGGTTACGCGTTAGGGCTAGGGTAGTTAGTAAACCTATCCCACTCTCTAGCTCCCCCTTAGCACGTGAAGGAATATTATTTGGGGGTCCAGCCATGGAGAAGAGTTTAGACACTAGGATAAGATAAGGAACACACCCATTATAAAGAAATCACTTTAGGATTCTCTTTTTAAGCTGTTCCTTAAAACACTACTGCTTAGGAAATCAATTGGAGGCAGAAGCAGTCAAGGGTAGCCTAGGGTTAGGGTTAGGCTTAGGGTTAGGTTTAGGGTATGGCTTAGGGTACGGGTTCGGGGAGGGGTGCGGGTACGGCGTAGGGTATTGGTTAGGGTTAGGGTTAGGGTTAGTGTTAGGGTTAGGGCTCGGTTTAGGGTACAGGTTAGGATTAGGGTACGTGTTAGGGTTAGGGTAGGGGTTAGGGTTAGGGTACGCGTTA